>NW_019416225.1:235318-932884 GCF_000390285.2 Anoplophora glabripennis | reverse complement strand
CTTACCCTTTTTGAGTTATCTTGAAAAAGCCCTTTGTTTTATCTTTTTCCACCCTTGGCCGGGGGTTGAACAAAAAATTACTCTCACTTATTGTTATAATATACCTTAAACTAACTCATATCAAAAATTCAGCCAAGTTGGCAAAATTTCGATTTAAAGGCTTAGTTAATTGGACTATAACCTGTATATTGGACTTACGCGCACTAGGTAGACACGGTGTATATGCACAAAGGTCTAAACTTTATGATACATTCAACTCCACGAAGATTCATGAATAAATAAAAAAAATTATACTAACTCAAAGTGGAGGTAAAAATGACAACGAGACCACCAAGCAACCCCTAAAATATCATCCAACCCTTAAAATAAGTGTTGGTTCTTATAAATGGTTTTAATGCATAAAAAATGAAATTGTAGGTTTTTTTTTTAATACTTACAACTTTCATCTGAAGACTTTTTCTCTATCTTGCCTCTCAAAAATTGTATTTGAGAAAAACCTCATTTTGACTACTTTGACCATTGTTTATTCGGAGTGGGGGCAAAATTGGCTGTACTAATTTATGTATTTTTCATTAACTATCCCCCCTAACAAGATCCCGTCGCGTCGCCAGATTGCTGCTATCAATTTCTTCTTGAAACCGCTCTTTTTTCCGTAGAATGACTGGCCTATGTATAAAAGATATCAGGATTGATCGTAGAAACCTGCCGAAAGCAAACTGGACAGATTCACGTACAGGAATATTAGGACACCCTTTATATAAAAAATATCCTCCAATTTGGACGTGCTGTACATGGTAGGCACCACACGTCGCCTGGAAAACCCAGACGCTTCGCGAACCTAGACAATTTATTTGTTCGTGATGGCTAATATTCCCATGCATCCGTGACTCCTCCATAACCCCACATGTCATAAGTCAGTGTGTTCTAGTGCAAACGGGTCAGCCTCGCACCATGCCACACGAACTTGACACTCGATTCGTCGGTGGTCCGTCTCCGACAATGGCCCGGTTGATTATTTCAGTTTACTAATGGCTACAAATAAGGCAATCTCATGGTTGGAAAGAGCAAATCATTGGTCGGGTATATATCATATAAGACGAGAGTTTCGAGAAACGGAATTTGTTAGGCGGCTGGCTAAAATGGGCAACTGAATCAGATACTGTATCGATTGCATTTGAAATTTATGAAATATCGTCTCGACATGATCAGCGGATTTTTGATAAGGATCTGAAATAACCAGTACAATATGTACTTTTAAAAGATATCTGTCATTTAGATATAATAATTTATTGTCTCTATATTTGTCATCTTGATTTGATACAAAACTGTACAACCATATGAAGAAAAATGAATGTGACTAAAATGCTTGAACGAGCAAATTCACAAAGAAGTTTTTTGAGATACAGGTTGTTTATAACTAACGGAAAGATACTGTTGAAAACGCCAAATAGAACTACGTATGTAAAATGTTGTTTCATTGATGGACTATGCAATTATTACTATTATTTTACATATAACTTGATGTAATAGCTTTTTTTTTTAACTTTCTATACATACTGTGAGCGGGGACCAATAGAGTGGCCTCCGAGATCACCCGATCTCACTCCTTTGGATTTCTTCTTATGGGGGTTATTTAAAATCCAAAGTTTATGTAAATCCACCGGAAAACATCGAGGACTTAAAAACCCGAACAAGGCAGGAAATTAAGAATATTGACAGAAACGTACTAAATAATGGTCAAGATGAGTTTGTACATAGGCTTAGGTATTGTCAAGAAACTAATGGATGGCAATTTCAACATTCAATTTAACTCTGTTTGAATCAGTTTATAATCCTGAATTTTTTGCAAATTTTTCGTTCATTAGCTTAAATATTTGAAAAACACAAAATGTATTTAGAAGAAAGTACACCAGTTCCCACTGACTTTAACGTTACAGTCCTTACATATCGAGAGTAATGTTTGAAAATTTTCCATATTCTATATTCACACGCCATTATCTCTAAAAAGGTTAAAGATAGGTATAGGTATAAGATAATCAGAAGATCAGAAGAGAATAGAAGATAATCAGAATTCCATGGATAATTGAATAAAAATACAAAAAAGTGGGGTTTTCATTTAAAAAAGTTGGCCTGGATTTCATAACTTTTTTTTGGGCCACCTTGTATAAATGAAAATTGCTTCAGAAAATGCGCAACTAAAAATATAATTCGAAGGATTCGAGCGATTTTTCAAATAACGAACATCTGATTTTTAAATAAATATATTTCATACTTTTGCCGCTCACGGTATAAGATACATACCTACTGTCAAACAATTAAAAAAAAAGTTTTTATGTACAAATTTGTCGATTTTTGCGATATCAACAAGTTGGACCTTTGCTCAGACTTTTTTCTCATGCAAGCACCTTTGCACAATTTGATAGAAAATAGAAGAAACAAGAAAGAAAACAAACAAGAAAGAAAGAAAGATGGTTATATCCCCTTTGCTTCTCAGTTTTTTTCCTGCGGTTCAAGGATACCAACAAATTATTTTTCTTTAATTTTTTCACTTCAAATGTTAATAAAGGCCTGGTTTACGAGTTACTATAACATCTTTGGATATGTTACTGATTTCTTTCTCTTCCAGACCATGTTAAGGCTTGCCATTCAAAAAATAATTGTGTAATGGTTTATTATGAGCTAGATGGTAGTAGGTATTTGATTTTAAACTTATATCTAAAGAGGTGACGACAGTTCTAGGTCAATTTTCTTTTGGGGTGCCCCAAGGAACTGATATAGTACCACTTACTGTACTTATCAATGAACTACGGGACACCTTCTTGATGTAGATCTATTATTTATGAACAAATTGTCAAATATGCAAATAGAACTATATTTTGCAAAGAACCTTGTTAAAATACCAACACATTTCTCTTGAATATTTAACGACTTCTTTTATGAAAACACCTTTAATTACAAGTATTCATCATCTCGTATCAAAACATCTGCAGAAAATACTTGCACAAACACCTTATCCTAAAAAAACCTCTCATTTCGCACACGAAAGATATTTCGGAATATTACTCCGCTTATTTATCATTCCAGGCCGGCAATTAATTTCAGGTTTTCAGCTTGCGCTGCCGCGCCGTTCTATGTGACCCATCCTCCCGCTAGCTGAGCGCAGAACGAGCTCCGAGCTTGTGCACCAGTTGCGGTCTGTATCTAGGTGGCTGTGGCTGCTGCCGGCCCGCTAGATTTAGCTGACCGATTATTGATCAGCTTGAAATGAAAGTGTGCTGTGGCGCTGGTCGGCCGTCTTTGACCCGCGCTGTGCTCTATGATTCTCCCCAGGGCCGGGCTCTGTCATTTTATGAATTATGAATAATTTTATACACTCCTAATGAAAGTGGTCAGTGCCCTTTAACTTTACTAAAACATCAATTTATGTTTTAGGCTTTAATAGTAATGTACGAAAACGTTGAAAAAGGGATGTGGATAAAAATGTTAAAATTTAATCTTATACAGGGTGTTTCAGAAAGACCTCCCGTAAATTCAGAGGGTGATAGTACGACAAAAAATAAGAATTTTTTGTCTTATGAGCTATATGTCTATCTCCTCTTGTTTTCGAGATACAGAGCGACAAAATAAAATTTTTTAAATACAATTTTTACGAAAATTTCCAAACGGTGCGAAATATTTTTATGAAATTTGGTATTCCGGGGTTTTTTAGGACGCTAAATACGCTGGTCTAATTATTTTTTTATATTTTATAGAGGGCGCTAGTTATGCTACATTCCTATTACATTTTAGGTTCTAATTTTTTTGAGGTTAGGTTTTTTACCATTCGTGCTCCAATCTCTAATGTACAATTTTATTTTCTAAAAATTATGTACTCTTGTTAGAACTTCCTAATGTGGACGGTTTTCGAGAAAAAAGGCTTTTAATTGAACTCTTACAATATTACGGTGAAGAAAATAAGTGACTTTTCTCAAAGTAGGCTTATGTCAAAACTTATTGATCTCATCAACTACGCATACATTCTCAGTAATATTTTAAACTCTAATTAATTTTATATCAAAATTTTAGTGATTGTTAGTGACTGTAGTTAGTAATGACTAATTACAGTCATTAAAATTTGTATCTCGAATATAAGAGGAGATAGACATATAGTTCATAAGACAAAAAATTCTTATTTTTTGTCGTAGTATCGCCCAATTTACGGGAGGTTTTTCTGAAACACCCTGTATACATATAAAAATGGCAAAAAGTTCGTTATATCAGCTGAGGAACAAATTTTGATCTATGAGCAACTATTTTCTTTCTAAATATTGATTTGTTGTTGTTAATTTAAAGATTTTGCTGCTCTTTCCAACAGATTATTATTATTTGAATATTTGATTAGTTAAATCTTATCATTCAAAAAATGTTCATAGCATAAAAAACCTACATCAGACTTTTTGTTTTGTTGCCTAACTTATGTCCTGATACTATTTGGACAAGTGTTATTTTTCCCTAAATTGTTTTTCTTCTGGATTTCTTTTTGTCTTTATTCTTTGCCTTTTGGGTTTTTGTCTTCTCAGGTAGGATTTTGCTAGCCCGATCTCTTCTTTGTTTTAATTTTCACTGTTTTTTATTCGTTACTGTCACTTTTAGAACCTTACGTAACTTCACTTAGTTTTTATAGAAACTGTTTAATTCTATTTAAACGGGTGTTTCTGGTTTAATCTAGACTAAAATATGGCGATTTCTAACACTTCTAGAATAGATTTTTGCAAAACAAATGAATGTCGAAGACTATTCTAGGATGCCATAATCTAATATTAGTTTCTTTCCAAACACATTTTAAAGAAACATCTCCATTCACTAGACTTTTCAATGGTTAAGTTTTTTGTATTTTTGACATCCCTTTAACTTTTGATTTGGATTTTTCTGAAATAAACTTTTATTAGATGAAGTATGGTAGTTGAAATGTAAGTAAATTTTCTCTTTTTTAATTTAGTTTTGGTTTCTCCTGCTTGACATTTCGCGGTTTGTCAATTTTCTGTTACAATTTCCTTTTTATGTATTTTTTGGTATATTAAACATTCTTTTGCTGTATTAATTCAATTGTTGTGTGTGCAAATAAAACATATTACACATACATAAACTTTTAAAATAAGTAGTTAAGAAACACAAACGTGGTTAAAATTTCTTGAGTCCGGCCCTGTGGTTATCTTCTTCGGGGTCGTGGGAACTACGGTGAAAGAACCGTACTGTGTGCAGGTTCCTAGGCAGGGCCAAATACCGTCGCTCATGTAATGACAGCTAATGCGATTTTGCAACTTGACAGACCTGGTCTGCGGACGGCTTCGAATGTGTTGTGTTTATGGAAAGTTATCCTAAGTGTTGGATCTAAGCTGTACATTTCGAATAGATAGGCCAGGAAAATAAGCTGGGAAATGACCATTTCGCGACTTTTTGTTTCGGCGAGCTGAATTTATCACTATAGATGTTAAATATTATGTACAATAACATATTAGTTTTCACAGATTGTTTACATGGTGGTTAATTGTATAATTTTTACATAAATTCACGTGTTTTGCTTATAACTTTTTTTTCGTTCATTTCCACGAGAAAACAGTAAACTACTTTTTTTTCGTCTTCAAAAGACCTACAAAACTAACCTTCGATCGTCAAAAATATTGATTAGATCAAAAGTTATAAACAGAAGAAGTTTATTTATGACTTTTGAATTAAACATTTATAAACTGCATTGTTATTATCAGAACGTCGCATCGCATCCTCTCATTCCTTATCGCTGTCTAATAACTCACACGAAATTTGGAATCGGTAAGTTGAATAGTTTACAAGTAATGGTCTTATAAACAAATTAACTAATTGTTGGTCTGGACGATCCCGAGCATCTTCCGCAATGGCACTGATTTTTTTCATGGTAGATTTCATAATAATACGTTGAAATCTATCATTTTTTTATTTCTCTGCATCTTGGATTTTTTTTTATTTGTAGCCTTAATTGCAAAATGAAATATACGACGCACGAGCGTGATATAATTATATATTATATATTATATATATACATATTCGGAGAGCTTATGAAAAGAGCTTTAAGTTAAAAAAAGAATCGTCAAGATTCGTTGAAAAACAACGGAGTTACAGACTGTCAAAGTTGACGGCCGATTGTTAAACAAATTAGGTTGGTAGCGGCAAAAAAAATACTGTCATAACCAGTCCCCAGAGTAATTTCCCAGGTAAAAATATTTTATTTGTGGAAGTATATGAAGTGCATAAGAAGTATTGTCAAAGGACAGTGGGTCGCTTGATTTTCGGCGAGCCGTGGCGCGGCGGAAGGATGAGGGAAGCGAACGACAGCGAGTCCGAAGAAAATGACGAAAATATTCATAGTCCTGTCATTAAATAAGCGAAATTCGTTTGAAAGTAATATATTTGACAGTCTGTAACTTCGTTGTTTTTCAACGAATCTTGACGATTTTTTTTAACTTAAAACTCTTTTCATACGCTTTCCGAATATGTAATAATATATAACCATATCACGCTAGTGCGTCGTATATTTCATTTTGCAACTAAGGCTTAAAAATAAAAAAAAATTCCAGGTTGCAAATTTGAAATTAAAAAAAAATGATAGATTTCAACGTATTATTATGAAATCTACCATGAAAAAAATATCAGTGCGATCGTGGAAGACCCTCGTGATCGTCCAGACTAATAATTAGTTAATTTGCTTATAAGGCCATAACTTGTAAACTATTCAATTTACCGATTCCAGATTTCGTGTGAGTTATTAGACAATGATAAGGAATGAGAGGATGCGATGCCAAAACGGTCTGGTAATAATAACGCAGTTTATAAATGTTTAATTTCAAAGTCATAAATAAACTTCTTCTGTTTATAAGTTTTAATCTAATCAATATTTTTTGACGCTCCAGGGCTAGTTTTGTGGGTCTTCTGAAGACGAAAAAAGAGTACTTTATTGTTTTCTCGTGGAAATGAACGGAAAAAAGTTATAAGCGAAAACGTGAATTTACGTAAAAAAATATACAATTAACCACCCTGTAAACAATCTTTCCCCCTTTTTTATGGCTGTGGAAACTAATACGTTATTGTACATAATATTTAGCATCTATAGTGATAAATTCAGCTTGCCGCAACAAAAAGTTGCGAAATGGTAATTTCCCAGCTTGTTTTCCTGGACTATTTCGTATAGAGAAACAAATGAAGAATCCGAGAAAGGACCCGGCACAGCGCACACTATTCGCCGGTCGCCGCGCGAACGGTGAGCGTACAGGAAAACAAGGGACATCCGCGATATATCACGGGAAACACATAGTTGTTAGATAAATTATAGGCCGGGACGGAGCGCGATTTTAGTACATCTTAGGTTTTACATTTAATACTGCCTGTAGCTTACCGTGGGCCCATGAATGTCAGCCGCTCGGATGAGTTGCGACCGGAGATAATTGTTGTTGTAGGACACAGACACATGCGAGCCTTAGATTATCTTAATATACTGAGCTTTTAGCTTTCAGTGTTACGATTCATAAAATAGACGCACGGTCATTGTGGGACGCTGAACGTTTGCGAGCTGCCTCGACGTACAGGGTGAACCTCGTCTGCGTGACTGTGAGCGTTAGCCCAGCGAAAATTTGAAATGAAGCGCCAATTTGCCAGCCTTAGGATTGATCATGGAATTTCAGTTCATATATTTTAATCAAAAGAAGTAATTACCAAGAATCATGTACTAAAACTGTTTTTCAAAATTTTCATTGTAACAATTTTTGTTACAGCAAACATTTTCGGAACTTTAAATTAAAAAAATTAATTATATGAAAACCGTTAGTGATATCTTAATGAAATATTCAGGACTTACTGTGTAATATTTATATTTTAATAAAAAAATAAAGTAATATATTAACATATTTTTAATTGACTTGTAAATAGACAAATGAAAATTTTAATGACTTCGTGTCGTGCCCAGTTGACTTGGCTTGAACTCCAGTCAGCCGACATTTAACAAATCGTTTTTACAATTAAGCTTGATTTTATTAAACTATTTTTAATAATTTTATAGTGGTAACAAATATGTATATATATACAAAATATTGTAAATAAAATGAATAAATAAATGTAAATTTTACAGTAGTGTGTGGCCTATTTTTTTCGTTGTATCTTGAAAACTTTATTGATAATATTTTTATCATCTTCTAAAAAAAACAACCTATAAAACATCTACAAACCTTTTTTGTCATTTCTCAAGAATACAAAAAGAAACAAGAAAAAACCTAGAAGATGATCAATTTTTATTTTACTTTTTTAAGCAAATTACATGTTTTTATTCAAAAAAATTCACGTAACTTACTGTATATATACTATATTTTATATTTCACGACTTTCTAGCTAAAGGAATCCAGCGCGCCTCTAATCAGCACATATTTGTCAACACTGTAAGAAATTATGCATTTCGCGACCAGCAACTGGTGTGGAAAAATGTGTTTTGAATATAGTCCAGGCGCTAGAGCAGTAAAAATAGGTTTTGACGTTTATGTTTGAAGTCATCTATTTTGTTGTACAGAAAAATCCTAAATATTATGTAGAATAAGAATCCGAGTTTACCTATTCCAAAAAACCATTGCTAAATTCAGGGGGACAACAAACATAAAAAGATCAAAAAATTACCCGTTTATCCCTGTAACATTAAAAGTAAGCCCTAAATCAAAAAAAGTAATTCTTGATTTTTTGTTTATTTAACGATTTTCTATAAAGCTAAAACTGCGATTAAAAAAAGTTGAATTTTGCATTAACAATGGACGAAAAATAGTAGAAAATCATATGTATATTTGAAACAATTTTTATATTAAGTAAATGTTTATAAACATTGACGAAACTTTGTGAACAAATAGTAAAACATATGCCAATTCTACCTTAAAAATTTTGCAACGATCGATTAATTAAGAAAATTTCAAAGAGTTTATCGCTTACCGTGAGTTTAAATTAAGGTTTAGAAAGAGTACATAATTTTCATAATTTTTTAGAGATACCTGTTGTCATAATAAACAAAGATCAATACTAAAAATACCTATTTTTACACTTTTTTAACCAATTAGAATTTTTTTAAAATTTTTCAACAGTTAACACAACTTTATAGAAAATCGTCAAATAAACAAAAAACAAAGAATGACTTTTTTTGATTTAGGGCTTACTTTCAATGGAATTGAATTGGCATTAGAATCCTCTAGAAAGTACAAAAACTTATACAAAATATGTCGAAATAGATTGAAAGGATTTAAAAATAAACAAATAGCTTTAGAATACGTTGAACTGGTTTTAAACGGCATAACAATTCTTCAAATCAGCTGTGGAATAAGGTAAAATAGATCGAATCGCATTCAAAATACGTAAAAAGATAGCAAAATACTTCAAAATAGCATTAGAAATATTTCGAAAACACCTAAAAAACCACTAAATATGTCGAAATGTATTAACGACTGGAAAATGCTTCTAAATATCTTGGAATCCTACAAACTTACGTAAATAGAATGCCATTCTACCACTAAATAGTAAGCTACGATTTGCTTTTGAGTCAGCTGTATATGTTGATTCACCCTGTAGGTCGGATACCGGTCGTATTTTCTGAAATTATTCTTTCCAGTCCGAGTTAACCTTATTAATGATTCGTATCGTGTGGGCGGTGTTCGCTGGGGTTGATTTATTCCTTTGGTACGTTTAATATAGATATTATTATTTGGCCGATCTATTTATCAGGATCTTCATTGAATTTTATTGATATTGCCAATTGGGTCTTTTTCTTTGGTTTGGTCATTAGTTAGGTCTTTCACTTAGATACATATCTTCATATACTGTGCAAACATAATTCTTTTTTATTTTAATAGAAAATGATTTCATTGATAAGTAATATTGATGGGCCTTACTAACTCTATAGTCTACAGGGTGTCTGTCTAATTTAAATACTAAATAACACAGAATTTCAAATACATGATGTTCACTTCTGTTTTTTTTTTAAATATTTATAAAAACTGCACCTGTCTAATTGTAAAAGGTAAAACTATTTTTTTATCATATGCAGACGTTACTTAAATATTATAATCAAGTGACCTTCGGGTTATTCGCAATTTATTTTTTTTAATGCTGGTATAATATTTAACTACAATAATTAACTTAAAAATCGTATTCATGTTACAACCATTTTCTAAAAATACTGTCGATTTACATATAGACTACTTATTGCTTGAAATTAGAATTTTACACACTTTTTTATACACGGAATGATATGGGAAGATATATCTCATTTATCTTCCACCACACTCAGTTATATCAGTGAAACTTTAAATATTCTATTCTTAAATTTTTTATATCACCTTAATTTTGCACCTGTTTCAACGTGAAAAGAAGGTTACTAGTTACGATCCACTAGTTCTTATTGAATAATATGAAATATAAGAATTAAATAGAGATAGGTTACATTTTGAAAAAATTGCAAAACTTTGGGTTTTCAGTTATTGACGGGGAAACCAGAGACTCAAAAATACTTTGCTACTAGATCGCCTGCAAAAACATATGACCGTAGAAATAATTATTTTGTCCAACAGTTGCAGTTTTGTAGGTTACAGATTGTTTTTTAGTTTTTTAGATTGTTTAACAATCAGTGACTAAATTTTTTCAGTCACTACACTACGCTAAATAAAATCAGAAAAGCTGTTATTTACTAATTTGGTATTTGTCAAAAACACACTTTACCTGTTAATTCCAAAAGTAAATAGTAAAACTGTTCTTTAAATATTATAACAACTTATTGTTATTACTAAAAAGGAGATGTCAGCCTTTGGATATCTCGTACATCTTCCTTCACTGGACGATTGTCTTATAAATCCTCAATCTATCATTTGTATATCTCCGTCGATGAGAAAACGCGACTCGAGATCCAAGTCGCCGCATAAACACAGCTCTTGTAAACGCCGAACAGGGAAGAATAAGCGCAATTTGTCAAATAAAACGAAAAAGGCAACGGAGAATCGTTGCCTTTTGCGGTCCACTCAGATTATGAAATCGTCTACTACAGATGCGGCTGGTTCGCACATTTCCGAAGTCCCCGGGGACTTTAGTATCTAATGTTTTATGTTTATACCGCGAGGGGTCTTGTTCGGGACTTGCGCAAGATTTATCCGCGTCTATTTGCTTTTCTATAAAGGACAAAAACGGCTTCGAAAATTGTACACGTAGAAACAGCCATTATGGATCCTTATTGGAAAGGATAATCACGGCGGACGGTTTGTTCTGGACAAATAAGTGTGTGGCTTTTTATAAAGTAAGATGTCAAAAGTGCCATTAGGCATCTGTTTTAAATACTACTGGACCAAGGCGAACCGAATGAAATAAAAACTGATACTAAGTTGCAGCACAGCAAGTCTACTCTACCGCTGGTTCATTTGAATGACGAAAATCCGTTCCTATACTTGGATAACAAAATCTTAGTTTCAAAATTTATGTCACGGTACTGGTTATTGCACAGAGGAGGCAAGTGATTTAAGCTTCATTTGAATTGACTGAGATTATTTTTTCAACGTAACATTTGATATTCTGAACACGTTGGTGGTATGACGTGTCCCCATCTGGTTAATACAAGTCGAAATGGAATTCCCGTCAAAGTTTCTTTGTCAAACTTGACAAAAACAGTTTTGGCAAGGGTCATCAGCCTATGTACCATGGAATACACTCTTTCTAGTAACTGATAGTAGAACAGGAAATGTGTACAGCATTAACATTTGTCAGTTTTAAAGATATCGATGTCACTGATCATACTGTTTTATTAACAACACCAGTTCACCCATAATTGTCAATATTTTGTTAATTTAATGGCAAAAGGTCTCAATATGTGCAAAAATCAACAATTAAGTAGATTAACAAGAACCCTCTTTCAAGTAAACACATTTAATAAAATAGTCTGAACAGCTTAGCGTACGCATATATTTTTTCAGCTTATATTTTTGCTAGTGCTGAACATTTTTTTCACACACCTGATGCCCTGTCAAAATAAATTAGTACACGACACAACCGCTGATTATAAATGACCCCAATTTAACTAAAAAAAAATCACCCGCGATATTTGAAGTCAATTTGGCCATTAATTCTGTAACAAAAAACATATTCGCACGAATTCGGTTGACACGCCGAAATGTCTAATATATGCGTGAAACTGTAAGCTTTAATGACTACGCGGGAGAATAAAAATTCTGTTACAAGAAATATGGGTATGTAAGTCAGGATCCTAGCAATAAAATTTTAATATTTCGGGTGATGACGTTTTTTAACTGTAAATTGACGCACGTTTCCATACAGACATAGCTTGTATCAATTTACGTTGGATTAAATAAATTTCGAATTGTAATGTCCACCACATTTTTGTATTGAAGCGGAAAAAATTGTTACAGAAGAAACCTGTAGCTCTTAACAAAGATGTGATGCAAAGAAAAATAATTTATATATTCTCAAATTGTTTTTAAAGGATTCTTGAATATTTTATTGTGCCCGAAAACGTCTTTAATCGTCATAACTTATGGTGGAAAACTTATATTGTACATAAAATTGATCCTGAAATGTTTCAATCGCCTTACGAAGATTTTAACTTAATTAATGTAATTACCAACCGTATTGCCAATCAATACACATATTTAGACCGGTAACTACTATGTCTGAGCCATCGGATTAATTTTTATAACACGCTTAATATTAATATGATTATGTTAATTTAACCGAAACAGACGAATACGTATTAATTAAATGACGAAGAGGTTTTCAATGGAGCATAAGCAGCAGCTGTGGAGCGGCGACTATTAAGACATTAATATGGATTTTGCGGACGGAGAGAAAAAATATCGGCGCCCATAGTCTGCTAGATTTCGGCTCGATTAGAGATTAGAGACTTAAAACATACGTCCTATGTACTCTGAACATTTTTCTCTGATTTCCATAGTCTAACAAGTTTTCTTAATGTGTTTCTGTGTTAACTGTTAACCAGTAGAATTAGTCGTGTGTCCTTTGTCACAGTGTTACAATCATATCAATAATTAATCGTCCCTAATTATTTCTTTCTGGTTGTACACCTTGAAACTAATTTGGTAAAAATAATGAGTTTTTTTTCAAAGATGAGGCTCTAAAAATAAATTAACGTGTTAATTGTCAATTAATGACTACATTTTCTCGATTTATTAGACAAATTTCCGAGTTAATTTAGATTATTAGCTTCTTCATGCATATTTAATTCTATTTATACAAGCCACAACTCCTACGCGTATTGAAAAAAATTACTACGAATTCCGTGAGAAACCCGTTTCAGCTCCCTGATTATTTTAAGTTGGACAGACGGCCTATATTTCTACTGATCTATAAAATTTAACGCCAATAAACTTTTATTATGTGAAGTTCGTTTTCCTACAGATTAAAATCAACGAGAGCTCTCTGAAAAGTGTAGGCTGAGCGTTGAATAAATTCTGGATTAGGTACATAAATTCCATATTGCCCACGAAGCGATTTTTACTGGTAAACGATTCCATTATATTCTACAAGGTGGTCCCATGTTCCACAGTATTTTCATCGCGTATTGAAAAATTATTATTTTTATATAAACTGCAAAAAGCTCTATGACAAAAAAAATCAATGTGTAATAGACTGTACCATCATACTACTACTACTTTTTTACGAATCCGGTGTCCATTCGACGAAGTTAGCTCACGTTCAAGGTCATTGGAAGGTCAAAGGAAGTCAGGATTTGGTGACCTAGTATTAGATCTTGAAGGTCATTTTGATAAAAGTCTCTAGAATTGGTTGGAATGATGAAGGGAATGTATAGAGGTATTGCCTTTAAAAAAATAGGAAATGACCTTGAATTACCTAGAACAGGCCCTCAAGATCACATTCAAGGTCGCCAGATGGTGGTCCCCAACGACCCAACCAACCTGATAATTTCGAGAGCAGGAAATGATCTTGAAAATGAAAAACTGGCATTAGATTCGTTTTTAGCGGATGCGAGATGTCTATAATGAGGTTTAATTGAAAAGAGCATACTACTTTTTTTTTTAATTATGTGTTTCTGTTCTATCAATATTATCTGCTGTTGAACCAACATTAGAATTGAACTGTGGGTGGTCTCGAGGACATGTTTCGTGTCCAAATATCTGTCGCTAATCAAAGATAGCGTAACTGATTAAAATAACTGGTCAGTGATGAAATAATTCTTAGGTAAATGACATTATGGTAATTTGAAAGAATTAGAGATTTTCTTCGGTGTTTTGCCAACGGTAGTTGTTATTATATTTTAAGAAAATTACCGTAGTGTCAGCTTTGTTATAATTTACCCATAATAAAATTCAATTTGCCATTTTGTTGTGACATCCGGAGATACAGTGTCAATATCCTTGTATTGTGAAGAAATAGAAAACGTTAAACTATTTTGTTGACGAAACAGACAGCTTGTTACCTGTTTCTTGATTGTTATTTAAAATTAGACGCGTTTACTCGAACTCGTATAATTAATTTAACATTCCCAGTTAATAAATTTCGGATATTTGTGATTTTAACCTTTTAGTTAGGAGTTTTAAACTAAATCGAGTAAGCGGTAAACATGAAATGAAAATGTTGTGTGATTTAATTAGTTAATTACTACTTTATGCAAATCTTTATGGGAAATATAGTCGTTTTTAATTTGAGCTAGACCCGCGAGCTTAGCGTTTATATTTAGTTTCGTAATGGTGGATTTTGCTATAATAGGACATTTATCTTAATTATTATCTATTAATTGATACTCGATTAGAAATTTTAATGCGATCGAAGTTAACAGTTCTAGGAGAGCCGGCTGCTTTTTAATCTATAACGTGTTTGGAACTTATATTTTTTTTAGTAGAGATACGGGAGTAAACAAGAAAGTATCAGGCAAATTTATAGGCACATTGATCTTATTGAGAAATATAAATTTCCTTTATGAATTACATTAAAAATTTAACTATTACTGAGAAAAATATTTTACAAATTCCTAAATGCAGTTGTGATGCAAGGCAATATTTCATAATTTTTGAAATTTGAATAATAATAGTGACCCGAAATAAAATAACCACACCATGTTTCTAGATTCCCACAATTGCCGCCATATAAAATAATCCCGGACAGGACCATAACGAAATCGGAATTAATCTAAATTTATGTGACTTATTTAGATAAGAGGGCATCGCGGGATTTTTCGGAGCGTTTGAATATTTCCACGGGCCATTTCCTGCATCAATAAAATACGGGGATCGGACATGAAATGGACGTGTAGGCAAGGAAGGCAAGTGCAGCGACATTTTTTTATTGATCATAATTCAACGGCATCGATAACAACGCTCATCGTAAAGTCAACTCGTACAAGAGCTTAGCCGTAAAGGCATAAATTTAATATCTTAAATATATAAGGCGTATTAAAAGTAAATATGCTACGATATGACTGCGTTATTGAATTCGGAATGGCTAAATAGCCCTTACGACAAAACTGTTTATGTGGCGAAATATTTATGGTCCAGGAACAGGATTTAATTCTTCAGGCGTTCGATAAGCGTAAGCGTGTTTGGACTGCAGAAATCTCCACAGAAAAATTTTAATGCTTATAGTCAGTGTTTGTTAATTACTTTCATTTAAGTGTAACCGTACAGTAACTTTTTATTGAAGAAAATTAATGAAAATATTAAATCTTAAAACATACCGCTCAGTTGTCCTTCAAGGAATTTAACATGAATAGTCGTAAATGCTATAAAATGTAGTTAAAAATTTCTCCTAAAATACAGGATGTCCCATTAATATTGCGAAAAAATTCAGGGGGAGTTTCCTTGACCAAAAATAAGAAAGAAAGTTCCTATAAACCTATGTCCGAAAATGCTTCGTTTCCGACATAGATATTAGTAAAAACCTAGTATTTTCTGTAAATTTCAACACCCTGTATCGGCGAAACGAAGCATTTTCGGACATAGGTTTATAGGAACTTTCTTTCTTATTTTTGTCAAGGAAACTCCTCCTGTTTTTTCGCAATATTAATGGGACACCCTGTATATCGCTTATAATGATATGCGTTTGTTAAATTCTTTATCCGCGACTAGTAAAATAAAAAGTGGTCCTATTGAGGCATATTGTAAATAGCGTAGATAATCGCGTGCACATATATGCAGATAAGATCTCCACATCATTAGCTAGATTGCGACGTTGGGTAATAATATTTTTAGAAGGCAAATAAAACTCTTATATGTCTCTGTGGGACAGGACCGAACTGAAAAATCGGTGATCCTCATTTTATATTCAAGTAATTTACATTCACATTAGATTTATTGAAAAATGCAACAATAAATGAAACAGAAAACAGAAATCTCGCTTGTTTGTTAAACCGGTTTAAACGTTTTGACTATATTTGATTTCTTCATCAGTACCTGCTTCAGAAAACGACTAATTAACTTTTTTTATTTTGCTTTTATATCAACCATGGACATTTTCGAAACATGGACATTTTTTGGCTCTATTACATCAATACTTTTTCAGAAAAATATGTGAAATACTATTTTTACTTTCACAATATCTGACAATCAGAATATACAGTACATTTTGTTATTTTTTTTTTAGAGAAAGGATGCATTATTCATTGTGCCAGCTAGAAAAATCGATACCCGCTCAAGGCGTTACCTAATTTTCGGTATAGGATCGCATTACATCTCGTAACTTAGATTAAATAGCTGTCAAGATTCACCGTCACCTCTTCATTAAATTAACGAACTTATGATACCTTCGAAAAAATATAAAGAACCCAATAATTTCCTAACAATCGGCTCATTGTTGCCGTACAAGGCTTACACATGTCAAGTAATGCTAGACGTGTGTTGGCTTATTATCTACGCCTCGTTATTACGGAGATCGATATGACCGGAGATCTACTTTCTCTATATTGGAGCTTGTCTCGGGATGACAGTGATCATCAATTTGCTATTGTGTTAAAATAGGCACAGACAAGTGAGGCATAATTAAGTGACGCGGTAATCACGACTTAATATTGTTGCCATTATTTATCATTATCTTCGAGTTTTGCCCTGTCTCGCTGGCCGATTGAGCGACGAATTGGGGGACCTAACAGTTCGTGTGGTCAAATTTTGTCCATATAGATCTAGATTTACCTCAATCTGTTAGTGAAACTTGGTTTTCGTACTAACTTTGGTTTGGTTTTACCAAGAAACGCGGGATATTCAATAGATGCATTTTTTTGACAATCTGGTAAATACACCCTGTATTTCTCGTTTATACTAAGGAGGATTTTGCTCTTGGAAAAATAGTGAGAGTAATTGTCAAAAAATATTAAAACAACTTTCTTAATTTTGTTTCGGGATAACATGCTACACAACATTTTTAACTGATTAAAAATAATTAAAATAATCAAAATGACTATTAGATCTATTAGAAGAGGTGCTCTTGAATATTAGAAGAGTGCTATGGTTTATGCGTGTTGGTGCACCACCACATTACGCTCTAATAGTGCGGCAGTGCCTTAGCTCAATTTGCTTGGCGGTAGATTGGACGTGGGCAAGATGCAGGTGTAGCCTGCTAGGTCACCGGATCTAAATCATTTAGATTTTTATTTTGGGCGAATTATGGAAGCAATTCCTCGACATGCAATTTTATGCATAGAAGAAAAGTGGTGGCAATTTCAACTTTTACCATAACAGTATTTATGGTTGCGAGTACGGTCCTGCAATATGTTTTCCCATATAAATCCATAATCAGTACATATGTGAGCGCTTGGGTATAAGTCATGATGATGCGACCAAATTATATCTTACCTTACTTTCTAACCCAGATTGAATGGCTGTTATAACGATGCCATAATTCTTATGAGAGAGCTGATGAATGTTAAAGCTAGAAAACAATTCTTTAACAATGGGCTTCTTATAAGAAAATAAACGTTATTTTTATTTTTGACGTTCGTGGGACACGATTAGTCGTTAGAAAATATATATAGTCACTGTTGTGATCTTCATTTCTAAATTAAAAAGTCCGTTGATGGTTGCTTCGAGCCTATAATGGAACATGGTTTCCCCAAGAAATAACAAAGCGTTTTTTGCTAATTATTTTACGTACAAAAATGGTTTATTTTTTGAATTTAAATACGTCACATGTTGGCCGAATTTCTATCCATCTGAAGAGCTACGGTTGTTATAATCATGTCAGGATACATTTGGAAGAAAAGTTGGTAGTATGTTTTACAAATTTAAGACAAAACGGTATGTTTTCAAGTACTTAAAATCATCAATATGTGTTCTTTATACAAATACCAAGCTTATATAAACACATTTTGTAGTAAAAATTATTAATTATTATAGTTAATTACAACCTTTAGGATTTGAAACCGCACATTTTCTAAGCATGTTGTGGTCAATCAACATATTTATAAAAGTTGTTGTATGCATATGAATTTTTTCCAGTATATTCCGATGAAATTCATTGAATTTTTAAGTAAATATGAGTATTGCAATATGATAGAAGTAGTATAAAATTAGTAAAGACATGAATATATATTTCTTACCATCTCCGTATTTCCTGGATACAATTAAGAAGTAAATGTCAAATAAAACCATAAGAACCAAGTAACAATTTAATTGCAAACCATTTATATCTTTTAGATATCGACTTTTTGCCAATATTTCTGTATTTTTATAGGTTTTTAGCCGATACTAATGAGAAAACGATGCTCAAAACTAATCGATATCGCGACATGGGATGACCTGCCATAAAAATTTAATTTGTAAACAAAAAATGAAACTGTTAGTGTCTACTTGAATGTGTAGATAGATATCATAATTAATACACAAATTATACGGAAATATGAGCAATAATTAGCTTGATGAACAACTTTATTAAATAAGTCGAGTCTAATTTGTTAATAAATTAACAGCTGTGATTTTTATATATAGCTATTTAACCAAAACCATCCTCTTAGTTGAATATACTAGTATTGGTAGAGCATAGAAATTTTACCGCCAAATATTGAATAAGTTGAAAGAAATATAATGGAATGTAACTGGAAATTATTTGTGATTATTCTATATACTACTGGAAGTTTTTTTACCATCCTTGCGCCTCTTTCAAATTATATTGTTTCTCTAGAACAAATATAATTTAATAAAGTGTTACCTATCAGAAGAGTATCAAAGGAATGTTAAAAATATTGGATCGAATACAGTTTCCCATACATTTCTACATACGTATCTAGTAAATTATCCTGCTGACACAATAAATATCTTCATTATAATCAGCGATTTCTTAATAAGTTATGCGCATATTGGAAAAGGTATTTCTTTCCAGTAATTAAAAAGCTTCTGTCAAAGGTCAGCCGTTCTTCTGAAAATGTTTACATATTTTTTTAAGGTGTGTAACGATCGACGTTGTCATCTACCTTATAGATCCACCTACTACCTCAATGTTGGACTAGTTACATCGGAAATCATTTGCGCGTGGATTTTTGTAAACAAGGCATACAAATAATAAGACATGATTCTATAAGTTCTGCATTTTTTAAATATTCGTTAAAAAGAAATGGCTATAGAAATCCGTAAATATTGCTGAATCCGCTTTAAACAAAAAAAAACACATTAATGTTTTTATAGTTGTTTTTTCAAACTACCACTAAGAAACTAAACTTAGGTCGCCTAATACACAGTATGTCCACAAACAAATGGGTCGTACCTTAAGGGTAGTTTTCTTGGATGAAAATAAACCAATTCATTCACATCAAGTTACCTTTGTACAACTCCTAAAAAAACAAGGATTCAAAAACAAATTTGTTTCAAAGCTGCATAGGACCTATAGTCCGCAGAGTAGTCGTTTTAATTTTATACTTACACCAATTTATGCATTTCTGTTGTACTATTTTTTTTTTATCTCTGTTACAAGCTTCTAACTTCAACCCTTGTTCCAGTCCTTCTTCGGCCGCACCTACAACAACATCAGCTCCATCTCCGAGTGCAAGAACAACGGTGAGTGCGTCATCAACAAGAAGAACCGTACGGCCTGCAAAGCGTGCCGCCTCCGAAAATGCCTCCTGGTGGGCATGTCCAAGAGCGGTTCCCGCTACGGCCGTCGCTCGAACTGGTTCAAGATCCACTGCCTCCTCCAGGAACAGCAGCAGGCGGGCGCCAACATAGCGGCGGCGGCTAACCTCCTCCGTCCCCACCCCTACCTGACGCCGCTCTTCCGCAACCCCCCCACCACCATCCCCACGGCCGTTCGAGACGCGAGGTCGTCCGAATCCGACAGCGGAGCCTCCTCGGCCGATCCCGACGACGAGATGCGGTCGACGAGCGCGCTGAGCTACTTGAAAACAGCGTCGCCATCTAGCGAGCGCGACTACTACTCGAACAACTCGATAAAGAAGCTGCCGTCGCCCGCCAGTGACTCTGAGTATTTCTCGAGGCGGAAGTTGGTCAGTGCGTTGAACCACGCGCCTTCCGTGTCTCCCGCGTCTTTACCGTCCGTTTCGCCCGGTGGAGTAGTTCCTAAGTGGTTGCCGCCCCTGCAGGGCATCGGGGATCCTTCAGCGTGGAGGGAGCTGTGGTTGAGGGCGCCCCCTCCTGTGGCGGCTCCTGCTCCCGACCAGGACCAGCCGATCGATCTCTCGGTTAAGCCGCAGAGTGAAAGAACGCCCCCTAGGAGGGACTCCGATAGTGACCACGAACTTAGTATAGACGTGGGGGTTGACGAACCTGTGAAATCAGTGCCTTTAGATTTGACTTTGGACAGGCAGGTAGCCGACGTTACTAACTGATGCCGTCCGCCGAAATGTGATTTGTAGATCTTTATTTTTCTATGAATTGTTGAAGCTGAAGTGTTCCTTAAAGCTCTGGGGGATTTTGTAACGACAAAGTCACCGTCACAAGCGAGCAGAAGTCAGATTGTAGTTGTCTATTTATAAGATCTTGAAAATATCTAATCGCTCATTTCTTTCAATGTAATGCAGATACGTTTTTTGTAGCATTCAACAGTTTCTTTTAAGGAAATTCACTTGGTTTGAAGGTGCTCAGTCGTTACAGAAATCCCTCAGGTGTCAAGCCTTGGATGATGACAAAAAAATTAAATAACAAAATAAAGCATATACAAATATGTACTAAAACAAGAATAAAATATATTTTATTATGTCGTGTCATAATAAATTGCGATTTAACAAAAATATTCCAGTACCCGTGAGAACAAAGTGCCATCTTTTATACAAATATAAAATTTAACCTTTACAAAACCTATTTTGTTATTTAATGATGTCTTAAATTTAGTCACTCAAGCCAGAGGTGTTATTATTGATGAGTCTGATGCTCACTGGACAGAGGGAATATCTATTTTCTTCCAACAGTTAAAATTTCCTTCTTTCTAGTGAATTTTAAACTTATACATTCCTATGACGATTTAACGTAACTATCTAGTTGGCCAGTTTATACATTTAAGGAATCCATAAAATATTTATTTTTAAATATTTCCTTTGTTATGTTTTTAATTTTTTTTATTGGTTCTCAGAACGAAAATTTAATATTTTTTTTTCAATTTTTATCCTACCAATGGATTGGTTTTAACTGTTTTTAATCTCAGATACATTTGTGTGAAAAACTGAGAATTTTTATATAAAACTGAGGCAATTTTTATGAAGAAAATGATGAAATGTAGTGATAATAACCGTCCTTATACCTACTTGGAAAATATTTTTATAGAATTTTTTACGAACCTACATGTACTGAACAGACCAAAATTTCGGTTCTCTTGGATCAGGACACAAGAACTAGAACTACAGTAGGCACAGAGGGATATTAAAAAAATCCCAAAATTTTGGGTAATTTTCAGAGTTGTAACTTGGAGGAAAATGGTCGTAGAGAGAATAAAAGAAAAATTAATGCTTCAAGTGTCTAGTTTTCTAATTTGGAGTTTAAAATTTAATAGCATTAGCAGTTTTTGAGTAGGTAATCATAAGAAAATTTGTAAAGCTTGTGGATATGTTAAAAAAAAATAAAAAAAATAATTTTTCAAAATTAAAAAAAATTTTTTTTAGGATCTTGAACGTTTTTTGATAAGAAAATATGGATTATTGGTAAAAAAAACATTTTTAACTTAAAAAAATTAATAAAAAGTGAAAGTTTACTTATTACATTGATTTTTATTAAAAACGATAAATTTAAATATTCCGGGCACTAAGAAAAAAAAATCGCAGCCTTTTCAAATTATCAGGGTTTCTTGGACACTTTGAGATTGAAAACTTACAGTCAATATCTTTATTATTTTCAGTATTATTCAGTATTTGCAGTTATGTCAAGTTATTCAATTATCCCTAATTATGCAATTTCTTACCTTTTTTCTAACCAACATATTCACTTCGAAAAAATTTTTTTAGTCAAAATCCAATAATTATGACTTGTAGAGAGTACTTTGCCGTTTTCAAAACTCGGCTTGGATTTACGACCATTATTTCCACAGTAATTGATTGCCAAAGTCAAAAATTATTTTTTTGCCACAAGTCACCGTAAAAGGCTAGGAAATCGTTCAAATTGAAGAAAATTAAACTATTTAAAAAAGCTTTATGGTGAAATTAGCAAATAAAAGTCCATAGGCCCTTTTTTTCAGTTGATTTTCTTATGATTACTCAAAAACTGCTTACGCTAAAAAATTTTAAACTCCAATTCAGAAAACTAGACACTTGAAGCTTCAATTTCCTTTTTTTTTATTCTCTCTACGACCATTTTCCTCCAAGTTACAGCTCTTTGAATATCACCCAAAATTTTTTTAATATCCCTTAATTTCTGTACATAGTATATGTTGAATTGGGGAAGAAGGTATACTTTGAGAAAAATGTTTAATTAAAATGAAACTCGCATCTCATCAAATTTATACATATATTTATTATAAGTATATACGTAAATATACCGAAAAACATAAATATATTACAAATAATAAAATAATATTATTACACAGGGTGTTAAGGAAATAACTTTCAATACTTTTGACCAAATTAAGGTTGTTAGAATTAAAAATATTTCCTGTATCGAGCTCCTCATTGAAACAACACAGAAAATTATAATTACTTTGTAAAAACGTATTAGATTTTCAGACACTGTTTTTTGTTATTTCATGAATTGATTTTAATTTCGTATAAGCTTGTCCTCAAAAGTTTTCATAACGCTTTGACAACAAATTTACAATAGTTTTTCTTTCTTTGCCAAAATGGTGTAGAATGGTTAAATTTGTTATACGTATTTCTCTAACATGTTCCTGTACAGGGTAATCTAGAAAATGATATTTACAATTTACCTAAACACTGAATAATTCTTAGTATAATATTGACCTTGCACAAAAACTTTGAAAGTTGTCACTTAAATATTTTTCTCGATGTAGCCAAAAAATGATCCGTACATGTCCTGAATCTTCTGCGCCGAAGAAAAAATTACCCGCCATTCGATACCGTTCGATTGTGTCATTGATTAAATCAATATCTGCTCACGTGATGCGATGTTTGGGACCTACATTCGATTAGTACCTGATAGTCACTGTTACAACATCGGTTTTTATTAGTAGAAAGTTGCAGTGCATCTTGAATATCAACTGTCGGACCTCCAATTCAAATATTTACAGTTTACGTTTGACGTTGCTGCATCAAAGTTCGAATCGTTTAAATTCACTGTTTGTTAACATTTTTATAGCTTTAAGACATGGCTGTTCGTCATTTTCTATTCAAGGTGTGTTAACTGTTGAGAACAATCCTATTTATTGATTTTGTATGTTGTATTTATCTATGTTAAAGGTCAGTTATTATGGGATAGAGACGCATAGCATATATTCATGTACATTTTTTTTTATTTATATTATATGTAATGTATAAATGCCAGATTATTTTATGAAAAAAATATAGTAAGTAACTGTATCGGCCAGTAAAGACGTGCCTTATGTTATATATTTTTTATATTTTGCTTTTAATAAAAATGTTTTGTTTTAATCGCAGTTTCATTTGCCATTAAAAAAAAATAATTAATAAACATCAACAACTGACAAGGCTGTTCTGTCCATTAAAATTATTGAAAAATTCGTAACAGAATCGAAAAATTGTAATATTTCTCGAAATAAAAAAATTGCAGGGCCGCAAATATACCTGAAAAATATATAGCGAGAATGCTAGATGCCATCGTCACAGTGATCTAGAACATTACAAAAGAATTCATATCGTTATTTATTTAAAATTCTGCTTAATTCAAGTCTTCCTGCTATGTATCAAGTTACACAGGAATAACTGCGAAGCCTAAATCTATGATAAGAGATGCGCTAGCGGAGATTGTGTAATGCCTGCTCACAAATGCTTAATTTAATTAATAAGGATAACCTTGAACCGAAGGAGCTTCATGGGGTTTCTCCTATGTCCCGTTGTAAACTCCATATAAGCTTATCTCGTTTAAAATCTCGAACGGCTTCTCCCATTCACAAAAATGTTAATATAATTTTTATAATTTATGAATGAGCATGCCTTAACGGTACAATTAGGAATAAATGTTGCTAATTTCTTGTCAGATGCCACTGACGTTTTTTGTTTCACAATTGAGGAGATACCGGAAAATTTATGGTTTTGGTACGACTGTATATTCCAATGTACACATTGAATGTTAATCCTTCTTCACCATATGTGAGGATCTTATTGTTTTTGTTAGAATATAATAAATATTTAATGCCCCATCTTAACATGTAGTTTTTGCGAAATGATTTTCGAGACAAGCATTGCGGTAAACAAATTATAACTTTAAAAACTTTTTTTGTACCAGTGGTAAGATTTAAAGCATGTTTATTCAAAATCAAAGAACATATTGTTTCATTAAATTTTTAATTTTGCTATTTTGAGCCCTATTGTAATATTTAACTGGTTGGGCTTGATTTTATAATTTTATAATAAGTTAAAAATTCGTTTAAGATTATTTCATAACGATAATTATTTAACTAATTCGCTTTTAAAACCAGTTATTATGTTTTAATGAAACTAGATAATTGAGGTCATATTCTAACTAATTTCCTCGACATATGACCTGGCAAATTCCCAATTCCTATTTTCTGGAAACTCTTGACGATGGAAAGATTTTACTGGAATATTTTTAATAGACGAACGTTTTGCTCTCCGTTGGAGACGATCCCCATCCGCATTTTTTCCCTGTCGCAGGTGTGGTGTCGGATGGGCCCAGATCGCGTGAGCGCAGATATGTAGTTGATATAGAGGACAAGCTTGTACGAGTAGTGTGGGCGAGTGACAACTGTAGCGCTCAGCTCGTGAGCCACCCAGGACGATGGAGTCACGCAACGCCGACCGCGACACTTGCAGAGGAAGTTGAAGATGCCTCGGATCCTATCCGAGTGCCTCGCTGATTTACATAGTTAGGGGTTCCTGCGTTGAGCAGATATGCTGAGCATCGATTACAATTCTACAGGTGGTTCTAGTTCGTTTGATAGGTTAGTCAAGTCGTACGTTTGAAGAAATGATACGCTTTTCGCAACGAAATCGGTTTATTAAAATCAAATAACCNATTTGGGGGATGGCACCCCCACTTAGGGGGTTGAAGATTTTGCTATGCTTTTTGCGCCAAAAGTTGTCCCCCTCAGAAGCAAACTTTACCTGTTTTTGGATTTTGCCGAAAAGTTTATTACTACCCTGTAATGCCTTGCGGTACGTTTTCGATGGGCTACCCTGTATATAGTTAATATTATAGTACAATCGTGTCGTCTTTACATTGATTCAATGGATCCATTCTTTATATTTGTGTAAGATATTGGATTAACTATCTGCAAGTTTGTTATAATGAACTGTATTGCTAAAGTTACATAGCATTAAACACCTCGTGACTATCAATGTAAGGCATTTTTTTCATTGTACCAATGCATTTTTAGGTCTGTATTTTTAGGAGAAAAATATATAGAAATATTCTTATCAATAAAATAGTCTTTGGGATTGGGCAAAATATATAAAGGAATTTTCTGCTGTTGATTATTGTACTGACTAAGCTATTATTTAATAATTAATTTTTATGTATTCTATTATTTTTTTCGTCTCATTAAACGAGATATACTTATACCTTCAGCTAATAACTAAAGAATTATAAGTAACAGTTAAAACGTAACAGTATATGTCCCAGATTTTTTAGTTTGTTTATGTATATATTTTTTATAGTTCTTTAATATAATAAACAAGTTTTTCAGTTTCGTTCCTTTCACGACCTTTCACAAAAATGCAAATTTTCAGTCATAACTTTGAGCCGAAGCTCCTATTCTGCAAATTGTCTGAATTTTTACTATTTACTATTGATTATCAAATTATGCGAATTTTTTCTAGATGACATCATCGTGATGACTTTTAAAACTGAACCGTTAACTTTACGAAAGTAATATAACCGTTCAAGCGCAGATACTACTATAAATATAAAAATAACATATGATTAAGTGTAAATTATTAATTAATTATTATGGCGTAGTGACAAATTTTTTATTAATGTGATAAATTGAGGGAAAGAAATAAAAACGTCATAAAATTTAGAGAAAACAAGTGATTAAAATTCAAGCCGAATAGTGATCTAATAATGAAAGACATTCTAGGAGGTACCAGCAGTAAGTCCTGAACTTATTTTTCAGAACAGCAAAGTGTTGCATTTAATTTCGGTTCTACAATGTCTCTGACAGAGTTGCGCTGACCAAATTGGGACAAGACAAAGCTAATACAATGCGAATTATAGCATTAATGTTAAAAATGTGTCACCGTCGTTCTTGGTGGTGAAAATTCGAAATATTTGGAATTATTCAATTTTCGTGACTCAAAACAAACATAGATGTATTGTATTCATCGTCGTAATGTTAAAAATGTTGTCACGGCCGTTCTTGGTGGTGAAAATTCGAAATATTTGGAATTATTCTATTTTCGTGGCTGAAAACATACATAGGTATTGTATTCTCGAAATCGAGAGAGTTGTAGTAACCAAATTTGGGCAGCATATAGCTAATACAATGCGAAACATCGCCTTAATGTTAAAAATGTTGTCACCGCCGTTCTTGGTGGTGAAAATTCGAAATATTCGAAATTATTCAATTTTTCTGGCTCAAAACATACAGAGGTATTGTATTCTGGAAACCGAGATGATATCTCGATCTATTATTCAATAAACATAGTCTCCAAGTTTGTAAGCATCCTGTACACAACCCTTTGTGCTTGACAGTGAATTGAAAACACTCTCACAATGTCGCTGTACTAGTATAGCTACTTCACTGATACGCCTACACAAACCTACAAACCCATCTCATCCCGGATTTGCTTTCCGCAGCTGTCCGATACTAACAGTGGCAATAGAAATTTATCCGGCTCGTATACATCTCCAAGTCCCCATTCAGCGGTTTCTTTTGCCTCCGGTACGGTACAAGAACTATCCCAGAGAGCGCAAAAGATTGCCGTTTAGCCCCGGTTGGTATCTAGACTATTACAAACGGTCACACAGACATGGGTCCTAACAGCTCCGCTCGAATACATTAACTTTAAATAGAGACCGCGAGCAACAATGCGATGCGCGTTTTTTTAATTAAACGTTTTTCTCGTCCTCCGCCAGACTAAATAATTCCGTGCACGCGTTTCGCTGATTTCTAAGCAGATAGACCTGCAGCGTATCCCTTTAAGGCGCTAGTCGTCGGGAGTTAAACCAAATCTGTCAAGGCCGGTAAAAAGCGCAAGGCAAAAAATATGTGATGTATGCCGAGGTGGATTTGCATTTATTTACACACTGGCTGGCTGTAGTCAACAGGGGTAACCTTATGCCAAAAACAACGCAAAATAAAATGTGGAAACAGATCTTTTTGCTGCATTTTTTTTCGTATTGGTCTTCGTCAAGGGCGATGTTAATTTAAATATATCAAGTATTTATGTTTTCATTAATTATATTTAGACATATCAATTTTTATTATGGACACAGCCCCACAGACCACTATATCCTCATGTTTTCGAGGTTGCTGAGTTCGAGGTCCGTTTGACCTTGTCAGGTCAGGTTAAAGGTCAATTCAAGGTCAAACCGAGAAACGAATCATTCTACACATCTCCTTTTGGAGCAGTTGTCATCGTTTCCAGTATTCTTCATGGTAGCAGGATTGTAAAGGCTCTATTTGAACCGCCATAGAAACGAGGCTTTTATTTAGATGATAGATGATTTTAATGATGATTAAAATTTGATGGTTTTAATGGAGTTAGGCTTGTCAGTAAATATAATCCGTTAATGCAGAGATATTCGGGCAGTCTACATGTAAAAATTTCATTACATTACGTTTTCCGATATATTTTCAAGTTCTTTGAAGTTTGGGAGGTATTTTAATGCATTTTCAGTACCAAAACAGCTCTAATTTTTTTTTCTGTCGACCAAAAATTTGATTGAGCCCTAAAACTAAAGCATAGCCGTGCACCTACGTCCTGTTACCTCGTAGATCGGCATGGGGAACATTATCGTCATTTAGCGGTCCACACACGACGGTGGTCTAGTGCCAAACGTCCATGTACTTCACTTTTTACCCCGAATAGCGGTGTCTTGTTAGACTTTGTCGATTTATGTGGAAATGAATGTGCAATAGATCAAAGTCGGAATTCGGTACGGTGGTTAGCCATCCTGCGTCGGTTTATTATTGTCAGACGAGAGTAGTCTGCCGAATAGAGGACAACTAACGTGAATACTTGATTTGGAAGCTGTAAATGTTAGTGAAGAAGGAAAATCCTAATTCTTATCCCACTATATGGCCAAAGATAATTCACAATTACTTCATTTCTTGTTGCACTTTACCTTTTTGTTATTATTAAACGTTATTTTTAATTTGTAGTGAAAACGGTGAGTTGTGTCCCTACTATGTTTTTATATTTGTAGCCGGACGTTTCGAAAACTCCTTTTAGACCTGGTTCTGGTTCATCCACTGTAGGATTTCTATGTCCTTATCGGCCGTGTAGAAGTTGTTCCTCTCTCGAGGCGTTGAAAAATAGCCCTAGCAGTGAATAGTGGCCGATAAATAAGCGGCAGATTTAAACATTGCATCGAGGGAGATTTCAAGTTTCCAAATAGCAAATCCAGTTTCAATGGGAGCACGATTAAAATACAGCTGAATGATTATCTTTTATTGGTTTATGAATACGGCAATACTTTAACCGGCTGCTTGGACTTGTATACGAGGTGGTTGTGGGAACCGACGTCAATCCTAATGTAGATTGTGCCTAGGAGTCGCCACAGCTTCGCTATTATGATGTCCAGCGGTCTGGGAAAAGCTCGGAAGTACAACTCTTAGAATTAATTACAGTATTACTGAAAAACACAGAGTACGAACTTAGACATTTATTTTTAAAATAGTTTTGTCTGAAGCTGACTTATAAAACTTTACCTGAAGCACTACTAGTTAATTGGGACACTTTGTAGACTTAGGTGACTCACCACTACTGATATTTATATCCATCCTGCGTTTCTTTCAGGCCGTAAATAATCCATTTGCGCACATTTTCATCGACTAATTATAAAAGATATTCTAAGGTCGACTTCATGACTTGGTGCATAATTATCATCGAGAGAACTCGCGATCATTCCATTAAAAGCCATTACACACACACTTATTAACGTTAGCTCGTAATTAAAACAGATTAAAGGAACTTTAACTTCAACAATAAAATTAAATCCACCAGAAAATGAGATTTTGATTTCGCAAACCGCGATTCACCGACTTTAATCGTCTGATTGAGCTGCTTGGAGTCGTGGCGAAGTAAGTACCAAGGGAGGCCTGTGAAGTGCAAATAATAAGGATTGCTGTTGTATTTACTATAAATCAGTGTTGCAAACGAATAAAAATCACACTGTATCTAACCCGCGATGCTCCTGCAGAAGTTGAGTGGTATCAAAAGAACTCCGACACCTAAATTGCTGAGGTGCTTTAACAAATGTACAATAGATTTGGTGCATCCTGTTGCACTGTGATAGATTTCCACAAAGAAGTGTAATTAATATTTAATGACAGTTGTTCTATTACGTTTCATTTGTGTAACAAAAATGATTCCACTGTTAATGAAAAGATTGTACGAGTGATTAATGTGTTTCTTAGGTTTTGTGTTGTTGAAGGGGGGTTTTCATCAATACAATTTAATTATGCTGCTACTAATTTGCTGCCGGACAAAGAGAAGAAAAAGATATTACTCGCGCTTATAAAATTAATTATTATTATTAATTTTTAACATTAAGTCTCACAGCAAATATAAGTATTTCAAAATGTTACATTTTATATTGAATAGATTGAAGAATATATTTGCTATTCAAAGATTTTGGAAATAAATTTAAGTATACTTAATGTTCCTTCCTAGATGTCACTGGATGTAGTGAAAATATTTAAAATGTAGATGCCACATTGATGACGATAGCTATAGCTGCTTATTTTTCAATATTTGGCTATTCCTTGGATCTTATTATATAATTAAATACAATTTTTAAAGGTATTGCTAACATTGCTTTATCTCCAAAACACTTAAAAATACCAAGTTAGGGTCATCCAATTTTGTTTCTGCTGTCTTGGATTGCAATATAATTTACACAAAAAAGTTATCAAGAAAATTATATGCCTATTTAGACCCTTGCATTGAGATTACTACGTGACATCGATATCCTTCTCTGAAATATCACATTAACGACAAAGTATTAAACATTGACACAAGCACAAAAAGAAGATTGCCTAAATTTTTTCAGCGGCTGGTTATTGACAATGATATACCATTTTGAAAATGTACGATTCTTAGTAATATACCTTACAATTGTAGCGGCTAAACATGGCACCTTTGGAGATAGGTAAGTTTAGATAAATCCGTTTATTTTTATCGCAAAAACTGTGGTAGTTACATATACACGGAACATCCTGTACTTTCTGGATATATTTTCCGTGATTCCTTTAGTTGTTTCCAAGTCGCTTCTATTTGCAATATATTTTTTGCTGCAATCATTCCACCGTCCGATAATAAAATACGGCCGTCTCAAGCGAGACATCACCGTCGGTACAGCAGCGTTACTATGTTACCAACCAGCGTACAAACGTTCGTCCTAATGGCTCATTACCGGATAATAGCTAACATTTATCTGTAGACGTATGATAAATCAGCTACTGTCCAAACAACGTAACTGTTATACATACAGAAAGATATAGGACAATATTATAGCACTTTATATATGAAAGTAATTTATTAGAGGCATAAATATCGCCCAGTTAGAGCGCAACTGTTACGTTTATTGCATCTCGTTTTGATTTAAATTGTGTCCTGCTGCAGACATTTACTAGGCTAAACAGGCAAGAATATAAATTCAGACGATTGTTTCAGGAAAAAGTTTTTGTCGCTACCGACACATTGTACTCTTACACCAAAATGTATGTACAGCGTTTTTATAATTAAAAAAATGTGTTCAAATTATGATAATTTTCCTGTAGCTTGGCGTGTTATTTTCAATTCTTTCAATACACAGCAATTTAAGTAATTTCTGTATGTTGCAAACCACGGAACTGATGAAATAAAAAATAATTGCACCGTAAAAGGTATGTAAAAATTCATGTAATGGGTAATACAGGTCATTACCGTGAAAAATCCGACGCAAGTCATAGAATTGCTATTGTTTGCAGTTTATTACGAAATCCGTTCGCCGCAAAACTCACGTTTTGATGATACCGATACGTATTTTTTTCAATTACTGCTTGCAGTAATGAACGACATCTTCATGCTCCAATTGTGCATCGCGCCCATCGTGCTTCCATTGTTCCAAGACCTTGGAGCATCCTGTTGGGTTCACATGAATTGGGTCAATTACCAAATCGTTCGTGTTGGACGAGCAGGGTTGGAATCGGTTTTTAAATGACAGGAATAAGTTATTTTCCGGGGAAAAATGTTCAGTTAAGGCAACTTTCACCTTAAAAAAACTTTATATTATAATAAAAATCTGTTTTGAAAAAATTTTATCAACTGAAGTCTTTGTTACCAGAAATATAGGTATACCCTATTGTACGAATATTGGTAAACCAATGAATAGGTATTTTAGTTCTTAAAAAGCACGGTGGGTGGCGTTCGTTCTCTGAAGCTAAGGGATATATCGAAGACTGTGGAAAATAAAAACCAATTTTCAAACAAGATTGTACTTGAGAATTCTCTAGGAAATTCTTGGGTGACAGAAAATGATATCGTAGCCCAGAGAGAATTTTAAACTCTACATTTATTAGATTACTTCCTGATCGGTAAGTAATCGGTTACCAATCGCTAATTGTTAAAAGTCACTTACAAGTGTCTCAAAAAATTCAGTAAAGGAGGTAAACCACCTGAGCGTGCAAAAAATATGGGGATAACCCCATAAACAAGATTCCTAACTGTCGATATTGCGTGAAAGAATTGTAATCTGGTCCAAGTCGTAGCCAAGTTTTTTGTTATTGTTATTTTGAAATTAATAAGCAAATTTAAGCATTTATTTTTTGCTTATGTTTAAAAATTCGTTCATCTTTGTCCTATATCTCGTTTCACTGATAACTGGTACATTTGTATTATATACGGTCCTGTCCAAAGTGTCCTGTAATCGACGAAATATGCATTGCGACACTGGACTTCCGACTTGCGTTTAGTCGACGTTACGCAACGACTGGTGTGTCCCATTGTGGGTGTCATGATCTCTCTTGCTGTTATTGTATTGTCGATCGCGTATAACTTACAAACACTATAAAATTTCACCACATGTTTGTGCGTTTAACTGTTCCCCTTGCAATTTATTCCGATGCAATGACATTTATTGGATTTTGTATTATTTAAGGACCTAAAATACGATGTCGGCAGAAAACTGATGTGGCATATTATTAGATCATTTGGAAAATTTATAATGCATTATATACGAGCCCCGGCCTGAAGTGTAGTTCTATTAACACCTACTAGTTTCTTATTGGATCGTAATTGTTCCCTGTGAATTATTTTATAGGGGATTATTGTTGCTATATTTACTGTCGCCTTGTTCTAGCTTTAAGCAATTACATCTAGACTTTTCACGTTAACTATGTAGGTACGTTTTTGACATCCTCATTCTGCCAGGCCGACAGCGCGACGTATCGAATAAACTGATCGATGGGAAGCTTCAGATCAGACATGTACATGTTATTGAACAATGGCGGGATACAATCGCTTTCCTAATGAGTAAGAAATTATTATTTTGTTAACTTTTGCTGGTACTTATTTAATGGTAAGTTCCATGTGAAGCATTTAGTGCCCCTTTTTGTTGCCCTAAAATTTGTGATAAAGCAATATAAAATCAAAAAAGTAATATAAAAGAAGAATTTCAAAGTTCCATTTAAGTAGCAATTCTATTTGCTTTTATTAATTCTTTTGGCCGGTGGTTCTATTTTCACTTCCGGGCACCATCATTTCTTATTTATCTGCGTCTGGTACAGTAAATCACGGCATCAAAAAAAGGCGTTTATAGCCTTCTAACTGCCGTAGTAAACACATACCGTCTATATTTTTAATACTAATGGCGTATTAACATTTCAAGTTGTAATTAAACATGAAAATAAGTCGGCCATTATCGTCCGTTAACTAGCCTGAAAATAAAGCAAAAATGTTTTATTCAAACACCAATCGTAAATTTAGCTTAACGAACGGCAGATGGGAGATTTTTTCCTGATTTTTTATGGTGCTGCAGCATCAACGGGTATCTAGATATATGCGGATTGGTATGCGAAAGAGATGTTTCATTAAGTTTTCGAAGATTTCCTGTCATTAATCTGTAATATAGCAGTCTATATTGACGTAGTAATCAATTTTTATTTGCTCAGTTTTAGTATGAAGTGTGTCCACCAAATTATTTACATAAAAAACCTTGTGCTGACTTTTCTCTGTGTATATTATAAGGGCATTACGTTGGATTCTTTATTTATTTATTTAAAATTTTTAGTATTTTATATGAAAAAGACACTTTACTTATACAAAACGTACATTTTGCCCCTGACACTACCGACTTTCTGAAATAAAAATGGTTCAAATAGTGGAGTCAACATAGATTTTGACTTGCGAAAATGACTGGAAGAGAGAACTTTTTATTTTTCGCTTGGTAAAGTTGTCAGCAACAACATATAAAAAGTTACCAACTGTAGTTAATTTTTTAAATAAATATCTGTAACTTTCACAGGTTACTCTTCAAATGACGATTGAAACAGTAAGCGATATGGAAAAAATATTAAAAATTTAATTTGAAAAATATTGAGCCCAACTTATTCAATAATTTTAAAAAATCACAAATTTGACTTTTTAGGCCATACTTTATAGATTAAAAACTATAGTTGTAAATGTGATATTGAAACTTTATGAGAACACTTTAAAGCTTAAAATCTCTACTTTAAGATGATGCATTTTAGTTTTCTTAAAAAATTTAAAAAACAGAAAATAACAAAAAATTAAAATATTTCATGAAAAATCCGTGAAATTTATTGTTAAATAAAGTTTAATAATGTACAAAAATTTTTTTTTGTTTAATAAACCATCAAAGAATTAAGTTAAGACCTTAAAAAAAGTAAATCCAGCGAAGAATATTTTTTTTATTTATAGTAATAAGTGGAAAATTGTTATAACAGAAATAAATAACGTTTTTTGATGAATTTTGACAGTTGTTTTTCTTGTCAGTTTGGGTGACGAAGCTAAGCAGTGAGCACACCAAATATTTTTTTGTTATTTACAATTTTATTTATTTTAAAAACGTTTTTCGTTTATAAGAATTAAATAATAATTATTATAAATGGTATAAGAATATGATTTTTATGTTTTCGAGTAAGCTGCAGTTATCAGTGTGTTAAAAAGTGTTTTATTAACATATTTTGTCCATTTTGAGGTTATACTCTCGTACATTTGTAATTCTTTATTGTAATATTATTACTTAATATTACAAATAATCTTGTTTGCATTAAGGTATTTATATTCGTTTTCTTTTAAGCTAAACCTGTAAATGTATGAGTTTAATATTTATATATGAATATTGATTCATTTTTAAAATAATTAATGAATAAATAAATAATAGGGGACGTTGATTTTGATTTTGTAATTTTGTATTTAAAATCAGTTTTTTTTTTCAATTTTATTGGCATAAAGCCTTAATTGCCCAGTTATTTTTGAAGAAGAGCAAAAACTCGCTGAAATTTAAAAATTAATTATTTTGTAATAAATTTGTTTTTCAAAAAAATAAAACATAAGACCTCTTTAGTCATTTATAATTTCCATTTTTCGAACCTCCATGTTACAAATATGAGCGAGTTTGATTTAAATGATAATTGTTAAATAAATTGTTTAAAATAGTCGGCCATATTGAATCAGCCATTTTGAATTTTCATTTTCCGACTTCACATTCTTGTTCAGCGATATCTAAAACCCCTATATTGTCAATTTGAAAGAATTCGATTTAAAATTCATTGAATTATTTTTAATGTTCTTAAAAAAACCATTTATTATTGTTTAAACAATTCAAACACAATTAGCGTACAAAAATAAGTTTATAACTTTTTTCTAACACTTATCTCCAACTAATTTCAAAAGGTTTCAGAAAAATCCATGCTTACCATAATTATTTCGAAATAATGCGTAATTTTAAGCTATCTTGACTCCACTACAAGGTTTTTATCCTTAAATATTTCAACAAAGCAGGATCTTTTTCCAAAATACAGATTTTATTTTTTTATGATGATATCTGCATTTATACTTAAAAAAAATATGAGAGGATAATCTGTTTTAAGATAAATTAACAAGCGAACATCATTCAACATTTTTCACCAGACGACTTGGTCATCAACGGTCGTTCATTATCCTGCGCTGCAGAGTAAGAATTCCATTCAGATGCTGCAGCTTACTTTAAGCGACCCCGATCGGGAAAAATCCAGTACTGACGACGCTTGCACCGACAACGATAAATAAGAGGAAGAAATGTTAATTCCTCCAAAAGATCTTAATTAGATAAGTTCGATTCAAGGCAGAACAGCAACGTGGTACACTTTTTCGAACACTAGGGGCGATAAGGCGTAAAATAAATACTGAATTTACTTGGTGAAATACGCAGCCGAGTACTGAACACAATCTGATAACGGCAGCGACACTATGAACTAAATAATTATCGAATTCTCGATCAGCAGATCCGGGATAGCTCGATAAACCAGAAAATTAAGATCTTAATTACCGGCTGGGCTGTTAATGGTGTTCGGAATTGATTTTGTGTATGTTAAGCCGACTGGGGATTATGGCCAGTCATTAGTTGCACATCCCTAGCTGATATCATCTGCGGGACACTTCGTGTTTATGGTTTACTAATACATATTCAATTCAGTTAAAAAAACTTGTTATTCGAAATCTACACGTTTTACATCTAAATTTAAATACACGGGATTGAAATTACAGAGTTATGCAAGCTACACCTAATTAAAAATAAACAAACGTAGTAAATAGGGTGTTACAAATGAATTAACTGATATTGTGAGTAGAGTTCGGGAATAGGTGGCTATTAACAGGACAGGACTCCGTTTAATGATGTACAAGGTCAACAGGAATAAGCTTGTGGGTGAGAAACAGGATTAGGTGTGCAAAGCACCCGCAAACTTATTCCTGTTGATCTTGTAACCATAAAAGAAAGTGTTTAGACAAAATATGTCGCGACACAACAGTATTAACGCTAAATAAAAGCGCCAAATATAAAAGTTAAGGTAACATAGCCTAGTTGTATTTAAGACATTACATTTAACAACGTTCCTATTTTTTTAATTCATCAAAGCCCGAGACTGATGCATTACAAAACACCTGCTTAAGTACCTGAAAACCGCCGCCTAAAAGTAAATGCCTGATATTACGCGTGATTTACAAGACAGCCCTGTAAGATCGAATCCTTTGGCTGCTAAATAATAAAATGCCCCACCCATAAATTACATCTCTATTATACTGCAGCAATCGAGTGCATCAATAAAATCCTTTATAACTAATAAGCGTAGGTTCGGTTTTTGTTGTGGCACATCTTTGTCGCTGCGGAGAACCCTATAAGTTATTCCTATAACTCACGCGGACATTAAATAAGACATTAATATCGGCGTAAAGTCAGACGACCGTTTAAAAGTCCCTGATTCATGGGCGTTGGCGAATGTCAGTTGCAGATGTACAGGACGGGCTTTTTGTAATTTTAAAAAAGTATATAGGTACTTCGAAGACTTTATTGAACTAAAAATTTCACATTATCAAGAATGTTAAAAAATATGTAAATTTGTAACAGTTCTTTGGTCGCTGGGCGCAGGGGTGGTCCGATCGGGGCGATTTTAGTGTCGTTGTATAGGTTGGACCATTCATCAGTTGCTTAATAAAAGCTGCCTATTTTCGTGTCCTCTATTTCAGTAACACCCTGTATAACATACTATCATTGTGTTTATATGCTAGTGTATCACTGAAAGAAATTATTTATATTTGTAGCTACTTCTTGCGAACTAAATTTTATTTATTATTTTTTTCATGCGCTGATATGGCATCCCGTTAAGGAAAAAGGCTGGTACGTGTCCGAGGAGTTATTACGCGTAATAGGATCAGGGTTAAAGGACATAGGTCGTCTTCGGTGGTCGGCCGGATCAGTCGCGAGGGAACGCCGGCATAACTCATCTGCTTAGTCCGTCTTCAGAACATGGCATGGCATTATATTGTCAAAACATAATAATAAAGGATTTAAGAAGAATAATTGCTACCTACTAACGACCGCGAAGTGGACGGACAAACGGTGATCTGGATTAGAGAATTAGGTTTTAAGATTAGGGTTTAAGGGGCATAAAAAATTTGTCTAAAACTTGCACAGTGGCGGAGTGGAGGGGGTGCTCAACCCCTTTCTTAAACAGAACTTCTACGCCAATGACTATTTTTTTAAAAAACTGTTATTTTCATTATCTACATATAGTTTAACAAATTCTTCTGTCTCGAAATTCCTGCGGGTTTCCGAGTTATTTTGATCTTTATTGTTTGTTGTGGTACTAAATTAAGTAATTTATTTATTATCAATTATCGGCTAAATATTTAATTCTTTCAACGAAACCTACCTTTGTTAAGGGTTTTAAAAAGCCGAAATCTCTTATTCTTTACCTCTTTCCAATGTAGTCAAAATAAATATTTGTTATATCAAGCTACACTCAAATACAAGACTTTTATAAGTTGAAATCTGTTACATTACATACATACAATACATTGTTGTGCAGTTGCCAAAAAGTTTTAAGAAGTTGTTAATTAAATATTGTTATAAATTCAAAAAATTTCTCCATAAACATTCACATCAATGTTCATTCAATGTTTTTTTTTTTGTAATTTAGTTGCAGTACATTAGTATTTACGCAGCACATAATAAATAAGGATTGTTCAAATTAGTGTATTAAACAGATTTCAACTTATAAAAGTCTTGTATTTGAGTATGGCTTGATATAACAAACATTTATTTTGACTATATTGGAAAGAGATAAAGAATGAGAGATTTCGGCTTTTTAGAATCCTTAACAAACCATATTTCGGTAGGTTTCGTTGAAAGAATTAAATATTTAGCCGATAATTGATAATCAATAAATTTCTTAATTTAGTACCACATCAAACACTAAAAATCAAAATAACTCGGAAACGCACAGGAATTTCGAAACAGAAGAAGGGACATTATTTTTGTTAAACTGTATGTAGATAATGATAATAACAGTTTTTTTAAAAATAGTTATTGGCGTAGAAGTTATTTTATGCCCCTTAATTAATAGGCATTATCCCCCAAACATGAAAAAAATCTAAGCATACGTTTATGTCATAATGAAAATTCGAGAAAAAAAAATTATATTCAACACCATGTATCTCGGAAACGAAGCCTTCTACGATATATGTTTATAGGAACTTTTCTTTTTAAAAACATGTGTTCTATCTCCTGTTAAAGTTTGTCTACAAAAAACTGACTCACCGTGTATAGAAAGGGAGATGTACATACACCTATCCTGCACTTATATTCAGCACCGTGCTATAAAATCGTTAGCTTCAAAGCTCTATATCTTTAAACCTACTCATAGGATCGCTTTGGGCCCATGACAACTTTTGCTGAGGAAGGTGAGAGCTATATCATATTTCAATTTCAGCCATTTTGACCGAAAGCCATTTTCCATAAGGTTTGTGCGGGGTCCTCTATGTATAAGAATATTTGATTATTGCTGACTAGCAAATTTGCCATAAAGTACAGCTTGAAAGGTATGAAACGCGAAAATATTTCGTTGAGAATTTTAGTATAAAATAAAATACAGATTTTTACTTGGGAAGACTGCTAAGAGTTACAAGGAACAAAACGAAATTTACCATCTGTGTAATAAAATTGTTTCAGGACATAAACAATTAATGTTGTTGGTCAAATGAACATATAATAGAAACTTTTTAAGGGACGCCTACGAAACCCATTAAATTTTATTGCTAGGCGTTTTTATACAGTTCAACTGGCATCGGAAATACTATACAACATAATTTTCCTTTTCAAATTAAATTATTTCTAGTCTTTTTTATTAATACCATTCTAAGTGTACTGCGATTATTTTGACTAACATCCAAGGAACTTCCAATCTAAAGGAACACGCTTTCAATTATTCAAAGCGCCATCTGTTCCGCTGCTAGTACTCTTTGGGATCTGTATATTGCTACAAATACAGATTTACAAATTATTAATTTTTGTTAAATATCTCGTCGCTTTTGATATTTCAACATCCATAACAAAATTTATTAATTTTCCGATAGTAGATGCAGTAGAATTTGCTAAAGAATATTGTTACTCAACTACGTGGCGTACTATTCCATTGTAATGGTCCGGGCTTTCTTATATTTTCTTAATTTGTGGTGGCAGCAGATTTATTCAGATTTTCTGTAAAATACTCTGCCGGAATTGTTTGACGATCTACCAGTGAATCACGCTACACCACCGTACAATTCAATAGAACCCTTAAATGATCAATACTTGTATAAGCAGATAGACAAGTAGGGGACAGGATACTTCAGTTCACTGGCCACCACGTTCACCTGACTGAAATGCCTGTGAGTTTTTTATTTGGGGGGCCTTACAACAGAAAATTTATTGTTGTTCACAATTTGCAGAATGAAAGAATACTGAGAAGAGTGCTTTTTAAATTTTTACTATAATTAATTTATGAAATACATTACGTGGTGATCATATTGAAAAGTTTATATCAGAGAAGCTATTTCGTTTCTGTCAATAAATAAATTAATTTTGGAATGACGTCGTTATTTCAAATTCGAATCGAATATGCATTAGTGAGGATCTAATAAGAAAAATGGATTTACTCAAAATTCAGATTAGTTGAAAGTTCACAGTTCTGATAATCCAATTATTTCGTAGAAGTGTATCAAATTCCAGTAAAAAATGCGTTTCAAAGTCATCTGAAAAAACAATTTCCTTCTGTCAACTTTCTTTTTACTTAGATCGCAGCCTATGGCAGCTCCATATACTCGGAATATTGGGACACCCCGTACACTGGAAAATTCTGTTATTTGGGAGTTCCAAATTTAAACCAGGACTCTAGCGTGAGGGAATATCGTACGCAGCAGCCGTAGGCCCAACCGCGGGCAACGTGGCATAGGCAAGAAGCCGGCAATAAGCGTAACTGTGGTAGTTATCTCTAATCCCAGCAGGTTCAGTCACCCGGCATTGTTTTCCGTATTTATGACGCTGCCGACGATTTACGGCCCGATCGCTGTCTGGCTGGCGCATCTTCGCGTAACAGTTGTACCGATAATCATCCCTACGTTTACTGACGCTGCACAATCTACCTGCATAGTATGGATGCTTAAGCCGCGTCGGACCGCTGGCGATTGCAAGAAGAGGAAGAAAAAACGCAAGATCATCGTTTGGATTCCGGGGAAAAACCAAACGCAATTTGTTTTTCGTCCGTCATTCAAGTAAGGTAATGATGGCTTTTAATGAAAGGATAGCGATTTTTTGCTAGCCGGAATTCAAGAATCTTGTGCTAGATCGGAACCTCTTGCATAATCGTTAGCATGTTGGTGAGTATTACAGAAATTATTAGGAATTTTTCCAATAACATTGTTGTGATTTGCTCCTAAAAAGTACATCTACTGAAATTCTTTATATTTGCGCTTCTATCTACAGGAAAATTTATTGTGGTGTTCCTTCAAGGCGAGGAATAACACTACCAGTATCTAAAAGAAGTTGAGATATTGCATGTTGTCTTTTTGTTATTTTATTGTTGGTTTAATCTCGAAAACCACGCATTTTAAATCTTTAAGAGGCGTTCATTTTATGAATTTCCCGTCTCAAGATACCTTCGCATATAAAATTTCATGAATTTAACTCAAAATAGTCGAGAGTTATTAAAGAAAATGTAATTTTTTTTATATTTGTCATCCTGTATGTCCTAACGAAGCATTTCCAGACCTAAGTTCATAGGAAATTTTTTGCTTAAAATTGAACACAGAATAACATACCGAAGTATGTACATCTCCTCCTGAAACACCTTGTAAATTAATGTCTGATAAATGAAAATTGATGCCAACAGTTTTATCGGGAAATAATAAAAACAACAAAAATTAATTATAATTGAATATCAGACAGATATATAGGACAGATTGATAGATTTGGAATACACATTTTTAAAAACATCATAAATGATGTACTTTCATTGTATTTTTACATGAAATGCGATGTTTGATGAGTAGTAGTGTAAATTATGTTATTAAAAGCAGAGAGTTTAAATCGTTACTGTAGCTTCTTTCATTTTGCTGCGCATACCCTGTACGATCTGATCCTGAAGCCTTTTTCAGCAAGTCCGGATTCCTTACTTCATTCTGGTATCTTATTAGCGGGGAAGATTGCAACAAATAGAGAACTATCAATCACCCCGTACAGCAAGGCACATACTCAAGTGCCAGGCTTTCGATGTTTTGCGGAAATCTACCTGCAATTTTTCAAGCGGGATTCACGTTACAGTTGCCAACGTCAAGCCGAACAAGCGTCTGCGCTATGACAGCCAGAGAGCAGGAAACCAACAATTACCAACTGGCGGACAAATTAATTGGCGAATTCAGCAATAAATACCGGAGGAGACCGCAGTCCTGCTTCCATACGCATTCAATGCAGATTTGTCGCCCCGAGCACATGCCATAACTGTTATATTTCGCTTCTGTATCGGCGAACTGTGAATATTTAACGACGGAACTCGTTTCGCTGCCACTCCGTGACCCATATAATGGGGTTACTTACCATATTTTTCTTTAATCCATATTCAGATTAGAACATTAGTGAGGTTTCGAGACACATACCCCTCTCTTCTTCAGAAGGAACTAAAACTGAGCTCCGCGGATAACAGCGATGTCTCTGGAATATTTACAACTAACAATGTGTTAATTGTTTAGTTTGTCAACTAAATTAGTAAATTTCACCGATGTTTTCAGTACCAACCAATTCCGAACAACGACCACTAATCTCTCGCCGTTTCAAATGCGACACGCTGTAGCTTTCAAATGTAAACATTGTTTTAATTCCAAAAGGAAATTGTACATAAACCAACGTCCACAACGGGAGCAGAATCGCTTTTATCAAGTTATCTCGTTCTTAGTCGAGTTCTCACACTCCTATTCTGTATAGAGACCGAGCTTACTACCTTACCTATCGATGCAAAAGGATTAATTTTAAATAATTCCTATAAGGACAGTGGAATTTGCTTATCGTTATTTTATTGATCGCAGCGGGAAGATTTATCGCGGAGATCAGACCACAACAGAACGATATCGGGATATATGTTTACATTTGCCTGTGCTTTGAATTTATAATTGGATTAGAAATGTGGTCCGGGTCCTACACTGAGAGAAAACGATGAACGGGAATTAAATATGCAGGTAAAACACCTGTTGCAAGAATTGTTTTTTTGGTCGTATGTACAGCGTGATCGATCGGACTTGTTCACTCACACTGTATATATTTTAATTTTGCTTTATAATTCTTTTCTGGATGTGGATAAAAAAATCTATCTTTGTTTTCTTTATAATATCAGGTAAATTAATGAAATTGCTGCAAATTTTCAGTTTCAAGAACCTCTATTTTTGAAATTGTTAACAAAAATGACATGTTAAATTATATACATCGAGTATTACTATAGAATGAAATGCATTTACACAATTTTGCTAGTTTCTTCACATTGTTGAGTAATATACTCAGCGTATGCAATACAATATTTACAAGGCTTCATTATCTAAATAAAAAAAAGTTATGCAACATAATTGTCTCCTACAAAAATATTGTTTATACTCTTACTAGTTTTTTTCTTTCCCTAATAAAAAAATCCATGATGTCTTTGAGCAAAAATATGCGTAATATAATGTTTGATATTATTACAGAACTATTTGTTTCGAATATTGTGGTACATAATTAGCAGGAAAAGAAGACTATCGATCAATTGTCTACTTCTTCAAGAGCAGGGGCGCAGCAGGAGCTCCTAACAATCGAGCGGCGGGCGCAGCTAAGTAAGGAGAAGCAGCAACGGCGGGAGCAGCAACGTAGGGAGAGGCACCAACGGCTGGCGCAGCTACGTAGGGAGAAGCAGCAACGGCGGGAGCAGCAACGTAGGGAGAGGCACCAACGGCTGGCGCAGCTACGTAGGGAGAAGCAGCAACGGCGGGAGCAGCCGCGTAGGGAGAGGCAGCAACGGCTGGAGCAGCTAAGTAAGGCGAAGCGGCAAGAGCAGGAGCAGCTGCGTAGGGAGAAGCTAGATAGGGTGAAGCTAGATAGGGAGAGGCTAGATATGGGGCAGCAGCAGCCAAAGGAGCAGCAGCAACTCTAGCTGTAGGAAGGACGGGAGCAGCAGCTACTGGAGCAGCGATGGCGTGGTTGACGACACTGGCGGTGTAAGATGATGCGTAGGGAACCGAGTACGCAGCAGGAATGGCAGCTGGGACGGCAGAGACTGCTGCTGGGACTGCGGATACGGCGCCTCCCAAACAGCAGGATACTGCTGTGGCGATAATGAAAGCGAAGAGCTGGAAATAATGTTCTTGGTTAAAAAAATGTATGCATCTCTAAAATATTTTATATACGCTACTTTCTTATTGTGTTTACAGCTTGATATGGAATTACTGAAACTGAAAATAGCACTGAAAAGTAGTAAAATATTTAAAAGTCAACGCCAGCTAAATATTTTGAATGTAATACCTGGGATTAACTAAACAAGTTACAGTTGAGTAGTTTTGAATACAATAAAGTGAAATTGGAAAGTTTAAGTGACAATTATAACTTTTCCTATAACTGACATGAAAAATAGTTGAACAAACGATAACGTACCAAATTGTGAGAAGCCATGCTGCTTGCTGGTGATGAGATGGTCGAAGTGACTATGGCACAGTAAAAAAATCACCCTGCATTTATAGTCAGATCTGTATAACGCAGCGACGTGATCTGTAAGGTTAAAAAGCGTTTAATCGAAACACTACATAGTGTTGCAATGGCCTAAAAATTATACGAATTTTTATTAAGGTTCACTTTGAACTGAATTACGATTAGATCTGTTAGTTAGTATTCAGAGCGTTGGGCTAATTGCTCAAGAAAAGTGAGTTGGTAAAAGTAATTTGCATCGGTACTTAGTGTCCAGTTTTTGAACATGTGTGGAAATGTCGACATGAGATGTTTTAATTTAATTCTTATTGTTATTAATTAATAGTTACACTAGTCAATATTTTTTTTCCAGTGAGTTATAAATAAACTAAATAAAAATAACTAAAAAAAATAAACGATAAATGTTTTAGGCAAAAGTAACTCCAAAAATATTAAGATTATGTTAAATTATGCAGGAGATGGACTGGACTTTTATTGAAATTGTACATCCCAAATCACAGTTCTTATACAATATGTTATTTGTAGCGCATTCGCTTATACCCATATAGCCTCAGAGGGAAAGGATTATTAGACCATATATAAAACGGAGATTAATTAAATCCGTCTAATATGTACCATACCGTATGGGTTCCATATAAATAATGCGAGGCCGATGTGATTTGAAGAGTAATTTGCCATTTTATGGACTCGATAAATGCGAATCGTCGGTGTTTTTCCGCGCGAGGTATACTTTGTAAGCCCATATGTTATATTACCCGGCCGAAGCAAATGCAAGGCGAGAGCAGTTTTTGTTGCGCTGAATAAAAGTCGTAGTGGAAGGCTGGCTCTTTGATGTGATACAGAAATACTGTTTGTGCGTTTTTACGACCGCGTAGAAGTTTATTCATTTCGTTTTGCTAATGGGCGCACAAAATATAGCGGACAAATACATCGGCGGGGTTGTTACTCCAGACCAAGAATAAGGGCAATCGGAAACATGCTACAGGAAGGTTAAGAAATTAAGAAATTATTAAAATATCTATTGGTTTTGTCACTCATTGAAAGAAGCTAAAACTAAAGTCAAGAAATGCGATATCTGTTCTGTTCAGTATAATATTGTTCGTCGTGTCATTATGTAAGTTTTATGAAATTTTGTGAAGTTGTAAGGAACATGTACTGTATGTAAAAATTGTATGTAAAATTTCACTGAGATTTTTATATATTCCATGATATTTTGCCGGATTTAGTAAAACGAGACTACATAATTTTTCTGTTAGTTTAACTTGTACAGAGTGTAAGATTACATTAGAGTTGAATGTAAGTTTATGGTGTTGCTCCTATAACTGTTCTAATTTTACAGTTCTGTTATTTGCAAAGAGCAACCAACTAAATTTGCCAAAGCTTCTAATCTACTTTAAGTGTGTAATTACATTAAAGTCGAATGTAATTTTACAGTTTGCATGTTACTGACTATAACTGTAATTTTACAGTTCTTTGTTCGCAGAGACCAACGGACTAAATTTGTCAAAGCTTTTAAGATACTTTAGCGTAAAATTACATTAATGTTAAATGTAGGTAATTTTACAGTTTATATGTTGCAAATTTACAGTTCTCTTGCTGGCAGAGAAGAACCGACTAAACTTTCCAAAGTTTTTCATCTATTTCAAATGTGAAATTACATTAAAGTTGAATGTAATTTTACAGTTTATGGTGTTGCTGCCTATAACTGTTCTAATTTTAGAGTTCATTTAGTTACTAAAAGGAACCAACTAAATTTGCCAAATCTTCTAATCTACTTTAAGTGTGAAATTACATTAAAGTCGAATGTAATTTTACAGTTTGCATGTTACTGACTATAACTGTAATTTTACAGTTCTTTGTTCGCAGAGACCAACGGACTAAATTTGTCAAAGCTTTTAAGATACTTTAGCGTAAAATTACATTAATGTTAAATGTAGGTAATTTTACAGTTTGTATGTTGCAAATTTACAGTTCTTTTGCTGGCAGAGAAGAACCGACTAAACTTTCCAAAGTTTTTCATCTATTTCAAATGTGAAATTACATTAAAGTTTAATGTAATTTTACAGTTTATGGCGTTGCTGCCTATAACTGTTCTAATTTTACAGTTCTTTTATTTACAAAGAGGAACCAACTAAATTTTCCAAAGCTTTTAATCTACTTTAAGTGTGAAATTACATTAAAGTCGAATGTAATTTTACAGTTTGCATGTTACTGGCTATAATTATAATTTTACAGTTCTTTTGTTCGCAGATACCAACAGACTAAATTTGTCAACGCTTTTAAGATATGTACTTCAAGCGTAAAATTACATTAAAGTTCAATGTGATTTTACAATTTACATGATGCAGTTTTACAGTTCTCTTGTTGGCAGAGAGGAATCGACTAATTTTCCAAAGTTTTTCATCTATTTCAAGTGTGGAATTACCTTAAAATCGAATGTAATTTTACAGTTTATGGTGTTGCTGCCTATAGCTGTTCTAATTCTGCAGTTTTTTTTATTTGTAAAGAGGAACCAACAGAATTTGCTAAAGCTTCTAATTTATTTTAAGTGTGAAATTACATTAGAGTCGAATGTAATTTTACAGTTTGCATGTTGCAATTTTACAGTTAGTTCTCTTGCTGGCAGAGAAAAACCTACTAAACTTTCCAAAGTTTTTTATATATTTCAAATGTGAAATTACATTAAAGTCGAATATAATTTTACAATATATGGTGTTACTCCTACAACTGTTCTAATTTTACAGTTCTTTTATTTACAAAGACGAACCAACTAAATTTGCCAAAGCTTCTAATCTATTTCAAGTGTGAAATTACATTAAAGTCGAATGTAATTTTACCGTTTACATGTTACTGGCTATAATAATTGTAATTTTACAGTTCTTTTGTTCGCTGAGACCAACATACTAAATTTGTCAAAGATTTTAAGATACTTCAAGCGTAAAATTACATTAAAGTTAAATGTAATTTTACAGTTTACATGTTGGAGTTTCAAGTTCTCTTGCTGGCAGAGAAGAACCGAATAAACTTTCCAAAGTTTTTCATCTATTTCAAGTGTGAAATTACATTAAAGTCCGAGGAACCGACACTGGCACATTTTTCCCGGTGGGAGGCATCCCGTAATTGAACTTTCCCGGTAAACGTGAGCGCCTATCGCCCATCTAATTCCTAGATGGATGCCGTGATAACCCGACAGCCGACCGTTGGGGCGCTATCTCGGCCATCCCGGCAATTTCCGCCGACACGCGCGAAAATAAGTGTAATATCCCGACCACATAAATCGCCTTCCAGACGCACACTTAATAATACATCTAATTGGAAATCGCTACTGCAAAGTGCGAAAGGCCCGGGGTGATTCGATAATAGATTGCGTTCAGACACGGAACCAGTCGGGGAGCGTTGCCTTCGGAAGGAGATGCAAAGCAATTGGGCCTTAAACAGGGGGAGAGCTACGTAATTGGACGGAGTTGATCTACGGACTCGAAAAATCGAGATAAATACGAAATTGAGCGCAAAAATGTGAAGGTATAAATTCAATGTGTAGTTTTTTCCTTGCTGCAAATAAGCTGCGTTAAATTTACATTCTTTGTTAATGTATGTAAGCATTAAAACTTGAAGTTGTACAAATTTGGATGTTGCTATGTTCTTTGTACTCAAAAATTCTTATTTTTAACAACATAATTGAAATAACTAAAATGTGACAATAATATTATCTCTTTTCCACTTGTACGCTTATGACACGCACTGACACGCCTTGGCTAGGCGGGATTGATTGCTCATATGGAAATTTTGGAATAGGGGCTATGGTGACATTTTATATCAAGTAATATTCGTGTCCAAACACATTGAAAATCGTTTCCACTTTAGGACAAATGTTGCTTTACAATTTTTCTACGATTCAGCTGAATTCGTAACATTACGCGCTTGTATTTGGCACTTTAATTATTCGATATACATTAACAGCCTTGTATGAATATGGTCGTAAAATGGGCAACATAATCAGCAACCTACGTTTCTAATTTTAGTCGATTTAAGTGGTATTTACACACCGACAGATGATGAACAGTAGCGCCTCGGAACTGGTACGAATTACGCTTCTAATTTCCTTCACTCGCATCAACCGTTTCAAGGCTTTGTTTGCGACTTACATAAAAAGTCATCTTACGTGTGAATCTCGTCAGAAAGAGCAACATTCGTGATCTAGTATTAGATTTTTTCCAAGGCTTAATGACCGGTTTCCTGAACGCCATCACTGCAATTTAAAATAGTTTAAAGGAGACAATACCAAAAATTGGAGCAAAAAAGATGTCATGTCGCAAAGAAATAAAAACTTGGGAAAGTAATCGTGGCATTATTCGGTTTCTTTAATACACGGTGGTCCAAATATACTGTTGGAGATCTATTTTTATTAGTATTTTTTGCCGGAAAACTTCTTATTTATTCTATGGTTGTCGTGAGTTGTCTTTGTCTATCACATCGTCCCCATTAGGCCAACTCGTGGCTTGGTGTATGGCGTATAGTGCTGGACAAATGTCCGTTTATCCGGTTATTTTGGTGAAAATTATGTTTAATTGCAGTGGTTTGATTACAATAATGAAAAACAATAATATATTGAGTCTCATCCAATCAATTAACCAATTCCTTTAATCGACTTAAAAAATTGTCTCTAAAACAGATCTGTGTAGGAATCACTGTGGCAGCTTGGTAGTTTATGACTTTAATACAAAGATATTTAAATTATAATTTAAAGAGAATATAAACCAAGTTTGAGAAAAAAAATAGTCAATATAGTTAAATTTAGAAAAAAAGTCAACTCTTAATTGGCTTTACATACTCAGATAGAATAGAGTCAAAAGTCACTCACTTGATAAATAGCAGAAACTCAGATTTGAGAAAATTATTGAGTAAAATTGAGTGAAATTGAGTTATTTTTTTTACAGTATGTACACGCAATCGAACATTTTAATCCTAGGTTTAAAATATATTTCTAATAGTATTTGGGACACTTAATTTTTGTAAATTATCAATAAATCCACAAAACTTAAATATAAAATGGTGCAAAACTCCCCTTGGAAATTTTTGTTGTAAAAAAATATTCAATACAGTTAAATTTAAATCATATTAGAGAAAAAATCAACTCTTAATTGCTTTTACATACTCAGAATAGAGTCAAAAGTCACTTACTTGATAGTAGAAACTTGGATTTCAGTAAAATTCTCAAAACAGACTATGGATTCGTCAGGAGACAAAAATGCACGGGAAACCATATGCGCATGTCAAGATCTCATAACTTCTCAAATTTCACCCTTTTTCTGAAGATCTTTAGCGATTTTTTGAAGACTAGGCGGTTATGGAGTAAATCTGACATCGGAATTTGATTTAGGACGGAAAATTACGTCGAAAAACATGTGTCGCTTGTCAAGATCTCGTTACTTCTTAAATTTCTCCATTTTACTGAAGTTTTTAGCGATTTTCTGAAGGTTTTCGGCGATTTACGGAAAACTGAAGGGTGACGGAACAAAACAGACTATGCATTCGTGCTCAGGAGAAAAAAATACACGGGAAATTATATGCCGCATGTAAAGTTCACATAACTTTTTTTTTCGTTGGCCGGTGAAACTTTTATTTATGTGGAAGAAAACAGTGTGTAGGATTGAGTATATTGAAATCCGTTGAAATCTGGACAATTTTTGAAGTTCCTCAGGGCTCCACATTGGGCCTCATTGTAATTTATATTAATGGCATTTGATTGACCTTTTAGAAAAATGTTTATTTAATTTTGGTTTAATGTTTTCTTCAAAAACTCAATTTTATTACATGCTTTGTACTGTTTCCTGTTTCCTTTCGCTGTTGGTTGATGTATCTATTAAATTATGTACCCTCTATAACCTCGTCTTATTCAAAACAGTAATCAAAAATAAGTGAAATAAATTAGTTTAAAAGCAATCGAAACATACCCAAAACTATAAACAACGGAACTGACGCTGTATCAAAAGATCAGCTTAGTTTCTCGGAACCGCGTCGAAGTTCTCTTTCGCCCTGAAAAGCGCAAGCGAGGAGTGCCCTGCTTCCGCCTAACCGTAAAGCGCAAGGAAGCAGCGCGCTTTTTTACCAACCTGGCGATATTTGGAAGCTGCCCAGATACGATCGCGGAGCACTCCTTCCATTCTGAAAGAAAACATTAAATTGCGACCACGTCGCGTCTTCCAGGAAAGCGCAGATGTTACTTTAAATCTACAACTGTCTCAATCCTCCAGGCGAGTGTGAAATAGTTTTCTTTTATTTAGCCAGAGCAATAAATAGATTAACGGCTGGTCGAGCCGCGGTGTTACACATACAAACTGCTCCATTGGCTATCTAGGGGCAGCGCAAGCAGAGGATGTTCATTACACTTGGCAAAACGATGCTGGATTTGACAGAGTTACGATTATTTAATTCCTGCTTTATAGTTGTATTATGACTCGAGGAATCCGATTTTTAATGTCCCACCTTTTATATATGAACTCTCATGGCTCGGGCTTCACTAATAGTCGTAGACTTTTGCAGTGGCTAATAAACTACACCGAAAAAAAACGTATTGGCTTCGTCAGATCTTACCGGCGGTGCGTTTTCTTCGCGTTATCTACGGTTCGCGCCGGTACTGCAGGGCTCTGCGCCGTGTGAGTCGGCTCCGTCGTTTCTTGCAGGCCCATTACAAAATTTTAATTGCCCGCTGTTATTGCCGCATTTATGTCTTAATCCAGTAATTAGAAAACTGATGGGTATTGGTTGTTACTAACGAGTTTATCGGGATGTTTTCGTTTAGACCCCCGCGTAGCAAGCTCTGGAGGCGCCAATTTTATAGCAAAAGGTGTCTGCGTTTTATTTGCGGTCGTACTACGTTAAACTCGTCGATAATGTACTAAAACTCAATCACAGTATCACCTCTGACAATAGTTAAGACCCAGTCGCTCAATTTCTGTCCATTAGAAGGCTATGGAAAAAGGAAAAAGTTCATTGGATCAAGAAATATTCGCATTGTATTCTGATTAGTGGTTTCTTAGTGTCTTGATCCACACACAGATGCAGTGGCTCCCGAGATCCAAGGGACGCCAAAGTGTTAAATTCGTTTAAGAACAAATGTCTCGCAGAAGGCTTTGTTGTGGCAAACAGTGATGTCACAAAATTGACTGAAAGTGAGTCTTTTGGAGAAGAAGAAGGAGAAAATGAGGAAACTTCAGAAGATGGTGAGTAAAAATCCGCTTTGTGACAGGCAAGGGGATTCACGTTAAAAAAGAACACCAAAAGCATAAATCTGCCACATTAATGAAGTAATAGACTAGGCGGTATCTGTTTTGGTTTGGGCGAATCGTATATCTACCGAGATTTTTGGTTTTTTTGCTTTCAAATATCACTAGGAATGAAAATTTTTCTATGCGCATAAAAAAAAACGTGGGCTTAACTTTTGGCGGCATAATATGTTAAAAAAATTGGCAACCTACTTTAAAACGTGTTTAAAGTTATTTATGCATACGAGAAATTCAAGAAAATCGTACAGGTGATGGTGGTGGAAGAAGTAGAGAACGCGGCCGCTTCGGCCTGCTCGAAATTGAATCGGCAAGTTCAAAACCACGACGCGCTTAAAAATTTTTAATATCTCAGCTTCTAGAGGTCCGATTTTGATGATTTTTTTTAAATCGATGTCTCGAGATTAAAAATAAAAACAATTAGCGTATTTTCAAATGCCTATCGTTAATAATTATTGGTCTTTCAACAGTCCGATAAATATTTATCTTTAAACTTCCTTTAATTATCAAAGGTAAGTGCATAAACTTATATACTGTCTATCAAAGATCAAAAGCAAATTTATTTAAATATTCTAAAATTGTTTAAACAACAATTATTTTCAAAATATATCGAAAATTAGTAATATACTGAGTTAATTTCTCATTTTAAACAATAAATAATGTTTGAATTATACTTTAATCACAAAAAAATTAATATTAAAAAAAGATTCTTTCATTTCAATATAATATTGTTTAATTGTTTATAAGTACAATTTCGACCCATGTTTAAACAGCGTCAGAGATCTCCTAATCAACGGATTCGAATTTTTCAAAAAGCGTTTGAAAGCTTGAGAGCCCTTCTATATGTGATTAAATTTTCAAATATCTAAGGGCCTTGGTTTCAAAATCTGGTTTGCAAAATTATTATGCAAAATCGATCGAATCGATTTTGATGAAATTTGGTGTGATGATTCTACATAACAAGAAGTTTTCTTGAGCCAAGTATGAATGTCCTATACCCAATTTAAAATTTTTATAATAATAATCATGATTCATTCGATTTGTAACTGGTCATATTTTGTGAAAAATGTAATTACAAACATTTTTTTACTCTTCCATTTTCGCCTAAAATCAACTCTTGAAAAGATACGTAATTAAATAGGAAGAAAAATATGACATTTTTCGAATTTTTTAAACATATTGTGCCGCCAAAAGTTAAGCCCACTTTTTTATGCGTATAGAAAAATTTTAATTTCTAGTGATATTTGAAAACCAAAAATCTCCGTGGAAATACGATTCACTCAAATATGGACTTTTTGAAACATATACCGTCTGAACTATAATGAAAGAAATGCAACTGAGAAAGTAGCAAAAGCTTCCATATCTGAGCTTCAGTTTGAGTTTCCCTGTCCAAGTTTCAGTTTGAGTTTACCAGTTTGAGTTTGCTGTCGGTGCTTCAGCCTGGTTTTGGAAGCCTGATCTTCTATTTTAGATACAGATTTCATGTTCGAGCCACAGTTAGAGTTTCCTTGACCGAGATTTCTTGTTTAGTTTACTGTCAGAGATTCAAACTGAGTTTTCCTTGCCATGGTTTAATTACACTCTACCACACCGTTATTCAAGTTGAGCTTGTCTGTTCGAGACCTAGTTGTGTTTATCTGAGCATCAGTTCGAGTTTTCTGGCATTCCTGCCTGTCACAATGGTTGTACGTGATTAGAATTATGGGGGTGGGTATATTGCTTGTCTTGGAACTTTTCCTCATTTCTTCAAGTACTTCAAGCATTGAAAATTTTGTACATATTCTTTAACATCTGTACACGTTGTGTAAGTCAAATTTATTCAATTTTTTATTACTTTCGGAGCAACTCGACGTTTTCGCATCCGCCTGAGTGGTTCACACCACCCTGCGAACTCGCCACTTGGGCATTCCTCCAAACTCAGTCCCGACCGCGATAGCCAGCCCCGTTCCCTGTTTATAGTTGTAATAAATCATCTTAACACTTATATGGAGGCTAAGAATCCGTCAACTGTGTAAACACATTGTATGTTTTATGTGTAACAGGATAGTTTGTCCTGCGTTTAGCGCTCAGCGAGTGACGTGAAAAAATATGCATGACAAAGCCGGTGGAATTAGAGCTCGGCTACTCGACTTTATGTGACCTGTTAGGCCGAATTATCTTTTTAACGAACGCTAAAAGCGAGGTGATATGTTTGGGTATGCAAATCCGGGTAAATACGCTTTGGAACTAGGATGCGGCGGATAATATTGGTCAGGTAATTATTTAAGTCCTGTTTGGGCACAGAAATTCGTGTAAATATTTATCGTGGATGTGGTGCTGGTGATAATTTAACTCATATGTAAAATACCGTCTTATAGATCTCAAATATTTGTAGTAGACGTCGAATGTGGCAGCACGGTTTTTTTCAAAGAGTACAAGCTTGTTAGACATTGCATATTTTGGAGGACCAAAAACTGTTTACTATAATTAACTTTAAGCTCAAGGAACTGAACATAATAAACACTATCAAACTTTTCCCACTAATGTAAACCATTACAAAACGGTAATTATCCTGTCGCAATTACGTTGGAAACATCAGTTAGACGCTAAGCAGTCTACTATTAAAATATTCAACAATGTAGCATTTATATTTCACATCAGCCAATTCTGGAATCACGATCGAGATCAGCTGTAAGTGTACATCGGATGACATTCGACTCTAATTGTAGGTACAGATTACCAGCCTTGATATTTAGAACATAATTTTCTCACACTTAATTTTAATCGTTCCGTAGAATCGCATCAAAATTAATTATGTGTATTTTATGGATTAGGTGCACGCTCACGTTTAGGTGAATCATGGAAAAAAAAACAGCCGTTGTTTTGTATGTGTGGCCCGAGTACGTTTGCCGAAGAATATATAAGGTGTCCCAAACTGAATTGCAACTAATATGGTTCTAATAGCTTTTATAGGGAGTAAATGTTGTTTCTCAGTCATACTTACACATTGAAGGACATTGTAGATGAAAATAAGAGATAATTCCTCCTAAATTTGCCAACAGATAGTCCAATTGCTGCAGGATTTTGGCTACCAATTTTTTCGGATGGAATGGATTGATGTGAAATTTGAATTGGAGGGTGAGAATTTTTTTTTTTAAAACGATTCGATAGAGAGATGAATTCTAGGTAAAAAATGTTCTATAAGAACTTTTTGAGTTATTTGCGCCTAAATATGTTCTTTTTAGCCCAAAAAATGCATGTTTTTGAGCAATTTTTCGCGAATATTTCAAAAACTACAAGTTTTATCAAAAAAATGATCATAAGCAAAAATGAAGGTAATTAAATAGCAAAGAGATTGCTTTTTTATTTTTGTAGCTGGTATAGAACCCGAGTTATGACTCCCAGAAGTTGAAGTCAATTTCGAAGATAGCTAGAATCGAAACGTTCAACGTACTGTAGCGGAAAAATTAAAGGTTTTTCGAGGAAAATTTATATAACACTTATTAAAGTTCTTGAAAAGACCTTTAAACTGAGTGGTGGCAGAAGTCGTTAGCATGAAAACTGATGAAATTACAATCAAAATAAAATGATTGTCTTGATATTTGAGAAAAAAAAAATCGGTATTAAAATTAACGACTTGACGGAAAAAAAATTAAACGTATTCCTTCTGCAATTTACTTTATTTATCTATTAACAGTAGATTCTGGAAATTTGAACAATTTTAGAAGCCTAAATTTAAAAAAAAATCATTTACCGCACATCTAGACAAATTTTCCAAAATCCATGCTATCCGAAAAAAATGAGAGCTTTTACTTTATTTTTGCCTTCAGTGAGATGTAATTCTGCGATTATTGTTGCTCATTGGTACGAATTGAATCTTCCACTCTGTACAGCATGTACAGCGGCCGAGATAGCAGTATTTTATTAAGCCGGAGCAAAAGCGGCGTACAAGTTAATCCAAATAGTGGGTGTAACGTAGATATAATTTGATAACGCCGAGAGAGAGAGGATCTCCCGTAGTTGGGCCCACCCATGAGTGAGTCCAAACGTTAGAGAAATATAATTTATAGTTATTGTAAAACAAGAATAATTACCCCGGCTCCTCCTTCCCGGGCGTTATTTATTGAAGTCATGAAGTTCAATATAGGAACGAAGAGACATGGTGTTCCGCGCGTACTTAATTTTTTATTTGTGGGTAAAGTATTGGTTTGCAGCGCGGCTTCAAAAAGCGAAACGCACGGAGTGACAGAACAAAGAAACATGCATGTCTAGTCTATTACATATAGGGTGTCCCAATATTCCGGGTATGAGGAGTTATTAGAAAGAGAGTTGAAGAAATGTTTTCTTTAAATAACCACAAAATTTTAGGAACATCAGTTGAAACAGCAGTTTGGATTATTCACATTGTGACTTTAAAAACAAACAGAAGCTTAAGGAGAGCCTCCATTATTTTTTGACACAGCATCTAGGAAAACGTAGAAAAGGTGATGGAGTACATTTACGCCAGTTCTGCTCTGACGGGTATAAAATCCGAACGTCATAAATTACCAGTTGTTATTGCACATCGCATTCCCTTTCATTGCGTTTTTCCAATCTGGAGATAACATCACGCTAATTGATATTTCTCGAGCGACTCGGAGAAACGTTATATTTTCGCAGCATGATCCGAGACATTTTTGCCTTGACCAATATCACTTACGGCGTACTTTTACTCTTATCCACGTTTTTCGTGTAGTGCCGGCAAATATATCGATATCGAATTACCGATACTGGCGGCTGAGTCATCCAGTTATCCACTGCAATTATCCAATACATAAATTAAACATTTATTTTACAATAATTGCCAATTATCCCCTTTAAATGTTTATTTATGAGACCATAAATACTTCTTCGCAATGTGGGTATTTCTGTTATTTATTATTGGGCCTTTGCGCGCTAATCTGATTGAATATTGAGCGTGATACAGGAACCACCCCTTCCCTATTGGAGAAAAAAAAGTCAGTTGAAGACGGTAAAAACTTCCCATAAAACTTTAAACACCGAATGTTTCTCTTCTCCAAGACTGTAAACATTCTTAATAAAAATGTGTTGCAAACGAAGTAATTGAACAAAAATTAAAATGACATGAAAAAAAAAAAAACAGAAATGGAAACCCATCAAACCAGCAGCAACAGTTATACTGCAATGAGTTTCCTGGGAGTATCCTTTTCAAGCTCGGGGTATTAGACGATATCTGCTTTATTTTCTAGCACACGAAGGCCATAATCAACCTTTTACTGCACGTCGGTAAAATCCAGCAAGAAGAAACAACATCCATTTGATATTTTAGCAATAAAATCTGTATCTTGTACATATATCGTTATGATTTATTATTTTTCCTGTAATAGCTGGGCAATATATTTCAAGGAATTTTAATAAAGGCAGAGAAAAACCGATGAGCTTTGGCTGAAGAGGCATATATAACGTTTCAATTGTAGATAAGCAAAAAGCTGGTGGATACCAGGGCATTTCACAATATTGCACAGATATTTTGGATGAACGATCGCATTCTTAAACAGTTCCAGTGTACCGGGTATGTATTTTCGTATTAATTACATATATTTAGGTATATCATTATTAGTTTTTATTTTGACAGTTTAAACAAATACTTATGTGCCCAGCCATAACAATAACTGAAGCACAAGAAACAGATTAATTCCACAATCTCTTGAGTAATTTTTAACATATCGATCTTATTTTACAATTTATAGACAAATTCTTCCACTGTAAGTATGCAGCGTACTCCATTTAAAAATCTTTAAAACTGACGTCAAATTCACGATATGTATAGAAAAGTTACACTCATTTGTATTTATGTGTAAGAACATTTCAAGTAACCAAATAAATATTGGACAACCCTTGTAGGCTCTCTGCTTTGAGGAGGGCTCTTTGAAAACTATTTATCTCGTGATTTACTGTTATAGTCTTTAATGAACGATTTTGCGGCATAAGCGACCGGCATCTTGCCTGCCGCTGAGGTTTCCTGACATTTGCGAGCCCAATAATTTAGTGTTCGTACTTTTACGACTACGTCGTTGAGAAAACTGCTTGAAGGGGGTATTGTTTCTGGCTTGAGACCCCTAGACACCTAGTTTTAAGTCATGTACGGGAAAGTGAACATTAGAAAAGAAGTTTACAAAAGTTACGAAACCAAAAGGAAGCCACAGTAACATTTTATTCGAAAATAAATCCTGTGATCTATGATTTTGCAGAAATGAGATGCGAAATTTATTTTTAGCCATTTTGAAATGGATGTTATTTGAAACAATGTTATTTATACATAATTATTTGGTTTTAAAGTTAACATCATAACTTCACTGAGATCTTTTAGAATTAGTTTATATTGACATAATTAAGGATTTGTCTATAAATAGCCATTACGGATAATAAGATATGCAGTTACCTACTGGTACTATTAGAAAACGTCATTGGAACTTACTAGCAATACTATAACTCTAATTATAATATAACAAATTAAACAAATAACTATTCTAAATAAATTTGCATTTCTGATTAATGCAGGTGTTTCAAATTAGCACCAGAATTAAGGCTTACCAGACAGCTTTGACAGCCCAATCCAGCTGCTTGGTTATGCTTCGCACAATGAATCGTTTGTCCTGCACTTTAACATTTCTTCCGGAAAACTGTAAGGATATTTGATTTAGTTTCATACTGCCAACACTCCTCTGATATTCTTTAGAAAGTTCATCTTGTTCCTTCCATTCATGAGCTTGCAGTTTCTAGATAAAAAAATTTTTTTCGCTTATTTGCTTACATTGATGACATTATTAATGATAATGGTCTTCACAGGTTTTTTTTTGTGTTACGTCCACCATTTTCTGGTTTCGCCGGAGAAAAAAAGTCCAAATTATACAAAGAATTGTGTATTCAATTGGCACTTTGAATATTTATTAATTATACAGTAGTTTGTGTGGGCGCTGGTTATTCAAATTTCTTGGGACACTGTTAGAACTACTTTCGTTTCAGACGAAGTTATGTCCATATATAGCACTATTATAATTAAGTAAAAAAAGGACGAGCTTTTATTGCCTAGTATTTTACACATAAATAAATATAAACAAATATTAATTTGAGACTTTCTGGGAATTATTTAAATTTATCAAGTCAGCTAATATTTTCATCTTCAGAATAAATTAATGATTTATTCATATTGTTCTTCTCTTTCCGTAAGTCTTGAGTACACTCAAAATTCAACAGTCACTCATAAATAACTTTGAATGTACACTATTCTGTTCTTATGAAACCTATTTTTATTGTTTCAAGAAGTAATACATCTCCTAGCTTGTGGCAATTTATGAGCTAAGCGCAAAGTGCTGTTTACTGTTGGATAAACAAAAGCGTAATCGCTCATTTACCAAGTATGTGTATCTTCTCCCACGTATCTCCATACTTTTATGTATTCACCAGGATGTCCAGTGGTCGGTGTCTACCTTCGGGCTGATTTTTTATCTCAGATTTGCGATAATTATGTAGTATTTATCAGACGTTTCATAACTGCTAAATGAAGTCATTCTAAATAAATTACGAGACGCGTACGGCGACTGTCGGATAAATGAAGCGATTTGTCAGGATTATAACCCAGATATTTTCACTGGCTAACCGCAACTGACTCCGCCATTTATTCTCCTATCCTGTCCCAGCCAGAAAGTGACTAATATATATCGCTTTTTGGGTGGGCTAAATATTTGTAACATCATATTCTGTAGAAGGAAACTAAAAAGCAGTCATAATTTTTATGAAAAATCAGTACATTTACACTATTAATGCTCGTGGATATCTAGTAGTGGTTATGACTCATATTTATACAACAACAAAACACGTGTACCAGCTTGATACTGTGGCTCATGACGGTGACTCATATTTATACAGAATCATTGTGCGATTCATCAATAACTAAAACGTATGATGACTCATATTTATACATGAATAGCTAAAAAATATGTCACGAATACTATCATGTCAATGACTATTCAAATTCATTATTCGACTTAATAATAGCCAAAAAATGTATCAATTTGAAACACTTGGCTATTTTTCTAAACGTAATTTCTCTTGAGTATTTGTCAGCATATTTTATTCGAATGTGACTGGGAAAATGATCTCATATTTATCCAAAATGTGATTTGTACTTCAAAAACGATAAAATCTAGCTGTCTAACAAAAATATATTTTATTCATATTTGCAGTTACGCAATATTTCTTGTCACTTGAAAGGTATTATCAAAAAAATACTATAGTAGATCTAGTTAACTATGTTAGCTCACTTTCATGAAAATTAAATATTCTACGACAGTTCTGAGATAATTATTTTATCTTATGCAGATTACATTCACGAAGTAGCAATTTTTTTCACAAAAACTCGTGCAGGAGATATGTGTAAGATATATAGATATGCTTTAGAACGTACTGCAAAACAAGAAAGCAACGAAAATACAGGTTATTCTCATAAAAATGAATGTCTGTTTCTCGGTGCTATTTTAGCATAACCTAACCTGCACAATACATGATGGATCTGTGTCGCTTAATTCGACCATTAAACTTTTACAGGGAGTTGAAATAAATTTCCCATAGTTTCTTTAAAAAAGAGAAAATATTAACATTCTTTTCTCTCTTATAATTCAAGTAAAGTTGAAAAATGTATAACAATTGTAACAACTGTTACGAATCATATTATAATTATATTTTTTGTAAACGTATAAATGACTCATATTTATACGAATTTGACTCCTGACTCAAATTTATACAAACTCGGTTTAAATATGACTCATACTTATATATGTTTACTATACGAAAAAAGGTGTATCAATCTATTAGTATAGATGCTTATGATGATGATGACTCATAGTTATAAAAATTCATTATATGATTCCTCGATAGCCAAATACATTCGATCAAACTTACTACTGATGCCTATGATGATGACTCATATTTATACGAATTTGTTTAATGACTCATATTTATACAAACTCGTTTTAAATATGACTCATACTTATACATATTTACTATACGAAAAAGGGTGTATCAATCTATTAATATAGATGCTTATGATGATGACTCATAGTTATACAAATTTGTTTAATGACTCATATTTATACAAACTCGTTTTAAATATGACTCATACTTATATATGTTTACTATACGAAAAAAGGTGTATCAATCTATTAGTATAGATGCTTATGATGATGACTCATAAATTAACTGTACGATTTAACACTATTGACTCATCAAAGCCAAAAAGGTGTATCAAATTTAATACTGATGTTTCAGTTTTCGTTTCTCTCCCGTATCTCCTAATCCGTCGTTACTTTTGCGCTCGATAGTACCCGGCACTAAACGCAGTCGAGATTAGATTAGAGCCATTTTTTCGGACTCCGAGCCGGTGAAAGAGACCCGATTGCATCGAAAGCAGCGGCAGTAGCGTACACGATGAAATGTGGAGTAAGCCTTCCCGTACCGTTCGTGGGAAACATGCAAATTTTTTCTGCTCCCTATCTGAATACGATCTGGGTTAGTCAGTTTATCGGTAGAAAACAAACTGCTATCAAGATGATCGTGTGTTTAACGACAATGCCCAAATTGAGATGATACATTTAAAACGAGGTGGATACTTCGTATTCCGTATTCGCGGTGCTCATCATAATAAATAATAACAGTTAAGTGGGTTGGCTCTCGGAATGAAAAACGCCACGGTACGAAATTTCCGCAAAAAGGGTCAGCTGTGCCGTTACAGGCTTGGCTCCGAAAATTATTACTACTAAATAATGAAGGCGATATGATTATTAGGCGTACTATACAGGGTGACTCGTATTTAAGTGTAAGGAATTTTATTCTGATCAATACAAGGCAATTAATCAAATCATGTCCGTCATTATCAAAATGCTGCTTGAAAAAGTAGTGAGTTTATTCAATAAAGGGTTGAAATTTTGCTAGATGGAGATTTGTTTATGTTATTTTTTCGAATTTTATGTTAGTAGGTAGTATAAGCAAATAATGATAGATATAAAAGCATTACAAAGTTATAAATTTAAAAAAAATTACTTAATTTTGACGAAATTTGGTGAAAGTACACCTTTATGTGTCTTAAATAACCCCAATTTTTTTTTTAGATAAAAAAATCAAAAGGTTTCCGAGATATTCATTTTTTCCGCTCTGAAACACTTTTATTTCAAAGAAAAATTCTACTTAGGAAAATCATCGTACCGAGTTCTGCCGGTAATAATTTTTTTCGTTTTGACATATATTTTTAATCTGTAATCACTTTCCAAGAACATGCTCAAAAATTAAAAACAAATGACTTGCAATAATGAATTTTTCAGTAATTGTTGATAATTTGTTTATATTAAAAAAAATAAAAAACTGTTACACCATTCAATTCTACGGGAAAAAATACAAAAAAAGCTGGGTCGCATTGTTTGACCCAAAACTTTATTTCTGTATTTTTTTTAATCAATAATTTAAAAAGTTGTACCTAATAAAAAAATAATACGAAATTATTAAATGTTTTTTTATTATTTCTAATTAGTATTGCTAATAGTAGTAAAAAAAAATTGTTGGATATTTTGTGCGGTATTGACTTTTATACTGTTATGACTTCATCCAATAGATATTTCGAAAGCGTTCAGAGCCGTACTCAGGAGGAATTCTAAATGATAGCTAAAAACCTTTTTAAGCGATTACAATAGTAATATCATCCAATTCAGAATTAAAAATGACTTTAGATTCGGTCATAAAAATAGCAGCGACATATTTAAAAAAATTAACCTAATGATGGTCTCTCGAAGATGAAACGCCGTATTGCAAAAATGTTAACGTCTTTGTATAAAGCGAAAAAAAAGTGGCTTTGTAAATATGTAATTTATTTTAGAATTCGTTTTCAAATAAAGCCAGAAAAAAATTAAACAATTTTGCAATATTTCGGGTTTTTCCGAATATTTCCGGAACCACCCGGAATTTTAAAACTTTCTATAAGGCGTATTGTTAGGTATAAAAAAACACAATTTTTTTCTACTCTGAGCTACCCCGTATTTCTTACCGTTTCCTAGATCCTAATGCTATTCCATACTTATATTGGACACACTGTATATCTATGAATTCATCAAAATTTAAAAAAAATAAGTAGACTAATCGATCCTACGGAAAAAAAAATATTATTTATTTTCTTTATTCACTATTCGACTTATATTTATAGCAATACTGTACAAAAATAAAGTTTTGGTTCAAACAATGAGACAATTTTTTTTGTATTTTTTCCGTGCAATTGAATAGTGTAATCAGTTTTTGATTTTTTTAAAATTTAAACAAATTATCAACAATTACTGAAAATTCATCATTTTTTTTTGCATTTTTGAGTATGTTTTTGAACTGTAATTACTGATTTTTTTATTTCACCAAAAACTATATGTCAAAACGAAAAAAATAATCACCGGCAGAACTCTGTACGATGATTTTTCTAAGTATGTGAACGAAAAAATGGAACATCTAGTAAAGGTTGGATGAATTAGAATGATTTTATTTATATTGATGACAGTATTTGACACTTTATAAGGGTTTGTTCATTCAAAATCCAAAAATGTAAAACATACACTACTGAACTGGGAACTAGAAAAATTATCATATCTAGTCTATATCCGTATTCGGTGAGGCTTTGGATAAAACTACTAACGTACGTAAGGAGATTAGTATTTATGAATTTACAAGAAAAAGCCATATATTTCGTAGATGATACATTTTGTTCAGCGTAGGATGTAAAAAATGATACAAATCTCGTCTTCATTAATCATATTGGATTATTTCAGTTAATATAAATGACTTATGCGAAGGTAAACCGTTCCTTTTTTTGCATTCTACAACGAAATTTTCATAAGAATGGACAGTACAGCCGTTTTAACTCCATGATAGGTTTATCCAAGTCATTAAACTTTGCTTTACTGCATATATTACAAAAATAAGAACAATAATTCAATAATATTTTCTATTATACTATTTCTGTACTGCTAATTGTGTCGAATATTTTGGTTATGGTTATATTAGTTATAGTTTTAAATCAACTGTTTCAGCTATAACACCCGTACAGAACATGGCTTTGTTACCCTACCGTAAAAGTGTAGTTGTGTAAAAGTAATAAAATGTAAAGAATCTGAACAATTCTAGATTCTTCCTATGTGTAGGAACTATCTATCGCCTCCACGTCCGCGCAGTTAAAACTATAAATTTAGAATCTGAAAGTTTCGCAAATTTTTAGCTGCATTGCTTCCTGATTCGTTGAGTCAGAATGGCTGCTCTTTATGCTTGTTTGGAGACGCCGTATTAGTTCGAGATCATTTTCCCCCGATACGATTATCTGTGATGATCTAGTTCAGATGGCCAACGATGGCTTAAGTGCGGATAGCAGCACACTTTGGCATCCGTAATTGCTAGGATGGCGTTTTTTCTAAGATCGCACCTCGTAAGCTACAACATTAACTGTAGGATTCTGGTTCTTGGAAGATCTGTGGGAATTTGCTGCAATTTGTCGTGATGCTGAGTCCAACAGTTGTACAAGCGCTTACTCTCTGGGGAACTGTTTTTTAAAATCGTCCTCTTTCAACTACAGCTAAAAACAATAATTAAATAAAACTGAATATAAAATTTTGTTTAGATATGTCACTGAATAATAACTCATTTAAGACAATTATATTCCTTTTGTGATGGAGCTCCTATTTCGGTTTTTAGACTCAAAGTCACCAGACAATGCCTTTTAATGTCTGGACAACTGGACTCTATGGTGTGGTTGTCTAAAATTATAAAACTAAATCTCTTTAAGTAGATCGGAAATAAATCTTGCTAGTCTGTAGATGTTTATGCATTATATCACATTTAATTTTGAACAAACAAATCTGTTCTGTCCTGATTCTTTATCCTAAATGATAAAAGAACTTAATGTCGTCGGATGGAGTAAATAATAGACATTCAGTTAGATCATTAATAGAAGTAACAAACAACAGTGACCTCAGAATGGATCCTTGAGGAACCCCTGGAGATTGATGGAATTTATCTGATTGAAACCCACGATACTATATGAACTGGCATCTGTTACTAAAATAATGCTTAAACAAAGGTAACTGAACGGAATTATCCACCATATGATTCCAATTTTACTGCTAATAAATTGTGAACAGGAATTTTCAAGAATAATACGTTGAAATGTGTCCTAGATGGATAAACATTAGCAATTCTGTAGTAGCATCCTTATAAGCCTGAAATTTACACCTTATCAGATTCGGAACTACTCGGCATTATTGTCGTGGATCCAACTTGTCCTCAATCCAAACAAATAGAGACAATTACCCAGTATCCGTTTTCAATCTAAAGGCTCTTATCTTGACAGCGTCTTTCGAGGTGTAAAAGCGGTGAGTTGCGCGAGATTAGATTAGAAAAAGAGCGGTTTATCCATGTAGGCATGCAGCTCCAACATTTTTATGACAGCGACCGCAGTTTGTCACGTCACTGTTTTTAAATATAATAATAAAGCTACTAACATGTTCTCCAGAAGGAAGTGGTGCATTGCTCACGTTTAATTTGAGTAGGTACAACAATGCGAGGTAGCTGTTTAGTACCTGATTAGATTGTCTAACGGCTAGCATTCCTGTTGGTTTTCTTTGGGAAAAGTTACTGTCGGTTTCATTGATAGAAACAACTAACTGTGAGCGTTGCAACAAAAAATTAGTCTTGTGACGCTGATACAACGCAACGTCAACAAATTTTTAACAAAGTAGGCCAAAAAGTACCACGAATGAATGCGGTATATGGAATTCATATTTTAAAGCAATAATCAAGACAATTCGGTGGGATCGTGAATCCATTGAGGATGGCCTAAGAGGTGGAAGACTGAAAGCCCAACTGACACAGACAATGACATTCCAAGATTTTTTAAACTGGCTAATAGCCCGTAACTTTTTTATTTCTCGACCTTGAAGGATCTTCAGAAGAAAAGCTAGAGAGTCAAAGTTATTGTAACTTACAGTTAGGATTTTGGAAGAATTTTATAATAATCGACTGATTAATGAAGGGTTGTAACCAGCGAACCGAATGTTGGTTGCCCACTAAGACTATCGGTGACAACATTTTCAACATTAAGGCGATGTTTCGCATCATATCAGCTACGTCCTGTACAAATTTAGTTTCGTGTGCAACACTTTCGGTTTCAAAAATACAATACCTATATTGATCACGTGGCTTATAATCATTCATCAAGGCTCTGTACCACAACAGTGGCCTCTCGTCCTTAGATTCGACACACTTCTGCCCGCAGACATGTCGATTTCCCCATTAATTCACTATTTCTACTTATATTTCCAGGCAACAGGTTGAAATTGTCAATTATATTGTCGTGACAATCCACTTTACATACCGTACAAGTGTAGAGATCGCTATCGCCGTCTTTTCCAAATATCGCCTTAATCTGATATTTGTTTACGCAAAAATCGGAATTCGTGCGCACGTTTACATCTCCATATCAGGCTCGGGACCGGCTAATGTCGGTTGAGCGTGATATGTATAACGCTGCCAAAATAATTGGTTATAATAGGATGGCGCAGCGGCGTACCCCGGACAACGGGCTAACAGAAATTCAAAAAAAATATACATTAGTGGCCATTAGTGTGAGAAAGTAAAATAACTCCCTTGTTATTCACAATACAGAAAAAAAGTTTATATAAAAGTTGTACAGAATCAAAAAAAACTAAAGGACAAAATTAATTTGAAACATATAGGGGCGATTAGTAAAAACAGGGCACGCCAAATATTACATTTTTTAAATGGAACACCCTGTATATTTTTAAACATATGGATTTCTGAGAAAATTCTATGTATGGCAATATAAACAGTTTAACATTTTAGTGCGGGGTTGCCAAGTTATGTAGAAAATTCTTCGAATTTTGGAAAAAACATGACCTCGAAAAAGTTATTTAACTTTCAACTACTAACGCTTGGAGCAAACATATTTGACAGAATTATAGGCAAATGTTAGGCAAAGACTCCTATATTAGCTAATATCGATATTTTATACAGGGCATTCTTTATAATACGATCATTTTTAGAAAGTTTAAACTTGATTTACTAAAATTGTTCAAATGGAACCCCTGTATTTTATTGTTCTATTTTAATCACATATCAGTCCACTTCAACTTTTATTAAGTATGTTCTACACCTAAAGTTGTTAGTTTTTAAGATATATCAACATTTCTGAAAAAATCTAATTTTAATTATTTTCGGTTGCACGAAATGGCTTTGGAAAAAACTGTCACATTGTGTTAACTTGTCGGTTCATAATTTATCATTCCATTTTGAGTTAATTTATTAGTTAATATTTATTTGTGGTATTCTATAAAATAATAAAAATTAAGTTTTTTCAGAAATGTTGCTATATCTTAAAAACTAACAGTTTTAGATATAGAACATGCTTAATAAAAGTTGAAGTGCACTGACATGTGAATAAAATAGAATAATAAAATACAATGTGTTCCATTTGAAAAATTTTAGAAAATCAAGTTTATACTTTCTAAAAATTATCGTATTCTAAAAAATGTCCTGTATAAAATATCGATATTTTTGCTCCAAGTGTTAGTAGTTGAAAGTTCTTCGAGGTCATGTTTTTTCCAAAATTCGAAGAATTTTCTACATAACTTGGCAACCCCGCACTAAAAAGTTAAACTGTTTATATTGCCATACATAGAATTTTCTCAGAAATCCATATGTTTAAAAATATACCGGGTGTTTCATTTAAATAATGTAATATTTGGCGTGTCCCATTTTTATTCATCACTCTGTATGTATTAAATTAATTTTGTAGTTTAGGTATAAGTTTTATATAAACTCTTTTCTGTCTTACGAGTAACAAGGGAATTATTTCACTTTCTCACACTAACATTTTTCAAAGATTTTAAGTACGACTCATTCTAAGCAGGAACGCCACTGGTGCTTGCAGTTCGCGTGAATCCCAGACAATAATAGGGAAGGTGGCTGTTCTCACGCCGCAGTTCCAAGTTTCTCGGCCTACTACGATAACTGCTATCATCCGAATCGTTCTCTGCAATAACATCGCACCGCACCGACATTAAATGATTTAATTTTGAGGCAGAGGAATGGGCCTAGTATTGACGTTTTGTGGATATGGATCGATCTGTGCGGCGATCAGAGTTTAATTTATGTATCTGTCTCCTTTCAAGTTTAGCTTATTGACATATTTTAACTATTGCATGAATTGTTACAAATAATCGGTACAACAATATTCATATTTTCATTGTGTCGATTTGTTATTTTCCTGAAATATCTCCCAAATAAATGAAGGTATTTGGTACATTTTGAGACATTACAAAATATATTCCTTCGAATTTGTTGTTGTTTTACCAAGTGAACGAATTAAGTAGGAAAATGGAAGTCCTTCGTGGACAGTCGAGTCTCTGACAACAAGACCTTTCGCATCCAGAGACCTTTGACTCGCAGGCCACGTGCTCGCGTACATTTCACTTTTATTTTATTCACTGTTCACCATTTTAACATATTTCTCGACGTTCCTCTTGTATTAATTGCCGCTCAGAAATGTCAAGGTTGGCGGAGAAGCTCTATATAAATTATATTACAGTTTACTGTCCAGCGCATTAATTAAAGATGAGCAGAACCTTGAATATGCAAACGAGTTTTAGATATTATAAATTCCAGATTTCAACATGAAGACGAGCATGATTTGTTGCAAAATTGTGTTATAACAGAGGCGGGTCGGTTACAAATCGCCTATAAGCAGTCGTAATAACAGTAATGCGATTGCACAGATGCGTCAGTTCTTTGGCAACGACTTTACAGTCGGTGAAAATTGTATTTTTTTTTGTTAAATACACTACATTTGATTTTTTTAAATAATTCTAAAATGGAAGTTGAAATGTAAATCATAAGAACTGTAAAGTAAATATTCTTTTTAAATTATACTTTAATAAGTTCAGACAATTACTACAATACTTATAAATTACTATATAGGGTGTTCGAAAAAGACTGGGTCATAATTTAAGGGCAACCTCCTTGAACGAAAATTCATAGAAGTCAAGAAGAGTACCTGCCATAGTCCTTTGTTTGTTTACATTATTTTTTAAATCCTACATATATTTTCACGATATTTATTATAAAAAAGGTATAATTATTTCGGAGAAAAATATATTTCAGTTTTCCAACGCATTAGTCTTTTTTTTGCTGTGGCAAATTCCACCGAAATATTTGAAAAGTTAGGGAATAATCTAAGAAAAAATTAAAATAATAATTTTTAAGTAAGCAAAATTATGCCAAGTTAATATATTCTCAGGTTCTGATCCAGGAAAACCACCCTTAAAGTATGATCTTCCGTTTCCAAACATTTAATGTGAAGAGCTGTTTAAAGAAAATAATGCACATAATGCGAATTGGATTAAAAAAAAGGTAGTTATTCAATAAAACAATTCAATTGGTCAAAACGACTTTATTTTATATCTGTGCCAGACATTCTGTTACAAAACCCGTTTTTCTTTTATTCTAGTCCAGGGAACGAAGAGAAAAATAGGGTAAAACCTACGAATACTTTCGGACAGATCCGATTTTTATGAAAATTTGGAATAACTTAAGTTTATTTCACCCTGTATATGAAGTTATATATGCTTGATATGCGCTTCTTATATTTGGGGGATGAAAACGACCCCTTATGCTAAAAAATTGAATAAATATTAAAATAGGTGTTATATAAACCAAAATCATATCTTAATATGTATAATTGTATATAGAATATATATTGTTTTATATTGTGGGTTATAATATACGTTATTTTTATAAAGTCAAAAACCTTAATGATAAAATTATAAAATTAATAGATTCTTTGACCTTAAAATATTTTTAAAGCGCATATAGAAATCTTTTCAATAGTTTATGGTATTATAAATAATTTATTACAATATTTAAATCCTTAAAAAACTACCCCTAATAACAAATAATAATAGTTTTTAACAGTTTGAAATAATTTGATAGTACAAATAGGATAAATTAAATTCTTTTATCAGTTTATAATACAATTTATAATTTATCACATTAAATAATAAATTAATATAGTTTATGTAATATTCAAAATAATTATATCTCAATATTTTTTGCAGAAAGTCATAATTTCAAACTTTCAAATATATATATAATTTTATTATGTATACCTATGAATGCTCCAAAGTTGTGGATAACCAAAATATTGATATGCTCCGAATATTGAAGCGGTAAGGTACCGTTGGTTTTTTAACGATAACTTCCTTAATTTTGAAGCTATTAAGACGATCCAAAAACGATTTTACTGAAAATTTCGACAGCTAAAAATACTGTAAAATTGAATATTTTTTAACGCGTTATTTTTGAGATTTTTGAGGTTAAAAGGTTTGAAAAAGATGACCTTCATCCTCAACTGCAAACTTCTAGCAGCGGCATCTCTGTTAATTTTTGTCCTACACAGATAAATAAAAACATAATATTCTGAAAAAAAATATCTAAACTTTTGTACTCTCGAATATTTGTCGTATCTTTTTTTATTTTTAAAGTTATTTTCAAAAATATGTTATTTTTTGGAATTGAAATTTTTTTTTTTTCAATCAAAACGTAATATTTTCAAAAATATGCATTCTAAACCGCTTAAACTTGTATAATATATTATTAGCACATAAAAAATGTAAATTGTAGAAGGCTTAGGTACCTTTAATTTTAAATCTTGTGAAAAGTTTATAGTAGTTTTTATACTGATTTTTTTCTGAAGAAGCGTATTAATAGTTTTATTTTGATCATAACTTTGTTAATTTTTATGCTAATGACTTCAAGTCAAATTCATTTTAAAGATTTTTTAAAGTACTTTAAAAAATATTCTGTGCATTTTTCTTGAAAAATACATATTTTTTAGTTATTTTACGTTAAATGTTTTCAATTTAATTTCTGGCGGACATGAAATTATCTTCAACGAGCCGCATCTCAGTACCTATTGCACCTACATAAATGAACAAAAACTCATTCTTTGTCTTTTTCTATAAGCTTCATTTTCTTTGTGATATTTTTTTTTGGGAGAATGTCTATTTTCCGAGTTATTCGAGAAAAACTACTGAAAAACGTCTTTTTTTTTTTTAAATAAAAATGTACATTTTCTGTCACCAATAACTCAGAAAATATTGACTTATCGGAAAATGTTCATAAGGTACTTTTTGCTTAAAATTGATTGCTTTATCGATTCTTCCGGTCATTTTCAATATTTTATTTTTCACCCCCTAGGCGCTCATCGGCACTATATAACTTTTGTTTCTTGAGCTATTTTCTACTTACAGCCAAGTTTCTTGTCAATCGGTTCTATCCGAAAGAATTCGGAAGGGAAACCTTTGGTTCCCTGTACCATTCAAGGTGGATCGTATTCTCGATATTTCATTTCAAACCAAAAAGGCCTCATTTCAGTCAGGCTGGTGCAGACCTGCCATCGTTCTTGAAAATAATAGCCCTGTATACCAGCCAGTATGAGTGTATACTCATTTGTTGCACAACGTTTTGGACACGCCAGACTGCACCAGCCTCAGTGAAATTCGACTTTAACAATGTAGTTATCATAGCTCTATCCTCATTTTGTGCACACTCTTTTGAAAACGAAAACGCAGCACACAGTGATATATTTAAAATATTTATGCAGTGAAGACATAACAGACTATTTGTTTTAAATACTTTGCAACCAACATTTATATCTGTTTAATTTGTTTAACTTGTAACTTAGCTTAGATTCAAACAGATTCTTGTATTACTTTGCCACAAAACGTGCATATAGTTTTCAAATTCTATCAAACAAGCTCATTGTATATTATTGTTATATTTATATCACACAAACTCTGAAGAGGAATTGTGTTTGAACACGATAAAACTTGAAAAAATTCTCTTTAAATACCTGTGGTACGTGGTGCATCTAAAACTCTTTGAAAGTATACTATTCATGGTGTTTCATTAAAAACATCTATACTGATATCTCGAAAATAAAAAGAGATATCTGGGTTATGTAAAAACGTACATTTGTTTGTTTTACGTAGTGTTTTCTACAGATCTTAGAAATATTTTTCGGATTTCGAGATATCGGACTGGAGAGTTTTTACACCCTGTCTATAACTCTAATTTGCAGTAACTCCTTGTGTATTTTGTGGTGTATTTCTCAAAACTGCTAACTCCAGTGTCGCCAATATCTAGACTTTCCTAAACTGTAGAATAATGATCAGATAGGTCGCGAAAGTGGCGAACAAACCGCAAAGCAGCCTTTGGTTTACTTGAAAGAAGCCCCAAGCCGATATTTTCGGAGCGAGACCTTCTACGTATCTCGTTAGCAAAACCAGCTCATCTCTCAAAGGGCCCTTGTCCACTTGTCCCTGAAGTTTGTAGCAAGTTCTGACTATGTCCTGGCCACATCTTTCAACTCTGTCGCACGACATGACGATTCCAGCCAAACAGATCTGAAATAAAAAAAAAATTATAATAATCTTGGCGTCTCAGGGGGCTTTGCATTGGAGAAGGGTGGGCGAAAATTGGCTCATAAATTGATTTCAATGAGCTGTTTTCAAAGAAAAATAAAACTGGATAAGGACGAAACAGGTATGAGGTTATGATAGTCCTAAATGTAGGTAATGTTTAAAAAATAGCTGCTCCCTGCTATTTTCCCAAACCAAGAGAAATATATTCTAAGGTTTTAATCTAATAACGACAGTATAAAGATTAGCATGAGTGAGGATATAATTTCACCGTAAGTACCAAAAAGTGGTGACCACTAAGACTTAAAAAATAAAGAAAATATTCCAAGGAAACGGCAATACTTGAAGTAGCTTTTCGCGAGTTTTATGTCACCTTGCACGAATTTTGTGTCTTGAAAGAAATTATCCATTACTACCACAGTGTGCATGTTGCAAGTGAAAAACAACAAGCAAAAGCGAACTCTCAATAAAGAGAATGGTTAGTTAATCAAATAGCGAAGAATAATTAATGTTGATGGAAAAATGCGGTGCCAGCAATTGATTAAATAATTTAATAATATTTAAGTGTAATGCGTTTATGTCTACATTAATGCTGATAGAAAAATACATTTGCAGTAAAGTAATTGAATAGTTCAATAAACATTAAGTGTAATATTTTTTAAATAGACTCGAAATGGAAAAAACTTAAAAATAGTTGTTGACTGTACCTCTGTTTTCAATAACAAAAATAATCACGCACATTTTTAGATTTTCTTCGGTATTTTCAAGTCAAAGAAGGCAGATCTTGTAACTCTTAAGTCAATCGAGATCCTTCCTAATGGGGCTTGTCGAGAAATAGTCACATTGCAAGTTAAAACTAAGATTTAAAATGTAATAATACATATAAACAAATAGTATCAGTAGTTTATAAGTATTATCGAAGTGACTAATATTCATTTATGGGTGGATGACAATCCAGCCAATGTGTGTTCAGGAAATTAATTAACGAAGATCCTGAATAGATTAATAAGTATATTTACTTACACAATAAACTGAAGGATCCAGAAATGAGTCGATTAACTTCTTTGCAACTTGAAATTGTGGGTTATTTGTCTTCACAAGGAATAAACACCAGTTAAAGGTATTCAATAAATTTAACAGCAGAGTACATATTATAGAAAATATATGCGGTCCAAATTTAGCGTTCACTTTCTCTGTAAAATCGTTGAGTATTCCATATATCAGTCTAATTTCTTTAATCTTATTAGCGACATTTGTGCCTTCCGTCAAACTTTTAGAAAATATTCTTGTTACTTCGTTGTCTAAATAAATGTATCTTCTTCTAACAACGTTCATCAGTTCAATGGAGAAAATAACGACCACCATTATATAGAAATGTTGGGTTCTATGAAAAATGCTCCAATAGAAAAACAATCCCTTCCAGCAACATGCTGAGACTGTATAAAGTAATAGTAAAAAAGCGAAATATCCCACTACTTTTAACGTGTTGAGAATAAAGGAAAACTTTAGAGAAAAGTCTTTTCCCAGTTTGTTGTCCACTTCTGTTATGGCTTCGAAATTTACTCTCCAGGTGGCTCTATTTCTTATGGCTCCGATAGAAATCAGTAAAATTGAAAAACCTTTTGTAATATCTAGCAAGAAATCCATCACGATTAGAAGGACATCTTTGTCTTTGTAGATGTGGTTTAGCTTCTGAAAGTAAGTAGCAGTAGCTCCAATGAAAAATAACACATATATGAGAAAAGCAATGCATTTTGAAAGACGCTTTGATAGGGACTGATGTTCTTTTAGACATAATGGAAAAATCCCCAGATAACCGAAAAACTTGAAATAACTCCCAATAAACTTTGTATCATCTTTAATTTGCAAGTTACTATTCTCAACACTGTAGCGCATAATGATAAAGCACCAACTTCAGCAAGAGTAATAGTAATGTAATACTGACTTGTTTATAAATAGAAAAGCAGTATCGATCGATCGTAACTAGTAACTAAATGCAACATTTTGTTTGGAGTGACGAAACCTAGCAACATTTCTAGACTTTTAACGAAATCTAGAGAAGATATCGATCAAAGTTTCAAGCAAAGCAAATTGTACCTTATTTACCAAATTTACCGGCAGACCTGCAATTTGACGGAAAAAAAACGACTTGTAGGCTTGCAAAATTTATGCAATATTTACTTTTCACCAATCGATGAGACAGTTTACAATAGGAATCCAGATTCTATTGTCCTTTACTGCTTCATTAAGGATTATTAAATTTAAAAAAATTCTGAAGGATCTTGCAAGATCACCACGTTTAGTTAGTTATTATTTTGGAAGGTAAATGAAAGTAGCTCCAATGATGCTTGGTGCTTTCTCTGTTAGAAAAAATTTGAATTACTTCACATAATTTTAATATCACGAAAATCCAAAATCCTTGTTACAAGAAAAAAGCTTTAATCCAGATTTAATTTTGCTAAAGTTGATTATTATCGGCATTTAAAAAATCTTACGCTAAAATAAAGGAGAGTTGTAGTAACAACAGAAATACTAGAATAATGCTTATTTGTTGCCTGCAAATCGTATCTACTTACACAATTGATCAAGGGATCCAAAAATGAATCTGCAAACTCCTGTCTCGGATGAATTTCCAGATTATTCGTTTTAACATAAAAGAAAAACCAGTTGAAAGTGTTCAGCATATTCAGTAGCAGGGTTCCCAGTATGAAAAATATATACCGTCCAAATTTAACGTTGACCTTATCCATAATTTCATTGAGTATTCCATATATCACCTTAATTTCTTTTACTTCTTTATCGCATATTCTTTCGTCTATTACGCTGTTGTAAATGGAAAGTACGTTTGCTACTTTACTGTCTAAGTAAATGTATCTTCTTCTAATGCTACTCATCAGCTCGATGAGGAAAATAATGACCACCATTATGTAGAATTGTTGAATTCTGTGAAAAATCAGCCAGTGGAGGAATATTGCATCCTTAAAGCAATACATCGACAACGAATACAGTACAAGCAACACTGCAAAATATCCCAATATTTTGAAACTGTTTAAAGTAAAGTGAAACTGTGTAGGAAAACCGTTTGGACTGAATTTGCTGTCTACTTTTGTTAAAGCATGCAGTTTCCAGGTTCTGCTGTTCTTTATACCTCCGCTTAGAATAATTAAAATCGAAAGAAATTTCATAATTTCCACCAGGATATCCACCACGATCAGAGGTACGTCTTTGCCCTTGTAGACAGTGTCTATTCTCAGAAAATATACATAGCCAGCTCCAAGAGAAAATAATACAAATCTAATGAGAATGAGGCATTTCGAAAGATGTTCCAAAAAGAAAGACTGTTTCTTCATACATAACGGAAAAATCCCCAAATAACTGAAGAAATGGAAGTATCTTCTAATAAGTTCTATATCACTTCTTTCAACATTTTCTGTTTGCAAATAGTTATTATTTCTTACGTACAAGTACATGATGCGTATAAGCGGCTAGGAACCAACCCCAGCGAGAAACACTTGGTATTGGACTTTTCAAATCAACTAGAGTCACAATTGAAGCACAAATACTAATATATTGAGTATATAAATAGGAAAACACAATTTATTATACAACCAAAGTGCTGATCACTTAATGTATCTACTAACATTCAAATATGTCATTGGTGGACAATTTCGAGCGTTAGCAACATTTTTTTTTGAACACTCAATTTTTATTAAAGATAAATTCTGTATCACTTTTCAAAGCGCCTGTGCATAATTGATATAAGCAATACACTTCAAACAGAGCATATGCATTAAATTAGGTTATCGAAGTACAGTAATGCAACTACACTTACTGGTTGTGAATAGAGAAATACAAACGTAGCTGACAATATACATATTTAGGTTCAGGCTTTTAGTTTAATGAAAGTGGAAATGGATAAAATCCAATAATATTACTGCTAGAAAAGTATTTCGGATGAAATAAATCTTCATGGTATACAATTTCTATTGTAGGTACTAGAGTTACTGAAAATAATAATTACTATAATACTAAACTGTTGCTGCAAATATCCGTTTCTAGAAGACATAAAGAAGCAGTTCCAGACAAGAACAGACTAATGGCCAGAACAGTGGGACACTTTAAAAACAGATTGAATCGTGAGGATCGTTCTTTGAAACGTAATGGAAAAATTCCCAAATAACCGAAAAACTTGCAGTACCTCCTAATGAATTCTACATCACTTCTTACAGAGTCGTTGGTGTGCAAATAGTTGTTATTCTTCACTTGTAAGTGCATTATTTTACAGCTACAAGAAACTAATAAATATATAGGTCAACTGAATTGACGACTGCTGCACGAATACAAATACCAGCAATGCTGACAACTTCGTTATGATCAATTAATTAATTTAAGCAAATATTAATATTTGTTTGTAGTATACTGTCTCGGACAGAAACTTAATGAAGCAAACCAATTACAGAAAGGAAAGATATTTACATTACAAATATGGCTTATGTACTTTGTTATCCTCTAGCTAAATTTATTATTATCAATATTTCATTAAGGCTTGTCGGCTTAAATTTTGATAATTTGATATAACCTTTATCTCAGTATTAAATATCCTGATTGACGAGACGTCTACATTGACACTGTGAGCAAAATTTCATACTAAAAGTATTAAAGTACATTAGAATGACAATTTACAAAAATCTGAACAATAATGTTTAATTTTTTAAGTTGTATTTACTTACACAATAAACTAAGGGGTCCAAGAATGAATCAACAATTTGTCGAGTCAGATCAACGTCGGGATTTTCTGTTTTCATGTTATACAAAAACCAGTTAAAAGTATTCAACAAATTTATCAGCAGGGTACCCACTATAAAAAATATACGTGGTCCTAACTTAGCATTTACAGTCTCCATAACATCGTTAAGCATTCCGTATATCAGCATAAGATCTTTTAACTCATTTTCTGGGTTTCTGCTACCATTAAGTTTGGAAAATATTTTAGTTATTTCATTCACTAAATATGCGTATCTTCTTCTAACACTGCCCATCACTTCGATGGAGAAAATAATGACCACCATTATGCAAAATTGTACGACTCTGTGAAATATATGACTGGGGAATAATACATTTTCCTTCCAGAAACATATCGAAAAAGTGTACAGTAATAGTAAAAGGGTGATATATCCCATAACTTTTAAGACATTGATGATGAAACCAAACTGTACAGGAACATTTTTCGATCTCAACTTGTCGTCCACTTGTGTTAAAGCTTTGAAATATGATCTCCAGGTTTCCTTGTCTTTTACTGCTCCACAAAAAATAATTAAAATTGAAATATTTTTCATAACGTCTTGTATAAATTCCACAACTACTAATGGTATATCCTTGTTATTGTAAAAAGTATGCGTTTTCCGACTGTAGACATACATACATCCAGCCAAGAACATAATTACCAGCAGAATGACGGGAAGCTTCAGGAATGGGCTGAATCGTGATTGCTGCTTTTTGAGACTTAATGGAAAAATCCCCAAATAACTGAACACCTTGTAGTAATTTTTAATAAATTCTACGTCACTTCTTAAAGAGTTTTTGGGTTGCATATAGTTATTATTTTTCACTTCCATGATACAACTGCAAGATACCAACTTCGAATGGAAGCAATTGATCATGGAGTTCCAATTCAATTGAAATGTCGACTGTAATATGAACGGGGAACAAAAATAGAAAAATGTAATTACTTTGTTGCAATAAAGTAAAGTAGTAATAGAATGTAGCGCTTTGTTTGATAATTCAATTTAAACTTTTAGTTTAATGAAGAACTCGAATAAATCGATTAAGTTAACGCTAAAGAAATATTTGATATTTAAGAAATTATAAGTGAAAATGAAGTATTGTCATACACCAGTTGAAAAATTTGACATACTCACACAAATTAACAACCAACAACAGGAAATTATCCCGAACAAACACAATATCTATCGGTCGTTTAAGTCTAATGCATTTAGCATCTTGTAAAGAATATTTAAACCCCGGAAATTTCGTGAATTAGGGCGCATTGATGGACAGTACTCTGTCGATGGCCAAGAGCCAGTCTATCCTCCACCTGAAAAGTAACCACCGGAATCTGTTGGAGGCGCAGATGTTTGGGAAGCGCCCTCTATAGTAAACGTGACAATACTTAAAAACCACATGACATGTCTTTAGACACAGACAATATAGCTTAGCCTCAGACCGCTACTGGAGTAGGACAGCAGTTTTAAATTTCCGAATTGCCGATAGAGTACACCACCAGCAGAATTTTAGGAAGAATCAAATGCAGAGGCTGTATTCCTAGCAACATATAAACAACACTTTGGCAATGTTGCCAGGCGTACTTACGGATTTATTTTGTACACTATTGATAAAAATATTTTAAGGAATCAACGAATATCTATGTAGTTTCATATGATATTCTGCAGTGGTGGCAAAGTTAGATTATTTAATCATAATTTCGTTAATTAGCTACTATTTTCATTTTTTGGTATTGATATACTGCAGAAAATATATTTCCAAATAAACAAAATTCGTAATATTTTATTTATTTTAATATTTGATGATGATAAATTTATGTAATATATGGGCTATTAATACAAATGTACGACTTTTCCTTTACTTCTTTTGACATCAAAATTTGCTGGCATAAAATATATGTTTAAAGTAAAAAAATCATAAAAAATTAAAATTCATCCTTATTGAAATAACAAATAACGATTTTTATGACTAACCATGATTTATAATTTATAACAACATAAGGCGAATACCTAAAAACGAAAAAACATTAAAATACCTACAATTTTTACAAATTTTCAACAATCAAGTAATTGCGATGATACAGTTGACAATATGCTTCAATTTACCATTTATTGCTTTAAAAACAAATTCAAAATTATCAAACATTTCGTCTGTATTGTTTCTTTGAATACTTGTAAATTTTGAAATAATATATTTTGTTAAAGTGTCCCCACAAAAATATGTCTAAAGGACTGAGATCGGGTCTGTTTTCTGGCCACCTAAGGTTTGTAATAGTATTTTTTACAGTATTCGTTGACGAAATACTTTAAAGGAAGGTTAGTTTTTGTCATTTTTGTCTGATTGAATGCAATAGAGATAGGGTGACTTTGACCTCATAGAGGGCTTTTTTCTCTCTGTCTCTCTCTCTCTGCTGTCTGGGGCTTCCCCAGCATCTTCAGGACACCTAGAGAGGGAATGTGGGATAGAGCGCGTGGCCTTTTTACCCATCTCTCTTATATGAAAGAAAAAAAAACAGTATTTACTTGTACCTCGGAAATGACTCGAAATATCAAAAAATCTCCAATGGTTCTGATTGGTGATCGAGTGAGAAACATTCCGCAAAAAGTCCGCATGTCGAAAAAAAAAAAAAATCGGGACCAACGGTGTGTGACATAGAATAAAAAAGTATATATAACTCGGAAACGGTGCGTTGAATCGAAAAAATAATTTAAAAATCTCCCCACACCTCAGGCTGTGATTATCCGTTCTGCGTTGAATGGAAAAGGTTCAAAGTTCGTCTGTCGAAAAACAAAAAAGTAGTCATTAATTGCAACAGCAGTAGCGAACGCATTGTCTTATCTCTCATTGATTGATGATTTGTTGTTTTTTTTTAAATGAATTTCGTATCAACCACCCCTTGATGTTCCAACAATTTTATTAAATAAATAATTAATTAGGTAAATTCATAGTTTTAATTGTAACTTGATTTATTTGATTTGAAACAACTGAAATACTTGTTTAATGAGACTTGTCCAGTTACTTTACACTAAACAAAATTTGCAAATAGGATTAAGTTCAATAATTATTCAACTTTAATAAGTTATTGATTGTGTTCTGTAACGAATCTATCTATAAAAAATCAACTCCAACACGTTCAGAAACACACACGACAAAACCTTATAAGAAGCGACAAAGAAAGCTAAGAACCTAGCTAAGTTACTTACACCATTAAGAATCGGATCAAAAATTAAATTCGTAAGTTGTCGTAATGCCAATTCGTCCATGTTTACTTGACGATAAAAGAAGCACCAGTTAAAATTATTCAGCAGGTCCATAAAAAAGGAGATAATTATAAAGAATATATGTAATCCAAAGGTAGCGTTCATATTCCATACAACTTCACTTAGGGTTCCATATATTATTTTAACATCTTTCACCCCATTTCCAACTGTTCTTTTTTCCAGACAGAGCTTGTACTTGGAAAATACTTGGATCACTTCAAGGTCTAAGCAAACATACCTTCTTCTTAAAATATTTATCGTTTCACTTAACAAAATGATACTGACTAGTTTATAGAAACACACAGTAAAACAAACGATTTGGAAATAGAACACCTGCGGCATCGTGTACGAAAAACAAAATTTGGCAACATATATTAGAAGGACCGCCGAATGGTATCCTGCTATTTTCAAAGTACTAAAAGTTTTATGAAACGTTGTGCGTGACCCTTTTGATCGCAAATTGTTACTTATTTGAGTAAGATGTTTCAGAATTAATCCGCTGGTATCTCTGCCCTTCATAGAAGTACTTATAATAACTATGATTGACAAAGATCCCACGAAATATTTAACACCATCCACCACAACCATCACGAGTTGGAAATATTCCATGTTTTTGTACGTAAACCGTACCCTCATTATAAATGTGGCAACTGCTCCGATCACAACTAATGTCCATATCAACAAACCATAACACTTGGAAAAAAATGTTGCAAGAGGCTTTTCTTCCTCCAGATACATCGGAAATATTCCAAGGAAACTGCAAATCTTGAAATACCGTCTTACAAACTCGATATCGCTTTGCAAATCATTTTCGGGTTGAAAAAATTTCTTAACGTTGTAGTCCATTTTATGTACTTAATGACAGACGATGGAATTCTATCTGTAAGAGTTTTCTATTGCTTGTGTGAATTTTCCATAAGGCTAATGAAAATGATGTGGCTACATTAATCAACGTTAATCAAGCTGATGGAATTAAATGCAAATGAAATACAAACATAATTGTTGTCATTAACAACATATACCAGTGTAATACCGGGAAGTATATTTTATTCTATGTGTATTTAACTAACAACAATTTAATATTATGAGATGTTTATCCCCAACAGTCCTTGATAATTTTGGTAATAGTCGCAGGCTTATATTAACATATTAATTGAACTAGAATATCCAGTAATCTATATTTTGCATAGAAACAAGATAGAAAATGCCAAAAAATTTGGAATAAAGTCGCTATTATATCATTAACTTTGCTATTACAGGTTTGCACTTGTTAAATATCCTGTTTAACAATGCATATGAACAACCAAAACTCCACATGAATATTATACTTTAAAAAATTACAGTAAATGTTCAGAAATGTTTCCGTTTTGGCAAATGTTGAAAATGAAGATAAGCATAACATTATCGCAATTTATTATACCTGTAACCGCAGTTGTGAAATAGCGTATCAGATGTATTTGTATGAATATCCTGAAAAAAAATAGATCGGAATTTGTTTGAATTTTGAGCACTCGAGAAACCTACAAATAACTATGAGCATATGATTAAAACTCTAATAATGTTTTAGTGTAACGTGTGATGGTAATATTTTAAACAACTAGGTGGATTTCACAGAGACTAACGACACATAGGAATATATCATAATTCAAGAAACATAGAAATCTAAAAAAATTAAGATAAATTGGAACGAAGACATTGAAGATGAATTTTGCGAGAGAAAACGTCTGAATCTGGTTCGGGTTGAGGTAGTACAATATTGGGGGTTATGAAGGCTTGCAAAAAATATAATAAAATTTGCAAGGTCGTATTTAAAAAAATGGAAAGAGTAAAAGTTACATATAAAAATTGACTATGCCATTCGATAGAGGGCAAAAAGTTGCCATGAGAAAGTGTTCTTGTTTTTTCAATATCACCTCAAATAAGGCTGAAATTAAAAAAACGGATTCCCAAAATTCAATTCAATGTAACACTCCAACATTTGAACTTTGTAAAGATTTTCGTACACCATTTTTAAACCTTTCAAAATTGAAACCAAATAATAGACGTTTAACAAGCTTTCAATTAGTCAAAAAATAAACTAACTGTCAATATTAAACAACAAAAGACGAATAAATAAATAACATGGCCAACTGAAAAAATATCTATACATTTTTTACATTTTTCTTCATTTAGGCAAATAAAAAGTGTCTCTTATTATATATGGCTGAAAAGGTAAAAAAATGCTATTCAACGGGATGGCCAAATACAGGATGTTCTATTTAAAAAAACCTATGTTTATGTAATATCGGAAAAACTGTGCGATTTGTAAAAAATATGAGTACGCCACTGGCTTCCTAACAAAAAATAGAACAAATAATGTGCACACATTTTTCTTCTAAATTGAATGATAACGGAGATAGAGAGGTTAATGTAAATGGGCCATTTTTCAAAAAAACCCTGTATATCTAAAACTAATCAAGTTAGCCAAGACCTTTTGGTACCAGCGAAGTAAACTCAAAAAAAGAGGACGGGACATCGATGTCAGATTTTTTTATATCTATCACCGTTTTGGCTGTACCCTATAAAACTATCGAAAATCAACCACTCTGTACATCTATTAAAGGTCATTAAAACTACATGGTGCTTATATCCATTTGACGCTAGGGGCGGCCTAGGCCAACTTGTCTTCAAAGTAACGCCTTCATAACTTTTGCATATCCTACCTTTATGTAATTTGATTATGTTTTCCTGAATCTGCAATCGATTCTGAACCAAAAATGTGCTCTTGTTTCATAGCTCGAAGATGAACCGTTTTCGAGTAAATTGGAATGTATTGACTGCATTAGTTCGTAGAAAGATATAATCGAACATGAGACTACGGATATCCCTCATGGTATATAAAAAAAAAAGTTAAAACAAAGACAATATAACTGGAAAGCTATATTGTCTGTGGTTAAAATATGCGGTCGTCATTTTTACTTACGCAATAACATGAGGGATCTAAAACCACATCTACAATCTGTCGCGGCAGTCGAAGTCCTTGCTCATCTCCTTGAACATCGCAGAAAAACCAATTGAAAGTATTTATCAGTCCCATTAATTGGGAGCTCAGCAGCAAAAATATAAGTGATCCAAAGTTTGTGTTCAATCTGTCTATGACGTCGTTGAGTATTCCGTACATCAGCTTAATGTCTTCTATCCCACCTTCGATAAGTTTTTCTCCAGTAGTCTTAGACTTGAAAAATATTCCTGTTACTTCAGTTCCTAGGCAAATGTACCTTCTTCTAATACTGTTCATTAGTTCCACAAGGAAAATAATGACCACTAGTATGTAGAATTGTATAACTCTGTGGAAAAGGTGAAAGTAAATAAATGCACCACTCCAATATGACGAAAACGCGTAAACAGCTAATGACGCTGCATGGTATCCTATTATTTTTAATAAATGAAGAATGTGGCTGAACTCTGTATTCGACCCTTTTGATCTTAATTTTTGATTCACCAGCTTTAGGTCTTTGAAAATCAATGTCCAAGCCTCGCCGCTTCTTAAGGCTCCGTAAAAAATAACAACAACTGTGAGTTGTTCAATAGCATTTTCTATCATGTATAATGCAGTTTGCAGAATATTACCGTATCTGTACATAATGTCAATCCTTAGCTTGTACGTAAAAGCTACTCCAATGAAAAATAACGTCAATAGCAGAGAAACAAGGCAAATCCAAACAATATTAAATCGTTTTCCATTTAAACGCACAGGAAATATGCACAAGTAACCGAAAAATTTGAAGTAACTTCTTGTGAATTCTATATCATTTTTGGGTTCGGTATAACAATCGTTATTCTTCATCGTGGTAAATAGACAACTACCAACAATCGACTATAAAGGGTTGCTTTTATTATAATTGCATTACACTTAATTGGGTTAATGGGAATGAACACAAACACGACACTAATGGTATTGACAGTTTCATTGTATGGAAATAATTCAATTAATCCGAATACATAGCTAACTGATTAATAGTCCAATTAAATAGGGCTTTAAATCGCAATTTTGGTCAACTTGCTTGAATTTTTTATGGAAGTTAGTTTGCGGTATATAATAACAATAAGTGACAGTAATTTTTTAAAGATAAAATAAAGGGGTTTTTCAAGATAACTCAAAAGGGGTAAGAGCTAGAAAAAAAGATTTCTTATAAAAGTTGTAGAGCATAAAATTCTACATAAAAATGGTCTATTGACTTTTTCTTGTACTATTAAAATTAATAGAGTTAGGGTGGCTAGAAATTAAGGGAAGATTTCAGAAATTATAAAAAAAAATCATTTTTTTTTAACTTAAAGCTCTTTTCATAAGCTTTCCGAATATGTAATAATATATAACTATATCACGCTCGTGCGACGTATATTTCATTTTGCAACTAAGGCTAAAAAATAAAAAAATATACAGGTTGCAAATTTGAAATTTAAAAAAAAATTATGGATTTCAATATATTATTATAGTCCAGGCGATATCTGTTTTAAAAAGGGTATACTTGGGTAAAACGCATATGATCGGAGATATTTGCTTTAACGGCTTCTAAATAACATCAGAAATAATAATGCAAATAAAAAAACGTGGGTTTACTTGTTATCGCAAAAAAGTATAAAAAAATAGCGAAAAAATTCATTTTTTTCTTGGATTTCTCGTCGACAACTTAGCAACTATTCATTTTAGACAAAAATGGAAGAGGAAAAACAGTTTTGTAATTAAATTTTGAAAAACCTGATGATCCGCCCATTATTTTCGGAGTTATAGCCCGTTAAAGTTAACCCTTATTTACAGCAAAACTATATTGGTATAAGGGCTGTTTTTGAACTAATTAATAGGTTTGTCATTCCGAGTACTTTCTAGATATATATAGAACCTAACCTAACCTAACTATCTTGTTCAAAATTTAATTACAAAACTTTTTTCCTTTTCCATTTTTGTCTAAAATGAGTACCTAGTTGCTAAGTTGTCATCGAGAAATCCAAGAAAAAAAATGAATTTTTTTGCTATTTTTTTATACTCTTTTGCAATAACAATTAAGCCCGTGTTTTTTTTATTTGCATAGAAATATTATCATTTCTGATGTAATTTAGAAGCTGTTAAAGCAAAAATCTCCGATCATATGCGTTTTACCCAACCCGAAACAGATACCGCCTGGACTATTATTATTATGAAATCTACCATGAAATAATCAGTACGATTGTGGAAAATCCCCGGGATCGTCCAGACTAATAATTAGTTAATTTGATTATAAGGCCATAACTTGTAAACTATTCAACTTACCGATTCCAGATTTCGTGTGAGTGATAAGGAATGAGAGGATGCGATGCCAAAACGTTCTGGTAATAATAACGCAGTTTATAAATGTTTAATTCAAAAGTCATTCTTCTACTATTTATAACTTTTGATCTAATCAATATTTTTTGACGCTCGAGGGCTAGTTTTGTAGGTCTTCTGAATACGGAAAAAGTACTTTACTGTTTTCTCGTGGAAATGAACGGAAAAAAGTTATCAGCGAAAATCGTGAAATTATACAATTAACCACCCTGTAAACAATCTTCCCCCTAATTTTATGACTGTGGAAACTAATATGTTATTGTACATAATATTTAACATCTATAGTGATAAATTCAGCTTGCCGAAACAAAACGTAGCGAAATGGTCATTTCCCAGCTTTTTTTTCCTGGCCTAAGAAGCCAATTAATAGATGGTCTTTAAACTCATTGCAAGGGAGCTGTTTTCCTGATATTTACTTACGCAATAAGTCAAAGGGTCCATAACGAAATCCATAAATTGCCGCGCCATTTGAAGCTCCACCGTATCAGTTCCAAACTTGAAGAAAAACCAGTTGAAACTGTTCAACAAATTCATAAACAAGGAGCTTAGTATAAAAAATATTTTTGATTCAATCGTCACATTCACTTTCTCCATAACATCGTACAATGTTCCATATAAAAGCTTGACACTTTTTATGTTTTGGTCAGCGATTTTTTCACTAACAAGTTGTTTATACGTAGAAAATATTCTTGCTACTTCAATATCCAAACAAACATATTTCCTTCCAAGGGTGCTTGTTAGTTCACATACGAAGATGATGATGGTTAGCGTGTAATATTGCAAAATCCTGACAAAAATGTGACTATTTGTCAAGTTTGGCCTTTTAATCCAGTAAAAGGTTCTTATTCCATTTATTGGAATGAACGCTACGTGGTACCCTATTATTTTCAGAGTGCGAGAGCATCTTTGAAGTTCTATAAAATTACTTTTCGATAATAACTTATTATCAATATGTGCCAAAGTTTCGAAAGTTACACTCCAAGATTGCCCGCTGCTTCTTATAGCTCCGCATAGCAAGAGTAAAACTGAAAAATATTCCAGCGTATGTTGCAAAAAATCCACCACAATTTGATTAAGCTTCATACATTTGTATATGTAATTTATTCTGTCTGGTAATGTGTATATTTCTCCAGCCACGAAAAAAACTAGTATCAGTAAGATGTAACACTGACCAAAAATTTGAGAAGTATGTTGTTTTCTTCAAACAAAAGGGAAATATTCCAAGGAAACTGCAGAAGTCGAAATATCTTCTAATAATTTCTACATCACTTTTTAGGGTACTTTTTTGGAAAAAGTCCATGTTCAATGCTTTACTATTCAGAACACAACGAAAAATTCGTAGTTTCATCAAGTCTGGAACCGACTAGAGTAAAAGCAAATGTTTGTTTTTTTGTTTAATATTGTAAGTACCCATTTATAATAAATTAACTTTCAAAAATAGTAATAACGAATATTGCTTTAACCTTTAAGAATTTGGAAATTGAATTGACACTGACAATAGACAACTAATATATGTGGAGAAGCACCACCGAAATAGTAATATATAACATACAAGTTCTGCTGAGAAAATAACCGAACTTTATTTTTTAACTTTATTATTAATTTTATACATTATTGGTCCTCATCCCCTTCAAAGTGCTACCAAATAAAATTATTTTTGAAATCCCCGTTCAATTCAAAAGATCTTGAGTTTTTGTTCTGGAAGTTTAATGAATTTCAAATCAAATCATAAAAATAATGAATGATGAGGATAGTAACATATTTAGTGAACAGTTTGTTTACTTACGCAATAAATCAAAGGGTCCAAAGATAAGTTTATAATCTGCAGCATCAAATTTTCTTCACGTACGTATTTTTGGAAGAAGAACCAATTAAAAGAGTTCAACAAATTCAGTAATATAGTGCCCACTGTAAGAAATATATGTGTTCCAAACTTATCATTCGCTTTCTCTGTGACATCATTAAGTATTCCGTATGTCAATTTGGTTACTGCCATTTCATTGTCAACCATGTTTTCTCCCGTCATCCTTTCACATTTGGAAAACGTGTTTATTATTTCGGTATCAAGACAAATATACCTTCTTCTGATGGTACGCATCAGTTCGATGAGGAAAACAACGACAACTGTCATGTAGAACTCCAGAACCCTTTGAAATATGTGGAAATAGAAGAAAATATTTTCCCTCCAACAATATATTGACACACAGTATGTTGAAAGTGAGAACGCGTAGTATCCTGCCACCTTTAGAACTTCAGAAACGTAGTGAAACTCTGTGTAAACACTTCTTGATCTCAGTTTGACGTCCAATTGAGCTAAAGTTTCGAAGAATGATCTCCAGGTTCGGTCATTCCTTAGAGCTCCGTTGAAGATAATTAAAATCAGAACATGTTCTAAAATGTGTTGTATGATATCCACCACGATATGTGGGATATCTATTTGTTTATAAATGGAACGTATTTTCAGCGAATATAGAGACACAACTCCAACAATAAATACAATGATCAAGAGGAAAGTGAAGCACTTGGAAAACCACTTTGCACGCATTGATTTTTCTTTGAAACACGACGGGAATATTCCGACATAACTAAAAAAATTTATATAGCTTCTAATAAAATCCATATCAGTTCCTAAAGCAGCCGCGGGCTTTAGAAAATTATTTCTCTTAACGTCAAGGTACATGTGGAGAACGTGTTGTCGTGAGGAACCAACTTCAAAACAAGACTATTCTTTTATTATTATGCTTTATAAAATCAAGTAAGTAATAAGACTCCACAGAGCTTATTGTGTTAATGGAAAAGAGCGTTTACTGTACAATCGATATCCATTCATATTTTTCAATGCATACATTAATATTTAAAAGCAATATACTTTCTCAGATAATTGATGTTAGTGTAGATATACGGATAGGTACACTAAAACGTAAGTCACTTTCTTTCAATTACACCCCGGCCCTTAGTTAAATAATTAACTTCTTGGTATGTTCTAAATTTACGATAAATGTCAACAAACCCATGCAAAGGCGTCGCATCATTATTCTAAGTGTATTCGGATGAAAATCTTCATACGTATTTAATCTAACATGGTCTGTTCAGACTTTACAACCACAAGACCATCTTGCAAATTGTTTTAGAATCATATACGATTTACATATATTATATAATAGCACCTTAAAATAATAAGAAACCACTTCAATAACGACGAAAAGTATAAATTAATAAGGCTTTGGTATGAATTGAAAGACACAACGAAAATTTAGACTTAGTATTTACAAATCAGGTAAAACCTCCTTATCAGAACAAATAGCAACAGTTTGAGATAACAAAATAATGACACATAGTGTTTCCCTCTATTCTTCTTAGGTTTGTATTGTACCAAAAATATTAGATGCCAACGGTAACGATTGGACAAGAAACATTGGAGAGAAATATCTGCTACAAGAAGTGCGAGAAATTTTGATAATCTAGGGAACATTACGAGGATCTATGAATGCCTTACGGATTGAAAAACGTCCCTGCTACGGACAACACCCTAAGAAAATATTTATATAAAATTTGTTTCATATTTATATATATGGATAATGCGATCTTTTCTAAATCTCTTCAAGAACATTTTGCGTCATTTAAAATTAATTAATTTCATTTATGTTCATAAAATATAACAAATACAAAAAATGTGTAATCTGTAATAGGTGTCAATAATAAATTACAGAATTTCTCTGTTAATGAATTGTTTAGGGAAACAAACTCAACATTTGTGGGTAACCTTAANTTTTCGCATTTCTCGTCAAAAATATTGTTCGTATTTTCAAAGCTGCATATTTTCTAAAATAATGAATCGATATTCAAAAAGTCAGAATCGATGTATAGAGAATTAAAAGCCCTTTCTAATGACCCCCCACTTGACCCCCATTCCCATTTGAAAAAATATAGGGGATAGCACCCCCACTTAGGGGGTTGAAGATTTTGGTATGCCCTTTGAGCCAAAAGTTGTCCCCCTCAGAAACAAATTTGACCTGTTTCTGGATTTTGCCGAAAAGTTTTTTACTAACCTGTAATGCCTTGCGGTACGTTTTCGATGGGCTACCCTGTATATATGGATAATGCGATTTTTTTATAAATCTCTTCAAGAACATTTTGAGTTATTTAAAATTAATTTAAAAAAAATCAATTATAGAAGTATTAAATAACACGATCTTGATTTATTAAAATTAATTTCACTTATCTGCATAAAATATAACAAATACAAAAAATGCGATCTGTAAGAGGTATCAATAATAAATTACAGAATTTCTCTATTAATGAATTGTTAGTCAGGGAAACAGACTCAAAATTTGTGTGTAACTTTAACTCTGAAGAAAATGGATTAGACTTATTTCCACGAGAGTAAAAATGGCAATAGTATTATAATATGCGGAACAAATTAGATTGATTTTAATTTACTAAAATTGTGAATGCTGTCGTACAACGAAATATATTTAATGTAACAGGCAAAACTTAATTGAATGATATAAATTTACTTACACAAAACGCCAGAGGATGCACAAAAGAATTTAGGATACGTGGCACCATCTGAAGTTCATAAGTTTCCATTTCGAAAATAAACCAGTTAAAGCTATTTAAAGCACTCACCAGAAGATAGCAAATTATAAAAAATATGTATGAACCAGAGGCAGTATTCACTCTTTGTATCACATCATTGAGTATTCCGTACATTTCTTTAATGTGTTTTATCTTGTTATCAATTATATTACGTCGTTCTGTAAATGTATTTGATATTTCCATATCTAAACAAATATACTTATTTCCTATGACATCCATCACATCGCAGAGGAAAATAATGATGACAAAAATATAAAAACTAACTAATGTGCGAAATATCTGTACAGGCGCAATTTGTAACTTCCAGTAATACGACCTGTAAACATACAGCAAAATATATGCCAGATGAAATCCCACTATTTTCAGTATCTTGTAAGTTTTACGAAACTTTATGTAAGATTGTTTTAATCTCAGCATATTGTCGACTTGAGACAAGCACTCGAAATTTAGTTGCCAAATATCTTTGCTTCTCATAGCTCCAGTTAGAATAACTAAAATTAACTCATATTCTACGGTATGTTTTAGAACATCTACAACGATTTGGGGCACGTTCATGTCCACGTAGATGGATTTTATTCTTATGGGATATACAGCGATTGCTACAGTCAACAGCAAAACGCAAACCAGAAAACTGTAAAACTTTGATGACAACTTTAAGAAAGTGGATTCTTTCTTTAAATACCACGGAAATATGCCTATGAAACTGCAATACTTGAAATATGCCATAGTAAGTTCGACGTCACTTTTTAAGAAGGTTTTTTCTTTGAGTTTAGATCGTATCATTTCTATTACATGAAAATTCATGACACCAAAGGCTTGGATGGAATACGAAATAATTTCTGACTTTAATAAATTTTAAAATCAATTGGATTAATGCATGTGCAGTAGAATACAAACATATGAGGAGTATTATTAAGGCACTCTGCTAAGTGACAAAAAAAGTATTATTACTGCAATGTGCATTAAACCTATTTGTTTAATGCTCTTAAAATAAGTAATATCTATAAAATTAAATTAAATATACATGAAAAGATGATTAACAATATAATTGAAATAAAATATTATGAGGATCTGTAAAATTTTTAAATTTGTATGTAAAATTTAAATAATTATGAACAAATGCGATTTATAGAAATTGATTAAAGAGCACTCATCGCAAATATCTGATAAATTATTGCTCATATCACTAAATATCTTCATTGGTGTTTAATTCTAAAAGTTATTTTCTGAACAGACCTAGTATGCGACATTATTATTAAGTTGTTAACATGGTTTATTTTATAATGATAAATAACCATTTGGTGATCATTTTGATGATACTTGGATGTTTCAAAATGACATCAACGTAATAATTGTTAGTAACTTCAGCTGCATTTAGTAATTCTAAAATCTAAAATAATCTATTTACTTATCTACCATTTATTTACTGAAATAGGTAATTGAATGGTTATATGCATTATTGAAAACATTGACTGATATAACAAATAGCCTTCCCAGTGTAAGAAATCATACTAAAAACAGAAGAAAACATTTTCCCAACAATACATTGACATACAATATGTTGAAAGAGAGAACGCCATCTTTAGAACTTTAGAACAAAGTGAAGTGAAACTCTGTGTAAACACTTCTTGATATCACTTTGACATTGGATCGAGACTGACATGAAGGGAGATAATGTTATCTAATTGAAATAAATGGTCCTTTGGTAATTAGTAAAAATATTTTTAGTCAAGGTTATTATACGATTACTAATTACTGAAAATATAAGAAAAGTATTATTACAAGTTATGTGAAGATTTTTTGCAAGCCTCCTATAGAAAGAAATGATTTAGGTCAGTTCTTACTGAGAACATAAAAAATAGCGAATTTACTAAAAATGAGAAGACAAATGGTTTACTTACACAAACACTCAGTGGATCCAGAAAGAAATGAAAAACTTGCCGTGTTAGTTCCAATACTGATTTACTTGGATGAAACCGAAACAGAAACCAGTTGAAGTTATTCAGCAAGTTCATTAGAAGGCAACACAAAATAAAGAATATATTCGGCCCGAACGAGCTATTAAACCTTTCTACAATATCGTCGAGTAATCCGTAGGCGATTTTTATATCTTTTAGTTCTGCAATGATTTTCTCTTCTATCACTATGCCGCGTCTGAAAAATGTGTATTCTATTTCAGTACATAAAAGTACGTATCTTCTATTTATTATATCAGAAAATTCGCATAGGAAACTGATGATCACTAGTTGATAGAATTGCACCATTCTAAACAAACTATAACAATAGAAGATTTCAGGTGCATTCTTCCAGTAGTATACAGTAATTGAATTCAGAAGGAAAAACACTATAAAATATCCCATAATTTTCAGTGCACAGATATTTGCGTTGAACTTCACGTGATGATATTTCGATTGCAACTTGTGATCCACCTGATCTAAATCCTTGAAAAACTTGCAAATAACGCTGCACTTTGTAGCTCTTCTTAGAATAACTAATATGGAAATCATTTGCACCAGATACTCTAGACTGTCGACAATTACTTGTGGAATTTCCATCGTAGAATAAGCATGTTCAATTCTTTTGAACATCGTGAAAATTGCTCCAGTGAAGAAAAAAAATTGAAGCAGGAGTGTGTAGCACGTCAACATACATTTTAAGTGAGGCGAGTTTTTCTTCAAAGACCACGAAAAAATCCCGAGGTAACTACAAAACTTAAAGTATCCCCGAATAAATTCCACGTCACTTTCTGTGGAACTTTCGAAAAGGGTATTTCTCTTTACGTCTGAGATAGTACCCATGTCTAAACGTTATGGACGATATTGAGAATCGATCGTTACTATTTTTATGGATTACAAGTGTTGTCCAACATACAAACACTACTTTTCAAATTAAAAAGCCATGCCAATTACTTAAATAGAAAAATAATAATTTATATAATGTCCATAAAAAGAAATTAAATTAATTTGGTTGTGAAAGTAGGACAAAAGGTCCCCGCACGGTCTTTATTCAAATGTGGGCTCGGTTGACTTGGCTGAAATTATGGTAAGTTGGTTTTGTGTTACTGACCAAAAGTCTGTACAGTACTTGGGCCCGAAAATTAATTTTTTCCTACTTATAGGGGTCAGTGCAACAAAAACAGTAACTCTTGTTAGGTGTTTATAGAAAAAATTAAACGGATGACTTCGGACTTGTACTGGTACTTATTCGTGTAAAATACTTATTTAAGATTATGACAATAATGCATTATTTAACCGCAAATTGTTTTTGAATACCAAATGAAAAAATTAAAAGTAATTCGCATCAAACTGCTGTTAAGGAGGTTACTCAAATGCAGAGATGTACTTGAAATTTATATAACGTATTACCCATTGCTCCCTCTGTGCGTCATATTTTTTTGAATTTTTTTTTGAATCTAGATTTTAAGATATTGTTGTTGAAAGTTGTTCATTTTAACATAGGTTTATATAGCGAAGATGGACGGTGCGGCTCTTTTTTGCCCATAACTGAGAAAAAAATGTAGAAATTGTGAAACAAAACTTTTCCATAGATAGTACACAGTATTATCTTATTTTTGATGTAAAACTAATGTAAGTTTTGAACATAGTACAGATGTATTAATTAACAACAGAAACCAACAATTGCATTTCTGCCTGACTTGAGGATTAATGTGGCAACGTCGCAATCAGCTGACAGCTGATTTCAAATATATACATTTTTCCTAAATCCCATGTACATTGTTATCAATAATAAATTATCCACAACAGAAGATTCTTTGTAATGTTTTTAAAAAACTAGATTAATTAAAAGAGAGTAGGAAGCTGTGATATATTTATTGGAATAAAAAATACAGTTGATAAATCCTTTTAATATATTTAATGGTTTATAAAAACATCGTAATCATTACCCAGCAATTACATAAAGTTTTCTTTACTTGATTAGTATAATTAGTAATACTTGAGATAAAAGCATTTGTACGGAATAACAAATGAACATAAATATTTCTCAGCAAACTTTATATCTAAAATATTAGTTATAGTTGCAAAACTTTTGTAACATTACTAAAATAGAGATTAAAAACACGAACAGTGAATAATAATATAATTTCTATCACAGAACCTTCAAAATTGCATCCAACATTTTCTTTGACTTGGACGAGAGATGGGCGCGAGTGTCATTTCATTTCTTTAGAACTAAATTAACATAATTCTCGTTGTTTTACCAGTTCACATGATTTACGGGTTTTAAATAAAGGATACGAATTTTCGCGAGGATAATACGATATATTTGCTATATATAATAATTATATTGTACATAGTTTACACACAATACATTTTTGAACGCGTACGCATCTTTACCCGAATTTGACGCGCAATATCTCCGATGTCCGAGGTCTGTAGGTTCGCAGTGTTTACAACTGCTAGTCAATTATTAGCGCTGTTGCCACATCTACATAATCTTTATGCGTTCATTAAATATAATTTAAAACTAGTTAAATATGATATTTTTATGTTGTTAATTAGTTAATATGTATGCTATGCGCATATCAGTAGATTTCTTTGCTATATAGATAATATTTATCGCAAATAATTTCAATAGAATTTAATTTTTTCAAATTGGCAGCGGGCTTTGGTTCAATAAGAAAAGCAAAGGACTCCTCCTCGCGCTCCTCACTTCCCTCGGACCCCGAAATAACTCCTTAAAGGCATATTTTTTCATTCAATTCCTTGAATTTATACACGTTTATATTTATACAACGAATGTAGTTTTATAAAGATTGGTTTAGGTACTTACAAAATAACGCAGAGGGTCCAAAAAAAAATCAGAAACACGACGTGGCAGTTGAATTTCTTGGCTTTCATTTCCAAAGTCAAACAGGAACCAGTTAAAGCTGTTCAATAACTTCATAAATAAGGAGCTTATTATAAAAAATACTTGCTGTCCAAGGGTTGCATTCACTCTCTTCATAACATCGTCGAGTAGTCCATATATAAATTTAACATCTCCCACGTCTTGGTCAGTGTTTTTTCCTCTAGCTGTCGCCTTACGCGTCAAAAATATCTTCTTTATTTCAGCATCTAGACAAATATACTTCCTTTCCAGAGTATTCGTTAGTTCGCATAGGAGAATGACGACTGCAAGTTTGTAATACTCCACAGTTCTATTCACAATGTGCAGACACATTAGTGCAGGCTTTCTGCTCCAGTAATATAGCCTGAAAGTAACTATCAACGCGAATATTAGGTGATAGCCTAATATTTTCAGAACACGGCAACTTGCCGAGAATTTCATATAGGCAAGTTTCGATGAAAATTTGTTATTCACTCGAGCCAAATCCTCGAAAATTAACCTCCAGAGATCTCGGCTACTCAAAGCTCCGTATAAGACAACTAGCACTGAAGAATACGCCAGCTCGTGTTGTAAAACGTCCACAACGATTTGGTCCACTGTTATATACTTGTAGATATAATTAATTCTGCTTGGCAAAAACATCATGTCTGACGTGAGGAAGTAAATGGCTAGTAGGCATGTGCGAAATATCGAAAATAACTTCCAGGCTAATGTGTTCCCTTTCAACGGAAATATCCCGAGGAATGTACAGTACTTGAAGTACCTTTCGGTAAATTTTACGTCGCTTTCTGAGTCGGTTCTGTCTCGAAGGTAGTTATTGATCATTATGGAAAGCTAGGTGTTTAATGTTCAACACGACAGCGACTTCTGTTTCTTTTTAACATTGTTGTATGGATAATTGAAGTAACTACTTAGCAGTTATTGCTTGTGATATTAAAGCAAATATTTCCAATAATGGACGACTCGAAGGCAGCAATAACGTTAATATATTGATGTAATAAAACTGATTGAAACTGTCTATTAAAAATATTAATAGTTCCACCAATTTTTTTTTGCTTAGAATTCAACATTCGAAGAACATCATCAAGGAGGCCAAAAAGGACAAAAACTTCCTTTCCAACATTGTGACATGGTGACGTGGTATTTTCAATGTGATCCAGAAACCAAGAAAGCACAGTTTTTAGAAATGTTAAATTAGGGAGGTAGACATTTTGACAGAAATAGCATACTACAAAAGCGCTTTCAGTTACAATTATCTCAAATTTTAATATTTGAGGTGGTTGGTTATCCTCTTTTATTAAAACAAGAGCGCCTTTCACTAACTTGTCGTGGTTAGAACGTCATTTTGATCTGGTCTGGAGCTCTCAAACGTACTCTTTGCTCCAGCGGCTCCGTAGGTGCTCGACGACTTGTTGAGTAGTAGAACAGTAGATACGTCATGATCAAAAAAATTGTCGACAGATTAACAGAATCAGTTCATTTTTGTCTTTTATCCTAAAGTATGACACGTATCATATTTCGTCAATTTACATTAAACATATTCCGAGATATTTGAATATATGTGATTATAAAACTTCCACACCTTGTATCTCCTAACTCATAGATATTTTATCTATGTAATCCAAGAAATAACTTCTAATTTGAGCGAACTAAATATAATATATACGAATGAAATTTACACAACACATATTAGCTTGCATATATTTTTCGTGTTTAATGCACGGCAATTAACTTTTTATTTGAATAAAAGTGTCTATTTATTCACTATGAACTTGTAAAATTATGGATGAAATCTGGCAACATTGTTATGGCGTGGTGGTAAAAGTTGGGTCAACTGTCATTACTGTCAACTTTGCGCTTATTCCGTAAACATGAGTCCAAGGCACAAAGGAAAAGTAATGACTGAAATATAATATAATATAAAATGCGTATGAAACAGAATGTGGGTTGATGAAAAAAAAAAAATGTGCAAACCGAGAAACCATATGATAACTATCAAGAAGTTCAGTGTATGATAGTGAGACGTCGCCTTGTCAAATTGAAGATTATGACAGAAAATCTATACTGTTCGTTTTGCAAAGAGATCCTTTCAATATTTGTTTCAAATTTCTAGTATATTGCATTAGATCACAAAAAATTTATTTAATATTAATTATTACTACATATGTTTTCGACTGGAATAATTTTATAGTCTATAATCGAGCTATTCAAATATAGCGCATCAGTCGAAGCGTTAAATACAGCGTACAGTGTTGCCATGTTTCCTTTCATTGGATCAGATGTTTGTTCAAATTTGTCAAAACGTTATGTATTCATTCTATTATCTCAATAATTACATTGTAAGTGCATATTTTTATTGTTTTAATATGTTTAGTAATATTTAATTCTTTAATTACAATTTTATTTTCCCGATCCTAACCATTTTTAAGAGCTATATTCACGTTTGATTAAAGTTTTCTCCCCAACTCCCGTATGGGCCTGTGTATGAGAGCATAATTTTTAATATGATTTTTCAAAAAAACTACATTGACAATCGATCGGATATTTTTACACGAGGCAATTTGCATATTTATTAACAGATTTCAATTGCTTTGAAAACTTTCTTACCATTTTTTTTTCGGTATCGAACCACCTTAAGGTAAACGGTTTCAATTCTGTGAATCTTTATGTTCTTTTATGGTTTCTAATACACGGTATACTCACGGAAAGCATCACAGGATCCAGAAAAACAAGTGAAATTTTCCTCGCTATTAGAGCTTGAGAACGACCTTGATCCCCAGTGAAGATAAATCCTTGATTGAAGCGAGTCTTTCTTAAAACACTTTGGAAATATCCCTAGATAACTAAAATACTTGCAATATCTTCTAATAAACTCCACGTCGTCTTTTAAAATACTTTGATCTTTCACTAAGTTATTGATTGTTATTTTACAATCCATACCGCGCGTACAACTTTAAGAACTCGACTGCTATACGAGTGTCATGCATTATTTCTGTTACTAGGAACGATTATAAAAAGCGACAAAGACAAATACAATTGCCCGTAATGAATCGAACGATTGGAAATAACAATTATGAAATGGATTCCATATTGAGGAGTACTACATTATAACGACACTTCAAAAACGTATTCAAAGTGAAGTAAAATTAATTACAAATACAATTCATAGGCGTATTAAGATCTTAAATACTGGGATTCGCACACAAATTACCGGTAAAAGTTAGGCGAGGTGATTATTTAAAAATTGAGGGTTTCCCCACCCAATTCTTTCGGATGGAACCGATTGACCCGAAACTTGGATTGTAAGTAGAAAATAGCTCAAGAAACAAAAGTTATATAGTGCCGATGAGCGCTTTTACCCACCCGTTCTAGGGGGTGAAAAATAAAATAATGAAAATAACCCCAGGAATCAATAAAGCAATCAATTTTAAGCAAAAAGTATCTTATGAACGTTTTTCGATAAGTCAATCTCAAGTCTAAGTTATTGGTGATTGAAAATTGTGAGTATGAAAAAAAACATCACGAAAAATGCTTATAGAAAAAGAAAACGATTGAGTTTATTTTCATTTATGTAGGTGCAATTTTAATTCATTTTAAAATAAATTTAAAGTACTTAAATAATGTTTTGTGCATTTTTCTTGAAAAATATATATTTTTTTAGTTATTTTTCGTTAAATGCTTCCAATTTAATTTCAGGCGGACATGAAATTCCTACATAAATGAAAAAAAAAAAAAACATTTTCTTCGTGATGTTTTTTTTGTGTCTATTTTCCGAGTTATTCAAGAAAAACTACTGAGAAACATCTTTCTTTAATAAGAAATGTACATTTTCCATCACCAATAACTCAAGAAAATATTGACTTATCGAAAAATGTTCATACGATACTTTTTGCTTAAAATTGTTTAATCGATTTCTGGGGTTATTTTCAATATTTTATTTTCCACCCCCTAGGAGGGGTGGCTTCCACCCCCTGGGCAAAAGCGCTCATCGGCACTATATAACTTTTGTTTCTTGAGCTATTTTTACGTCAATCGGTTCTATCCGAAAGAATTCGGAGGGGAAACCCTTGGTTCCATGGACTATAACTTCCAGTGTATCAAAATTAATTTCAAAATCAAATTCAATAGGTTATTGAATAGTGGATTTTAAAAAGAACATGAATCAATCAAATTGTCATTTTAGATAAAAAAAACGCGGAGTGCTATTAAATTAGAGGGTGGAAATTGGAGATAGGGTGAAAATACACCCCTTTCAGTTTTTTAATTGTAGCTTGAAAACGAAGCAAAATTTCGCTATAGTTCATAGGAAAAATTACTTAGAGAATTGAATTTATCAATTCTGACTTTTACTCTACATATAAGCAAAATTGCTTATACGTCGTAGTTCCTTTTAACCCTGTTTTTTTGGATATATTATCTGGTGTTTATGGTATTTATGTTATATGTTTACTCACAGACAGCATCGAAGGATCCAGGAAAATATGTAAAAACGTCCGTGCAAATAGAGACTGAGAAAGGTCTTGATCTATATCGAACAAAAACCAGGTGAAGCTGCTGAGCAGGTAAGTGAATAACGAGGCCATCAGAAAAAATATTAGTGGTCCGCTTGTTGTATAAAATCTCTCCACAACTTCACACAACATTCCATATAGATGTTTAATGTCTTGTATTTCATCATCAATCCGTTTTAAGTTGTTACTCTTGGAAAACAATTTTCTTATTTCAGTCAGTAGATATGTGTACCTTCTACTTAAGGTGGCTGCCAGTTCACAAAAGAAGAAGATGACGACCAGTTCGATATACTGCACAAACCTGTTGAAATTGTAGCAAAAGTATACTATGCGGTTTCCATTCCATCCGTAGAATAAGAACGCCTCTGCCGTAACAAAGAACATATGGTACCCCACTATTTTCAATACAAACAATATTGGGAAGGTCGTTGTAGAAAAACCTTTTGACTTTAATTCGTTATCCACTTCAATTAATTCTTCAAAATTCATTCTCCATGCATCAGAGCTTTGAGCAGCAGCATATAAAAGTGCTATAAGGAAAAGGCACTGACCAATATGTTTCATATAGTCTAAAACGATTTGGGGAAACTGTAAATCACCGTGAACAAACTTCATCCTTGCCAATATTGTGACTGTGGCTCCCACCATGATCAAAGCTAGCAACGAAAAGACGTAGCATTTCCAAAATATCCTTGACGGATATGAGTTGCTCTTAAGACACTTTGGAAATATTCCTAGATAGCTAAAGTACTTGCAGTACCTTTTAATAAGCCCCACATCACTTTTTTGATCTTGGATAAAGTTATTGATTGTTATTTTACAGTCCATACTGTATGTTCAACTGTGAGAAATCGAATGAGAGTAGGTACTTCAATGGTATATTTAAGTAATGACTAAGACAAATACAAACACATTTGGTAATTGACAGGTTGATAAGGAAAATACAATCATCAAATGGGTTCCTTATTGAATAGCGGTAGACTATACTGCCACTTTCAAAATTGAACGAATATTGATTATAAGTCTTTGTGTAATTCATTAATTACGAGTGTACTAAGATCTTGGCACAAAAAATACTGTTATTACAAGATAGACGTTACCAAATATGTTGATTAAATTCTGTAATTTTCTTCTGCAATTGTTGAATCTGTTCAACAGACAATAGGCAGGGATGTTCCACAAAGGTCTATTCTCGGTCTACAATTATTTTTATTGTTTCCCAATGATTAACATAGAATAATAAATAACTGTCCTAACTTGTTGGCACATTAAATATATGTTACTACATTGCTTAATTCAATTAACGTTATAGATTTGAAGTGACTGCTGATTTAATATTTACTGTAGCTGGATAAAATTAAACTTGTATTAAAACCAGACAAAACCGCAATTGCTCTCCTTAGATTTAGATCAAAACACTATACTATGCCATTAGATGAACGAACAACATTAGCAATAGGATATTTAGTCTGTGTCACTTATTGTCAAGACCTATCCCGTCGAAGATAAATCTTTAAGCTCATGAATACCATGTAGTTCATGCAATAGTCAATTTAAATCAAACTGGTAAAAGTTTACTTACACAAAAATCCAAAGGGCCTAGACAAAAATATGCAAAGTTCAGCGAGACATCAATATCCTCATTGATTTTATGCAAATCGAATAGAAACCAATTGAAGTTATTCAGAAGATTCATCAGTAAACAGCACAGGATAAAAAATATGTGTGGACCAAACATAGCATTAACTCTATGCACAACATCATTAAGTATTCCGTATATCAATTTAATATCGTTTAACTGATCAATGCTTCTTTCTTCCGCCGGTTTCTTGCATTCTGAAAATATCTTCCTTATTTCAGTATCGATTCGACCATATCTCCTCCTTAAGATATTTGTCAGCTCGCAGAAGGAAATGATAAACACTATTTGGTAGAGGTGGACAATCCTGAAGAAGATGTAGCAGTAGAAAATATTCATAACCTTTCCCCAGCAGTACACAGCGAATAAGTTTAACAGGAAAAATGCTGCGTAATATCCTACTATTTTCAGTACACATAAAGTTGAATTAAAGTTTGTATGAGAATTTTTCGAGTTTAGCTTACAATCCACTTGCATTAATTGCTCAAAAATCAATCTGCATTTGTTGCTGCCCCGAATAGTTCCATGGAGAACAGATAACATAAAGAATAGTTGTATCACATGTTCAAGAAAATCCACAACGATTTGAGGAACCTCCATGTTCAAGTAAGTAAACTTCATTTTTTGTAAATACGTGACTACTGCTCCGCCCAGAAATAGAATTAGAAGCACAAAGCAGTAGCATCTGGTAAAAAACGTTAAGCAAGATGATTTATTCTTCAACATCCATGGAAATATTCCTAGACAACTGCAAAACTTGAAGTATCTTCTTAAGAGTTTTACCTCACTTGTTTCGCTTTGCTGATGAATAAAATAATTCTTCATTGTATTAAGAATGTCCTCGCACCACGGTAGATTGTCGACTTGAGCAAGGAACCGACCTTTCTATTTTTATAGTCTAGAGAGTCAATTAAAGTAATAGTGTCCGGCTTTACGCAAAATACAAACATAGAAGAATGGGCAGTTGTTAGTATAGTATAATTATTAAAAAGCTTACATAAGCTGTCGCTTTACCTTTAATAAATGAAGTGGCTATCTTGTAATAATGAAATGAAATAACTTTATGTTAAAATAGTGCAATCGATTTATATTTTAATCCATTTATGAAGTCATAATAATGTCACAGATTATGTTGCGGTGTGAATATAAATAAACTATTAGTAAGACCAAAATCAAAAATGTCAAAATATGTCAAAATCAAATTCAAATCTAACGTTATTTGGTTATGGTGCCTATGCTATATACTCACAGAAAACATCAAAGGATCCAGAAAAATATGTGACAACATCCGTGCAAATACAGACACAGATAGATCTTCGTCCATATCGAATAAAAACCAGGTGAAGCTACTGAAGAGATAAATGAATAAAGAAGCAAATAGAAAAAACATTTGTGGTCCGCTAGTTGTTTCAATTCCCTGTGAAATATCGCCAAGCATTCCATATATATGCTTAATGTCTTGTATTTCATTGTCAATGCGAGTTGAGCTGTTAGTTTTGGAGAACGTTCTTCTTATTCCAATCAGTAACCAATTGTACCTTCTGCTTAAGATACAAGCCAGTTCACAAAAGCAGAAGGCGACGACAAGTTGGCAATATTGCACAAATCTGTTGAAACTATAGCAATAGTATATTATACGTTTTTCGTTCCATCCATAAAATAAGACTATCTCTACCACAAAGAAGAATACGTGGTATCCTATTACTTTCAATATGAGGGATATTATAAAGAACTCTGTGCAAAAACCTTTCGATCTCAGTTCGTTGTCCACATCACATAAATCTTCAAAATTAATTCTCCAAGCATCAGAGTTCTGAGCAGCAGCATTTAGAAGTGCTATAAGGAAAAGGCACTGACTGATTTGTTTCAAATAATCAACCACGATCTGGGGAGAGTGAAGATCACCATGAATAAACTTTATCTTTGCCAATATCGTGACGGTGTTGCCAATAATGATCAAGACTAGCAACGAAAGGACGTAGCATTTCCAAAAAATCCTTGATGGGTGTGATCCCTTCTTAAAACACTTTGGAAATATCCCCAAATAGCTAAAATACTTGCAATATCTTCTAATAAACTCCACATCGTTTTTTAAAATACTCTGTTCTTGAACAAAGTTATTGATCTTTATTTTACAATTCATGCTGCATGTACAGTTGTGAGAAATCGACTGCTAAGTAACGAGTTATTTTTGTTAGTAGAAACTTCAATACTGAATTTAAACAGTGACAAAGATAAATGCAAGCACATATATTAGGTAATTGACAGGTTGGTAAGAAAAATACAATTATAAAATGGATTCCTTATTGAATAGTACCGGATTATAATGAAACTTAACAAGGTTTGTAACAAATCTAGTGAACTATCAATACATTCTCTTTGATAAAATGAATTGATTTACTTACGCAATAAGTAAAGGGGTCCATACAAAAGTGTATAAAATCTGGAGTGATTTTTATCGTTCCGTCGTTTTGGAGGAATTTAAACAAAAACTAGTTGAAATTATTCAGCAGGCAACACTAGATAAAAAGTATATGTGGTCCAAACATAGCGTTAATACTATTTACAATATTGTCGAGTATTCAGTACAACAATTTAATATTGCTTATCTGGCTGACAATGTCTCTTTCTTCAGTTAGTTTCTTGCATCGGAAAAACATCTTTCTTACTTCAATGTCTATGTGATTATATCTCCTTCAAGCGATGTTTAATAGCTCGCAAAAGAAAATGATAAAGGTCATTTGATAGAACTGCACAATTCTGATGAATAAGTAGCAATAGAGAACGTTCAACATTTTGCTCCAACAGTACATCGTGAATGAATTTAGAAGAAAAAACACAGCGTAATATCCGATTATTTTCAGTTCACAGAAATTTGCGTTAAAATTTATAAGGGAACATTTCGAATTTAACTTACAATCCACTTTGTTCAAGTTTTCAAAATAGAATCTGTATGCGTTACTGCTTCGTAAAGCTCCAATTAGGATAACCATCATGAATAGTAATTGCACCATAAACTCTAGAAAGTCCACGACGATTTGTGGCACCTCCAATATTAAGTAAACAAATTTTATCCTGCTCAAAATTGTGAAGACTGCTTCAGCCAAGAATAAAATTAGAAGCACAAAGATGTGGCTCCTCGAAAGAAACATAAAGCAAGGTGATTTTTTCTCTAAAATCCATGGAAATATGCCTAGACAACTGCAAAACTTGAAGTGCCTTTTCAACAATTTCACGTCGCTTTTTGTTGTGCTTTGGTGATGGACAAAATTATTCTTCATTGTATAAAAGAAGGTTCTAGCACAATGTTAGAGAATAAATTCCAGCAAATTACTGTTCGTTTTATTTTTATGACCCAGGGAGTCAATTAATGTAATGGTGTCTGGGCTAAGGGAAATACAAACACAAAAACGATATTAAATTGAAGTTTCACAAAGACGTAATGTAATGAAGTGAATATGTTGTACGCAGAAACACCATTCGGGTTTATATTCCAATTTATCCATATTATCATATTTATTACCTACTTATGAACATTCTGTTTCACATAATATACAGAGTGTTTCATGACTCTACCGACACAGAGCAGGCAACATGTAGAGGACCTTAAAATATGCCGATTTATTATGTAATATTTTTATCTTGGCCTCTGAAGATGGGTGTTAAATTTTGAAAAACAATTTCAGCGATGCCTTAACTAGAGCAACCAAATTTGGTACATGATTTGCATTTATTGTTATCTGTAATTGGTAAAAATATGAATTTGTTGGAAGGCATTGCTGAAATATTATTGTTTTTCAAAATTTGAAACTCATCTTCAGAGGCCAATATCCCTTCAACGATACATCCCAGAAAAAAATGTTACATAACAAATCGGCATATTTATGTTATGACACACACTGTATAGATAAAAGAGAAATAACAGAAAATAAGTGTAGAAGGTAAAGAAATGTATACTTACACAATATGTCACAGGATGCAAAAATATATTTGACATCTGTCCTGCTAACGGATAATAATGGTTCCGAGCTTCGAAATTGAATAAAACCCAGTTGAAACTATTCAAAAGATCCATGAAAAGAGTGCACGTTATGAAAAATATTTGTGGCCCGAAGGTTGTATTAATTCCACTAATAACATCAATGAGTGTTCCGTATATAGTTTCAACATCTTTTATCTCATTGTCAATGGTCTTTTCTCCTGTTCTTTGATCATATTTGCTAAATATTCTCGCAATTTCGGTATCTAAACAAATAAACCTTCTTCCGAAAGTGGCTGTCATTTCGCTTAAGAAAATAATAATGACGATTTTGTAGAAAAATATCAGTATATGAGATACTTCAGAAGGAAGCGTTTTTATGTTTATACCCCAATAATATGACTTGACAGTCACTAACAAAAGAAACGTTACATGATAAGCTACCACTTTCAACACATTGAGAGTTTTATGGAACTGCACACAATAACCTTTTGGTCGCAGCTTGTTATCGACCTGAGCTAAGTCTTCGAAATATTCCTGCCAAGTACCGACGCTTATCAAGGCGCCGCTTATAACAACACAAAATGATAAATACTCTACGATATGCTTGAGAATGTCCACCACGATTTGGACGAATTCCATGTGCTTGTAAATTAATTTTATTTTCGCTGGATACGTGAAAGCCGTTCCAACTAACATCAGAATAAACACCAGGCAGATGTAACACTTTGAAAATAACTTTAGAGGTGATTCTTTGCCGAGGCTCCAAGGAAATATTCCAAATAAACTGCAATACCTGAGGTACCCTCTCGTGAATCCTAAATCATCTCTTAGATCACTCTTGTTGTTTAGAAATTTTATTTTCTTTATATAAAACTTCATGCTAACCACGAAACCGAGAATGGTCGCGTTATACGGAAAAGTTTGTACATATTACTAAAGTAATACCATTAAGTATCCAGTCGAATACAAACATAATTTCAATGGAGCTTGGCCACGTAAAGAATTTATATGATTAATACAATGCTTGTTCGATACACAATTTCATGTTTTTATACCAAGAGGATCCTTTGGAACCACTGAAATTATTTGAGGCTATTCGACAGCATAATTAATTTAATTTATTTAAGAGTTAAGTGATTTACTTACAGAATAATTAGAAGCATCCAGAAAGCCATCAGTGAACCACTGCGCTGCACTTATTTGAAAATAGCTGTCTTCAAATAAATACCAATTGAAATTGTTCAATACATTCATAAACAGAGAAGTGATCACGAAAAGTATCTGTGGTCCAAATACTACATTTACCCTCGCGATAATATCGCTAAGTATACCATACATCAGTTTAACATCCTTTAAGTCACTCTCACAATCAGTGAGAGACGTAGAAAATATTTTTGTTATTTCACTGTGTAAAGAAATATATTTTCTTCTTAGGGTGTTCGTTAGTTCGCATACAAAACAGACGATTATTAAAATGTAATACTGCAGAACCCTAGGGAAAACATGAGAGAATATTATTTGTGGGTTACCTTTCCAATAGTACAGCCTTAGAAAACTGATTGTAACGAACACTGCTTGATATGAGAGTATTTTAAGTATACGAGAAGTTGCGGAAAATTTGTTATACGAGTATTTCGTTTTTAGCTTGTCGTCAATTTGATTCAAATCCTCAAAATTTAAATACCATTGATCTTTGCTCATTATGGTTCCATTTAAGATCACTAGAACTGTAACAAACACCCACATGTTCTGTAGAACGTCAACTGAAGCTTGACAAAGTCCCATGTCGTTGTAGAGTACGTTAAACTTTCTTGTAAGTGCCACAATTTCTCCAATCAAAAATGAGATAAGTAACAAGAAAACATATAACTTACAAATAAGTTTTAAGGACAACGTTTTTTGTCTCAAATACAATGGAAATATCCCCAATACACTGCAATATCTGAAACAGCTTCTCACAAATTCTACGTCGTTTTTTAAAGGACCTCTGTTTCGGAGGTAATTATTCTTCATTATGCCCGAATAAAAACTGAATTCAATTGTAAACAATACTGAACTTGTAAAGCCGCCACGTTACGCTAAGTTTATAGTTAATATTCAACTGAGGAATCGATATATTAGGTATAATAATATCTAATTTCGACATTAAGTAAAGTAAAAGCCGTCCTACAACTAATAGCATAAGCAGGTTACATGTAAGTATTAGGTATACTGCATTTGAAAAACATTATATCATTAGACCAATATTGAAGGGAAATAGATAATCTATTACCTTAAAAATGTCGTAACTTCAACTTAATGGACGTGATCGATATTTAACAAAAAAAATAAAGCAACTTATCAAAACGGTACTAAATACGCCTTTTATTTCTTTAAAATGTCTATACCTGCATGTCTAGAAAACAGTGCGCAAGGATAGAAGCGAACCATTTTTGGCTTCAGCCGCATCTAGACTTGTCAAGCAGAAGAACGAAGTTTATACATATTCTTGCTATTCGAGACTACAGGAAATCAATATTTAAATCGTCTGAAACTTCAAATTCTATATTTTCTATATATTCTATATAGAAAAGGGGAAGCTATACAATCAGCTTAAACTTTAGTATTTTAAAATTTTAACAGTAAAAATCATAAGAACAAAAAGGAAGGGACACTGTGAAGAAATTGGCTATAGGAATAAATCCACATTTTTAAATTTTACTAGCACGTTTCAATTTTCGTATGCACTAATATAACATTAGACAAGCTCTTTAAAAAAATATGTGTTATGGATTTTACTTACACAGTATGCTACAGGATCGAAAACGATGTGGGAAATTTGACGTTCCAATTTCCTAACGTTCAATTCTTGAAAATTGTATTCAAAATCGAATAAAATCCAATTGCAATTGTTTAGTAGATCCACCATTTGAGACCCCAAAATCAAGAACAGCAGAGGTCCAGAAGCAGCACTTATATTCCCAGTAATATCACTAAGCAACCCATATACAAGTTTTACATCTCTTATGTCATCATTAGTTACGTCTTCAGGGATATTCAGTGTGTTTTCTTTGGAGAATATTTTAGTTATCTCTTGAACCAAACGATTATATCTTCTTCTTACAGCGCTTATGAGCTCGCAAATGAAAATAATGATGGCCATTTGATAGTACAGTACAGACCTGTGGAAGATATAACACTCGAATAACTTCACTTTAACTAACCACAACTGCAATTTGTATACCCATAATGACAAATACAGTAAGTTGCATCCTGTTACTATCATTGTATGCAATTTTGTGTGAAACTTTACGCAAAAACCTTTGGTTCTTAGCGTATTATCCACTTTAGATAGATCATTAAAAATGTTGTTCCAAGGGTATTTATTACTTACGGCCCCATAAAACAGGAACACAACGAAAAGGAGTTCAAGGAGGTGTTCCATCAAGTCTACCACGATTTGAGAAAGTTCCACTTCTCCATAGACAATTTTTATTTTCATGAAGACTGCGACTGTTCCTCCAACCAAGAACAAAATTAGCAGAATAAGTTGATAACATTTTGACAGTAACTCTAATTTGATAGATTTTCCCTTTAAACACCATGGAAATATTCCTAGGATGGTACAGCACTTGAACAAGAATTTAGTGAACAGCACGTCGTTCTCCATATTCCGTGTCGCTTGAAACTATTCACAATTACTTCAAAATAATTTTGTATGGTCTTGTTGCGGGTTGAGGAAGTAATAGATCAAGTATATCATCAGACTATTAGACTAATGGTAGAATAGACGTTGCTGACAGGTGAAGTCTAATGGAATAAACAAATTAGTACAACACTGAATCAACACGACAGAAAAATAATCTATTAAGAAACAAAATAAAGTGTCAAATGTATACAATTAATATCCACTGACAACACTGGAAAAGTTTTATCCATAATTATTAATAAACAACACTGACAATAAAGTAAAACGAAATGTTTGTGTTTATATTTTCTTTAATTATGCAATAGAACTAGTTCAAGGATATAGCTAGTGTTTATTAGTTTATAGATAAGCAATAAAAGTGATGATGTGACGTAATAATTGTTGAAATTAAGATACTGAATGTACTTTAATCTCTAAATTGCAAAATGATTATTATATACGTAGTTAAAGTTGCAAAAAAACCGCATAGTGTGCCCTGTTGGACTTCAAAGAAACCCCACGCTGAAAATTTTGGAGCTAGCGCTTTTGTATATTTGGTTAATAGAACAAGTTCATCCCTTAGGTCTTTCTTATTCACTTGTCCTTGAACTACGTAGCAAGTTGTGACGACGTCCTGACCGCTTTTTTCAACTCTGTCACAAGACATCACAATCACAGCCAAACAAACCTACAATTAAAAATCAAACCGTTAAAAAATACACATTTGAATGTATATTCAAGGAGGTTACGGTGGTGCGTCATTATAAATAAAATCTTTGCCACTAAATAATAATTTTACAGGTCCAAGATTTGTCTGCAAAAGGTGTGTTGATTATTTTTGGTGTACTTACAAAGAATTGTACTGGAACGAAAAAATAGTGTACGAATTCTCGTTCAACATGAAGCTCCTTGACTTTTTCGTCATGGTCAAACAATATCCAGTTGCAAGTGTTCAGCAGATTTAACAATAAAGAACTGAGTACAAGAAATATATGCGGTCCACAAGTACTGTTTAGTTTCTTCACAATGTCGTTGAGAATTCTATACATTAACATTAAATCCTTGATCTCATTGTTCATATTCTTCTCCCGTATTTCCAATGAACTGCGTCCAGAAAATATGTTAATAATTTGTACACAGAGACAGCGATATCTTCGTCTTAGCGTGCCTGTCATTTCGAATAAAAACAAAGTAAAACTTGCTTGACAATAGAGCACAACCATATGACAACCATTGCTGTACAAGAAATATTGAAATATCTCCGACCAAACACAAATCGCGAATAACGCTGTTGACAGGAATATTCCATGATACAATATTATTATTATCGCATGATAAGTTTTATTAAATTGGATATAAAAACCTCTTACTCTAAACTTTATATCCAGTTGTGTCAAACTTTCGAAGATGGTTTCCCAGGAACTACTTCTACTTAAGACTCCATGCACAACAGTGATGATAAAGCAACAATCCAGTCCAAATTGAAGAACATCTGTCACTGTCTGAGACATCTGTAGTTTGGGGTAGACAAGCTTTATTTTATTAATGACTGAAATTACCGTTATAACAGCAAACAGTACGATAATTAGTAAAGTGTGACAACTTGCTAGTAGTAACTGCCATGGTTTTCTCTTCAAGATCCATGGAAAAATTCCCGCCATACTACATCCCCTGAAGTATGTTTTGATAAACTGTAAATCGTTGTCGATAAAATTGCCACTCATTCTCACGAAGGACGCAACGTATATGTTTTGCCTAAGTGACAACAACCAACATATTGCATTTCGTGATACAATTTACAGATAAATGTTAAGGCATTATTGATCCACATAAATGAAACTATAGCGTGTTCCATAAAATTTTATTTGAGGTGCAACTTTGACAAAACCTGAAATATTCATAGTATTAGAATAGAATTTGGAGTGAATACAACTTTATCCTCAAAGTTATGGAGAGATGACTCCATCAGAGAAGTAACTATTTTTTGCAACTATTTTTATAATAGCAATGGCATTCCATGTAAATGAATCCTTAAAACACTTGACAATTATTAACTATTATATTTCCATTTCGTGTTACAAGCAATACATTGCACGTAATTTAATGAATAATAACTTTCAATTCGTGTAACCTATTTTAACAGCACTCGATATGTTTTGCGTGTAAGAAAAATATTTTTTTAATGCATAGGAAAGCACAGGAAAAGAACACACCAGTTCCACTGCATATTGTAATATGTGGCAACAAATCCGTTCCTTATACCGAAAATTGTGCACAGTCTCACCTACACACTCTCCCTACTATAATGAACTTTCACTCAGAATGAAAATGGCGCACAATTCGAATCCTGTGTTACCTTTGGGACTCTATAAACTCTACAGAATATTATAGACATTTTTGTATAAGATTTTACGATAAAATCGTGCTGTGCATAAATTACGGTACAACAGGCAATTAAATAAAAAAATGATGTTGGAATTTATATGAAAATAGCGGTCATTGCGATGACTATGGAATATCACAATGCTAATTCAAGTAAGGTAAACAACATATATAGGGTGCCTGGAAGCGAAATTTTATATCTTAAAAAGTTTTTTTCCTTCAAGAAAAATGTTCCTTCGATGCCGGACACTCTGTGTGAATATTTTTCCAATGGTGTATAGTTACAAATTTGTACAAAATTGCTTGACTTGATTTTTAACGCATTTCAACAATTACAAAGAACTAACAAACAGTTACACGTTTGATGGTACAAATTTCTCCCTAATTTCTAAACTGCAGAATAATTATTATATACGTAGTTAAAGTTGTACAAAACCCACAAAGTACTCCCTTGTTGACCTGAAAAAAGCCCCATGCCGATATTTTTGGAGATAGTCCTTTTACGTATTCAGTTAATAAAACGAGTTCGTCTCTCAGAAATTCCCTATCGACTTGTCTCTGAAGTACGTAGCAAGTTGTGACGACGTTCTGGCCGCTTTTTTCAATTTTGTCACATGACATGGTAATCCCCACCAAGCAGATCTAAAATTAAAAGAAGAATGAAATTAATAACATCTATTGCATTGAAGATGGAAAAACTACATACATGCTGATTAGATTGCTCAAAATGGTAATATATTCAAATATTAATTAAAGAGAAACATTAGGAAGTTAGCTGTGTCAAAAATGTTTTAATCTTTTGTTTCGAAAGTCGTATAACTTTTTTTCTTACAGAAAATGTCAGTACTACAGTATCTGGTTCTGTTAGAAATAGCATCAGTTTTTTTTGGTTTATTTAAAATACAGTATTACATTTACATCTAGAGAAGTAGTGAAATATCATTTAAGAAATAATTTGGATGTTACTACCCAAATGAAAGGATATGAAAGGATTTATGGGTATATTTTGCTTGAAGGAGACTTTGAATTGTTAAAGATAAATGAAAATCTCTACTAAAACTACTTATCCCTATTATTAAGATAATAAATTATCTTCATAATTAGTACTAATATGAAAGTTCACCTTTATTGTAAAATGGAGTAAATCTATTTTATAAGAAAAAAATTGCTTACACAAAGTATGGAGGGTTGCAAAATACAAGAAAATAGTACTACATGTGCCCAATAATAATCGTTTTCAAAAGAGTACAGTATCCAGTTAAATGTTGCCAACATTAATAACAATATATAGCACAATGTAAAAAATATATATGGTCCCATATTATCATTCAGTTGCTTCATAACCTCACTGAGTATACCATAAAGTAATTTAATATTATTTATCTCACTAGCAATACTCTTTTCATTCATACACAAATTGCTACATTGTGTAAACACCCTTTCTGTTACAGTTCCAATAAAAACATATCTTCTTCTGATAATGCTTGCTACTTCGTAAAAGGAAGAAATAAACACCACCTGATAATACTGCACAACTACGAATATGACGTAGCAACCCATGCTCACCAGGCTTTCCCTGTAAATGAACATTAGAAATGATAAAAATGGTACCAGATTATATCCCACTGTCTTCAATGTATGAAAGGTTATGCGGAACTGTACCGAAAATCCTTTTTCTCTCAACTTATTATCCAAATTGTCCAAGTTGTTAAAACAGGTTTCCCAAAAATTGCTTCGCAGGGACCTAAATGTAGCAGCCGTAACAAATAGTAGTTCTGTAATCAGCTCCAAAATATCCAGCACCTCCTGGGTTGGTTGAATGGTGATGTATATAAATTTAATTCTTTCCATGAGTGTAAAAATTCCTCCACAAATGAACAAAACGAGTATTAGACAATGGTAATATTTGGAAAGTCGAGATGACTTGTTTAAATCACAGGAATATATTCCTAGGAAAGAGCAATAATTCGTGTATTTTCTGCAGAATTTTATGTCGTTTTCGGTAACAGAACTGTTACTCCTGGACATATTTATGCTCATTGTTCAAGGGGATCTAGTTTATATCCAAACTATATCGTGTGTGTTTATTATAGTAAGTATGCTTATTAAACCGAACTTGAATGGTTACTGATGCGTACTCCAGCTAATAAATTTGTATAGGTAGATACAAACATTGATATTGATTAAAATTTTAATATAATAATGTAATGGAAGTGCCACCACGGGTTGGACGATATTACTTCGCTATATACAAACAATTCTTTATATTCTTAAACGTTTAACAAATTGGATTTCACTTTAGTAAAGTTTAAAACTAGTAATTAAACAAATTTAAAAAAATATCACATCGGGGTCTTTCATCACTGATTTTAATTTCGGAAATCGGGCACATGTATTTATGTAAACATTGTCCAAAATCTAAGTGCATGTTCTCTGTTGCTGTATATTTCTGTATACGGTAGTTTTGTTGAATTGAAAGAAACCTCATGTTGAAAACTTTGAAGAAGTGACTTTATGATATAGTTAATAATAGTTTATATCAATTAGTATTGAAAAAAGTTTGTGACAATGTTCTTAGGCCACAAATAAATGCAGTAGTAGTTAATAAACTTTCAAATAATATAAGAATCAAGACTATAAAAGGTAAAGGCAATGAATTATTCTGTTGAAACATTTTTCTACTTCATTAAGTTGGTCTACGATTTTTTTTTGGTTGTGTAATACATTTTGCACAATATGTCATACTTTTTATTGATAAAACCTAGTGAAATATTATTTATTATTTATGTGCCGTCACTGGCTTTCTCATCCGCGTGATAGAAAAAAGTCACGAAAAATCAGTTAAAGGTGGACTAGTTCTCATAGACCCGAGATCATTAAATAAATGAAATATTGGGATTTAATAAATTATAATAACATAAATTTTATAGATTGGCTCGAAGGTTCCTTTCACTCATATATAAAATCGGTATTCTTTCATGTTGCCCAGTAGTTATTAATTTGAATGGTGATGTTCTGAAATGTTTGCTGTAATTAATCGCAAGGTCTATTCATTAATGCTACATTGTTGTGGTTTTACTGTGCCATCAATTATTTTTTCAACAACCACTTTGATAATTATATATTTCAATCCTCTGATTATCGGTTTTGAATGTGTACTGCTATAAATCATACGCGAAACCGAATGCGAGCAACACACAACCAGATTTGTAACAAAATTTGATCACGTTCTGACATAATTGAAGATAAAAACTGTTAAAAAACCCATTCTAGGGGGGTATAGCTTTTGGAACTAATGTAAAAAGAGAATGGAAGTTACTGCAAGACCATAACTACAAGTACTTTGAATTGCTAAAGTCGAAATCATTCTGTTGCTCTCCAGTATTTTCATACCGTTCAAAATAACCCTAAAACCTGAGAAATTCCCTCCCATAGACAAAAAGCTCAGCTATTTTATTAATTAATTCTGGTCCTGTATATTGTATAAAAATTTCTGATTTATATACTTCTCATTTTGTCTGTCTGAATTATGCTGCTTATATGGTAATTAAAACACAGATCATATCTGATTTACAGCTCCAATTATTTATTCTTTCGACTCATACAGCTTCTACGGCCGTCAAGAGCGCAAATAAAATACGAAGCTAGTTTGTCGCGCTGTCACTCCGCCTCAATTTGTGGACGATATTTGTCAGTGTCGCGAGGAAACAGTAAATATGCTGTAACAAGAAACAGGAGCAACGATTCCATAGAAATTAATCTAGTCGCAGGTTCGAGAAAAGAAACGGATATATAACGATCGCTATTGTCGTAAATGGTAATACAGAGGCCGCGAAAAACCTTATTTATGTCGCTTATTGTATATAAAGATTATTGGTACAATTATCCGCTATTAGAGCATACTTTAATTGTAAATAATTAGTTATAACGGCTTGGTTTATTGGAATAGCTTCATCTGTGCCGCTAGAAATTGTGACTTTTAATGGTGTTTATCTGTGGTGAACTGCGTATAAAAATGTTGTTAACATTTTAGCGCGGTATTATTTATGGGTGGGTAATTGGGAGACATGCGGTTATGATGGAGAATGAAGAGGTAATTGGTGATTTGGATTGAAATATTGACAGATGAATCGAGATCGCTTCCTCCTGTATGTGGCATCGGGTTATATCATACTTAATATGTATAGTAAGATGTATAGTATCTTTGGAACAAAAACAACAAAAATTGTGACGTCAACATGTCAAGCATCACTGCTGAGGGTTATTGCTAAAGTAGAATGACAAAGTTCGTCTTATACTGAGAACATCGCAAAATTGACTGTTTAGGAGTTTCGTTGGGAGATCGTTTCCCATTCTCTTGATCTAGCTGTTCCAGATTTCCTTCTCTTCGACTTACATTCGAGGAATCTCTTTTAATGGTGAACCACTTGATTTCCTTGGAAAGCAATAGCAAACAATCGAGGAGCAATATCAGGTACAGTGACCAAACATTGATAGCATCTTTTAGGTAAGGTCAAATATACTAGCATATTTTTTGAAATGTCTCAGGACGGAGGTTTTCTAACAATATAAATAATTTAGTTACACTTTGGTAACCTGGAAATACATTATCAATATCTGTTGCATATACTAGGAACATAATGGGACCTAATACGGATCTCTGGGGCACGCTTCTAAGAATAACATGTCAGCTCGTAAACAAATCAATATATTTTTTATTTTGTTAAAATTTGTACGGAGCGAACTTTATCTGGAGCAGGTGTAACAACCACAATTAGAACTGCTGCTTATGAATTTTGAAGACCACGTACCTAAATATTACGTAAAATAAGTAATTTTACCCGGATCAAATGAATACCTGCACAACAGAGCACCTCTGTGCTGCGTATTTAACATCATTTTATATAATTTTCAAGTGAATTACAGGAATCAGAAAGCATCCCATATTACCATCACAATTTTACTTCAACCGCCTTGTATTTTTTATTCCTTTCTGTTATACTTTCCTATACCAACGGAAGCTATACATTTTCTTCAAACAAATATATACCAGAAGGGTAAATTGTGCCTTGTTCTGCCTCTCAAAGTTTTCTTATACAACAGATCGACATATATCATGACTATATTTCTTTTACCCTAAAGTCGGATAATTTTTTTATGCATTTAAACAATATAATTTAGTATCATATAATTTTTTAAGTTAGTGTTAAACCTAGCTGACCTTTTGAAACGAAATCCCTTTTTTACAAGCACACCGATTGAATTCCTAATACAATGTAATCAAAGACGCTGCCGCCTATGTCCTCCCATATACAAACACCATAGAAAGTGATTGATATAGACATTTAAGTCAATTGACAATACAGATAGTTTATTGTGTTTGAGTGATAAATAACATTCGCATAAGGAGGCGGATGTTAAACCAGATGAAAGTTATTAACAATGTGAGCATCTCCGCCTGATTAGAATTATAATTTAGTTTCAGTAAAGGTTAAGCTTCGGACAAAGGTAATTTCTAATTTCTCACAAACGGCGGGTATTTTCACTTCGCGTTTTCTAAATGTTTTTCAGATATTTCTCTCGGCTTCTAGCCTGCGGCTGGGTTGTGCTTTTAACGTTGTCAAGAACCTTGAATTGGCTCAATGAACTTCAACAGTATCATCAAATGTTAAGAAAGATAAACATAATGCTTTTTTTATTTTGTCTTAGATAGTTTCACATTAACAAAATTGACTTTATTATGTCCGTACCAGTGAAAATTTTCGTATTGCCAATTGGCGCTTTTGTAATAGTATATAGAGTAGTATGGGATCAGCCATTACTGTGCATACATAGTATAAGGTGTGAACATACATTTTCTAGATAAAATGAAGGTTTATTCTTAATTTTTTTTTGTTTGTGTGGCGAAAAGAATTAGCTGTGCAACGCTATTCTAAACTACTAAACTAAACAAAGTGTTGAGAATGTTATAATCCGTTTGAAGAAGACCTAGACACTCTAGATATCTCTCTCAGACGCCAAATACTGTCACAAAACGAAATTATTACACACCACTATTTCTGTAGCGCCTAATTTATATGTCTGTCATCCCAATCGTACGGCAATTTCAGAATACGTTCTATTCGTCTCCTCTAATCTAAAATACGATGTCAGATTTATCTCTCTGTAGCTCGACCAAGTAAAAATTCAATGTAATTTATGCTACAACTTACAAGGCATATGTAAGCAGACACCTGCTTTTATAAAAACATTAGATGTGTAGATAAATCAACTAATGAGTATGCGTGTAGCAATTTTTCATCGCTCAGGATTCACGAGTCGCTCGCAAAAATTTGGAATTTATAAGCGTTGTTCTTGGGAGGATATACATAAAATTAAAAAGGAAACATGTGGCTGGTAGAAGTATAAGTGGGAAATACGAATAGACCTGTGTTTTATCATTGGAAACTAAAATAAAAATTCAGAATAGAACTCCAAATATGCACTTAATGTTGCAGGGAATACGAGACGAACAATCTCTCCAAATTTCCTAGAGACCGTCCTGAAAATTGAAAAACGTTATAAATTATTTATGTTACACCATAATTCTCAAAAAGGAGTACCAAAAATTCCGATGTTATCTCGAAATAAATTACGTTAAAAATTAATATTACAATCAGATCATAACTTTTCTGCTCAGGTTCATATATTACCATATTCCAATTCTTAATTTCAGATCAGGTGTTATGGCCACCTACAACAGCAGTAAAAATAAATAACGCGCGACAAATTTTATCGAAACAACCATTCTTGACGACAAATCGAACAGAATATCGATAACATTAACATAAGTTGCCAATACCTATTAATTATATAAAAAAACGGAACAGCTATAAATGTTGTATTAATTAATGGTAATATTTACCGGTTTTCAGAGAACGTTTTGTTCTCGACGAATTCTAGAACATTAAGGTTGATATTTACGATTACTTTTGTGATTTGAGTTAATACTTGTCTGCGTCTAGGCCGATATAAATGCTATTTTCGTACAAATGAGGTGACAGATATCGACGTCGATATGAGAATATTGTTATTTATGTTTGTATATTTCACTTAAAATATATAGATTTAGGGATATTTGCAAAATATGAACATTTATTGTGTTAAATTGAAAAAAGTGCTAGAATATAAAGCACACCGATGAATTGGTGATTTATATTTGTGACACAACATGTACTTTTGTATATAAAATTGTCAATAAATAATATACAATATACAATATGGTATTTTAATCACATTAATTTAAATATCGCCGACGATAAAATTTAAATGAAACATTTATATTACCATTGTTGAATAATGAGTGAGATTTTTTAATTAACAAATAATTGAATTTGCAGGCGTGTTGTTAGGTGACACTTAAGCGAGATCACAAACTAAATAATAGCACAAACACGAAGACTAATAGTCTATGAAGCAGCTTCAATCTGGAATCGGAAATCATAAAATGCCTAAGATTTCAGGAAAATCCTGAAAATCTGTGTAAATTGTACATACAAATAAATGCAAATAGTTAAAACGTTTCTAACGCAGATAGGCTCATTAACGATTATTTTATTCATATATAACATTCGAACACGCACGGTTCTAATAAAATATTGCTCTATAAAAACACGTGTTGAAATCGGGATATCACTAATAGCTCTAAAGGACTTTCCGCAATGACTTAATTTTGCATTTATATTCTCCGCCTTATCGTAATCCATTGGAAACATTGTATAAAAACTTGTCTACGTCTTTATTACCCCATATTTACTATTCTAGGTACAATTTTACTACTTGATAGTCTATTAACCGATATCCACACTACAATTACACTAATAATTTTTGATGATCTGCATGAGGTTTTGTTGGGATGGGGTCGTTATCATCGGTAATTGCTGATTACGGCAGGTATGGTAGAAGAGTAGCAGAGCTCTAATACGTTCAGGAGCTTAATTAAAATAATTTACGTTAATGCCGTCCTCGGTGTATAAATTTGCAATTGGAAATAATCTACACGTGTTCTCTTTCTAGTCCGTCCACTTGCGAAATGTAAAGTACAAGATAAAAGCCTGTAATGCAGCGGGTAAATTGCACTTCTAGATAAGTCAATGTCCAGGGACAAAAATATGCCCATAGGCCAACATCTAGTGATTGGTAAGGTATTCTTTTAGAGACCGATACAAATAAGTTTGCGACTGAGATAGCTCCGCCCACAAAGCACAAAGGAAAAGCTCTATAAGTGTATTTATCGCCCTTATCCCAAATCTTATTCTTTTTCAATCTCGTACTCTGCTTGAGATAGAAACGCAAACTTATTTCTGTCGCTCTATATTAGGTTGGCCCAAAAAAAAACGTTTTCGTGTCTCTTCTGAAAATGTGTTAGTTTATTATGTTTTAAGAGCCCCATAAAAAAATCAGCTCAAAAAAAAATTTTTTTTCGAGGTCGCGCAAGATTTTTAAAAATTTCCAAAATCGTCCAAAATTGCGTTTTTTTAATTTTTTTCTCGTTATTTTATCATTTTCTAGGTTGAAAAAAATCTCGATTCTGACAATTTCAAATCGATATTTTAATTTCTAAAGGTCACTCATAATTATTTTAACTTTCAAAGTAGTGTATACCTATGTTTTCGAGCGGACCTCTAAAAATAATTATCAACGAACTAATATTTTTTTTTTATTGAATTTTATGAACAAAAGAATAGAAATAAATCACGAGACACTTAAATTTTAAAAAATTAAAAAATTATAAATATTTGATAGTCACAGTGCGGTAGTAAATTTTGCCTCGAGAAATTTTTTAAGTGTCTCGTGATTTATTTCTATTCATTGGTTCATCAAATTCAATAAAAAAATTATTAGTTCGTTGATATTTATTTTTAGAGGGGCCATTAGAAATTAAAATACCTATCGATTTGAAATTTTCAGAATCGAGATTTTTTTCAACCTAGAAAATGTTAAAATAACGAGAGAAAAAAAATGTTAAAAAATCTATTTTTGACGATTTTGGAATTTTTTTTAAATCTTGAGCGAACTCTAAAAAAAAATGTTTTGAGCTGATTTTTTGAGAGGGCTCTTAAAACATGATTAACATATTTTCACAAGAGACTCGAAAAAAAATATTCGTTTTTTTTGCCACCCTAATCTATGTGCATCTAAGTAACATTTTTTTTTTAATTTCTTGATACTTTCAGCAACGGTGTAAGATTAATATAAAATATATTCCATGCTTTAACACTTAACATCTATTTACAAATTAAAAATTAGTTCCGTGTATATGGTGAATCACAAACAAAGTACTGAAATCACGCAAACGTTACATAATTTTTTTTCAACCACTGCATTTCTATTAATTCCTCTTTGTTCTTGATTAGAACGGCTTCGATCAAGGCAAAAAGGAAGGAATTCGCGTGGTTCCGAAAACTCCGGGCAAAAATGGCATAACAGGACAAAGGAGGATTTTTCAGAAGCAATTAGGAGTGACAAATTACAGGATATCTAATTAAAATAACGACACGTTCGAAAAATTAAACCCCATTATTGTAGAAGTATAATTAAAGGGAAGTAAAGCAAAAAGAAATAAACTTTGACCTGCGCATATACTGGTCTACATGAACGAGGTACCACCGCGATTCAAATACTCTTTCAGAAATTCAGTGTGGTTAGTTTCTATGGAATGTCTTTTATTTTTGTTGTTACTATAAACAGCAAAATTATAAACGTCACTGAATGATAATATGGAATTTATTAGATACATCATAACCTCATATCAGAAGAACTGGAAGTCAAAAATCGCTTCTACCTCACTGAGGAAGTTAATGAGATTCAAAGTATTACATTGTACAGCTATTTATTGCAAACATTACGTGTTTATGTAAAGCAATATCTTGCAGAAGTTACGGAAGCTTAATTAAATTACTAATAATAAACAATTTGAAGTAGCAACGTATCCTTTCACTTATGTTTTCCATAGATTATGTCGTTTGTGTCACATTAGTTATATTTCTTTGTAGAATGCGAATATAAACAAAAATAAATGCTTGTGAATTGCAGCGACGACCTTTCTATACGCCTTCGTAATGAGTAATTTTTTACAATTTACATGAATGAAACTTCTTGAATTTAAATATATAAATCCTTGGGCGATATTGCTGCACGAATACGTATAACTCAACGCATAAAAAATGAATTAAATTATGTGAATTTTACTGTACGGTCCTGAGGATGTCACAAAACACAAAGTGAGGACACGTCGACAAGTAAAAATACGTGTTCTCTTCAAAATTTGGTTTTTACCTCCACCATTGACTACAAAATGATGATAATAGCATGATTTAGCTGATATTGGTTCTCAACTACAGATATGTAGTGAATATAAGTGATATAATAATAATAACAATGCCATATCTATGAATAATCACTGTTATTCAATGCCTGGGCATGAAAAAAGCCAAACGGTAGTGTATTAAATTTATTACTAGTTTCATTTAATGGCGGCACAGGCCTTTTTTTCATATTGCCTACGAAATAGCAAGTTGCTCTCTGAGAGTTTTAGCAGTTTGCAGACCTAGACAATGACTAGTAGTGATAGTCACTGTTGTAGCATTGTTACGCCTCACCTGCAATCACTACACGTCTGCAGTTGAGACAGCAAAAGGAGATGGGTTGCTCTTCGGTTGTCTCACCTATAACATGCTGATCGGGGCGTTAGTCCGCAGAGCAGTTGTTCCAAGCGTGTGTTGCGTTAGTAGAGCCACAACGGGCCGCATAAAAAAATTAGATTCATCTCGGAAGGGCAATGAATCAGTATTCAACGTCACCCAAGCGCGCCGTTCGTGCCGGCCGATATCGAGCAGTGTATACGAGGCATGCGGCCCGCGGAGTACTCGGACATTCCCGGGGTACACTCCGACGCGTATTCAGAGTTCCAACGCGGCCTCCTCAGAATGCGCCCATTTAAATATCAATGAACAGACGTGATGTCGGCGAATGCGCGGCGATACCTCATTAATTAAATAAAACATGTCTATGGTAAATCCAATAGGGATTTAAGTATTTGTCAACAACTGAGATTATGTGACAAAAACAGCGATCCGAGTTGAAACCGAGACCCGGCCAAATACGGGAGAACACTGAATACCGACAACGGCCGCTCTAGACGGCGGATTAGTCGAGATCCGGCAATAAAACGCACGGCATCGCATGAAATCGAATATAAGGGGTCGCCGAGATGGGCTTTAATTAATTCCAAGAACGCGTCCCGCGGGTCGCGTTTTCGTACGACGGATCGGCCTCTCGGGAATTGCGGTATCAGAAGATATCAGCCTTATCTAATAACATTATTTATTTCTTACCGAACACGTGCCTGGCCACCCTCTAGGGCGTTATGGATTCACAATTGTGAATCTTTATTTCTCCAGATGAATCACATATGATAAATGAACCATTAGAAACGTAGAGTTTATCTACAGCAGTGTTAATATTGTCATGATGTTAATGTTATTGATGATCAGCTAACATTCGTCAATTTCAAAGAGGTGTACCACCTTCTTTCTATTTTGGTTGTCTAAGTTGGTTAGAAAGTTGATATATCATGGTTATGAAGTTAAGGGCAATGAGATCATGAATTCGAATGTTTTCCAATCACGGAAATCGCTTTCTGGAGGCGTAGGCTGATGTTAGGGTCAAAACACGAACCGATCTGGCAATTTTGACTTTAGATGTCAGTGGGCCAAGTTCTATGGGATACACTGGTCTGGACCACGGTTCAACTGCCTTATCATCAGTAGGTTCCAGCAGTGATGCATTATATTGCTCTCAACAATGAATCAATTTCCATAATTGAAAAGTATTTTGTTGGTAGGAAGCAACGTTTTGTATATATTAATCAGCGTTCGCATCGTAAGCAGCGGAGTGCCACAAGGATCTATTGTAAGCCATTTATTTGTCACGATTTATACCTCTCAGTTTGAAAAAATTCTGCCTTACTACAAGTCACACTATTAGATCGACAATACTATTATTTCGTAGAAAATCCAATACAAATGCTTATCAGACAATATACAAAATTGATGGAACAAAATTCATATTTTTTTTGCAGTTGAAATTTTAAAAAATCGCTAGAACAGATCAATTAGTAAATAGAATTGTCAATTTTCTGCAATATTTTCTATTTTTTGAGCCATGTTTGACAGACCTATAACATTACCGTCATTTTTTTAATAGGACGCTTTATACAGGGTGTCTCGCGGTGACGGCCCATTAGAATTGTTTCAGAGACTACTTCGATTTGAATTTTGAAAATTTGGGATACCGAGTTTTCGCGCATGCCCTTCTCAACTAAAATAATGGCGTCCACGTACCACTTCCGGTTATACCGAAAGTCGCCATCAACTTGCTTATTTTAAATGGAGAGAAACAGTGACTAGCTTCAAACCATGTGTATTTTGTAATAAGAAAGATAAAGCAACAATATTCATAGGGGGGATAGCTAGACCCCTAAGCTTCCCATCCATACTTTCAAAGTGGCTTAATTGCATACAGGGTGCTAGAAATTTAATGCCGAGTTTAGTTAATTTCAAACCTTCATAAGTCGGTTTTTTAAATGGAACATCCCGCATGTTTTTCTATATTCTGATACATAATTTTATTCTCTTTCGAACGGTATCAGGGTTCCCTATACCTATCTCTTCTAGTTTTTAAGTCATCTACTATTTTTTGTGTAATCACCTAAAATCATGTAATTTCTTGCGAGGATAGCTGTGGAATTTTTAGCAAAACTTCATATACCAATTTTCCACTAATGAGCAGAATAAAATTAAGAATTTTATAAAAAATTAACTTCATACATAGTAATACACAATTTAAAATTATGTATGTAGATAATAAAAATGCACTAATATAAAAAAAATGACTTAAAAAAGTCATAAGTGTTCAATATGACCCCCATAAACAGCTAAGCACTTGGATAATATTATTTTATCTATGTAAATAGTTTCTTGTAAAGATTTTTATTCTCTCCTACGCTTCTGCTTCGCTTTCTGATACCGAATAATGAACGCATGAGATGTTAAGAACGAATTAGACGCATCAGCCATATATTTCACTTCAATATATGGTAGCCTGACAATGTAAATATTTTTATGGCCTACTGAGAGCATCCACATTCCTAGAAGTGGCATTTGGAACAAGACAAGTAAGAAGCAGTTTTGTCACAGATTCATAAATTACCGGGATTTATAGTTATCACTTGTTCCACACATAACATCTCATTGCGGCTATTAGAACCCATGAAAAAATAACGTATGCCTACCAGAAGGTTGTTTATTAATTGAGACGCATTATGTATGGTTTTCGTTTGGGTATGCGGAGGATATTAAGTGACACAAATTTATACGGATCTTTCCAAAATGCGGATAGGAACTAATAAACTGCTTTTCGGGAGATCTCCATTATTTTTATATATTTTATTTTACTAATAATATAATTTTTGCTACGTATACTATATCTTACTTAGGTTAAAGAGAAAGCTGACTAGACAAGCGTCTCAAAAAACTGTTTTATTATTTATCAAACGCTTTTATAGCATGTTGAACTGTTTATATGTTTTTTGTATTGTGGGTGGATTTAAACTTCATACAAAAACTGGTGTCAGCGCCTTTATCTGTTATATTATTCATGATTTTGGAATTTTGGGATAGGCACTAGTATATCAAATAAATATTAAAAAATGTCTGTATTAGCTGCACAAATAACAAATTCGATGAAACATCCTTTTTATTGTCCTAAATTTTGAGATATAAGAACGGTGCTTCACATTCCAGACTATATAGGTACAATCCAACACGCTTAACTGACTTTCTAGCTTTTTATTTCAGCAATAAACGCAGTATTGATGATAGTGAGACGTTATTTTGTAACAAAGGGCACTAAATTATCCCAGCGAATGGCAAGCAAACTCTCACAGATATAATTAGAAAATTTACTACGGAAAATAAGCGTCCTTAGCTCGATAATTATGCGGTTGTAAAATGGAAATGCTTTTCAAATGCAGTTGTAAAATAGTGCTAAAAGGATGGAAAACAGCATTATCAGGGCTTTAGCTCTACAGCTCTGTGTAGAATTTTACAATAACCGTAAGTATGTTTCTAAGTTTAATATACGACTGTCATTTTAACGACGTCATTCTAAATAGTGCAATAAACAAATTCATAGAATTGTATTCTTTGCTTTGTATTATTATACAGGAGGTCCCAAAAACACGCGAACCCCTCCCCACTCAAACTTTTCGGAACTGAGGCCTATTAAAAAAAGTTTCAGATAACATTTGTACATTCACCTTAAGTTTCAAGACCAAACCAAGCTTAACTCAATCCCGAATTGGTCTCAGGGGGTTCGTGTTTTTTTGGGACACCCTGTATATATTTTTCTCAAATAATGGGAGGGTGTGACAATTTTTCTTGAAAAAAAGTTCAAAAATCTTTACAGTTCTACGGATGTTATCACTTAATGTCACACAATGTCTTCAGTGTGTATATTTATTCCATCTGTGAAAAAAATCGCACTAAAAACTTTCATAATTATGCCTCAGGCAAATGACTTAAAACTATATAAATTTCAATTCTGACTTTTATTCTATATGTACAGCTACTCCCTACCTCAAAAATTGAAATTTTGATTTTAAAATTTGTATTAGGACATTATTTGAGGTTATAAACAGATTTGTTGTATAAAAATGTATAAAATAATAAATGATGGCACTTCTCTCTTGAGTATAATCGTATTTTTTAAATTTATGAGCACCCTGTATATCTAATCTAAGATGTTTGTATGACAGTCTCATTTTTTCGAGGGGCAGAACTTTTCATAAAGAGTGACATTTTTCGATATAGTCAAAAACAAAAGAGTTTCTCCTCCTGTCAACTCCATCCGTGGACACACTGTATATACATTATTAATAAACTTTATTGTACTTAAATTCTTAAATTTTTATTAAATTATTTTATTACAAAAGTAAAAAAATCAAAAAATCTTATTTTTTGATTTCTTTAGAATTGTCTATTAACGATTTTTTCATAAAATTTTTCTTTTACATTTTTTAAATAAACCAATTCGATGAGAAATTCAATTCTCTACAAAATTTCTCCTATGAACTATACCGAAATTTTGCTTCGTTTTCGTGCTATATTTAAAAAAACTGCAAAAGTGCTTTTTCATGTAACTTATTTATTTTTCGACCTAGAAGGGTGCGGTAGATATATTCAATAGCCTATAGATTAAGACAGAAAAAGTAAGCATATCTTGTACGAAATCGATTTTTTAATTACTCTGAAATGTGAGGTTTGGCTAATGTTCTGTTCATAAACATAATACATGAACCTCATTTGATCACCTCAAGCTGTAATTTGCATAAACAAATTCATAAATGAAGATTATTTACCTGTCAGTGGAAAAGAATTTGTCTTTGGAAAAACGTCTCTCTGCAGATTATGGCCATGTCGAAAGACTTGCGAGTCTGTGAGCGTTTTGCATGGACCTTTTCGAAGGATTATCGAATTCTTTTCGAAAGATGGGTGATATACAATAATGGTAGCAATCTCCAAAGTAAATGTAACATAAAGAAAGAATTATTAAAGTAGTAAAACCTGCCCATTCGGGCCGGTGCGCCCCTGCAACGAGTCGTACTTTGACCTGACCTGGGGCCGAGCTCAGTTCAAATGTTGCTATTAAATAAATAACCCATAATGGTCCAATTTGTATTAATTTAAATAACAAATTTAAAATTACCCCATTTGAGCCAGCTCGTCCTCTAAAAAAATTTATTTTATTATAACTGTATAGCATTACATAATTTGAGGCATCTTCAGTCCCGTGAAGTGTTCTTTATCGGTTGTTCCTCGCTTACTTACCACTAGCGGCTGTTCTGTGAGCGAATCGATAAATGTCGTTATGAGGATGTCATTTTTCTTAACGGCGCCAGCTCTTTTGTAATTCCTTCGGTTTGTTATCCTGATCCACCAGTAGATATCGTAAATTCTATTAGTTATTTAAATATTTGTTTTTCTATTTAACTCGTTGCTCTCCAAAAGAATAAAATTAACATAACTGTCCCCAATGATAAAATAGCTGTTTTTACAAAACACCAAATTAAAATATATTGCCAGAAAGACGTAACTACTATTGCTATCGACTCGTGATAAATTTTTTAATTCAGTATTTAGCTGTTAATTAAATTCTCTAAATTACAATTTACTTCCAACATACAGGGTGTTGTATTGCATAAACTTAAGGAACAAGTTTTAAAAGAATATGTTTCTCTGTATTAAAAAAATCAGGCAGTTGAGTTAACATTCATCGCCCCTTCCTTTCGTGTCGATAAATATTCCATAAATATACCATAAAAGTTTTATTAGAGCCAAGGAAGAAGCCCTTATCTCAACCGCGGCGAAGACACGGTTTTATTTCACCCTCACGATCGCGATAGCGGTAAGACACCGGTTCCGCCCAAACGTCTATCTAAAAAAGGGCAATCGGACCCGAGTGATTTCGGTCCAACTAAAACGTTTTTTAGGTATTTCGAGAACCGATGATATTTTTTCCGGCCGACACGAGGACCACACAAGATTTCTAAGCAGCGATAGATAAAAGAGCTTGCAAAGCGGTCTTGTCCAAACATTTAACAGCTTGGAACCATAAACAGAGCGGTCCAGATCCCGACAAGACCCCTAAAAAGCTATTTAGCACTCGCCGATGTTGTACCCGATTTTTTGTCCGTCGACTTACGGACTGAAATCCAAATCTATTTACTTGATTCGGCCGCGGTCGTTCCGGGAAGTCCGATTTGCATTTTAATCTTTTATTTGGCAGCGGAATGCTTAATTCTTCAGGATTTCGCCCCGACGCGACGGACTGAAGCTCTGAAAAGGCCATACATACATTTCCGTAGGAAAATTCAACAGTTATAGTAGAAAAAGAAATAAATAGTATTTTTTATTTGATTGGGTATTTCTGCTATACTGAAAAGAAATAAAATAAACAATCAACTCCTTGCGTCAAAAAGGATCATTCAATGCGTTGATTTTATAAATTTAGTTTTCTCGCACTGAGAAAGTAGAAAAAAATAAAAAAAAAACTAAATTTATAAAACCATCAATCATTTCTTTTTTTCTTACTTCTTTGAATTATTCAGGTTAAAAAAATCACCCGGTATGGACTACTCGATCGATTCTGAATAATAATGTTGTATATAGTTCCATTTTTGGTAATAGACCACTTTTCTTTTAAGTGCCTATTTCAAGAAAATTTGTTAAAATGTACCTTTTACAATAGGGGCATTCCACGCCAAATTGACCACTTTTAACTCTGACCTCTTTCGAATTGGCTGAAACTTTTTTATTGTTTTCTACTCCATTGAAAGCCTCTGAGAATTTTTTCAAATTTTTTCACCTAACTCAAAAAATGTTATGAATATTTGAAAACAATAGTTTTTTTTAAATAACCGTAACTTTTTCAAAAATTGAGTTATCGAAACTTTTTTTTTTAATTTTTGTTATTAAATGTACTTTTTGAAAAAAAATAGATCAAAATTATCTGGACCTATCTTCACTGTTTTTCTTTTTTCAATTTTCGAAAAAAAAAACGAAAATTTCTCAATGATTACCCTTTTTTATTTTTTTTCTTATAAAAAACTTTTACATTTTTTATAAATCCTCAATTTCTTTTTGAGTGGTGTCTTCGTTTTCTATTTTTTTTTTATTGATTGAAATTTTTTTTTTCAAATTTAGCTTATTTTATTTACATACCATTTTGAAAATTTTTGAAAATGTATAAAAAAATTATATGAAAGAAATAATTGAAAAAAAAATTCGATTTTTCTTGAAAAAGTTGAGAAAAAATAGAAGATCATTTTGAATAATTTTTTGTATTTTTTTTTGAAAACTACGTCCAAAAACAAAGAAAATGAAAAAAGTTGTTGTTTGGTCAATTTTTGGACGAGTAGTGGCTTTAAAAGAAGACGCAACGCATTTGAACACAAATAAATCATTTTGAAACCATCCTTTTTTGACTTTTTGTCATCAATCGTTGCATAGAATAAATTTTTGCAATTTTGGGATGTGAAATAAGCCAAATTTGAAAAAAAAAATTTTTTCAGTCAATAAAAAGAATAGAAAAAATTTGAGGATTCATAAAAAGTGTCAGTTTTTTAAAAGAAAAGAAAAATTTCAAAAATGATAATCATCGAGAAATTTCCGTTTTTTTTTTTCGAAAATTGGAAAAAAACTGAAGATGGGTCCAAATAATTTTGATCTATTTATTTCAAAAAGTACATCTAAAAACAAAGATTTTGAAAAAAAATCGTCCCGATAACTCAATTTTTTAAAAAAGCTATTCCTCAATAACAGTTCTGAATATATGTAAAATTCTACTCAAATGAATTCATTGCATTTTTTACATATCAGTCACAAGCAAATAATTCTCACAATCAGTAGAAATTAACACAATAATAATTAAACTCTTAATTGTTCTTAAATTCTCAAAATAAAGTGATAGTCCAGGCGGCAGAGCAGTAAAAGTAGACTTTGGCATTTGTGTTTGAAATCATCTATTTTATTGTACAGAGAAATCCCAAATATTATGTAGAATAAGAATCCGAGTTTGCCTATTCCAAAAAACCATTGCTAAATTCAGGGAAACAACAAACATACAAAAAGAGCGAAAAGTGTCCCGTTTTTCGACATATTTTTCCCTGTAGCATTGAAAGTAAGCTCTAAATAGCAAAAAGACATTCTTTATTTTTTGTTTATTTGATTTTCTATAAAACTGGAACAACTGCAAATAAAAAAACTTGAATTTTGCATTAACAATGGGCGAAAAACAGTAGAGAATCATATGTATATTTGAAGCAATTTATAAAATAAGTAAATATTTATAAATATTGATGAAACTTTGTGAACAAATAGTAAAACTTACGTCAATTCTACATTAAAAATTTTGCAACGATCGATTTCGTGGTTTTCAATTGAAAGGATTTGTTAATTAAAAAAAAATCGAAAAGTTTTTCGCTTACCGTGGGTTTAAATTAAGGTTTCGAAAGGGCACACAACTTTTTAGAGATACTTGTCATAATAAACAATGATCAATACTAAAAATACCTATTTTTACACTTTTATAACCATTTAGAATTTTTCTTAAATTTTACTCTATAAACAATCATTTATTGCCAAGGGAATTTTCTATGCAATCGACAAATCCCTTGCTTTTTAGCCAAATACGACAGCATTCTGCTGTGTAGATTCTGAGATAGGGCACTCACTGGGAGATAACAAAGACCCAGATTTGAATAAAATCAGCCTTAATAATTTCATTCACAAAATTACTATTGTATTGAGTGAAAATTTCACTCAATCCAGCGTAGACGGAAATTAATACATTGAGTGTAATATGTGTGAAATTTCACTCAATATTTTTTTATAGTGTGTAGTTTCATGTCACTGCGATCAGGAAGGGTTTACTTGCTCTCGTCTAAATTTTAAATTAGATTTTATATTTGTTAGTTCAAAATTTATTAATTTATTGAAATTCTAATTTTTACTATTTACGATCTATGCAAATAATACTTACTTACTTTTCCCACAATACTTTTACACTAAATTATTTTAATAATTCAAAAATAATCGCCTGTGAAGAGTTTTTGGCGTTTGAATTTTTTCTGTGATAAATTGCGACCTATCCAATCTCTCGGTGTCCCTTTCAGCAAATCGGCGGGATGAGGCGAGTTTTCCAGCGTGCCTAACGAACTGGCACTGAATAAGAACGCTTAATGCGTCCCCATGTCAGCGCCAGAGGTCGCACAGGGACCAAACCGATGACAGTGGCAAGGCACTCTTTGCACATGGGAGGCATACTTGTCAAACGTTACAGTTTAGTGCCTCTCAAAGCACCTTTGCAAATGCCGACCACCGCAGTTTGCCAGTCCGAGACCGTTTTATGGTTTTTATTGCGTGCGATCTTCTAAGGCCGAGGAAAGACCTGAGCGATGTTTGCTTAGTTCGGTTAGTCGGCGTTTAATAAACCGCGATCGCGGTGGTTTAGCGTTCGCTTAAGAGTTTTTTGTTGCGCGTTTTCCGAATGATACGAATATTCAAACGAATTTAAAAATGTTTTCTAAAAAATCTAATCAAATGTAGACTGTAAAAATTTTTTCACTCAAATTTACTTAGTAATGTATCAATTTCTGTCCACACCAGATTGAAATTTTCACTCTATTAGTATGAGTACAACTGAGTGAAACTACACTGCTCAAAATAATTAGAGGAACACTTATTTAAATCTCAATAACTTTTTTATTTGTAATACTATATAAATCTAATAATGCATATCTTAAAGACTAACATTTTGTTTGAATAAATTTACGAAAATAAAACAAATTTACATAATCACTCTTGAGACAACAGCGCCAATCCAAAAAGAACTACAAGAAATAAAGTGAAGAGTCTGTGATCCTGTCTGTATACCATAAAGGTACTGGTGAGATTTGGTTCACTAATATAGTGTGCTTGACACCTCCGTGGTAAGCTTCGGATGAGCCTACGAATGTCTTCTTGTGGTATATTCTCCCATTCTTCGATTAGGGCATTTGTTAACTGTTGGAGAGTCTGAGGTGGGTCTGGGCGCCTCCGAACACGCCGATCTAACAAATCCCAAAGAAGTTCGAGGTGGTTTAGATCAGGACTTAGCGGAGGCCAATCCATGGATTGAATCCCGTGATGTTGAAGGTAGTTCATGGTGACAANTGGACAAAACAATGATAATGGTTGGAAATATTCGATGAATTCGTGTCATTTATAATTTCATGAACAATTTCCAAATGAGGAAATTGATTATGAATTTTTTTCGAGACACGTGGAGAGATTAGTGGAACGCTTCCATAACAGTGGAAGTGTTTGTAGAGGAAAATCTCCAGGCAGAAAGTCTATTATCACAGAGGAAGTCTTGGAACCGCTTACGAGCTACTCCAACCAAATCATTACGTCAGTTATCTGCTCAAACAAATAATAACAAATATTTTTTCTAAAATTTATATCATTATTCCTAAATTGTTTATGGATCATGCCATAAAGCAGTAAGGAAGTGGCATTTTCATCCTTATAAAGTTAGTGTTGTGCAGAAACTACTTCCGATAGAAACATGTGCAATCATGTAATTGGTTTAACGAAAATCTGAATCACGACGATATTCTAGATCTAACCTTTTGATTTCATTTAAGTGGGTACGTAAATTCCCAAAATTATCGCTCTTGAATCACAGAAAACCCTAATATTTTGCGTGAAACAACTCTGCACTCTTATTAAACTTGGTGTTTGGGTAGCTATGTCACTATAGTAGCAACAACACGAACGACTTCAACTTCACTTAGACGCCTCATTTTTTACAATTTATGCTGAACTGTCAACATTGTTTACTATTCCAAGGCACAGCATATTTATAAATTGAAATTTTGATTGTACGTTTCAGTTTATTTCTTGTAGTTTTTTAAATTGGTACTATTGTCTCAAGAATGATCATGTAAATTTGTTTTATTTTCGTAAATTTATTCGAACAAAATGTTAGTCTTTAAGATATGCATTATTAGGTTTATATAGTATTACAAATAAAAAAGTTATTGACATTTAAATAATTGTTCCTCTAATTATTTTGAGCAGTGTATTATATAAGAAATGAGTGAGTTTTACTCAAATCCGAGTTACTGTTAACTATCAATTGTTCTCAGTATATAAAACCAATTTAGATTTGGCTTTTTCTGTAATATGATTTAAATTGAACTATTATTGAGTCATTTTTTACTTAGACTTGGTTTTGTAATTAACTAAATATTGAGTGCAAAAATAAATGATTAATTTGGATATACAGTGTTGAAATTAATTCACTTCGCGTGGCCTCCTCCTGTCCTGGCTGAGACCCGCCAGCTGAGACCCTCCGCCGCCGGCTAAGGCCTGTTCTTCTGGCGATCACGCTTTTCTGGAGCATCTAACGAGCAAAATGTAAGTGGCACCATCTTCACGGCGCCATCCAAATTACTCGAAATTAATGTACAATTAAACTCGCTCAGTAATGGGGACATGTACTCTGATTTAGGTAAAAGTGCTCCAAATACGAGTTGACGTGAAGAATTTATGTAAGGAATACTTATATTTGAGTGAAAATGTACTCAATAATTTCAGTCAGTGGATTCACTCCGAACCTGTATCGCGTTCACTCACACCGATTTTTTTTATAGTGTAAGAGTTGACTTTTTCTCTAATATGATTTAAATTTAACTATTATTGAGTATTCCAAGTACAGAAACTAGGATTTGAGTAAAATTCACTCACTTCTGTAATAGTTTCACTCATAAAATTTTAGTTGTAGTCAGACTAATAGAGCGAAAATTTCACTCAATCCTGAGTGGACAGTGGAGTGAAATTGAGTAAAGTTGAGTGAGTTTTAGTGAAATTTTTTACAGTGTAGGGTTTATGGCTAAATCGAAAGGGAAAATATGGGTTTTAGATGGGAAAACACCGTTGAGTGAGAAGTTTGTAAGCCTTGTGCTTCACGTGAGAGAGTCATTTCTATGGCGGATGCGTTACGCGCGTCGACCGACCCATAAGGAGCAGCTACGGCGAAGGCCGGAGCCACGTGCATCGGCTGCCGCAAAAACCAGTGCGTGCTGCGGTAATCCTTCTGTGCCCAGCCAGGCGACCACTGGTGGTACATAAATTAAACTTATCCCTGAACTACCTGGAACTAATAAAAGTTTTTCTACGCGACCGCCGTTAGCGAAACTGGGAAATGGAGTAAATCGACGATATTCGCTTAGTATGCGGCGTACGCGTCCCGTGGAATTTAAGACGAACGCGGGCCCTGATGAAAATTCAGTTTCCGCGAATTCGTTTCTTGGCACTTGCCTCGCGGTTTACATGCCGTGTATCTTAATGACTTTGGTTGGGTCTGGGGATTTTTTCGACCTTCTTAAAGAGGTTTTAATAGCCCGACAAATCAGTGGTGCATCTTAATTAGAAAAAACGCGGGAAATAAAAGCAGCTTTTTGTCTCGGCCTGGCTATACTAGACTTGAGGTTTCTATCTTTTAAGGCCCTCTTTATTCCAGGCACATTACTGAAAAAGCGAATGCATAAAATGGCGTTTGTCACCGACGTGTGTTTAGATTTCAGAATTTTATTCCATGTATTCTTTCACATTTTTTTGCGAGGTAGTAGGCAATACTGATTACAGATAAAACAGGATGAAAAAGAGGTTTTTATTAACTTGATAATAATTTATAAATAATGATTTATTATACCGAGAGATAGAGAATGATTGACCGGATTCTGAACGTACCCTGTCTCAATTGCCATCAAAACTGATTCCCGTTTGCTAAAATTACTTTCTTTTCCAATGTCAGTTGTGCGATTTCAGGGTGTTCTGTGACGATTTCACAATTTGACGTTCTATTATATTATTTTGTAGATTTTATTGTTACCTGATATATTTTGCGACATTATAAAACAGTATTTTTCAATACTACAGTTAGAGAAGGTGGATATTATATGTGAGTAATTAATTTATTGCGTATGTTGTTCCCTGAGCTAATCGGTTTTTAAATTTTAGGTTAAAAACAGGGCATTTTCATTAGAACATGATTTTCTTCTTGAGGCCTATTTTCGTAGTGGACAAAACAATGATAATGGTTGGAAATATTCGATGAATTCGTGTCATTTATAATTTCATGAACAATTTCCAAATGAGGAAATTGATTATGAATTTTTTTCGAGACACGTGGAGAGATTAGTGGAACGCTTCCATAACAGTGGAAGTGTTTGTAGAGGAAAATCTCCAGGCAGAAAGTCTATTATCACAGAGGAAGTCTTGGAACCGCTTACGAGCTACTCCAACCAAATCATTACGTCAGTTATCTGCTCAAACAAATAATAACAAATATTTTTTCTAAAATTTATATCATTATTCCTAAATTGTTTATGGATCATGCCATAAAGCAGTAAGGAAGTGGCATTTTCATCCTTATAAAGTTAGTGTTGTGCAGAAACTACTTCCGATAGAAACATGTGCAATCATGTAATTGGTTTAACGAAAATCTGAATCACGACGATATTCTAGATCTAACCTTTTGATTTCATTTAAGTGGGTACGTAAATTCCCAAAATTATCGCTCTTGAATCACAGAAAACCCTAATATTTTGCGTGAAACAACTCTGCACTCTTATTAAACTTGGTGTTTGGGTAGCTATGTCACGCAGAAGAATAATCGGACCATATTTTTTCCGTGAAAATGTAACTGGGCAGGTATATCGGCAGCAAATATTGTTACCCATTTTTTGAGGAACTTCACGACGATGAAATCCATCATGGATACTTTCAGCAAGATGGCGCAACAGCTCACACCTCTAACGAGACCTTAGAGTTGATTAGAGAGTATTATGATGGTCGAATAATTAGTCGAGATTGATGGCCACCACGTTCTCCTGACTTTACACCCCTAGACTATTATTTATTTGTTTTTTTTTTAAATTCAGTATTTGGTCAACGGTTACACGCGATTGAAGAACTTCAAGAGGCAATTACAAACGTAATTAGGAGTATTACACAAAATGTTTTACAGAATGTATTTAATAATATGAAGAGGAGAATTAATACCTGCTTGAACAACAATGGACATCATACTGAACATTTATTGTAATAATATAGATATTTTTTTAGTTATCCATATGGATTTTATGTAATTTTAAGGTAAAATATTCAATAAAATGTGAAAAAATCCAATTACTCTGTTATTACATAGTGCATGTAACTGTTGGAACAATAGTGCTTCTCTTTTAAAATTAAGTCAAAACTTTTCAAAAATGGGTATGCCGCACATCAAAAATCAGTATGAAGCGGCACGTTCAATCATTCTCGATCACCCTGTACTTAGCTTCAGAAGAGTGTTCGCAGAGATTGTACCAAATTTTTAAAATTTTCAGCTCCACAGCTCCAATTCTTTACAAAAAATAAACTACTTATTTTCTCGTATGTGGAAGTTTTTATTTAGGAAACTATTTTGGTCAGTACATCGACAAGAGCACCACATCAGCCAACTCACTCTAAGATCCTCTAATATGGGAGGATAAACAACCGTTTCCCCGATTCCGAACCGTGCGTCAGTGACGTAGAGGAAGGCTCCCATAAGCCTTATCGGATCCGGGCATAGCCACCGAGATAATCGTGTGGAAGCGAAGTACGGTAACAAGGCAAAAAAGTCGAGATAGCGGAGGTAGCCGCGTCCTTATCTTAACGGCGTGAAATTTTTTACTATCGCACACCTAGGCGCTCCATAACGTAATGAGTCAATTACCGTATCCCATCAGATAAGACAATGCGGTCCAGAACACTATTTTCATAATTACCAGGCGTTGCTCTGATACTCGCGGAATTTACATAAACACGATTCCATTCCTCAGATTCGTTATCGGTGCACGGCCGAACATGTCTCTATTGCCGCTCTAGTCCAGGCAGTACACTCGAATTAGGAACTCGTGAGACCATCTTCAGTAAATCCGCATTTAAAGAGCTCAGCTATAATTACTTCGATATAGAACAATCTGAAGTCTAAGTCAACGATCCAGAGGAATTGGTGCTGCTATCCTTAGCCAAAATACTCTGGAAGCATTCCTAGCTAAACCATTGAAACACTCATGTAGAAATGGGCGAAAGATAAAGACAGTCTTCTAATGACTACCTCAAGTCCCAAAACTGATGGCAGATGGGAGCCCCCATACAGAAGCAGTCCAAGAAAGAACATTCGAATGAACCAAACCAAAATCGTAGATCAACAAGGAACACAGTAGAACTGCTAATAGCATGTATACTCATTGCTCCCTTTCAGAAGAGAAAGGAAAAACTGGGGGTTGGAAGTTACATCAACGAACAACTCTTGAAGCTATTGAGCCATTTCTTTTATCTGTGGATCTTTCCTTTTCTTTTTCCTGTCTTCACAATCTACTACAGCAAAACATTCATTATCTTCTCTTTCTATGCTTCTTGCTTCAGTTTTGTCTGGTATTGATTTTCAATGCTGCTTCATTTTGTTCTCTATTCTTTAATTGCTTTACCTCTTTGCTTCCACAAACTAAAATCTGAACAATAATTGCTCTTCAACTTGTTTCTCTCTGCTACAACAATGCTAGTTCATTGCTAAGATAATTGTGTAAAATTAGTGAACGTTAAATCCAAAAAATGGTGACAAGAAACCCCTGAACAGAAATAAATAGGGAAATTCTTAAAATTGAAAGAATTGATGGTAAATCTATTGAACCGAAGTTGCAAAGGTCTGCTCAGTGAACACTGTAGGATGTGAGGTCGTAACAGGGCTGCTTTGTCCACTATTTGGAAGAGAAGAATTGGAAGTTTGAAGCTATGTAAAGGATCTATGGAAGATTATAATCGAAAGTAATGATGATATAGATAGAGATGGACTCTACCTATAGTCTGAGATCCTTGTTGGTATTTTAATATGGAAAAAGTTTTGTTGGGCGAATGAATGAGATTGTCGTCACTTGATTATCCTGTTAGTTGATGATGTTTTTCTGACTTTTTCATTCGTCTACCAAATTGTACTTAACATTCACCAGCAAGAGCATTGAGATTGTGTAAGGATCTTTTTCCGTGATAGAAAACTACTAAAACTGTTAAACCGTTGAGAACCTGGCAGTAAGTCTTATCGATAATAATCTTTGCTGATCTACTAATACAAGAAATACCTATCAGATTCCTGAAGAGATTCACATGAAGTAACAAATTTGAGGAGTAACAGATTTTATTTGAATTAAAGAGGAAAGAAACTTCTTTAGTTTGTAATTTCTAATTTATTTTGCAGATTTACATTTTTTGTATTTATTTTGAGTATCGTATAGAATAGAAAAGTTCCGATTTTGCAGCATATTTCGCATATGTTCCCTTGCAACACCAAACGAGTAGACGTAACACAAAAAGAGCGTTATAAATCTTCCCCACACATATTTATAGTCCACCGTCTGAGCTACATCAGGCCTATTAGGCAGCGGATGGTCTTTAGTGTTTGTTGCATGGCCATCTAAGTGTTATAATTAGCTGATTATGCGCATGAACTACTGCACCCTTTGTTCAACACTGGCTAACGGCCACCATTTGCATACACTTAACGCTTCTTTTATGGCGCGAGGAAATTCTTTGGGCACCATTATGATTTTATTAATTTTCAGATAATGGCGAGAGGTGAACGAGTGACCACTAAAAGTTAATCAAATTACGCCCGTAAAGGAAATTTTAATGAGACACCACGGGCAATTTACATGGCAATTAAGGTGGCTTGGCGAAACGCAAAGAATTCTTGGATTCTTTATGGGCGATTTGCGTCGATTGAATATTTCGGAATTTATAGATATTTGTTTTCTATCGGTCTCTGGTGGATTAATAAGTAAATTTTGAGTGATTGTTTATAGTTTCTTTTCCACGCTTTTTATATGAAATAGCAGGAAAAAGTTAAAAACAACATACACACGCCTTTAATAATTATAACGTGATATCCGCTCAATCGAGCGAACAATATCCGCCTGGCTTTTTCATCGCTCTTGAAGAAACTAGCTCGCAATTGTTGAAACAATAATATAATCGTCACCGATACCTTTCTATAATTACAGGCATCATGATAAAGCCATCGCGATCGTGTGCAGCTCAGTCGCACGATGTCACGGCAAAGATTGATCTAAATACTGCAAAATCGTGAGAGAACTTCTTCAGGCATCGGTGCCGACCTTGACAATTACCAATGAGAACATCAGCCGGCCGCGAAAGGTTGACTTTTTGCGGTCATTTTTTTATTAATTGCCTCAATTAGCCGTGTTTACATTAGAAAAACTAATAACTTTAATTATTGTAACACTAGAACTCACGATTTAGATGGGATCCTCGCGGGTACTTCACGAAGAGGTCCACCGTGGCGTTTTTTAAATAGCCTGAATGGTAGCGGAACGTTGCATAACGTATTTGCGTTGAAAAAACTGCCCGACCGTGAGGATTCCCCGTGTGAAACGTCGGAAGACTGAGACGAGGAAGTTTAGACAGCGCGAAATAGAATATAAAACATCACTAAGATAATAATATAGAGTAGATACGTCTTACAAAAAAGTGTTCAGGAAGGAAATTTGTTATTTGGAGGGCATTTACAACCTTGGAGAGGATATATGAAGATAGAAATATTTTTGACTTATTACAATAATATGAAGAAACATTTTTGAAACCGCTGACTTTATTTCGCATATTAACACACTTATACATCATACATACAATCTTTTCACAAAAAAAACTGTTAAAACAAACAGGTGAAGAAATCATAACTATTGGCATAACGATGAAACAATTATCTCAAATTTCGACAAAATAGTAACATTCACTATTGTTACACAGAATTGCAGCTGGTTATGTAGCTCTAGTGATGTATTATTTTCATCAACAAACCCCTGTTTTAAACTAAAAAAATTCTGTCACTCCGAAATTTGTATATCTTTGCTTGTTTTGGTAATTATAAAATTTGATAATTTAGTTCCTTATTATTGGTAGTTTCTCTGATAGAGAGTTAAGAAATTCTTTTTTAGAAACTCAAAATTTCGTTATAGTTCATAGAAAAAATTATTTAGAGAATTGAATTTCCCATCGAAATGGCTTATTTATAAAAGGATTTTTTTTTTTTTGAGTAAAGATAGGTATAGGCATTGCTTCATAGAAAAAAAAAGTAGATAAAATTTCCTTCGTATAACCTACGTTTTAATTCTCATTTTTGGCAGCACGAAATAGGAAATAAAAATCGCTTAGATAATAATATAGAGTAGATACGTCTTACAAAAAAGTGTTCAGGGAGGAAATTTGTTATTTGGAGGGCATTTACAACCTTGGAGAGGATATATGAAGACAGAAATATTTTTTGACTAATTACAATAATGTGAAGAAACATTTTTGAAACCGCTGACTTTATTTCGCATATTAACACACTTATACATCATACATACAATCTTTTCACAAAAAAAACTGTTAAAACAAACAGGTGAAGAAATCATAACTATTGGCATAACGATGAAACAATTATCTCAAATTTCGACAAAATAGTAACATTCACTATTGTTACACAGAATTGCAGCTGGTTATGTAGCTCTAGTGATGTATTATTTTCATCAACAAACCCCTGTTTTAAACTAAAAAAATTCTGTCACTCCGAAATTTGTATATCTTTGCTTCTTTTGGTAATTATAAAATTTGATAATTTAGTTCCTTATTATTGGTAGTTTCTCTGATAGAGAGTTAAGAAATTCTTTTTTAGAAACTCAAAATTTCGTTATAGTTCATAGAAAAAATTATTTAGAGAATTGAATTTCCCATCGAAATTGCTTATTTATTAAAGGAATTTTCTTTTGAGTAAAGATAGGTATAGGCATTGCTTCATAGAAAAAAAAAGTAGATAAAATTTCCTTCGTATAACCTACGTTTTAATTCTCATTTTTGGCAGCACGAAATAGGAAATAAAAATCGCTTAGATAATAATATAGAGTAGATACGTCTTACAAAAAAGTGTTCAGGGAGGAAATTTGTTATTTGGAGGGCATTTACAACCTTGGAGAGGATATATGAAGACAGAAATATTTTTTGACTAATTACAATAATATGAAGAAACATTTTTGAAACCGCTGACTTTATTTCGCATATTAACACACTTATACATCATACATACAATCTTTTCACAAAAAAAACTGTTAAAACAAACAGGTGAAGAAATCATAACTATTGGCATAACGATGAAACAATTATCTCAAATTTCGACAAAATAGTAACATTCACTATTGTTACACAGAATTGCAGCTGGTTATGTAGCTCTAGTGATGTATTATTTTCATCAACAAACCCCTGTTTTAAACTAAAAAAATTCTGTCACTCCGAAATTTGTATATCTTTGCTTCTTTTGGTAATTATAAAATTTGATAATTTAGTTCCTTATTATTGGTAGTTTCTCTGATAGAGAGTTAAGAAATTCTTTTTTAGAAACTCAAAATTTCGTTATAGTTCATAGAAAAAATTATTTAGAGAATTGAATTTCCCATCGAAATGGCTTATTTATAAAAGGATTTTTTTTTTTTTGAGTAAAGATAGGTATAGGCATTGCTTCATAGAAAAAAAGTAGATAAAATTTCCTTCGTATAACCTACGTTTTAATTCTCATTTTTGGCAAAACAGGAAGGAAATAAGACGTTCAAGGATTTTCATCACATGACTTGTTCGAAGGGTCATTAAAAATGAAAAAACGGCGGGGTGCTATTAAATTAGAGGGTTGAAAATGAAGATAGGGGTGAAAATGCACTTTTGCACTTTTTTAAATATAGCACGAAAACGAAACAGAATTTCGGTATAGTTCAGAGGAAAAATTTTGTAGAGAATTTAATTTCTCATCGAAATGGCATATTTAAAAAATGTAAAAGGAAAATTTTATGCAAAAAATCGTTAATGAACAATTTTAAAGAAAGCAAAGCAAATACGATTTTTTTATTTTTTTTAGTTTTTTAATAAAATAATTTAGTAAAAACTTGAGAATTTAAGAACAATAATGTATACAGGGTCGGAAAGTCCTCATGGTTCATCGTCCGTTACGTGAGAGCGATAAAGAAAGTCATAGAAATCCGTGCGATAGAAAAAGATGGCTATAATGAAGGCGTCACCGCCCATTTCTTCCTTCCACAAATAAGAAGTAGATCTTATTATACTTACTTTATCGCTCTCACGTAACGGCCGATGAACTATGGGGACTTTCCGACCCTGTATACAGTGAGTCCACGGATGGAGTTGACAAGAGGAAAAACTCTTTTGTTTTTGACTTTATCGAAAAGTGTCACTCTTTGTAAAAAGTTCTGCCCCTCGAAGAAATGAGACTGTCATATAAACATCTTAGATTAAATATACAGGGTGCTCATAAATTAAAAAAACACGAAAATACTCAAGAGAGAAGTACCATTATTTATTATTTTACACAACATTTTTATAGAACAAATCTTTTTATAACCTCAAATAATGTCCTAATACAAATTTTAAAATCAAAATTTCAATTTTTGAGGGGGGAAGTAGTTATACATATACAGGGTGGTCCAGATTTTAATAGACAAACTTCGGAAAACTACTAAACCACAAAAATTAACATCACTTTGTTCTATGAATATAGGCGCAGAAAGTCACCGTTTATGAGATACAGGGCGTAGAAATTAAAAAAAAATAAAACAATTTTTTTAAATATCTGGAAAACGGCTTTATCAAATTTATCCAAATTTGGTACACATTTTTTTTCAAATATTTCCCCTAGTTTTGTATGCACATAGTCCAAATTCAAAAACCAGTGGCGGAGAAACAAGGATGTCGTTTACTTATTTAAAGTAAAACTTCTACGCCACTGAATTAATTGGTAATATGAATACATTTTATAATAGTCCATTCACTTTTCGATAAAAATAAAATAGTGTTTTTTCATCCGGAATGTGTCAGACCGTCGTAAAATGTATTCATATGACCAATTAATTCAGTGGCATAAAAAAAGTTTTACTTTAAAATAAGGAAACGATATCATTGTTTCTCCGACACTGGTTTTTGAATTTGGACTGTGTGCATACAGAACTAGGACAAATATTTGAAAAAAAGTTTGTACCAAATTTGGATAAATTTGATGAAGCGATTTTCCAGATATTTAAAAAAATTGTTTTACTTTTGTTAATTTTAACGCCCTGTATCTCACAAATGGTCGCTTTCTGCCCCTATGTTCATAGAGCAAAGTGATGTTAATTTTTGTTGTTTAGTACTTTCCCGAAGTTTGTCTATTAAAATCTGGACCACACTGCACAGTAAAAGTCAGATATATTCAATCGCCTAATATATCTAAGGTAAAAATGAGTCAAATATTAAATAATTTTATTGGAATGTGTTTATTAGTGACAATCCGAATAGATAGACTTAGGAGGAATGCAAGTATACTGTGTTCCAGCTATCCCGCTGATGCGAGGCTATCTTAGAGAATGCCCATCAAATCCCATTAACCATCGAAAGAATACAAACCGGCAATAGGCCGAGCCAATCATAAATCAAAGAATATAAACGTTTGTCTCTCCCAGATGGGCCGTGTTGTGATATATGTTGTAAGGCAATTATATCTCCCGCAAAAACTGTACGGTTCTTGCCTGGAAAAGGCATTCCGAGAAAACATATCTGTCCGGGATGATATTTATATTGTCCGTGTGACATGAAGTTTGTCATACATGACAGGATTATCACAGGAATACACCGATCAGTCAGGTTAAGTACGTTGAGCGGGCAAAAAAAAACCGGCCCGGCAAACCGGTAGGCTCGTGCGTGTAATGCAAAGCGAGGCCTTCTTTGATCGGTAGCTGCGTAAGACCGCATTGACGTTCTATGCTGATTTATAACGATATTGTCGGTTTTTACGTTCTATATTTTGCTACTCAAAAGACGGCGATTTCTCCTTTTATGGGTTTATGGCAGTGATTTATGCTAACTGTGACGTTTTATATTCAGATGTGCCAGTGCCGCCCGTGTTAAATACTGAATGAGGCTCCGACTCACCCGTGTGCCTCCAGGTGGCGCTAGGATCGTTATCTACTGCTACGAAAGCCCAGTTATGGGGCAACACTGCGATAACCAGTGTTATTGACGTAGTATGCAGAACAATGAGGCTATTGCGGAGGTTGACTGATCACGGATAGGTTGAACTTCGAAGATTCGCCAGCCTTTTGTCAGACTTGAGCCGCGGGACATAGGCGTATGCTTTATTTATTAAAAAGCAACAAATTAAATTGTGTACAATACACCACCATAAACACCAACGGAGAGGCCACATCCGCACGATAACAAAGGCAACAGTATACTAATGTGACGTGAACGTGAAAAGCTTGGCACGCCATTGAATTGCGGCTCTCTCCGACAGCCCTACATATAAGTTAATTGATATATACTTAAAAATACTGCTACTTCTAGTAATTCGTCATGTCTACCAACTTGTTACGATGATTTTTTACAGTCTAGTCTAAATGAGAAGTATAATCAAGTCAATTTTTAGAAACAAAAAAGTAAGGATACTGTATTTTAGGTTTGTTAAATGATACTAACCTTTTCAATATCTATATTGATATATTTTTCTGTGACACATTGTCCTGAATAATTTCCGGGGTTCCTAATTAAGGTGAAGTTACTATTAAAATTAAGACACTTATCATTAATGATGGCCCTCGAAACTCATAAAAACTAACAGAGAGGGACAATTAGGTTCACGAAAATTAAATTACATACTCATTAACGAATGAAAGAATTAATTTTGTTATTGAGATCTAACGATTTGAAATCATCGGCAGCCACATATATGGAACAAATTAATTACACGTTACAAAAACATCTCTTTCATTACAAATATTCATAATTATATATAATCACGTTTTTTTATTTAATAGAGGAGCGAGGAAAAAACTAAATCATCAGTCATTTTCTGACTTCCACCTAACCAGATCAGTGGGAAAAAGTTAAGAAGAGTTTATAGACTGAAGATTGCTAGTTTATAAATAATTATCTGTGAAAATTCACTAATGCGAGCTTGGGTCCTCTTACAGTATACAGGGTGAGGCGAACCTTATAATTTAAGTCGGTATAATCTAATACTAGTAATACTAAAAGAAGGTTAGGTTATATTGTTAAAAAATGTGTACAGTCAACTGATTGATTAAAGAAAAAGTTTTTATTTCCAGAGAAAATATTTTGATCCATAATTGAACTTTGATTTACGAAAATAAAAACGCAAAAATAGAAATTTTTCTATTACAAATGTCGTTAGGAAGCTGTAGTTTAATTTTTATAGATGATACACGCCACACCCTGTATTTCTTTATTACCATTTTATGACTTTATTCATTTAATTCGTCTAATTGCTTCCGAAATTATAATTAGATGAATCAAGTCCTTATGGAAATTGTGTAAAAAAATTTCCAGACGTAGTAGGTACCATATGTTATAATTTAAGGAATGTCAGTAAATACTGTTTAAAAAATGTTTGTCATATCTCAGAAGCAACTTTTCCAGAAACTCTTGTTAATTTGTAGATATGACTTTTACTGAATTTATTATTGTGTAATTTTTAATAGATTTAATTTCAGAGTATGGTAGTTTTATTTTAGAGTTTTTCTTACATTGCTATTCTTGTACTACTGTTGCAAAAGGTACAATATCTTTCGCAGTACCGTTACTAGAACATTCAGGTAGTGCAAATATTAGTTAGATGTTACTAGGAAAAATATCAAATTTAATATGTACATTCCAGTTTTTTCTTCCATTACTTTTTTGACTTGCCACCAAAAGTTAATTATACCCAAGTGGTCCAAATATCAAGGGTTACCCGTATGTTGTTATTCCAAGTAATTAATTACATAAATCAATCTCCTAAAGAACATATAAGTAAAAACACTTCTACAGAACAAAGTAAACGACGGGTTTTTAATGCGAATACAGGAAAACAAGGTCGCCTGGCAATTACATCCACATTATACAGATTATTCAAATTATAAGGAATAACAAATCATGAAACTGTGAATGCGATTATTGATGAACAGACGAATTGAGCCAATTAAAATTACATTATAACAAATTACCGGCTATGCTGAGACAAACCATTAAGACGAAATCGGCAATCTATGTTCTACGAATGTTCACCAGGTGAAACGAGAGTAACACGATCTGCAAGTGCTAACAGAGTAATGGTCGTAATCTTTCATCGAGAAATACTAAATGTTTCCCAAGCTGTCGTTTAATTATGCTGAGGATGCACCAATATTTTACGTAACAGGTAATAAGTTACAAGCGCTTACAAATTAACAGTAATAGTAAAAGTTGTTTTTTTTTTTCAACGTTATTGGACTGGCGTGTCGGAATCATTAGACCAGTTTGAGGACTAATGGGAGCGTATGGAGAATATGCTCGCTTCAATAATTGGCCCATCAAAATTCCTTATTCACATTTATAAACAAATTAGTAGGTATGCTTTAAAATGGTCCAATAAAGCTTGGATTTTGAAACCCGATTTATTTTATTTATATAACATCTAGTTCACACCATCATCTTTGTAATTTTAGTACATCGTTTAATGGGCAGAGGCAACTTTAGTTTAACTTGCTTATATCGACAGGGTGTTTCAGGATTAAGTCAATAAACTTCAAGGAGATATTCCATTTAAAAAAAAAATAAGAAAAAAATCAAATATAATTTTTTTCCAGAGACGCTTCATTTTCGAAATATAGGACATTAAAGATTTTTAAAAAAATTCGAATTTTTTAAATAACTTCTAAATGAAGAAGGCTATTCAAGCCAAATTTGGCATGACACATCTTCTTATAAGATACCATTTTTCCATAGAAGTATAGAAGTCCCGCAAGCAACCAGTGGCGGAGTTATGGGGACTCATTAAATTATAAAAAAAATGAATACGGGCCTACTGAAAATAAAAAATGACGCTATTTTTAGATAGAACAGTTTGTTATTGACAAAAAGTGTACATTAACTTTTTTCTAACTCTTATAGTTTCATGGCAAAATTGATTTTTCGGAAGGGTGCTTCTGCATATTCATTGCTCGAAAATATGGACAGCATTATTAAACTTATTTTTGTTATTAGTTTGAACGCTTTATCTAATGGATAATTTATGTAACAATTCGCAAAATAACATTTAAATCGTCAAATTAACATTGCTTGACAGCAGCCTACTCGAAAATTTTTGTTGAGGTTCATTTTAAAGCTTATCGACAGAATCCAGAAGCACCCTTTCGAAAAACAAATTTTGCCATGAAACTATAAGAGTTAGGAAAAAGTGAATGTACACTTTTTGTCGATAACACACTGTTCTATCTAAGAACAGCATCATTTTTTATTTTCAATAGGGCCGTATTCATTTTTTTATAATTCAATGAGTCTGAGTCCCCATAACACCGCCACTGGTTGCTTGCGGGACTTGAAAAATCTTTAACGACCTATATTTCGAAAATGAAGCGTGCCTGGAAAAAAATTTATACTTGATCCTTTTCTTATTCTTTTATGAGGAATATCTCCTTAAAGTTTGTACTTAATCCTGAAACACCCTGTATAATAGTACACGAACACGAAATATTGGAAGACCCTATATTGTATATTTTTTTGCACATCTTTCGAAACCTTTCTCCAACATTCTACGAATAACGCACGCTGCCGTTTGGATAAACAAACGTCCAATTCACTAATAAGTTATTTCCGAACGGCACTTATTTTTTCCTGAGGCAATAAATCCTCGGCGAATGTGAGCATTCCCGTCAGGAATCGATAGATCGCCTATATGGAGCGCCTGTGTCACATATAGTCAAGGCGGCGGCGGATCGTCCTGTGAACCAGATGATAGGAAACGGCTCTGGACTGCTAAGGAGAAACCGCATGCTTCGGCGTGCCGTGAGCACCTCCGTTTCCGCTACACATCATGCGATGGCACGCCGCCAATGCCTTCAATTTCTTAATGCGATTTCACTGAAAAGCGAGTTGCTATTGTATTAAATAGCCTGACCGAACCGAGAAATGTTCCCTGGCCTCAGCGTTAGCAGTAAATCAGAAAACAATAATGTCTTTCCAAAAATGATTTCAATTTCCCGCAATTACATCATTTCCTCCTGCGGGTAATTGGCGATATGAGGCTGCTGTTTCAAAGAATTCATTTTGAAAAGTGTTCGTGCATTGTTACGGATGTGCGTCCACGAAAAATATCGAAGAAGTATGTGAAACCCCTGTTGAAATGCAACACCGAGCGATAAGGCGAAGCGTTGAACTTTGTTGCGACAGGTGGCTATAACTTTAATAAAAACATGGCCAGAAAAATAAAGGAAAATCACCTCGACATTAAACTCCATGTTGTGATATGTGTAAATCAGATTAGTCGTTGCCTACACTTGTTCGCTCGTATTTTAGTTTTGAGGCGCCACCTCCGGATCACAGCTGGGGTTCGGAGATGCGCGACGAACGATACCGGCTCACGTGGTGTCAGCTGTCACTCCGGGACACCCTTGTGCCGTCTTCGAGATGACAGGCGCTCTGCCCACTCGACGCTCCACTTTCGTACAGGGAATAGTCACGGACTTTTTTATGAATAAATGAGTATGAAAATGATCTACAAAGGCCTTTGTACAATGCAAATGACAATAAACTTGGGGTACGTATTACAGATACTGATTAGGTATTGCACCAGGGTCGACGATCGATCACTCTCTTTGCACGCCCGCAGATATCTTGTAGCGAAATCCGACTTAAGTTTGGACATTTTGCTCGCTGTGGATTTGTAACTAGTTTCAGTGGTGTAACTTTATGTTACGGTTCTCCAGTCAAACTACAAATTTTTTAGTTTCAACAATTCGAAACTGAGGTGATTTTTGTAACGCCGTACGGCGTCGTCAGTAGCTTGAATAACGAGATATTGCACAAACGGTAGTAAATTACCAACTGATTGTTTCACATATTATAAAAAAAAACTACGACTGGTTACGCTGTGAAATCATTACGCTTGCGGCCAATTTCTTTGAACTCACCGCTGAACCGATTTGATTTCTTCCAGTTAGATGTTTAAGAGACAGCATTTAAAATACGACGTGGCGTTAACTTTGCAGTAGTTCGCAGCCTGCTGTGAGAAATCTGAAAACAAGTGCCTCAGTTTATCGAGCCCGCTGAGTTATTTCATTGTTTCGTCGGAAACGGCAGACCTAAAACAACGTGGCTCAAGAATTACAGAATTTTTTTCAATGATAGTCATAGGCTATTGAATAGTGGATTTTAAAAGGAATTATGACGTTCAAGATTACATGAATTGTTCAAATAGTCATTTTAGATGAAAAAACCGCAGAGTGCTATTAAATTTTTTAGATGGGAAGTAGCTATACATATAGAGTAAAAGTCAGAGAAGAAATTTCGATTTTAAAATTTGTACTAGTACATTATTTGAGGTTATAAACAGATTTGTTTTATAAAAATGTTGTGTAAAATAATAAATAATAGTACTTCTCTCTTGAGTATTTTCGTGTTTTTTTAATTTATGAGCACCCTATATATCTAATCTAAGATGTTTGTATGACAGCCTCATTTTTTCGAGGGGCAGAATTTTTTATAAAGAGTGAAATTTTTCGCTAAAGTCAAAAACAAAAGAATTTCTCCTCTTGTCAACTTCATCCGTAGACACACTGTATATACATTATTAATAAACTTTACTGTACTTAAATACTCAAGTTTTTACTCAATTATTTTATTAAAAAAGTAAAAAAAAATGAAAAAATCTTATTTTTTGCTTTCTTTAAAATTGTTTATTAACGATTTTTTGCATAAAATTTTTCTTTTACATTATTTAAATAAGCCACTTCGATGAGAAATTCAATTCTCTATAAAATTTTTCCTATGAACTATACTAAAATTTTGCTTCATTTTCGTGCTACGAGTATATTTAAAAAACTGCAAAAGTGCATTTTCACCCCTATCTTCAACTTCAACACTCTAATTTAATAGCACCCCACGGATTTTTCATCTAAAATGACCCTTCCAACGAGTCATGTGATGAAGATCCTCAAACATCTTATTTCCTTCCTTTTTTGCATTATTATAATATACAGGGTGTTACAAAATTCGCGGACACGGACTGTGGGATCATATTAAGCTAGATCAGGTTTTAAAAAAGTGTCTTTATGATTTTTCAATCAGACCAGTATTTTTCGAGATATAGAAGTATCAAATATCCAAAAATAATAAAAATATATATTTATAAATTTCAATTTTCAATCATTAGATAAACAATTACGACAGATGAGTTACAACAATTGTTCAAAATTTCCACCGTCTGCTGTTAAACAGACTTAAGCACATTGTGCTACTGCTCTAATGGAGTTGCGTATCACCTCTGGTGACATTTGCTGTATTGATTGAAATAGGCGGTTCTACAATTCATTCAAATTTGCCACTGGTGTTCTGTANCAAAGGCCTTTGTACAATGCAAATGACAATAAACTTGGGGTACGTATTACAGATACTGATTAGGTATTGCACCAGGGTCGACGATCGATCACTCTCTTTGCACGCCCGCAGATATCTTGTAGCGAAATCCGACTTAAGTTTGGACATTTTGCTCGCTGTGGATTTGTAACTAGTTTCAGTGGTGTAACTTTATGTTACGGTTCTCCAGTCAAACTACAAATTTTTTAGTTTCAACAATTCGAAACTGAGGTGATTTTTGTAACGCCGTACGGCGTCGTCAGTAGCTTGAATAACGAGATATTGCACAAACGGTAGTAAATTACCATTTGATTGTTTCACATATTATAAAAAAAACGACGACTGGTTACGCTATGAAATCATTATGCTTGCGGACAATTTCTTTGAACTCACCGCTGAACCGATTTGATTTCTTCCAGTTAGATGTTTAAGAGACAGCATTTAAAATACGATGTGGCGTTAACGAGCTGTGAGAAATCTGAAAACAAGTGCCTCAGTTTATCGAGCCCGCTGAGTTATTTCATTGTTTCGTCGGAAACGGCAGATCTAAAACAACGTGACTCAAGAATTACAGAGTATTTTTTTTCAATGATAGTCACTAGTAAGTTAGGAGTTATACAGGGTGGCCAAATGAAAACGAAAGAACCCCAAATGCCATTTAAATATTTTGGGGTGATGCTTACCCTTGCTTGGGGGTGAAATTGGCGGAGTCAAAAATACCAGCAAAGAATGTCCCCCTTTAATCTAAAATCGACGGATCTGAGCGTTTTTCTACAATCTTGACGCAGTTCCTGAAAATGGCTCTGTTTCATTTTCATTTGGCCACCCTGTATATTAATTAGTGTTATTTTTTTGTCTTGTATTATTAAAATCTGTTTCTAAATTTTATTTTAGTTATAACATTTCATCCAAAACTTAACGTTGAAGAGCTTATTTCGGATTGTAACGAAAGTATAACTATTTTTTTATTTTAAGTTGTATTTTGGATCAAATTCTTACGTTTCTCTGTCAAACGCATCAACATACTGTTGTCTAGGGAGATTAGTCTGTTACTGTGGTTATAAAAATTCTCGAACATTATGAATGAAACACCAATTTACTACAAATATATTTGATGCAGCGACATCTATACGAATAACACTATATTCACAGCGTTTCAATTTCTATTCATCTAATGCATTTTTAAACGTGTGAGTTTCTGTCGCCGTACAACAGCGATTTACACAGAAACCAGAAGGACGGGAACATACTCCTGAAATGTCCTTACCATAACGTGACTCAAATAATTTATTTCCTATTAACATTTGACTGTGATTAGGTAAATGGTATGTACTTAATATGTAATTATAGGTAATGTAAACGCTTTACCACGCTCGCAAGTGCTCTTCTCTGTGTACTTATGTAATGTTCCACAATTTGTCAGTTTTATCTAAACCCTAATGGCACTGGGGCAGCACAATGGGTTGTCCTTGTTACTAGAAACGGCTAAAATCTTGCCAGAAGGCGAGGATGTAAACAAGAATGATATTGGATTCAATTAATCAAAATTAATAACTACATTTGATCATTATTATATATTTCCATCATCTTCCATGATTTTTAGTCAAATCCACAATCTTGCACTTATTGGGTCTATTCAAAACCTTTCTGCAAAATGTCTATTAAATAAAAATCCGAAATTACTATTACAGTTGTGTTTATATGTCAAAACCAGAGTGACTGTCATCCAATAATTGGGAGTTTGTCAGACCCAACACTCAAGTGCTATCTCCAATATGGTTAGACACGCTAACACAGTTCAGCGCGTCAATATTCGCGCGTAATTGCCAATATAAATTGCATGAAGGAGCTCTGCCATATATCAAGGGCAATTTTACGCTGACAGTGATTGTTTATGCATGTGCAGAGTGCTTGTTTGAAGAGTACGCAGCTTCAATAGGGCTCATTAGAATAAGGAATGTGGCGAGGGATGAATGCATCAAGTTTTGAAATAGAAACGCTCTATTGAAACATATTAGAGTAAATTAATGTAAAGATGCTAAATTCTATGTTATCGTAAGTTTTATGTATGTTATAGAAAAATATCAATCTACGTGGAGCAACAATTCTCCAGCTTCTGGAGTATATAAGGGGGGGCAAACCAAAATATAGTTGAGGTTGAAGATAAAGGAACTGAATATTGCAAATTGAAAATAAAAAACGATTTTTCCTTGGATTATGCAATCCAAGTAGTTATGTGACAGTATCCGCACCGATTTATTTGTTACGTCCATGTTAACGAATGTGTTTATGTGAGTACTTACGCTTCTTCTATATATCTTCAAGGTAATTGATGTAATTTTAATAAAAACCGGAACAAAGCGAGATCGCCGCTAATTCAGTATAATCGTATCACGATGGCGCGCTTCAATTGCTTTCAAGGGCAAACTTTAACTTTTTTCACAGTCGCCTTCGGAGATGTTTCAGTATAAATATGTAATTATTTCGATTACATCTAATGCTTGCTAATGTCTATGTCGGAATAGGTCACGTGGTAGAAAACACGCTGTGTTGCAATGTTATAATTATTGTTTTACCGTTTGTTTATTTTATCCACCAACAATAAGATGCAGATTTACTCTACTTTAATGTTAAAGACAACATGGATAATTTAATTCTAAAAGTTTCAAATTCTCATCGAACTAAGTTGTTATAAGATGTAACTGTAAGTTTTGGCGCTCTTAAAACAGTGTGAAATACCCTTTTGCAAGAATATTCACAACGACTCCGTGGCGCAACGGTAGCGCGTCTGACTCCAGATCAGAAGGTTGCGTGTTCAAATCACGTCGGGGTCAACTACTTTTTTTAATTTTTTTTTTATTGATTTTTCTCACAAGATAATTGTGAATGACTAAAAATTATTGATTTATTCTAATTTCGTCTACATTTACATATATTAAATACCAATAAGTAATATTTAAATTAAAGTATCATTTCTTAAGTAGCTTCTCCAGAATCAGAAAAACATCTACTAAATAAAATATGTGTAATGTTAACATATGACTACAACTTTGACGAATTTATTCTACATTAGAGATATTAGTATCAGTTATACCTTCCCATTACGCAAGCATCGGTGGTTCAGTGGTAGAATGCTCGCCTGCCACGCGGGCGGCCCGGGTTCGATTCCCGGCCGATGCATGAAGCTTTTTTTATTTCTTTATATTATATTTTAGTCCACAGTACAGGCACCTTCTGGAAAGTTGATTACCACATACTTTATAACTCCTGAGGGGCATCCTTTTGACCAGTCTACCACATTTTTCCTCCGCGACTTTTCTCAATTCCTCCGCTTTTCCACTCGGAAAAGTCCAAAGACATGGCAATTTCCCGGGGTCTTGAAAACTCAAGACCACATCTTTTATTTTTAGCTTAAGTAACTGGATATTTTGTTGCAAATGCCGATTTAAATTTGTCCGACAGAAATTCCTCCGACATTGACGTGTCTACCGGTCGAAACATGCCAAAATAACAGGGTATTGAAAATCAATTACCACATAGGTAATTTTTAGTAAAATTAATTGTAAATAATTAATTCAGTCAAAAAGTATTGTTGTCCGACAAATTTCAAGCCGCGTTTTTTCAGTCCGACAGCTGGAAATCGGAATTTTCACGGGGTATGAAAAATCGATTACCACATATCTAATTTTCATTTTTTCCACTTTTAAATTTACTGTACAAAATAGTGATATAAGTGTCCGACGATTTAATGTCCGCAAATTATTAAAAAATCAATAAATCAATAAACGTGATGAAATTTAATTTTTTCACTCCAAAAATTTCATATTTATAAATGGTTATTAATTATTATTATGTAAATTATTATTTGTTTCAAATAAATAATTATAATATTGCTTATTTTATGCTTAAAAATTTAAAAGTTATAAACAAATGAAGTTATTTTTGAGGCGATTAATACGATCTTAGTGCATAATGCATTATTTCTAAATAAATTAATATTATACTTGATATAAAAATCCTTTTTTCTCTTTCAAGTTTTCATTCGCGTTTGTTATTTTTCTTTACAAAAATTTTCCTATTTTTCTAAAAGAAAATCCCAAAACTTTTGTGCATAATTTTTTTACACCATACATACTTTTTTGAAATCGTTTAATTCTTTTCTCGATATTTATTTGGCTAAATTGAGCATATAGAGATTTACAATTACAAGAATAAAACGAAAAATATATACAGGGTGTTTCAGAAAGACCTCCCGTAAATAAAGGGGGTGATAGTATGACAAAAAATGAGAATTTTTTGTCTTATGAACTCTATGTCTATCTCCTCTTGTTTTCGAGATACAGAGAGACAAAATAAAATTTTTTAAATAACATTTTTATGAAAATTTCCAAATGGTGCGAAATATTTTTATGAAATTTGGTAGTCCGAGGTTTTTAAGGGTGCCAAATACGCTAGTCTAATTATTTTTTGTATATTTCATAGAGGGCGCTAGTTATGCTACATTCTTATTACAATTTAAGTTATATTTTTTTTAAGGTTAGATTTTTTACCAGTCGGGCTCCAATTTCTATTGTACAATTTTATTTTCTAAAAATAATGTACTCTTGTTAGAACTTCCTAATGTGGACGATTTTCGAGAAAAAAGGCTTTTAATTAAACTCTTACAATATTACACTATAAAATAAGTGACTTTTCTCAAAGTAAGCTTGAGCTTTGAGAAGAGGAGATAGACATATAGTTCATATGACAAAAAATTCTTATTTTTTGTCGTCCTCACCCCCTGTATTTACGGGAGGTCTTTCTGAAACACCCTGTATTGTATATTTATATGGAATTTTGCTTAATACATGAAAATACCTTATTAGAAATTATAAATACATGTGCACATTTTTTACGAAATTTTTTTCATCATTTTTTGTCGGACTGACGATTTGCGGATATATTTTTGTCGGACATTACAATTTTTGCTTATAAAAAACACTTTTCTATCGTGTGTTATTTTTGTCCGACATGTGGTAATCGATTTTTCATACCCCGTGAAAATTCCGATTTCCAGCTGTCGGACTGAAAAAACGCGGCTTGAAATTTGTCGGACAACAATACTTTTTGACTGAATTAATTATTTACAATTAATTTTACTAAAAATTACCTATGTGGTAATTGATTTTCAATACCCTGTTATTTTGGCATGTTTCGACCGGTAGACACGTCAATGTCGGAGGAATTTCTGTCGGACAAATTTAAATCGGCATTTGCAACAAAATTTCCAGTTACTTAAGCTAAAAATAAAAGATGTAGTCTTGAGTTTTCAAGACCCCGGGAAATTGCCATGTTTTTAGACTTTTCCGAGTGGAAAAGCGGAGGAATCGAGAAAAGTCGTGGAGGAAAAATGTGGTAGACTGGTGAAAAGGAAGCTCCTCAGGAGTTATAAAGTATGTGGTAATCAACTTTCCAGGGGGGGCCTGTACTGTGGACTATTTCGAGACCATGAAAGAAAAAAAGTAAATTTATAGAATTATAGTTGGTTGAGTAGTGTAATTTCATAGAAATATCAACTAATAAAAGTCACAGCAGAGTTATCCCCAATCATCGACACAACTGTCTTATACGAGTAGTGAAAATGTTTTAATAAATGGTGATGAAAATTGGAGATGATTAATACAATAAAATTATCACCTGCAAAAATCTCGGAGATAAAGGATGTCATTAAATTGCTATCTGTTAGTTTTTGAGATTAATTGAGAAAATCGACTTAATCTTTTTCTTGATTTATCTGAAAAGTGTCCATTCCTGTACCTTTTGTTTAATTTTGATATAAAAAAATTAATTAGAGCGATTCTGAAGGGGAGATATCAGATATAATCAAAGAAGCAACGGAAGATTTGCTGCTGGAAAAATTCCCTGTTCACTCGGGTACGATCCGAATCTGATTTCTCCTCAAATAACAATAAAATAGTAACTGTGGTACGGCGAACCGCGAGCAGCGCTCGTTATTTACGGATCTCCTAGCCCAGCCGCCGGGATATTAACAGATTAGTACGTGACGTACCGTTCTCCGATATAATAAAATCTAATGTGGCACAAGAAGAATCCGCACCGCTTGTATAGAAAGTTTATTAACGTGTCTGCCGACCAAAGCGAGAATTCTGAAGATGCGCCGAGCGGAATGGCAAAAGAAATGATTTCCGTATTAGAAAGCCGACATCGGCAAGAAAAAGGCTCCCGCGCTTTGAGCTCACTTCTTATATAGACCTAGAAACAAATGGAGATAAATCCGTCATACGCGAGCATTGAAATTTACTTTTACCCATTACCAGCGGTCGACCACGCGGATGGGTTTGCCTGCACATCCAGCTAGCTATGTGGCGTTTTATATAGTCAATTGTTTATGTAGATCGCGAGCTCGATTTTTATCCGGATAGCTCACAAAGCGATACGTTGCTCTATCACATCCAGAGTGCAATAGAAAGTGAGGTAAATTTTCGTTCAAAATCTACACAATTTCTATTTTTAAATAATAGGAAATGAGTGGACATTCAAATCAAGAAATAATAAAAATTGGGTATTGGTTCGAAAACCATATCTCTTGTTTTAAATTCCCAAGAGGTTTTAATTATAGACAAGATTTACTCGAAAAATTGTGCAAGGTGCACCGATTTAAATTTTTTATTGGTTAAATGACTCCACTACCCCCATCGGAATTATTAAGAAAACTTTCATATTTTTTCATGAACTGTATTATGTTTTGCACACTCAATAATGGAGCACCTTGTATATCAAAGCCTTGAACTAAGTAAAACTTCTTCACTCCACTTCAAATAAGTTAAGGTTATGTGATTAAACATATACAATATACATATACCAAATAAATGCAGGGTTTTTATAAACTTCAAAGAAATAGGGACCCACAAGTACATCGCCTATTATGCCAGTCCAAATGGTCTTATATGATTTGTTGAAGATTGATAACTTTTTGTAAATGCAGTTTCAAAAGGTAGATACACCGAAAATTAATATTCAAAGAAAAAAAATCTATAAATCATGCAATTAAGGGCGAAAAATTTACAGTTGCTAACACATACATCCCCGAAGACCCTAACAAAGAGAAAACATTGTCTAAATTGTACGTATTGCCTTACTTTAAAGAACTTTGTTAACGTCATTAAAATATTCTTTACCCAGCGCATTCACCAAAAGTAACAATTCGTTCTCTTTCAAAATAATGTTGAAAGGTATATTTTTACTGTAGTGGGAATTAATTTTGAACTAATACGTTTAAAATTCTTCGATTTCAGAACTAATATTGCATACTGTAACTCCCAATCGGCAATGCTTTATCGTGAATTTGTAAATAGTTTCATTGTTAGGCACTTGTAAATATTATATGATACAAAATTACAATTCATTAGACTTATTCCTTTTCTGATTTTTGTTATGACATTTGAAAAGCGATGTAAATTTAACACTACTTTTTTCCTCTTTAAAATGAAATTATTTCGTTGAAAAAGTAAACATCTAAATAGTTTCTTTCTTTACAGGTAGATAGATGTATAGAGCTTCTTGTATTGCGGAATCAGTTGGTTGACATATTGAACATGATAAAGAACTAATGGGACTACAAACTCTTTGCTACGAGAGAGTTCAATGTTCAAATGTAAACACTGTATGAGAACTAAACCATGTTGTATTGATGCTTTTGTTGGCATTTATAAAAATGACTAAAAACGTTTAGAATGCGGTTTAATTATATTTTGGTAGACATATGGCTGGTGTATGACATTTAACAAAGTAAATGTTTCATGCTAGTAATTTGTATAGTGAACAAGTTGTTAATTTTTTAAAAGGTACTAAATAAATTATGTTAATATAAAAATAATAACAGGATACGACATTTGGCCTTCGCTTGTTAGGTCAATTTTAATAACAAAAAACTATATACATATACATATTTCTCACAACATTTTTAGATTTATAATTTATTAGCAGCAGTTTTTTTTTTTTAGAAGATGCGATAAAAGTCTATAATGATTGGTATGCTATGTGGAATAAAACGACGAAAAAATAATAAAATCGTACAATATGTAGCTTCTATGGCCTTGTACTATATATCAATGCAAAATATGTAAATTTTTAAGGAACCTGTGCAGCAGATATTTTATTTTTTGTCTTTTACTACATTCCTATCGCGTTTTTACAATTTGAAACTTGTTAATTAATTAATTTAATTAATAAATCCCCAGTTCAACCAGTTTAGTATATTCTTGGTCTTAAATTAAGATAAAAATCAGATCTTATGTATGCTAAATTTAATAACGCCCTATATATCATAGTAAACTCTCCTAAAAAGCTCATAATTTAGCAGCTGTACTTGAGCTAAGTTAACTCTTTATTTTAATGAATCTAAAAAAATTATCCGCATATTTATTGCAGCACAGAAGAGATAATTTTTTTTCAAGAAAATCTAATAATCGCAATATTTCTTAAAGAAGAATTATTTCAATAAATTCTACATTTCGACACCTGAACGGAAAGCGAAGTGATTTACGTTTATTTGAATAGCACATTTTTAAAATGCTGCGGGTTTTGTGTCTAAAAAATAAATAAATTTCTGTCCAGTTAAAGAGAACCGTAAATTATATTTTATTACATTGTAATAGGATAAGCCTCTAACCTAGGGTTCGAAGTTTTTTATAGTTTGTTGTACATGATTAGTTAAATCAGTATAAAGATAATTTACGACATTTACAGAAGAATTGTGAAGGATAAATAAATAAACATGTATTACAAAACTGTATCTAATTTATTACCAATTTAAAAATGCATTAAATTGGAGATAAAATAAAAATCAGCTAGATGATATAAAATTTCTGAAAAAAATTACTTTCACATTTTTGTTTTTTTTTTGGTATTATATTTGTGCCTGTTTTGAAATAAAAAATATATAAATCAAGTATGTTCCTCAGTTTTCATATTTTGTAATGTCTCTTTGTACCGCTTTGTACATAGTGTGGGCCTACTATGAGGATATAAAAAATTTAAATAAAAATTGGGACACGTGGTATCTTTGGGATTTAACAGAAACGAGTAATGACGTCATCAATTATATTCTCTGTATGACCTCCTCTCATTTCAAGACACATATCCAATCTTCGCTTGAAAAAATTTGGGTATGTTTCTGGGAAAAATATAATTGATGACGCCATTAGTCGTTTCTGTCAAATCCCAAAAATAATACTCTCTATTGAAAATGAAGCTTTTAACACACGTGTCCCAAATTTTATTTAAACACTTTTATCCTCACAGTAGGCCCATACTATCGAGTTTGAGTCACCCTGTACATCACAAACATAATAGTGTGACCTTTTCGTCCGAATAAATTTATGTGAAAATAAAATTAATTACGACATGAAATCAAATCTCACTCACATCCTTGTTAAATTAATATCTCCAATAAATTTTTCTTTATTCACATCTTTTTCTAAATTAACCAATTTACAGCTTTGCCTCAATAATATATCAATAGATGATTATCTTAACCACTGGTTGGAATGCTGTAAACGTCGGATTCGGATATCAAATTTCGAGAACTGAGCCCATATTGACCAGAATTTAACTGTAAAGAGGCATAATGCTCTACTGCTTCTTATCCAAATCGCCTATAAATTAAAATAAATTCGGTTTAACAGCGGTATTCAGTACAAAATTACCAGGGTGTTATTTTCTTTCCTAAAACATGTTTATTTCTGTGCAGGTGCCAAAAAGCCACACACTTCAAGAAATTTAAATATTAATTGAGTCGTTCCTCGCCTTTTTATAATCTATAAATTTCGTTTAAATAGTTGGATGTTTTGATTTCAAAGCACTCTTTGTAAAAAAAGGAATATATACTATATTCTTTATTTTGACGAAGACAAGAAAAGCAAATCGTAAAACAGGACACGTCATCATAAACGGAAACATTAGTTGAATCACTCCAGCTTCGGATTTCGCAAATTAAAAACGTCTTCGAAAAATACAAAATTTAGACTGGGAAAACGCGTATAAAATTACAGGATAAGCGACTACAATTCAGATGGGTAAAATCCAAAGAGTCCAATTGTCCAAATCTACAGCAAACTCATCATGGCGCGAGATCGAACGTCGACTTTGGTACCTTGCAGTTTAGTAACCAGAGATGGATACCAGGACGAGTAGTACGAGTAAACATTTTTAATTGCATTACATACAATCAGTTACGAAATACACGCAACTCTCGGTCTGGACCTTAGTTCTAAAGGTCCAACCACTGTAGATCCCAAGAGATAAAATAAGTTTTCAAATTCGACGTCCTCCAAGAGCCCGTTGAGGTTAGCTTGATGACGAAGGAGTTCGTTAAAAATGTTAGCGATAATAATAAGAAATAAATAATAATGGTGAAAGACAGCATGGCGCCCAACGTGGGGCCCGAACGCCCGGAACGCCAAGGGAATGCGGTGGTGGACGAAACTAGTTGCCTTACATCATTAGATAACAAGATCCACTCCAGCTTCTAAACAAGAGACGTACTTCTGAGGCCGAGATGGGATCGATACCATAAAATGCCCGGTTCCGAGAAACGGCCCAACGTATCCGCGCACTTACAGGAATTAAAGGAATGTATTACAATTTAACATTTAATCCAAATGTTGATCGGACAGCCGCTTTTCTGAATATGCACCGCGGCCGGTTATTTATCGCAGAGCGCGCATGTACAGTATCGAACTCACCGTGTCGGGTAAATTCCGATAAATTATAGCGGATGTCCCAAATAATTTATGGCAGATTGTTCGACTTCCTAAAATTTTATACAGTTTTATGCGCTCGACTGCATGAACTGAGGCGCGTTGCGGATCTGTGTTTTACGACGTCAACGACCTTTCAGAGTAAATGTGTGGCGGAATTCGTAATTAATGTTAATTAGGAATGCACTAATTATGTAAAAGTGATAAGTTTTAATTATGTAAAAGTTTTTTACAATATCGCTAAGGGAATTTGTGTGTCATTTAAGATAAGCAATAAAATGAAAGTAATTACGTGAAAGTCCCAGTAATTTACATAATTAGTGTAAAATTGCACACTTTTTATATTATTTAGTGGCATATGCCTCACAATAGTAAATTTATGATGCAATTAAGTGTATTTTAGCTATATACTACTATGTACAAGTGCAATAATTCGAAAAATTACATAATTAGTGTATCAAATTATATTTTACAGAACAGAAAATTATCAGATGCAAAACATAAAGAATTATGTGAATATACGACTAAATAAAGTTAAAGCCGATGTTTAAAGTCACATATTTTATAATTTTGCTTAAATATATTATTTGTACCTACATATATGCACTAATTATGTACTCTACTAATTTACAAATTTAAAAATTACAATTACTTAGTGGTCTAATAATAATTTAGTACCAAATTTGTAACATTTAAGTGTAAATCTTTAAAATTTATTGAAAAATATTTACAGCCAAATGTGATATTGTTTAATTTGCGTTAAAACCATATTTTACAATCGTTTTTAAGTTAAATCGGGTGCACAATTCAATCGTTTACAGATTTAATTGAGTGTATAATTTTTTTTCTCGGAGCGATTGCGCTTTCAGTGACTTTTGACCTTTAGTGCAGTTTCATTAATAACCGTTGACAACAATACACTAATTGCGTAAGATTTTCAGTATAAGGTTATTAATTTATTAATGCATTAGGTACATGAATAATCATTTAATACTTTTAATAGGCCAAATCATGAATGTTTAATATCTAATACTAATGGATTTGTGTCAGCAGCACGGAGAAAACAGTTTGTTTATCTTTCGTTAAACAATTATAATAAGTAAATAATAATTCAGGCACACTTACGTTGGGGATCTGAATTTTATAATTAACACAACAGCGCTAATGATCTTCTAGGGTAAAAGTCATTTAATTTTTTAATTAAACCTAATTTGGTATACACTAATTATATAAAAGTAATTTCAGGATTGTTGATTTTGAGGATAATTTATTACAGTGTTCTAATTATGGGAAAGTACAATTACGTAGGAATTTCCATGATTAGTGTGTTAAACTCTAAAGCACACTTTGATTGTAAATTAACGAAAATAAATCAACAAAATTGTCAGGTGTGCCCATAATATACTAATTATTATGTGTCAAATGATACACCGTAGTTTGAAATAATTATACAATGCACTAATTATGTAAAAGTAGTAATTAAAGGTTTTTTACTAAATAAATTAATTACCTAAATACAAGAATGTTGTCGAGTTTTTAAAAATAATTAAGAATACTACACTAATTATGGACAAGTATAATTAGTGCAGAATATTACATACTTAGTGTTGAATCTGAATTTTACAGTTATTCAAATTCTAATTGTTGTGAAGTAAATGATTTTATTTTAGATAATTACAGTTGTTATATACCGCAATTAGAAATAAATTTGACAATACACTAATTGTAGAAAAGTAGCTGTATGTCTTTTTATGACCTTTTCACTAGGTGAATGTTATTGTGGTCTTGAGAATAATTACTGGTAAGACTACTACACTACTGTGTTCAATTATAATTGCTTAATTAATTAATTCATACACTAATTACGTAATTAGTGTATGAATATGAATTTCATAACTCTTCTGCAGTATTGCTGTAACTGTAATATACTTATAAACAATTTCGGGATACACTAATTATATAAAAGTGGTTTTTTAAGTTTTACCCCAGAAATATATTTTTAAAGATAATTACTAACACTAATTACGTACAAATATACATAATTATTGCAGACGTAAAATAATTAGTGTATGAATCTGGATTTCACAATAACTATTGTGGGTAACCGGTTATTTCCTAACAAATTCTATTCTGCAGGGAAATATAGCTTAATGTAAGGTCCCGACGCGACGGTATTCGGCAACGGCAAATGGCCAGAGCTCCAGTTTTGGAAATTAGTCCGTGACCCGACAGCCTGGCAAGACGTTCTTTATTAGGTGCGATGCCATAAATTTCAGGCATTAAATTTTACAACCTGCAGCTTACAGGTCGTTTTTTTATTATAGGGAGGCATCAGGTAATGCTGGGGCATAAATAATTTCAAAGTGCTTATTCGGAATGCGTGGACTATAAATTTAATTGTGAGATGTTCCTCATACATACCATTATGAACTGTAAAAATTGACCGTAATTTGAATTTTACAATTCTTATTTAGTGTTCTTCATTTAATGCATGCGCGGTGCTATGAAATGGACTGGCTGTGTGGTGCTAGGCTGCCCTACGTTGCTAGGATTCCTCAGATAACTGTGGATGGATATAATGCGAGTAATAGAATGGACAGGATGTAATAATATAGGAAGGTATGGCCGTAACTTAGCACCTAAGAGTGTCTAATTACTTTGTCTAATGATGCAATTGTCGTTACGAAAAATAGGATTCATTGAATTGAGACAAATTTTTCTGTCGGGGGATGTATGGGAATAATTGTTACAGTTTTCCGTTCAATTGTCGCCGTAAAAATACGATAAGATCAAAAAATACAAAACGTTCCTTGTGATCAAAACCTTGTAATAATCTGAATTATACGTCGGAATTAACGTTCTGAAGTTTATTTCAATTACGGTACCAAATTAGATTCTGCTACTGAAGGTGCTCTAAATCAAGTCGGCCGGCAGTAATGACAGACCTCGAGGGATTTTCCATCGAGCATCATCTGTTAGCTACTGGAAATAATGCCGTCATTATAGGGAAATTATGCCCCATTAGCCGAGCTACTTATTTACATAATGCCTAGAGATGCGATACTGTGTTTCTAATCCGAACAGAAAGCTCTGCGATGTCGAGATTCGAGGCAATAATGGAAGTAGTGAGACCTCTAAGCAGATTATACCTATTTTCTTCGATAGAACAGTCGAAAAGACGTTGAAATTTTAGGAGTTTTGTGATTTTTTTCTCACAGGGAGAAAGCCATGCTAGTTTCCAATCATTTTCTTGTAAAAAAAGTCTAGTATTTGTAAAAAGATACATCGAAAACGTGTATTTACATTGCCAGAATGTCTGCTTTTAGGCTATTGATTACAGGATTTTAAAATGGAAATGGATTTTATATGGAAAAAAACGCAGAGTGCTATTAAATTAGAGGGTGGAAATTAGAGATAGGGGTGAAAATGCACCCATTTTAGTTTTTTAATTGCTCGAAAACGAAGCAAAATTTCGCTATAGTTCATAGGAAAAATTATTTAGAGAATTGAATTTCCCATCGAATTAGCTTATTTAAAAAATTTAAAAGGAANTAAAAAAAGTCTAGTATTTGTAAAAAGATACATCGAAAACGTGTATTTACATTGCCAGAATGTCTGCTTTTAGGCTATTGATTACAGGATTTTAAAATGGAAATGGATTTTATATGGAAAAAAACGCAGAGTGCTATTAAATTAGAGGGTGGAAATTAGAGATAGGGGTGAAAATGCACCCATTTTAGTTTTTTAATTGCTCGAAAACGAAGCAAAATTTCGCTATAGTTCATAGGAAAAATTATTTAGAGAATTGAATTTCCCATCGAATTAGCTTATTTAAAAAATTTAAAAGGAATATTTTATGCAAAAAACCGTTAAGAAACAATTATAAAAAAGAAAAAATGATTTTTTGATTTTTTTTTACTTTTTTGTCTTTAAGTTCAGAAAATCGTTATTTATTATTAACAAATAAAACTTTTAAAATAATTGTTTATTAAGTAAAGAACCAATTTGTTAAAAATAATATGAATTTTCATCCAAAAATACTTTGCAATCTCTTATTTTGAAGGAAATTTTATCTACTTTTTTTTTTCTATGAAGCAATGCCTATACCTATATTTACTCAACAAAAAAAACTAGAGGCGAAAAAGTAAAAAACATAAAAAATCGAATTATTTGCTTTTTTTCAAATTGTTTATTAACTATTTTTTGCATAAAATTTTCCTTTTAAATTTTTTAAATAAGCCATTTCTATGGGAAATTCAATTCTCTATATAATTTTTCCGATGAACTATAGTGAAATTTTGTTTCGATTTCGAGTTACAATTAAAAAACTGAAAGGGGTGCATTTTCACTTTTTTATGTAATCAATAGCCTAAATCATGTATGTTCGTCAAGAGAATATATCATAATACTATCATATTTTTTTTATTAAAGCCTGATTAACCTGCTTCATGTTAAAATACGTTTATAACAAGAAAAATACACGAGAAACTGTCTTGTGAATTATTTTTATAATATGTTTAAAATTCTGTATACTGCTAAACATTTAAGAAAGTTTGTTTGTTGTTGTAATTCAATTTTTTACAAAAAAAATCCCAAGGAAGTAAAAAAAATTGAAGAAAAATAGTTACACTTTTTTATATGTGCCCACGTTTCGGTTTGTAATGAGCCACCTTCAAGTTCCCCTTACAAACCTAAGTGCGTACGAACACGACCTCACATTAAGGAAAGGAATAATTTAAATTAAAAATTTGTTTGCGCTTCTTTCGAATTTCGCTACCAAAACGTTTGTTCGGTAAGGCAACCCTACCAATTTCTTAACCATCGATTGATTGATCGTATCTGGTGCCATAATTTACAGCGACAGACCGTGAAAGATGTTCTGAAAAATTAGAGATGACTGTTAGATTAATGTAACGCCATTTTACATCTGGTATCAAGTGAGATAACTAATACCAACGGCGATACGTTGTACGGGATCATATTTCAAGCCGTAAACGACATTCACAGGTGGGGTCAATTCTCTGACACGGGACCGAGCCTTCTAATGCAACAACAAAAGATTTCGGTTAGTTGTAATTATTTATTATTTACCTCATTTCCTTTCCATATATTGCCACGTATGTAAATCCAAGAGCAGATTAATATACTGGATGTTCAAAAATGAAAATGTATCGTTTAAATCGTGGATATGTCTCACCAAAATTAAATTGTTCTTCGCGACTTTATTGTGTAGCTTTTATAAAACTTTAATTTGTCTATTGGCAAAAATAAAACAGTTTTTATAATATGAAATCGTATTTTTGGTGTATTGTAGACGTATTAATTTAAATTACAAAGAAATAAAACTTGTCTCCTAAAAAACTTTAACAAATGTCGTCAAACAATGTTCTTCGGTACCAGAAATCTAAATATGCCCGGTATCATTCACCAGCACGGAATATCGAATTAGTTATCGGGCAACAAAGCACGAATCCCAGCGCTGTGATACACATCCTTATCGAATTATTAAAATATAAAACCAATCGCTGTTACGGCAATTTATCTTGTCGTAACCGGTATCTCACACGGCGAGTGACCGATATCTCATTTATCACTCAAAACCAATCACTCAGGCTTCACAGTCCATCACTTCGGACCCATCTGACATCAATCACAGCCCCAGGAGATGATGCTCGGTACAGTCGCTGCGATCGACCCCAGCGACTGCAAGTCCAGGGGTGCCGAGGTGACTAATTCAAGGTTTCAAATATGATTAACAACGGATCAGTTGGAGGTAATAAGCGCGTTGGCGATTTTACCGGTATTTGAAAATAAGAAAAAGTATTATCTTTTGGCTCAAATTTGAATGATCAAACATGTCTACGAATCCTAAACCAGGATTCGTCACCGGACGACATTAATTGTAACGTTAAAGCTGAGAAAACGTATCAAGTTACTTATCGCGGATAGAGGCCGCCCGGACATCATGATTGATACGGAAAATCTATCTGATAAAACGTTAAAAATGTATTCCGTGTTCTTGCCGGATATTCAATTTATCCAGCGAATGCGTGGAAGGGAGAAGTGTGGCTCGACATGGACACTAATGCGTGCTGATGCCTTTGACAAGACCGGATTCTAACCGTGGGCATTTTTTAGTGTCACCGTGTTTCGGTACTAGCTGGCCCATTACCCTCAAGATTTGCCCTGAATGATATGGTATTTTATGATGATTGTGTGTAGGTATTTGCATATGACAATTTTTAGTTATAACAATACAACCAACATTACCAATTTAAAAAAAACATTCAGATAATATTGAACTAAACACCGAGTGAAAAAAATTCAGTCACAAAACACTAGAATTTTTTTAATTCAAACACCTCATTGTAATTATTCATATAACGTCAAAAATAGAGTAAAGCGAATAATAAAGTGACTGTGTCCTGTCGAATAAGTAAAAATAACTGCTGAATAATTTGCGTCTTTTTTACTTCAGCTTAAATTGCGTTACAGAATACTGAGTGACGATGACAACGTTATACTATGGCGGTGCAATAGTGAAAATTGCGATGTATTCGGGAGGAGCAGCAAGGCGAACACCCAACAGCCAATAACTCAGCCCTTCAATAAAACCTCGTGAGATAAAGTTTATTGGCGCAGTAAGTAAACCAGTGTTTCGCATGCGGTAAAAATGGATCATGACATATGTTAAAACGTTAAAAATACGGTCGTGCTCCTCGCGGAAACATCGTGATGGTAGCCAGTCTACGTGCGCAGCGATCACATCATTGCTCGATATATTTCATGCTATTCACGGCTGTGTTGGATTTTTTCATGCACTCCGGCCTCTCTACACTGAGAAAACGTTTCTATCGGTTTACATTTTGGTGCATGACACCTTAAATTACTTTGGTAATGAATAACCTTCAATTTAACTTAACCTAATTTTAAGTCTTAGTCTTATTCTTAATATTTTTAGTTTGTTTATAAAAAAATTGTTTTAATCTTAAGAGTTAGCCTTTATGATAGTTGTGTATTCGTATTTGTGTAGAAAATGTATCTTTTTAGTCCAGTATACAACGGTAAAAATAGGGTATTACCTCCGAATTCTTAACACACTCACCGATTTTTATGAAAATTGATGAGTAAGCTCATTTCACCCTCCTTTACAGAAGATGCATATCCATAATGTGTGCTTATTGTTTTTAGGGGGTGAAAACTACCCCTTCTTGCAAAAAACGTAAAAACCATAGATTTTTAGACCATAGAAGTTTTACGTCAATCGAATAAGCAAGCATTCTTTTATGTTTTGATTTGTAAGCGGAGCAATAATGAAGAATTGAATATTTGTTACTGTTTATGAAATAATACATGATTTATTGCAACGTTTCAATCCTTAAAAAACCACCCTTAGCAGAAAATAAAGCAAAATATTTTTTTCACATCTTCACAGCATTTATAATGAATGAAAGACTCATCACAATTTATAATATTACTGATTATTCATTGCAACGTTTCAACCCTTAAAAACAACCCTTAATGAGGAATTGAAGAATTTTTACCTGCTTCAAAACACTCACGATACATTACCAACGAGATTACTTAAAATTCCAAATTTAAATTATGTAATTAGTGAAAGGGAAAATAAAAATTATTTGTGTATTATACAATTATACTTTATTATCAAAAATGTACATATCATTTTAAGAACTATCATCACTGTCGACTTCCTCTCTTTGGCCTCGGAAACTATCGGAAATTAAGCCATTTACATGAATACAATTCGTTTTTTCAAGATAACTTTTTCAATTTTTAATATTTTTCATCGCTCCAAAAAGTAATTTGCAGGGAATTGCAAGAGCTACAAATCAACCTTTATAGTTGAAGGGTCTTGAACTCTTCGATGTCGAGATTTTTAGGTTTTAAGGGTTCAAATAAGGTGGTCCTTACACGTAAATGCAAACTAAAAAATTTTCGAAAAGAAGGAAATTTTTTAAAAATAAAAAAAAATTTTCATTATTTCAAACTTTTTTTTTTAAATTTAGAATAAACCGGTCATACTTGCAGAGTCTATTATTAGTACCTAAATAAAGTCAAATGTACATGGATTACGTTTAGTTTCTATTTTTATTGTTCAGCCACAGATTTTATTGTTGATTTTTTCTCCGAAATAATGTGGTGACCATTTTATTTTCACCATAACTCCGCGAGCTACGGATTTTTTTCAAAAAGCATTTTAAAGCTCTTTCCAAGCACGTTAAAAAAGGTTATATTCGTTTTCTTCGAAAAATTAGTTTTTTCGCCATTATTTTACGGTAAAAGATTCGATTTTACTTTCCGAAAAATAAACAACCCCTTTAGAGAGTGATAACTCGGTTATAATTACATCTACGGTAATCAACTAATAATTAATCGATTTGTTATTTCAAAAGCTTAATTTTTGCTTTATATGGGTTTTTCGATAAAACGCAAGGTTTTTGAGTTATTTATCAAAAATTATTGAAAAACATGCACTTTTTATATGAGAAATCAACATTTTCAATCGCAAATAACTAGGAAAATATTAATTTTTGGAAAAAACAGTATATATCATTTTTAGCTTAAAATTCTTTCCTCTATTGATTATTGCGATTAAAATGGGTGCCTTCATTGCCACCCTCGAGAAGGGGTGGCATTCACCCCCAGGGTGAAAGCACACATCGGCATTATGTAACTTTTTTGAGCAATTTTCTACTTATTATTAAAACACATCAATCGGCGCATGTGTCAAGAAACCGGACCTAAAAAACCGTCATATACTGAGCTATTTGAAGAAAAAGAAAAGAAATGCATCGGCCGGGAATCGAACCCGGGCCGCCCGCGTGGCAGGCGAGCATTCTACCACTGAACCACCGATGCTTGTACTGAATATTTATTTGTTGCTTACAGTGCTAGCCATCCGAGCCTAAGAGCTTTCACTTGAGCTAATACTGAAACGGTTTACATTTATCGTAAGGAAATAAATAGAGGTGTTAAAATTCTCAGATATAAATCAAAAAAGAGGTTACAGTTAACCGATGCCATGCTCGTCCAGGCATGAAATTTTATTTACCTAATTGTACTTTTAGTCGGTGTGTAGGAGTGACCCGTATCACGCGAACATATTCCTAATATTAACAAAACTTCGCCCGTTCCTAACAAACGTCTAGGAGCTATCAGTCCGTGAAAGTCTTTTAATTTAATTACGAAATAATGGGTCTGCTAAATGGCTCTATTCAGCGGTTGGTTCTGCATACCGCTCAGAGATCACCGTCGATAATACGCTCATGTTTCACAGAGCGTGATATGTATAACACATCCCAAATAATTGGGCATAATAGTTCAGTTCGAATCGTGTGAACAGAGAAGGTTCGCGGTCATCATCTCGCTGATCCCACGTTACGGTGAAGTATTTTTTAATAGGTTTCTTGCGGGTTATGGAGACTGCTGCAGCTGGGCTCTGAGTTGCCCCAATTTTTCGTGAGGTGGGCTTTTATGAAGTTTCCTTATTCCTAAAATTAATCGTTTTCGAGATATTTAATTTTTTTCAAAAAAATGGAGAGAAACAGTGACTAAACTCCAAACCGTGTGTATTTTACAGTAAAAAAAGATAAAGCAACAATATTTATAATGCTGATAGCTAGACCCCTAAGCTTTGATTTTAAGGTTCAAAGCCAAACTAATGTCAACTTGAAAATATTAAATAATTAAATGAAACGCCCTGCTTGCTGGTTTCTCGACGTTCTTGAACATTTACCTGAAACTTTCTTTCCCAGCAATCACCAAAGTCTTACTGTAGGTACTATTTTCATAACGCCCAACACATTTCCCATGTTTCTGCATTCCAGGAAACGTTTCTCATGAATCACTTACAATTTTTTTCCCGTACACTCCAAGTCACTGTTGATATTGAATCCCATGTTACACATTAATGTATTGTAAAATATACAGGCCATCCCACTGAACTATATCAGTGGTACAGTGTCGTGGCGTGAGAGATGCTGTGGGTGTAACGGCGTGTAGATTTCTAGATGAATCAGTGCGATGTGGCCCACCCCGATCGCTTGAAGGGCATGAATATGCTCTGTCATATCGACCGGGCATTGTTTTCGCACATACTTCATGTTCTTTCACACGGTCCGTCATGTCCGAATGTAAATATAGGTGGGTCCCTTTCAGACAGCTCAATGGCTCGCGCTTGTGTAGAAACGGGCCCTCGATTTATATTTGCTTAATATCTTGACCTTGTGTACACTTTGATATCGTCCAGGTACGCGCCGGACCAAATTTTAAGGGATCGACATACGCAAAATTGGTCAGGAACATATTTTGTTAAATAAATTTATTAACCTAACCACAAAATCACTGTCAATATAATAATTTTAATAAACTGTCGTCGTATTACCTACATATTCACACCTTACATTTTGCATGCACAGTAATGGGTGATGCTGTTTTACTCTACTTGAGATTAAGTTTGTTTCTGATTGTGTTTTTAACACAAACAACATAGAAATATCTATTTATTTATTTATATACCCAACGGGCAGAGCTCAATTACAGGATAAGTTACAGTTTAAAATTAATTCACAATTAAGAGAAAAATAAAGTGAAATGTAAGATCAAAAGTAGGTACAACAGCTTAAAGCATTAATATGGAATGCATTTTACGTCTGGAGATATCATATGATGAAAACCAAGTACGGCCCTGGAATGTACGGTCAACTCGCGGACCTTGATAATCAATATATTATCTTCTGCAGGAAAAATAGACGTTTTGCTTTTGAAATACTTAATTTCGAATTATTAACGCTGAAGCTGTCCATTTCATTCAAATAATTAGCGAACTGAAAACCGTCCTTTGGTTTATCAGCTGATCAATAAGTCCATTGATGCCTCTAATTCACAATAGGCATCATATCGGCCTCCTTACAAGACTGCACAACAAAGGATTTGCAAGCTCAGATAGCATCAAAACACACGTTACATTAAAAGAATCAAATACAGCAACAAAGCGCTTCATTTATTATGGAACTGACACCAGTGATTACTCAAGGTAAACATTTACAAAACAGGTCAATAATTATTAATGAATTTCGCCTGGCAATTACCCTCTGAAATTTATATTATTATAAGACGTCGTTTCCCTTGTAAAAGGTTGAATCTAAAAACTTTGTTTAGTCAGTATTGTACCTATTGGTGTCAGGTAAACTAAGAGAAATAATAATTATGTGCCAATTAATCTTATTTGACAGATTTGTATACACATAGTCTTCATAAACGATTGCAAGCCACGTGACCATCGAGCATAGGCAACCAATTTTGCACGATTGGTACTACCAACAAAAAATCCCTGAAGTATTGCTCTAAAGACATTACTTGCTTCATTAGATATGTACAAATGTGCATATTGTCATGCATATTCTCGAATTCGAAGACGAAATTTATTAATTTTACATATTGACGTGAAGCAGCTGAAAAGTGAATAAAATATTACCGCAAACTAAAAGAACATCACCGCCGCTAACTTGATCCAAAGTCTTGTTTTATCTGTGCGATCGTCTCAATGCAGAAGTTCGTGTCGCCTAATCGGACATGAAAATATCAAAGACTACATAAAAGGGCAGTCAGAAAGACTAGTCAGATCGCTGTAAAAACTGAACACACGCAGATGCTCGAAGGTGATGGCTGAAAAAGACGGGCGTTAAAATTCCGAGAGTAGCAGGAGATATCTCTCTTTCTCCACATACAGCCATAACCGCATACGTATAATAAAATCAATAAAAAGGGAAAGAAAAATGCGTTATTGAAAGAATGGGGTGATTTTAAGGCGAAATGTTGCATGATCAAAAATGATGTCTAGTGATGTGCGATAGTTTTTATAAAATCTGACTATATGTTGTTCGTGTACCAATTCACAGGTCAACATTTGATCTAGGGACAATCGTCAGAAGTGACTATGGTAGATACGGGTTTTTGGGTAGCTGATCACGAATCCGAGGTCGGCTAAGCTCCATCATGTCAGGTTCAAGGTGATTTGAAGGTCAAATCAAGAAATGACCTCCAAAAAATCTGAAAAAATTCATGCTTATGTTTTAGAGGTCACTGAACCCGAATCCGAGCTTTGTTTACCCCTACGATACACTCTAGAGGTCATTCAAGGTCATTTCGAGGTCATTCATGAAGTATTTTGGATAGAAAAGTTAAAATCAGTCTGAAAAATCTGAAAAAATTCGTCTGAATGTTTTTGAGGGCACTGAACGCGAATCCTTTAAGCTCCATCACGTCAGGTTCAAGGTGGTTTGAAGGTCAAATCAAGAAATGACCTCCACAAAATCTGAAAAAATTTATGCTAATGTTTTAGAGATCACTGAACCCTGGTTTGCATAAGATTCCTCATTTTATGTAAATCCCTAAACATCTCTTATATAACGTACTGTACGAAAAAATCAATAGAAACCTTTTTTGTAGAGAATTTTATTCTCTACAACTTTAATCCTCTGCATGTTTGTGAAATTCTCAATACTTTTCAAGTTATTCATGAAACATTTTTTTTGCGGTTTTCCGGGCATTCCCCGAAATTTCCCGGTCTGCTCCAGTGCAGAACATTGTTTTTCCTCATCCACACTTCAGAAATTCTGTCAGCTCAAAACTTCTAGCAACTGGAGTATAAAGGGCCGTAACGTTTTTACTTTCATGGCGAGTGTGACTAAGGGTTAGGGTGGGGGTTATTTTCCTGTTGCATATGCAAAGTTCTCAACGAATTCCAGGAGTGATTCATCTTTCCATCAAGGCTTCCGTCCAAATGGAAGTGCGGCATGTCATTCCCGTCAAGTAGGCGAGCACACATGTCGGAACGAAGGCAATAAAGCTATTTTTAACAATTATATATTAATAATACACAATTAGCTCTCGACTCTATAACCTACTCCACTACTGACATCGCTTACGCCGTATCGCCCACGCGTTGTTGTTTCGTTAAGAGTATAAATCACATCTAATTTAATTTAAATATAATGTAAGTATAATGAGCGCGCCCTCTGGCGGCCGTCCCATCGTGAGTCACACCTGTAGGTGATATAGTTGTTAGGAGGTGTGAGAATATTCCGTCTAGAACAATGAGATTAGATTTCAAAGATGTGCAAGATCGTGTACGGCTGGATTTATCGTTCCAGTTTCTAAAATGTATTATTCATGATTGGTTTTCGTTTGGCGTTGTTGCACAATCGGAGATGTCGCGTGAAGCGGCCGCCTTAAGATCTAGCTATAATACAAATTTTGTAATTCCGCTTACAGGACATATTCGTAAATTTACGTGGTAAACCTTAGATATTGCAACGAATTTTAAATGTTCATGTAGAAACTCATATGAAAATATTGCCTGACCGAACTTAAAGTCGTATAAAAATTTTAATTGTTATTATAGCTACACCAAATTTGTATAAAATTGTTAATATGGATGTTCTGGATATAAAACTAGTAATGGTCAATGATATTACATAGTATAAAAATTATAATCTTTTAATTTTATTCTCAAGTACAGAAGTACAGAATAAATTTTCATAAAATGCATGACGTCGACACTTGTTAGTACTCAGTCCATAGAGAAAAACGAATCTAAACCTAGAGTGACTTATATCGAATGAAAGTTTAAAGTCTATAGATTAATCTGGTATACATATCGTTGGAAGACGAGTAAACTTAAAGAAGAAATCTCAATCCAACATAAATCATAACTGAAAATTTTCATCAATTGTCAAATTTTATAATAAATTTCACAAATGTCAAATCTAAAGGTGGCTTTGTAAGAATACCCGGAGATTACCTAAAAAAACAAAATAAAGAATATTTTATTAATTAATTTATAGAATTGTATATAAAAATAAAAGGACATTCGTTAAAAATGTGTTAGTTATAAGTAGTGTTGTGAATAAGTGATTGAAAAAGACATCCAAATACTGAAAAATTCTGTGTATGGACTTTAAGCAAAGCTAGGGACAGAATATTCGGGAAGGACGGGAAAAACAAAAAAATATTGATTAGTTACGGCTTGGGTTTTGCAAGATGTACAGCGTGGAGAGGCAGCTCCCGAAAAATAAAAAATAAAGCAAGAAAAAACAGTCCAAGAAAGAAAATGAAACATTCACCAGTTAAATCCATAGTTTGCCAGAGTCCAGAGAAAGTTATTTTGTCATCCCATGAAAATTTTCCGCTACCAGCAGTATAAAGCAGTTCCAAAGCAGTTTCCAGTGGCCCCATAAATAGTCTGCAAGGCCTATACGTAGATTCCAGCAAAGAAAACTTCAAATTTTATAACGTACCAGGTACCTAAAACACAGTGCACGATAATATTGCTAGCTATCGCCAATAAATCATGCTTTTTCTCGCATCAAATCTTTGCAAAGTATAAATAACAAACCACAGGACTTACCTGTACATAAATAAGCATAATCACTTGTAACTTAAATATTTCACTATTTTCACGAGCTCTGACAAAATTTTTCAAATGAACAGCCATTTTCGTTCCTGTTTAGATGTAAGAGATACCCCTGTCTGATAGGCAAAAAAATATATAAGGAGATGTACTCAGTATTGCCTAGTTCAAATAAAGTTAGTTAATAGTTAATTTTTTTATAATTATTCCTTATATTGTTTGTAAGCCGAGCCGAAAAAAAAGGCAAATTTTGTTATTAAAATATTCTTTGTTGTGGAAAACATATTACATATAAAAAGGTATTCCTAATTTGAGTTTATAAAGTTTTCAAGTATAAAGTCATATAATAACAAATTTTTGAATAAACACTATTGAATTTCAAACTCTCTATTCATTCCGAAGTGTATTGCATTGTACTAGTTTGTGTGTAAATATAGAACCGACTCCTGAGGTTTTCTGATATTGTCTGACATGTAACAAGTGTCTACCAACAGCTGGCCAGGGATAAGTAAGTACAAGGTAAGGCATAAAAGCTAGTAGAGGTTTGTATGGAACAACTTACAGCTTAATTAAAAATATAAATTAAAATTAACACACACACATTGAAATTATATTTCAATATATACGCAAATTTTAGCTGATAATGTAAACCACCAAGTGTCAGTTCAGTGAAAGTTATTTTTGAAAGTTAAAAATATTAAATAATTACAGATTTTTAGTTGATGGTACCAATTGTGCGGTGTTGGTTGCCTATCCTCGACGGCCACATAGCTTGAAACCATATGTATAATATTCCACGTCTGTGCGTTGTTTTTTATTTTTGATTGATGATAAATAAGCGACACGCTCCTGTTCCAACGATGTTGCCCGGTATGGCACCAGTCAAGTCATTGATAACTGATTTGTATTCGAAAGTTAGTTCAGCCCCTTGTGCTCTAACCTATATAAGGCCTAACTGCTGCGCCGGAATAAAACGAAATAAATTTCTCCATTAATGGTATAGTGCTCCCCCCCCCCCCCCGGGTAATAGGACGGCCATGGGGGTCTGGACGATGGATATCTCGAGCAGATTTTATTATTTCGATACATTTTTCTTATAAAGTAGAACTACAACTAAATAAAATCAAAATCTATCTCTAGAATTCTAAGTTCATTATGAATGTGCAGAATTCGTATGAAATTATGAAAAATAAGGAATTGATGGTTCTCAACCAACGAACGGAAGTGACAGAAAATATCTCAAAAATTACTGACACGCTTGTAACCTATCCTGAAAATCAATCTCGAAAGCGTATTTTCAACTTTCTTCTATCTTCAGCAATTTCTGATATATCTTACACTCTGTACAGGTATCGTGGAAGACGATTATTGCCATCAACGTCGCTTAGCGGCAACAACGTCTCATCTCCATTACAAAATCATAACCCATGTCCTTCCTAATACAACCGTGCTTGGGCTATATTAATCATGTGACAAATTATCTTTTAATTCTTACAGACGTTTCTAATAGCGTTTCGGTGTTTCATGCAACTCATTCACCTCCTACAAAACTGTAACAACGTAGCAGGAACGATTTATTATCTAGCACATCTACGTGACGGAAATTTATTCGTATAAATTCGTAGAAATATCAGGGGCAAGCAGAAAAAATACGTTTTGGGATTTATTTCAAAACAAATTTAATTTTATAGATCATAGTATTGATTTCGCTTTCTACGAAAATTGTAAAAAATTGGTTAAAATTAAGAGAAGTCTAAGAAGTTAATTAATTTAAAATATGGATAAATAAATTTTTCCTCTCAGCTTAGATTATTTATCAAAAACGACAAGAAGGTATTGGCGAGCTTATCCAATGAAACGACAGGCATAATTCACTGATTAATGACGGCGTGGCTTTGTTATTAAATTATGACAAACTCTAATGGACGACAATTAATAATGCCGAGTCTAGCGGAGGTATCGATTACACTGATAATGAATTGAATTAGAAACTAAGGAAGATGTTCTCGTCTTTCGCAACTCGTTTTCTACGTCGTCCGAAACATGTCTATAGGATTAGAATTATATATTTCGTGACCAAGTCAATAATTTTTGTTAGTGAAATGTTTCTGTAAAACATACGAATACCTTTTTGAATAAACACAACTTGTTTATGGCAGAAACGATTTTCGTGGATAAAATAAATAGAAATACATTTTTTTAATCACCTTGTGTAAGTTGTGTAAATACAAATTGCTAAATCATCCTTAGAAAGATGACTAATGGTTTCAAACATGCTATTAATTAGCTGTTAATGATGCTTACAAGCCTAAGATGGATAACAAAATAATTAATGATTTTGGACTTTTTTGGTAAACGTACTTTACCAAATTATTTCACTAGCCGGAAGGATTATGGGTACTGAGAATGTCATGGTACCACTTTGGTAGCAGGAAGAACATTTAAAAAATGTTAATACCTGTAGATCATGTTACATACAGGTAGATAGTGATTCTTCGTCTTGTATAATCACAATGACCATGCTTTTGTAGTTTGCAACTTAGAATTGTTACAGTAAAGGAAATTTCGTTACTGTTTGTAGTTGATGATTTGTTGAAAATGCAGAATTTCTCAGGGCAACTAAAATAATATTTCCAGCAAGTTTTCAGGCAACAACTTCCTAATTGTCCTAAGAATGTTACAATTACATGATGATGTAATGTCAACAAGTAAAATTTTTATTTTCTCAAAAATTAGTACTACTCACTACAAATAATTAAAATCAAGGTTGTTAGTAACATTATTTCTGTAAAGTGTAATACTCCCACACTCCTCAACATCATTCAAATACATTTTTTCTAAACTGATATAATATGCTTGTTAAATTAACTGTATTATTAAAGCAATATATTCTTGAAGTAATATTCAAATACTAAGAGATTATCTTTCCAGAGGCGTACGGATTATTTTATGACAGTATTTGTATAATCTGTAGATGATAGTCAAGAATATTTAGAAGGAATTAAAGAAGAAATCTTGAGATGCGGAATCGTAAATAATCATACTGCCCATCTGAAGAGAGAGAATCATATACAGAATGATCTACTAACTTTAATTATTCCAAAAACGTACCATTTAAAAATAGTAAAAATTGTTTTTAATTATGTGAAATACACTAAATATAGGATGCTGTAGTTTAGTTGTTGGTAACCAAAATATAAACCATACGATTTTTGCTAAGCCTATACAAGGTGTCTCATAATTAGTGTCCAATAATTTAGTACTTTATTCTATTGTCAAAAATAAGAATATTTGTCATATAAATATGGGTCCAGAAATTCTTCCTAATGGAGCTACGCCCCCCTAAATGGTGCCTCAAAAATTTTTTTTTATATTTCCGAAATGGGTTAAAGGAAAATTATGAATTTTGACATCGTGAACGCTCATTAAAAGTCGAAACAGACCATCATAAAATTTTTCAAAAATTTTAGGCAGGGGCGTCTCAATTGGGGAGGCCGTCGGCTAAAATTTGCCCCAATTTTTTTTGCTTGTCGAAATTTTCAAATTCAAATGCCAACATATCATAGACACTCATTTAGTTTGCCTTAAGTCACAAACGTGTAAATATTTCATTTTCCTGTTTTGTTTCATCTAAAAACAATGAAAATGTTTTTTTTTTAGGGGTTTTTTCTCTAATTGTCTGATAAGGACCTGTTCCCCTTATATGACGATCGATTCAGTTACGGTATACGACGGGTCGCGTCCGATTGGCACCCCCTTGACCCTTCGGCGACGCCCATGCCGCTCACAAACCAGTTTCAATTAAAACCCTTGTTAAATTCCCGCTTTATTGCAGAACAAACATACTAGACTGATGCTGTCACATGTAACGGAAGATGAGCAGCGTGAACGCTGGCTGAAATACCTCGGGAATGCGTGGGCAGAACAACGCGAGTAATATACCGGGATGTGGCATCACCGCGGCCATTATATAATGTTTGACTTGTAATATTCGGTTTAAGAAGAATCGCGTCGATACGCGGTGTCCGTTTATGTCGTTTTTTTGTACTCATCATGTTACATCAACTTAAAACAAATAACATTTACAATATATTTAATCAATTTGTTACTTTTTATAAAAAATTCATACGCAAATCGCAAATTGTATGTTTCATACAATGGTTTTAAATCTGATAGTCTCTTAGCTTCTTCGGGTGTACCTCAAGGGTCCAACTTTGGGACACTTCTTTTTATTTTACCTATTAACGCCAAAATATAATCTTTGTTTTTGCATTTCTGTTAAGGGCTTACAAAAATATGTAGATTTAGTTCAAGAGTGGTGTGTAGAAAATCACGTTAATTTATGTAAGATTTAAAATTTGTTCGTTTACAATTAAAACTATAACCTTGAAGTTATCCTGAATAGAAAACTTTTCCAAACGGTCAATTCTTTCAACTAAACTAATGCAAAAAATTAAAGGGTCAAATGAATTTTTTGACAGACTGTATTTAGGTGAAAAATTGTACCGAAATAATTCCCGATACGAACATTTTTCACTCACGGAAAAATTTCGGAAATTCTTTTGACCAATTAATTTTTTGCATTAGTTTATATCGTTCCTTAAACGATCCCTATTTGCTTTAGTATACTTAAAACTTGAATATTGCAGCATTATTTGCTGCAGTCGTTGGTTAGTTAAGTTTTTTTTTGTTCTAAACCGCAAGAAACAACCACGTGAAGTTATTATAAGGATTTAAAAACACCCTGTATAGTTATGTGAAATTTTATTAATAAGTATATCAGAAAGAGAATATTTTTCTTAATCGCAAAAAAATTCAACATTTGGATGTCTCTAATAACTATTATCAACACAAAAAAGGTGTTTTTCAGAAGATAGGAGAAATTGAAATTAAAATACAACTGATTAAAGAACTAATGAAACGCAGAAAATATTTTTTTAAATAGTGGACATGTTTGTTAGTACAGACATAATATTATTTTATTATTAATTTTGGAAAAAATTGTCTTTTCGTATTTTCAATGGTAGATAACAGTCTTTGAATTATCGTAATTCCAGATTACTCTTTCAGTTTTAATATAACTTTAAGGACCATACTTTATTCCATTTCTATTTTCGTGTTTTTCGTTCAATACTCTCTTTACAGCTTGTTTTTGACAGAAGGTTCAGTCTCTTTCTGCAGTAGAAAGAGACTCTCTTGTAATGAGTCCTTTGTGCTACAATCTAAGAGTTGAATTATTGAAAGCCGCATAACCCATTTTTTTTAATACTTTTGCCACCCTTTATTATTTATTGCGTTTATATATTATTTATTTTGTGGTGTGCGGTACATCTATCCAACAAAGTCACTCAAGCTCTACGTCAGGATAAATTGTTTCCCACTTTTCCCGTATACACTCCGTATACACTGTTTGCCTTGTAATATTAGATTTAATAAGGATCGTATTTATACGCTTGTTAGGTACTACGGCTGCCACATAGCGGGTGCATTTAATTATTGGCTAAACGACGATCTTGATAAGCTCGAAACGTTCATACGTGCACTTCCATGGACTTTATGAGCATCGAACTATTTATTCCTCTGAATGTCGTCTATGAATAATCATAAAACGGATTCCTGACTACCAGGAAACCGGAGGCGAGGGGGTATTTATCGCTCCCTGCGAGATGGGAATTGATGCCGGAGATGTGGGAGATACCCACTGGTATTGGATGAGGATGAACGTCTTAGAAATATATACGACAGGTGCTTATTTTCGTGCTCTCTATCACTGTTTTCAAGAAACACCTTGTATATTTGATGGGATTTGGATACCAATGTTTCGAGGATGTAAATTGTATAAATTTTACTTCTTCGTGCCACCATATTTGTGTTTATAGTCGCGCTCCGCCTAAGAAACGTTTTACTGAATTCGCTGACCTCTGCCAACAAACTGTCGTTCCATTACCTCGGTCTCGGTATCAGCAGATAGCTTGCGGCGTTAGAAAGTTGCAAAGAAATGAGACAATGGCCACGAAATGTTCCCCGACGAAAACAAACACTGTGACGATTACAGCAACATTTGTAAACGTTACTTGGCGACCCGTTATTAATTTTTACGTTTAAAAATCAGCTGTTTCATGCCACAGTATCCGAGCGTAAAGTTATTCTTTTTGTTGTAAAGCTGACCTTATTTGTTACAAGCGAGTTCTTTCCGGTGCGGTTAAATAAGAATTATAAGTCGGCCGAGACCATTCTTGTGTCGTTCACTGCGCGACTGAGGTCCCTCTTTCTTCCAAAGACATGAATTGTAAGTATTCTAGTTCTATAACTAGTAATAATTTTACTCACGCGTTGTTTTATTAATTCCAGATCTACGGAGTGCTTTTCTTTTGTGCCTGGTGATGACACTAGGCAAGGCGAGTAATTCTACAAGACCCAAAGTCCTCATTTCAAGTCCATATGTCCCACAGATTGCGTCCGACCTTCTCAGCAAATGGTAAGCGATGCTTTGTGTGGAAATACGAATATTTTTCTGCGGTGGAATATTATTAAATTAATTTTCCTTTGTAAAACAAAGCGGGCGAGGTTTGTGTTACAATCATTGCGATACGGTTTGTTTATTAACGGTTTAATTGATTTCAATTATTTGAAAGGAAATCTCAAGGTCGAATTCTAAGTTTGTACATAATACATTTATATGTGGATTAAGGCTGGATTCTTGAACTGGATTTTTTATCGCGTTAGTAAAATAGAATCGCATTATGTGCATTTACTATACAATTTAGACGCAGTGGCACTTTGAACTTGATTTACAAAAAAAACCTAAAGTCGAAAAATTGTGAATTAATAGAAGTTTTACCTAGCTTGAACCTATAAACTGATTAAAGCAAAAAATTAAAGGATTAAAAGAATTTCCGAAAATTTTCCGTGATTTTTGACAGGCTGTATTTAGGTGAAAAATGGTCGTATCAGGAATTAAAAAAAAGTATTTTGAAGCTCTTAGATTCTAGTTTTTAGATCTTTCGGTGGAAATTTTTTAGGAGCTACGGTTATCATGTAATTTTAAAAAATAGCGCGACAAACAAATTTTGCAATTTTTTTTACATTGACCAGATAGCTTGTTTATTCAGCTTCAATTTCCTTTTTTTTTTTAATTTCGATACAACAATTTTTCATCGATATATCGGACTTTTAATGGAAAAGGATCCTTTTGTCTTGAATCATCGATATACCGGCGACAAATGGTCGTACAGAAAATTGAAATGCAGTTTCGAAAATTGGAATAAATTTCCTGAAACATGCTGCCGCAACTTTTCGGAATTTTTTTTTTTGGTGGTACTTATATTAATGACAGTTTAACCATTAATAACAATGTGTTTTTTTTTTAATTATCTAAGCTCTTACTATTTTATTGTTTATATCTTTTTCTAAGTACAAATATTTTCCTGCAATTTCATTGCTATGTACAATTTTTCAGTTGTGATCTTATAAACGTACAAAATGGGAGCAAAGAAGAAATTCTGTCAAAAGTAGAGGGTGTAGACGCCATTTTGTGGGCCTCCCATCTCAAAATAGACAAATATGTTCTAGATGCGGCAGGTGATATTAACGCGATTATCATATCTTCAATCCCTTGTCCAATAAACGTGTTACAGGTAGTCAAATGAAAACAATAGGCACCATGACGGCAGGCTATGATCACATCGACCTGGTAGAACTCAGGAAGAGGGGTATAAAACTTGGAAATACTCCAAAGGTGCTCAATGGTGCCGTTGCTGACACTGCTGTTCTGCTTGGTCTGGCAGCCGCCAGGAGATTGCATGAAGGAAGATTGCTGATTGATGGGTAATCAACATTACGTGACTAATCAACATAACGTTTGTTCCTTCGAAGTATGATGCTTTCATACTTTCTATTTATAGGTCAAAATGGGATCCAAATGAATGGATTTTGGGACAGGACATCGCTGGGTCTACTGTAGGAATTATAGGCTTGGGAGGAATTGGTCAGGCAATTGCAAAGAGGCTAAAACGTTTCGAAGTTAACGAAATTATATATACTGGCCACAAAGAAAAGCCTGAAGGTAAATTGTTATAATTTTTTTACAAAAACATATTGATTGTAACTCGTGTTGTAGGTAAAGAACTGGGTGCCAGGTTTATTCCGCTAGAAGACAGGGATACTCTGATCAAAGACAGCGACTTCATTTTCATAGCGGCTCCTTTGACTCCAGAAACAGAAGGGATGTGCAACGAAGATTTCTTCTCCAAAATGAAGAAAACCGCAGTATTTGTCAACATAAGCAGAGGCAAAGTGGTAGACCAAAAGGCTCTGTACAAAGCTTTGAAGGAAGGGCAGATTTTTGCTGCTGGTTTGGACGTCATGACACCCGAGCCACTACCAGCAACCGACGAGCTTTTAACCCTTCCTAACCTTGGTAAGTCAAATTTAACATGAATTGGTTGAAAAATTGAAGAAGTAATTTTAGACTTCTGCTTCAACAGAACAACTTATTCATAATCAGCATTTCTGTGAAATTGTTCTTAAATTAATTTAATGTTACTAAATAAAAGACTTTTTCAGTTGTTTTGCCTCACTGGGGCAGTGCTACAGCAAAAACAAGAGATGCCATGGCGCAGCTAACTGCCCAAAATATCATAAAAGGACTAAACGGAGAACCTATGATAACTCCAGTTGTATAAATTACACACATATTTTTCTGTAAACGAATGTAATAAAGAAATGTTTTTTGTATACTCTGAGTTTTATTGCAGAAGTCTTTAATAATAAAATATTGGAAACATAACGAAATGGATACAAAAATATGAAAATTATAGTGAATTCAGAATTTAGCGTAGTTAATAATAATAAAGCTTTTAAATTAAAAATATGGACATTTCTTCAACTTTGGTACCCCGTATCACGAAAACGAGGTCTTTATCTGACGTATTTAGGGTTTATTTTCTTCCTGACAGTCGAAATTTCATTAGAAAATACAGTTTTTTGACGATAATATTATTATTTCCTGTTCACGTCTGTTGGAAAGATTTAGAAACACCATGTGGAAAAAATATATACAATAATGAGATTGCAATATAAGGGAACAACTGTTACGTCTATTTCAACGAACCTTTGAGTGACGTACAGTTAACAGTGTTAAATATTTCTGTACCCCATCACGGCGACGTTCGCCTGTAACAGTGCCTATTATTTTTTCCCAGCCGGCTAGCAGGAGGCTTTATTCTCTCATTATGTCGACTTGAAAAAGTGTAAAGCTCACATGACGGACATTCCTAAACTCCCCATTGTGCAATAGAGATATATATTTGTGTTGCGAGACGCATAGATTACAATGTTAACCTGCAAAGGTGAGAGGTCGCGAGATGGACTCTTGAAGGTTTAGCGGCACCTTTCATCTTATCTCCATTAGGGTTTTTATCTCCATTATTCACCTCTCTCGTCCGCGTTCATTATTTAGCACGGGAGACACAGGCGAAAATATTTTCTCGGATTAGGTACCGTTTCATGCAGGTATCTAGATGCTTATAAAATTTATAATTAAATTCAGAGATTTAAGAGAATGACTATATGCGTCGACCTGAATTCAGTTGCCGACTATCACAAAGAATTAAGCAGTAAACTAACAAGAATTGTAATAAAAACTGTATGGAAAATTGTGAACTACTGAAAGGAAAGTTAAGGAAAGTTACTGTTGGTAGAACAACGCTGCCAAAATGTCTTTAACAGATTGTAGGCTTTATATTTTATAAAGTCTAAAGGTAAGATGGTGGATTTAAGTCGGGACTTATTGGAGGCCATCTCATGGGACCAAATCAACCATTCTACCATCATTTTCGACCGTGATATAATTTCCTGATATACTTTCTGGTTGGACTACCAAGTTCATAAATTAGTTAATTCCCATTATTTCTGGGAACAGTTGTAGTTGTGGATAAAAAATACGATGATGGCAATACAAAAATTTATCAATTACACCAAAATTTCACCAAAGGAGAGTCACTTGATGCGTGCTTAGATGTTTAAACATAGAAAAAAAGTTTTTCTGAGACATTTGCGGTGAAAGTAAATAGGGGACAAATTTTCAACAGCAGAATGAAGATTGTTATAAAATCAGAGAAATATGTACAGAATCGTCGATTTGAGGAAAATTGGTCAACTTGTGGGCCCATCTCCCGGCCTAACCGTCAAGTCCCGAGCGCTGGCGTCTACATAACAAGAACAATGAAGTAATTGTTATCGACACTAGCGAGGCGAAAAACTGAAGTTAATTATGAAACAGGACTTTTTCTAAGGTATGCCGCGTACATAAGTACCTGAGTTATGCAAATTTCTCTAGCGAAAATAAATTTTTAGCTAATCTTAACGACTGCATTGTCAGGTCTTCATTGCGGAAAAGGCTGTGCGTCGGTTGCACATGACTCTGGATTTGATGGCGGGCATTCCTTAACGCTAGGCGTATGGATTTGGAGCCACTTGACGAAACAAGTTTGGGTATGTAGATAATAATAATAATGTTTCGATTTCTGAAAAAAGTGTGTCTTGTAAATTTTAGGTATATGTGATATATTATTTATTTAAGAAGCGTATCATCAATGATCAGTTGCTTTTACAGAATATCAATAACCAAGTAATAGGTAGGTAAATAAAATTCTAAAGAACTGATATATACGTTCAAATGAATCGTTAAGTTTTTTACTAAAATTGTAACAGTACCTACCTACCTAGCACTCCGTATAGACCCAGTTACTTACAAGGAAATAACATTTTATCAACTACCATTAATAATGAAAGGATAATTTCGCAAAGAGGAAAGGCAAACAGTTAATTGAGAAATGGCTTTTTGTTTACTGTGCAATAAACACCAATGATTTCACTTAAGTCGTTTCCTGTTAGCTTCCTGAAGGTGTTCTATAAAAGAATTAAACTTGAATTTGCACTAAATTGCTTTAGTTATTTTTAATTTTGTTTTAACACAAAAGTTAATCTAAAATATCAAAATATTAATTGTCTGTAGTAAACAAACTCTTAAAAAATAGGCTGCGTAAGTACCTAGGTACTTAAAGCAATACAACTAGATCCAGAAGCGAGGACAAACATTGTTCACCCACTCCTTTGTTAACACAAGCTGAGGAAGAATGCTTGAACGGTAACTGTTGAAGTGGCAGTGAGGATACTCGAACGTCAACGTAAATGCAAATTTAAGTTGTACTAAGGGAAATATGATGGTTCACAGAAAAATCAGTTACCTACTTATCGCCATAATTACCAATGATAGAGATATTTAAGTATTTATAATTCTACAAATTTAGGAGCGGTTTTGAGCACCTCGAACTCATGCGTAGAGGAAGAACGACAATCAACTACTTATAGGTATAAGTACAATAATAGAATTTATGGCTCAACTTTTTAATTGAATTGAATTGAACAGCTCAACGTTGAATTTTCAATTTTTCTGTTCATTTTTAATTTGTAAGTTGCTGTTCTAACCTAACGTTGAAGTCTCCATGATAAGAGATTTGTGTCTTGACCTAATATTAAAGTCTCCAGAGATGCGGCAAAGAAAAATGTGCTAAGTGGCTGAATAACTACCAATCGAAAAAAAACGGAAAAATTGAATTTTGAGGCAAAGAAACGAATATTTTTAAGCGTTTTGTAAAGACTTAGCTCGATGAAGGGGTAAGACCACTGCATAATTTTCGGAAAGTTTTTTTTGTTGATTTAACAGATGCTTTGAACCTTCTAGAATAAGAGGAAAACAATTTTGCGCTTCCTTATACAAAATAGGTAAAATATTATATTTTTTAATTTCCGAGTTCTTTCCCAAACGCGTCGGACTGCTCCGAAACGACTACTAGGGTATATATATATATACCTGTTGGAAGGGTACAGCCTAATGATTTTGAATTCTAACTTCTCTTATACTACTAACAGACGTCGTTAGAAGGACTTTGTGTTCGATTAAAAGCATTGTCAAATGTATGTACCTACTTTACTTTAGTACCTACCTACCTATAATGCAAGTATATATCTCAAAACTTTAGAGACGTTTTTCTCGAAACACGATTTTTTAAAATAGCAAGCAGCTTAACTCGTAAAATTTTTTTTCAACCTATTTAGTCCAAATTTTGACCATATTTTGATTTTAGTATTATTTATTAACAAAGGATTGCCCCTTTTTACTTCAAATGATCGGCAGTCACAAAAAGTAGTAGATATTTCTCTAATCGTACTTGTAGGTCCTACTCATGTAAATTAAGAGACAATTTTTTGTTTTCTTTCCATATGCAAAGTTGCGTCAGTTAGTGATAGAACTTATAGAATAATATTTTGGATGACTGGGTATATTTTCCAGATAATCTATTTTTAATTTGGTGATAAGTTGTTGTTCTGACCTAACATTAAAGTCTCCTCGATAAGAGGTTCGTGTCTTGACTTAATATTAAAGTCACTATAGAATTGAATCAGATACGGTATGTTTAGACGTAAAGAGAAATGGAATAAAAACGAAATATTGCATTATATGCCAAAGAAACGGATTTTTACCGACGTTTTATAAAGGTTTACATCCCATTTTAAACAAATATTAACAACTTGTTGACGGAATTTTATTTTTTCATGTGGGTATCTGCCTTAGCATTTCTAAATACTTAAATGTACAGTATACAGTGTGTCCCACTATTGCGCCCTGAACAGAAAAAAACGTTTTTATCTGAAAATTTATTAAAAACTAATTTTATCGGTAGGTATAAAAACTCTGACCTGTTTTCAAACTCTTAAAATCAATTAAGATCCATTGAATTCAGATATGGACCTCCCAGAGGCCATAAAATTTTACATTTTCCTGTTCCGTTATTTATTTGTTGAGTTATTCTAAATTCTGAGGTCCTTCTCGGTATTATAAACTTAATACTCAAAAACCACATCAATATCTCACTTTCCTGTAGGCCGGCTTGTAATAATCCGCTCGCCTGTAATCCTAAACCCGAGGATGATTACACGCATCATTCCTAATTCCAAAAATCGTGTTAACAATTAGTTACCCACCGAAGACAGACAGTTTATGTCAACGGCTCTCACTGAGATTAGCCGGGCATTGTCTCTGGTTTCCTGATTGCAACACAGACGTCTGCACTGTCGGCCTACCCAGCCGACGTGCATGTGTGATGATATCGAGTGTTAATTACGCGTAATTGCATATGCATGAGGCGAAAATTAACAATTATTAGCGAGACGAGTGCTAATTTTTGTCCGAGCGAGATCAGAATTTACCGATGTTTCGAAATACTCCGACAAGCAACTTCGCTGGATAAAACGCGTTAAAAAAATAATCAACAGCTTCGTTGTGGTAAGTTGCCTTGGAGGAAGGCCGGCCAGCTGTTAGAAAAGGGGCGGCCATGGGCATGGGAACGGCCCTGGGTGTATATCGTGTTGCCGTACACGATATAATGCATAGCATTAGCCACAATATCTGATACATAAAATTGAAACGTTTAGAGGTGCTGGTACGACCCCGCGACCCCGAAAATAAGGATAACTTGCACGACCGAGCGTTACCACTTATATGGGTACATCTAAACAATTTTCGCGTCCATGTCAATTATGAAGGCGCCCATTACAGGCCAGGTGTTAACCTCGCGTTGCATCTCATTTGCATAAAATCGCACAGGGCAGAGGATACGCTGATTGACCCCAAACTAATTAGAAATCTTGCGAGGATTGCGCCCGAGCAATGCTGAAATTAAATATTTCTTGTTCGATTGCTTTTTGTTCGCAAACGGTTGTACCTAACGAGTTAGAAGAATAAAATAAATCGGTTTTGCCGAAAAAATCTGTTTGTCTTTCGTATTTTTAAAAGGTCCTGTTTACTTTATATCGCACCCTGTATACTTATAGAACTTGGGTTATTTTCAATAATGTTACGAAGTACTGTTGCGAACACTCATAAATAAAATCTCCTACGAATCTCTAGTTGTTACCCACGAACAAATTACCTAGCTGCCACGAACCTGTGAAATTCAAATGGACGCAATCCATAACGGCCTTACGAGAAACCGAGTCTAGCGGTCATAAATTTCTGAAACGCCGCCGACCATACTGCGCGCAATTGATAAATCAATTTGCACGTGATAATACCTGCACAGGTATTTATAAGCACACGATGTAAGGTGCAAAATGTTAAGAGTATGCAGAAAATCGCAAACGAACAACAATAACGCGGATAGTCGCTTGCTACGTGCAGGACCGTACTCTGGAATAATAATAACAATGATAATAATAATAACATAGTAGAAGAATTCCTTAATTGATACGGTTCACGTTATAAAATCATAGAACATCCTGTATATGGGCTTCTCGACAGGAGTCTAGATCCTCAATTACTCTTTCCTCGTAGTAACCGTACTGTACATGAATGTAATTTAAGATTAATGATTTTGTGCCACTATAAGTGTCAAACATTCCGACGGCTTGCAATCTATGCTTACAGTCAAAAGGTCAGTGAGGATGGAATCGATTTCTTTTATCAGATTGTAAAGACATACATCAATAATTCTTTAATAAAACTTACACAGTAGAAGACATAGTTCAATAAATATTCATACGAAACGCAACAGCAATTTACAACATAGCTTCGGATGGTTTTGATTGATTTTGATATGTGGATACTAAAGATGTTACGATCATTTTGAGCTAGCATTGATCGGTACATCAGTTATCGTAAAATTGTAAACGACATACAATTTGTTTAATCACTACCTTAGCACTAGTACCCATGTCTGATAAAGCTTCCAACTATGTATAAGTTACATAACACCATCAAAAGTTTATTTGCCACTCCAAACCGAAACTCCACCTTCAACGAGTTGTTTTGTTAAAGGAGTTGTCGCTCGTCTCTCTCGCAGCCCCTTGCGGGAAGCTCAGCATATTTTTACCCGCCACTGGTTAGTGCTTATGGCGATGAGCATCTTCCACACTTTCACCCGGTGACCTGGTCCCATGCTGGCACTCCCACATCGATAGCACCTGCAATTCCGTACCGATGGACAAGCGAACGCTGCGGAGCGCCCTCGGGCGTTGCTTTAATGGCTGCGATCTTCTGTCTGCTTTACGATTTCTAGCGGTCGCGTGACATTTTAGGCATACGAGCATCGCCTCGATAAAAGAAATTAATAATAATAGCGGCGACGGCAACAGTACCAATATCTCTTCCTCAAATCCGATGGAGGGAGCTCTGGGAAGGTTAACGTTTCTGTGATTACTTTAATAAGAATTATTGAGGAAAGGTTAGTGAACTACAATAAATTTCTGATACAAGAAGAAAATGTGTACTTGAATACTGCCAAGAGCTGCCATCAGTTCAACTTGAAAAATAGTCTTCAACTGCTTTTAAAAAGTTATCCCAATTATCTGTTGTAGGGACTCCAGTCTCTGGTACGCCACTGGTTTCACGTAAAACAGTTTAAATATTATTATTTTGACTAATATACACCTTTGAAGCATTGTACATTTAAGTATATTTTCCTGCATTAAGGGCATTTGCCAGTGAAATTAAAAACCGGACCTAATCCGGTAATCGATAATGACTGACCAAAAACACTCGTACCTATACTTGGGCAGGTAAGTCTTGGGATATAAAAGTGAGATAGCAAAGTGATGTAGTTTGCTTTCATGTTGAACATAACTGAAAAAAAATTTCACTCAAATTTCATTCAAATTTCACTCAATAATGTATCAATTTCTGTCTACACAAGATTGTGTGAAATTTTCACTGTATTAGTATGAGTACAACTTTTGCATCAGAAATGAGTGAGTTTTACTCAAATCTGAGTTAAGGCTAACTATAAACTGAGCGACTTTTGACTCTATTCTGAGTATGTAAAATCAATTTAGAGTTGACTTTTTCTCTAATATGATTTAAATTTAACTCTTATTGAGTCATTTTTTACTCAGACTTGGTTTTTAATTAACTAAACATTGAGTGCAAAAATAAATCACTCATAAATGAGTGAGTATCAATTGAGTGACTTTTGACTTTATTCTGAGTATCTAAAACCAATTAAAAGTTGACTTTGTCTCTAATATGGTTCAAATTTAACTATTATCGAGCAATTTTCTATTCAGACTTCTCTTCTCTTTAAATTGAAAAAAATGTAGATTTTCCGAAACACAACCATAGCCCTCAACTACCTCCTTTATCGGGAAATAGCAGCCAGCAGAAATGAGATATTTCCGTTGCCCTCCGCCATCCCGATTCCTATCGGGGAAACAAACTGCGTACTGCCTTGCAGATTGCGATTGCCTATGTACCATTTTAAATTGTCTGCAAAGAAAATCGTTTATATCTCTCCGTTACCGGAACGCTAACGCCGAGATGGGTAACTATATCTTTATTTATAACTCACGACGTGGAGTCTAACAATCCGATTACGCAATTTCAGGTAATATATAGCGAGTGGCCGGAACGCCTGATTAGTTCGTCGATTGCCAGTGGACGTCGGAGTCCTTCATGAAATCGGATATGGATCTCTACCGATGCACATGCTTTAAAGAATTAATTCCACATTACTTGTAAAAAATTAGTACAGGCATCTTTACCAAAAGTATAATGAATACTTTCTTGTTTCACTTTATACAAATTGGTGTGAGTGAAAGCAATAAAGGTTCAGAGTGAATCAATTGAGTGAAATTATTGAGTAAAATTGAGTGAAATTTGATTGAATTTTTTTTACAGTGTATTGTAATTAAAATAAAGCCTTAGAATTTGGTAGTGATTGACGGATATAGGATAATGTACGATACATTAGGCCATATAAACCATTAAATTAGGCAAGTTTCACTGCTTTATTGCATTTCTGCTTTAATTAATCCAAAAATATGATGTCGGAGGCACCAGGATGGTTGGTGGTCAAAAGTTTAGCGCTCTGTGGTTGGATATGGCCGCTGTAGTTGTAAAATATCGTTCTCCACAGTCGTCTCATATGGAAAACACAATAAAGCGCGCGACTCTCGATTTGGTCTTTTAGACCGACCGGTACTACTTTTAACACAGGTGTTCGCTTTATTTGCTTACGTGGGAAATCCTGAATTAGCATCACAAATTTACTGTCATTACTTCTACTAGGCCTTACACGTAAATGTGGTACGGAACGAGTCTATTTTATTAGAGGTCACCAAGTGCTTTTACTCAAATGCTCCGGAGAAAGCGTAGGCATCAGTTTATTTATATTTATTCAATGAAAATTAAAGGATGTACAGATAGTGGAATCAGTTTCCTCGCAGTACCTATGACACTGCACGTTTGAGTTGTATTTTTACATTTTAAAATCCTTTTTGTGTTTTTACTGTATTTGATGTAAATACAGGGTGATTCTCAACTTATCCACAGCAATTTGGGTATATATGGGGCATGAAAAATGGAGTCAATATCGCAAAATCATTACAGTTTTCGAGAAAATAATTATTGAAGTTTTAGTACTTTCCACCTTTACATCGCTGGACTATTGCAGTCTCTAGAGTCATCAGCGTTGTGTGCTTCAGGCAATGCGCGTGGAGAGCCACGTGGCCCCTGCGACCCCGAATACTGAAATCCGATTTTACAATTAGTATTTGCGATAGTATTTACAATAGTTTTTTGGTTGAAGTTGATTTATGGTGAAGCAAGACAATATTTGTGTTATCGTGAAGCATTTGTGTTATGGTGAAGTAAAACAACAGTGGTGTTAGTTCGAAGAAAATATTTAAGACGGGCCCAAATGTGTTTACACGTAGGTGGACAAAATTTTGAACAGTTGTTGTAACATCATGTATGTTATTTTAATTATTTTATTACGTAAACCCACAAATTAATTTAGTTAATCAATAATAACAATAGCGGCAAAAGCATTGAATTTGCTGATATAAAATAGGTGTTATAAAAGTCTATTTATTTGTTTCCTTTCGAAATTCTTTCAAGTTTTTGTCCATTTTTTATTACACTCTACATCCAAAATTTGTTTTGGATAAATTCTGAGTCACCCTGTATATGAATAAAAGTGTGATTATATTCGACCTCATTTGGTTCCACCAATCAGATCTGCGAGCGCAGAGAACTTTTGCTAAGTTGGCATGTTTAGATTCATTTGCGACTACAACTAATACCTAATACAGCAAAACAATTAAACGGCAAAAAAGTGCACAATAAATTTACTTAACGATTATGGCCAATCCATTAGCATAAAAGCCTTATAATTCCGTAAAATAAGCGGGAGACATTAATAAAAATTCAAATTAAAATCAATTTTATACCTGTCCGACTATTTGTTTAATATTTCTGCTCCATAATTTATATGCCTTACTGTAAAGTCCAGCCCAGCCGCAATATACCGCAACAGCTAAATATCAAACGATATATTTATTATAAACTCATTTAACCTTATCTCGGTTACCAGGCGTGTGGGTGGACTAACTCAAATATATTAGAAATAGTTCCACAAATCTCGAAACGAAAAAAAACGCATTACCATAGAGTCCACATTTCTTGTCCATTAGACCAAAGTTATTACTCAGAATTTGTTGTTTGAAACAATCGAGTTCAAGAACCTCGCGCGGACCACAAGCCGCCACGTCATGCAATTAGAAAAAAATGTTGTAAAATATAGCAGGTTACCGAGATACCTGCCCGAGTGTGGGTGTATTCCTGCTATGATTCGACGTGAGATATTAAGTGTTTTCGAACGCTTTTAGGTACGTTTTAAGGTGGCTATTAACAATTTCGGTAGCCCGAACAACACGCCGATGTAAATAATGCGCATACAGGGTGATATCTTACTAAATGTTCATAGATTTCGAGAAAAAACACTAAAAAACTAGTGTGTTTAGTGTTTTTTTAATAAAATGGTACCCTCCGGTTTTGGTTTCCTTTCATGGATTGCCTTTAGTGTGGGAAAAACTGGTACTCTTTAGATGATTGAGGCGCTAGAACTGAGATATGTACCGGTTTTATTGTCCGATCCTGATTATTGAACTACAAGGTCGACGTTCGATCACGGTCCCTGATGGATCTGCAGATGTTCTATATCGAAGTCCGCCTTAACTTTGGACTATTAGCCTCTTTGAATTGTAGTTTTTATAATACTTTTATTACCGCGGTCTATTATTTATGAAATAATACAATCTTGAAGTAAAAAAATAAACAAATAATCAAATGCAAGTCATAAAACAAATTTAGAAAACCCTTTGAAAGATTAATATTTGAGATCATAAATCAGCCTTGTCTTTTATTTGAGGCTAAGCTTCTTCAGACATACCTGCTGGTCCACCACCATCCGCTGCACTCCGGCGAGGATAAATATAATAAATGCTGTTGGAAAACACCAATAAAATCGCAATAAAACCGAACTTTCTAGTCTAAACTGAATTTACTGCCGTCGACTAATCTTAATTTAAAGCACGTGGACCATATTTTATCAATTAAAGAGTCGTGTCAGGTAAAAGGTCAAATGCTGCGGGTCGATAGATAAAATACACACGAAATTAACAAGAGGCAGGTTGTAAAATCGTAAATATTACTCGAGATTAGCATAATTTATGCAGTTGTAATTTTATTTTTGAGAGATAAATGCCTGTGTAAGTCCGTAATGAAATTTAATCCCAGGCACTAATTTACAAATCTCCTAGACTTGAATGGTAATGAGCAGAGCGTGTTTGAGATCGCCATTGGCGAATTTTTTTAATTCACAGATACTTAAATTATTTCCGGAAATTTTCTCGAGGTCGCAAACGTATTGAAAATGTATTGTTTTTATAATAATATGTAAAATATACATGTTGACCAAACCAGAATACTAGCTACGAAATGTTCTGTAATCACGGAACTTTCTTGTCCCCTAATGAGCATATAATAGCATCGTTAGTAATTGTCTCCTCTTACAACATATACAAAAAGCATGTCCTGTCAAAGAATAAAAATAATCCGGCCGCTTCGCCGACTGCGTAGGTGCAATAAACATCAAAAAACCTTTCTTTGACCCGATAAGAAGGAGACAATGAGATCGGCTCGTACACGGGAAATTCTAACTGAAACACCGAGTTATTTGGCGCTAAATAACTTTTTCTCGAACGCCGTCGCATCTTAGGAGACTTGCACAGGGCCGGACTTTGAATTTTCGAGAGCATTTCCGCTGTAGTTTTAGTAAATTGGGGCGCGTTCCTCCTACCAGTTTAAATGCAAGTTTTTCAGAATGCCAGGTTTTTAAATTCATTTCAAGGCATACAAAATTTTACGGACCAGATAACTGACAAAAGTTTGTCAGATAATATGTAGAAAGGTATAAACCCCTAATATAATACAGACTTGTGTTAAATTTAATATTTAAATTCAAATCTTGGATATTGTTATTTAGTTTAAGTTAGAGTAGAGGATGTGTCGTAGGTTTAATTTAAGAATACTACTTAATTGATAGATGATTGAACAATTTTGGGTAAATAATAAAATAAATTAAGTCACAGCTTAAGCCAATCACATAATATTTATTTCAGTTTGAAATATATTTGATCAGAGTAATTAAATGAATTAGAACTTATTTTTACGAGAAATGGAATAACTGTGGTCAGTTAAAATTCAAATATAAATCTTTTCCTTCTCAAGATTAAGTATCTAAATTCATTAATCAGTATAATATTTTAAAATCAAAATGTTATTCTTCTCAGAACCTTACCCTGAGTTAAGACTATTCATATTAGATAAAAATTTTCTTGCACTGAAACAAATGGGCTTATTAAACTGTTTATCTAGAATAATGTGTATAGCGCATATTAAAACGTTTATAACCAATATACAACTTTTATTAAAAAAACGCAATAATCTCCATACTCATTATTCAATCAGTTTAACTGGAAGGTGCTTAATACACCTTATCATCTCACAAGAATTTATAACAATATTTATTATTTCTGTTCTGGGGGAAAATCCTGCTTGAAATTAGTAGGAAGCTTTAGGTTTTTGAAAATATCAATATTTAATAATAAATTTGGGAATTTAACATTTCTTTAACTTCTCTTTGACGTAGAAGGTGACTTTTGGGTCCCCGGAAGGCTGCCCGATCCGGTCCTGCGTTTATTTATGGAACCGAGACGTTGAATGTTTGGGCACAACCGTTAATAGTTTATTTTATTCATCCCTGCCTAGGAAACGCGTGTGGTCCGTCTGTCCGCGCACAAAACAAAAAAGCACGACACCTAATACCGTCCTGCCGCTATTTTTATAAGCGTGCACGCAAGAATTTTAATTGTAGCAGAATTAATTGAACGATATATTAGAAGACGACGGCGGCGGATCGGATTTGTTTAATGTCGTCCCCAGGGGGAGATCCTGCCTCCGGTACTTAGGATTTGAATTATTTTAATTAACTCGTTTTTTACATGGCGGAATAGTACTGGCATAATAGTGGCCTTTGTCTAATTGGAAAATGTGTTTATTTAGATATTTATTAGCCAATTAGAGCGTGTTTTAATTGAACAAGATGTCGGGATATTTTTGCCGCGGGAATTTTGCTGGCGGAAACGGCGTGTAGAATTTTTGCGCCCGATCGTATATGGACCGTAGAGAGGAGCGAGATTTACGGGCAAAGCGAGTCATTGCGGTAATACCGGCTGCACGCACAAATATTCGTGAATTATGCGAATATTTACCAGCGCAAAATGTCTAGTCCTTCTGCCCACAGTTTTCTTCAAACTACTTACAGAGTATTAGTATTTTATTACATATAAGGAAGTAGGGAACCTTTGGGTGGAGGTATGCGTCCTCTCACATTTTGTATAGTGCTGAAAAAAAGGCACTTTATGTACAGGATGTCCCAAAGTTCGCGTCTCGGGCCCTTAATAGTCTTTTCTTTCCACGAGCATACCCATTTTTTCTGATTACTAAAATTATCTACTTTTTATGAACATTTTTAGTGCAGAAATTTTTTCTCTATCTCTTCTTCTTAAAAAGTTACAACAACAAATATTACACAAAAATGTATTCCATTGTATTGGAATTGGTCATGACTTAATCAATATTACTGTGAAAAACAATCGCTGTAACTCCTGTCACAAAGTTTACATATTAGTTGCTATGTTTTTCTTAAAATAGGTCACTCCATGAAAAAAAATAGAACAATACACATAATGACGGTTAAATAGGATAAACAAATATAGAAAATATTAAACAATTTTAATTGTACCTAATAAATATAACAATAACTAATAACAAAATACAAAACAAAATATAAAATTATGATTACTATTTAAAACAATTTTCGATGTGCGTGCCTCCTACTTATAAGCATTTATCCAATCTTTTCCTAACTTCCCTTGTAGCTTTAAACAACGTTTCTCTTGAAGGATTCTCACAAACATGTCGAATCTTTTGCTTTAAATGCTCCAAACTTCTCCTGGGTGTCTTATATACTTGATTTTTTAATGTTCCCCATAAAAAATAGTCTAGAGGCGTTAAGTCTGGAGACTGAGCTGCAGCTGCACATGTTTAAGCAGTGCTGAAAGACTCTAGCAAAAACTGTAAATAGGTATTAATGTTCAATACATTTTCATAAAAGTATGATGTATGAGTAAGATTTTGAATGGGAATAACATATCGTGGATTTTCAGTTGCCCAGTAATATTCGTTTCTTTTATTTGACTTGCCATTACTTATAAAACGACTCTCAACGGTGCAAAAAATGTGTTGTAAGAGTCTATTATCTATTTCCAAATTAACCATTATTTGGGCTACATAATTAAATCTTTTTTCAACATGTATGTCAGATAAGTGCTCCAAATTATTTAGCCTATAGTCATGGTAATCTTTGCACAGAGCTTCTTTTTAAATTTAAAGCGAAAGTGGCCTGCCGTATAGAATTTCAAGGATTTTCCTCAAAATATTGTAATAACTTCGTTAATACGCAAAATTCCTTCTAATCTTGCAAATATTTTTGAGTTAACAGCTTGACGCTCTGGATATCTCTCATGACATAAGTTAGCAGCTCTTCTGGCACTTTTTTGACATTCACCATAAATTAAAATCATGCCAACTTTTTCAATGTTTGTAAACATTTTTTATTGTTTAGCAACTACTCAACTAGTTTGTTTATCATGCAAGAAATAGCGTTTGACAGAAAATAATATGTAAACAGACTTGTGACAGCAGTTTTAGCCATTGTTTTCTCAGGAATGTTGATTAAATCACGACTAATTCCAATACAATAGCAATCATTTTTGTGTAATATTTGTTATCGTAATATTTTAAGGAGAAGAGATAGAGAAAAAAATTTCTGTACAGGCTGGTCCATTTTCGATGGGATTTCAGGGTATCTCAGAAACTACTAAAGATATGATAAATCTGACACCACGTTCTCGAGCTCGATTTTCATGGCAAACTCGACTGTCAAATCAGAAATTTGCCATCTTCATTTGTTTCTGAGTTACAGGGCGTTTCTCGTTATTGTGACACTTTTGGACATGTCTGTATCTCAGCTGTTAAATAAGTTAGAGTTAAAGTGAAAACTGCTCAAGACTAATTCTTTGGCGTAGAATTGAATGCCGGTATTAGATTTTTAGTAGGTCTTAAGATTCCGGAGTTATGACCCAAAGTTATAATTTTTTAAATGGAAATCGTAGCTGGTTATGACCTAAAAAAATGGAGATTTTTTTTTGCTTTTCAGCAATATACCACATGCTATAGTTATTTTTCCAAACACAGAAGATACGGGGTGTTTTATATATAAATTCGATCCTTTTTTACATTTTAATATGGCTGGCTATGAAAATACATACAAAACTATAATTCTTACTTTTACAAAACTCATATCTGTTGTAAAAATATGACGTTTATTTAAAATATATATTACAGATAAGAAAAGACAGAGTTTTCAAATTTTTATTCCACTTCAACTGAAGTTACAATATTAAACGTAAATTAAACAATAGTAAGTACCTACATCAATAAAAACTTTCAAAAATGATAGCTAAATGTTCAAATTGCCGTCCCTCAACTGTCACACATTTCACGCATCTTCTGGCAACGCTTCGGGTAGCATTCATTAAATGTATAGGTATTTGAAATATTATTAAAAGGAATTTTAAATATAATGTCTTTTAGAAAACCTCAAAGGAAAAAGTCCAACGGACTCAAATCAGGTAACCTAGCTGGCCATCTGATCGGTCCGTTTGTTCCTATCCACCTATCTCCTAAAATTTCGTTAGTATTATATTATCACACGAGTATATGTTGTGCATTTAAAATAAATGTCATATTTTTACAACAGATATGACTTTTGTAAAAGTAAGAATTATAGTTTTATCTGTATTTTCATAGCCGGTCATATTAAAAAGGGAAAAAAAATATAATTTATATATAAAACACTCCGTATCTCCCGTGTTTGTAAAAATAACTATAGCATGTGATATACTGCTGAAAAGCGGAAAAAAATCTCTATTTTTTTTGTCCATGGTCAGCTACGATTTCCATTTCCAACTTTGGGTCATAACTCCGAAATCTTAAGATATACTAAAAATCTATTACCGGCATTCAATTCTACGCCAAAGAATTAGTCTTGAGCAGTTTTCACTTTAACTCTAACTTATTTAACAACAGCTGAGATACAGACACGTTAAAAAGTGTCACAATAACGAGAAACGCCCTGTTACTTAGAAACAAATGAAGATAGCAAATTTCCGATCTGACAGTCGAGTTTACCATGAAAATCGAGCTCGAGAACGTGGTGTCAGATTTATCATATCTTTAGTAGTTTCTGAAATACCCTGAATTCCCATCGAAAATGGTCCAGTACAAAAAAAAATAAGATAATTTTAGTTATTATAAAAATTGGGTAAGTTCTTGGAAAAAAAGTTGTAGACGTAATTTCTATTATTTTCCAAATAAAAAAAGTTTCAGATTACCCGACGTTTTCAAGAAGCATATCTCTGAAGAAGAGAGCGATATGCCTCTCAAAACTGTATTTTCCACATTTTCTTTCTTTTTGTTCCTCCAGAGAAAATTTAATATATCAATGAATAGCTTTTTTTACTTCCTCATCTAACTTTATATTCTACACTACTCATTCTTGTAGCTATATAAACGTTTGTGGTCAGTAGCCATTCTCACGAGATTTTTCTTTATATTTTATTCTTTTCCTTCCAATATCAATTGGTACATTATCCCTTTCCCCCATTTCCTCATTTTTGACGACCCAGCTATCACGTGAAACTCGAGGCACCGCCAAGGCACCGACGTCGCGAAATTTTCGCCCGTCGTGAATGAAGCGATCAATCCTACAAAGCGATTATTTGTTAAAACGGGTTTGCGGTACTATTTAATCAAAATTCATGGTGTCCGCGCGAGCCAGTCCCATTCATCCAGCGACGAAGAGACGCGTTAAGGCGACACCTACATAATTCATTAAACTGCCTTATCTCCTATCCCAATATTAATCATAGTTATCCAAACAGCATAAAGATCACACCTTGCACACATGTCGGGGATTTTTACATCGGTCCGAACACGTTAAAGTACTCCTTGCCGAACAAAAATATCGGCTCGGCGAGATAACCGACACCGACCGCATATAAAGCAATTTATATCGGTTTTTTGTTGGCGCTACATCTCGTGTCGGAGTTCACAGTGTCACGTTTATGTTTCTGACTAATTGCAGAGAGCGGGAATCCTGCTCGTATCCGTTATTCTAGGATTATCCGGAAAAATGCCAGCCTACACTGAGAGAAGTGTGGATTTCCACAATCCCAGGAAATTGGCACGAAAGCTCTTGCGCAATAAAAAAACATACGAAGGAAAATCATTGAATTTAAAGTTTGACACTTTATTGACAGACATACCTACAATGATAATATAAAAAATGGCAGCTACTTCCCTGGTTTGTGCTTATTTTTATGTAAGCCAAACTAACATGTTTTTCTTAAGGATAAAAGTGGCTTTATCTTTTTTTGTCAATGAAATAATTGACTGCGTTGATGAAAAAGTTATTGGTTGTAATGTTTATACATTGATCTAAGTTGTATAGACAAAAGTTTGTTGAAAAAATTATTTAGGTCCAATTGCTCGGTCTGAGAATTCATCGGATATTGTAGGTGTCCCTCAAGGGTCCATCCTCGGTCCATATTTATTTTTATTATCTACCAGTGATTCTCAAAGAAATAAATAATTTGCCAAACTTGTTGGTATATTAATACATTATTTATGTGGATATTGAAGTAGCATTGACTATTATAATAATAATTATATATCTACCCCTCATTCTAACCACGAGAATTAGCCCAGAAGTCGGAGACTTGCGCGGGAGAGGAGGCGGCATATTATCATTATTATTTAAGATCCTGTCTAGAGAAAAACAGTCATTTTTAGGTGTATCGGGTTTACTCAAATACACAGATGTACTTGAAATTTATATAGCGTATTACCCAGTGCTCCCTCTGTGCGTCATATTTTTTTGAAATTTTTTTGAATCTGGATTTTGAGATATTGTTGTTGAAAGTTGTTCATTTTAACATAGTTTATATGGCGAAGATGGACGGTGCGGCTCTTTTTTTATCCATAACTGAGAAAAAAATATAGAAATTGTGAAACAAAACTTTTCCATAGATAGTACCACAGTATTGTCTTATTTTTTATGTAAAACTAATGTAAGATTTGAACATAGTACAGCTGTATTAATTAGAAACAGAAACCAATAATTGCATTTCTGTCTAACTTGAGGATTAATGTGGCAACGTCGCAATCAGCTGACAGCAAGGAGGGAATACGCTTGAAAGACTTGATAAAAACGAAATTGATTTCAAACATATGCATTTTTCCTAAATCCCATGTACATTGTTATCAACAATAAATTATCCACAACAGATGCTTTTTTGTAATGTTTTTAAAAAACTAGATTAATTAAAAAAGACTAGGAAGCTATGATATATTTATTGGAATAAAAAATACAGTTGATAAATTCTTTTAATATATTTAATGGTTTATAAAAACATCGTAATCATTACCCAGCAATATTTAGGGTTACATAAAGTTTTCTTTACTTGATTAATATAATTAGTAATACTTGAGATAAAAGCATTTGTACGGAATAACAAAGGAACACAAATATTTATCAGCAAACTTTATATCTAAAAAATTAGTTATAGTTGCAAAACTTTTGTAACATTACTAAAATAGTGATGAAAAACACGAACAGTGAGTAATAATGTAATTTCTATCACAGAACCTTCAAAATTGCATCCAACATTTTCTTTGACTTGGACGAGAGATGGGCGCGAGTGTCATTTCATTTCTTTAGAACTAAATTAACATAATTCTCGTTGTTTTACCAGTTCACATGATTTACGGATTTTAAAAAAAGGATACAAATCTTCACGAGGGTAATACGATATATTTGCTTTATATAATAATTATATTGTACATAGTTATGCACAATACATTTTTGAACGCGTACGCATTTTTACCCGAATTTGACGCGCAATATCTCCGATGTCCGAGGTCTGTAGATTCGCCGTATGTACAACTGCTAGTCAATTATTAACGCTGTTGCCACATCTACATAGTCTTTATGCGTTCATTAAATATAATTTAAAACTACTTAAATATGATATTTTTATGTTGTTAATTAGTCAATATGTATGCTATGAGCATATGAGTAGATTTATTTGCTATATAGACAATGTTTTTCGCAAATAATTTCAATAGAATTTAATTTTCAATTCAAATTGGCAGGGGGGTTTAGTCCCATAAGGAAAGCATAGGACCCCCCCTGCGCTCCTCACTTCCCTCGGACCCCGATATACCTCCTTAAAACGTAGACAAAATACCAATAACGCTTTTAGGATCAAAGCACAAAATAAATCGTATATGATTAAACAAAACATTGCAATGAAACAAGTTTTCTCAATGTACTCGTCTCCGACGTACAAGGCTCAATTCCTGCGATCAATCATTAGATTAAAATGATTTATTCGCCAATATTTTCATATTATTGTGGTTTTAATAGTCGTGGATTGGGACGTTCCTGATTTATTCGGTTAATCCATTATAATTATTGTGGCTATTAGAGGCCATAATAAAGATATTTATAATTCTGTATTTTCCCGTGCTGGGGACATTCTCGCGAATAAAGCCTAAGACACGTCAAAATAAACATAATCCTTAGATGTATAACTACGAGTTTGTGCAGCGGGAACGCTCTGCGAATTTCAGGGTCTTGTTACGGCTGTTTTAATTATTTGCAATGTGTTCCCATTTCTTCAAAAATTATTTCTCATTTCAAACGATTTTAAATTCACTTCTTTCTTAATAATCTGTTTGACTTCACGAAAACAAACCATTATCTTCAGTTACTCATAAGTCTAGGACAGCGCGAGCTTGCGATTTGTCTTTTTCTATCTAATGTGCATGGTGCTAAGTATGATCTATAGTTACAACATCATCTGCGAACTTGTCGCCCTGCTCAGTAGCGCAGTCATATAGATCTCGAAGCTTTATAGAGGATTGTATGCAGATGAGAGGTGGCTTGTTTGTCAGGGCATACGGGCTCTTAAAGGCCGCCATGTACTTAATGCAGTGGCGTGCATGGGCGATGAGATTGCGAAAAAGTATGTCTAAGTATATTTCGAGCTATTAAGCAGATATATATCTGTCTCGTGATTTATTTCTAGTTTTTTGTTCAAATCAAATTCAAATTCGATAAAAAAAATTATTAGGGCGGTGATCTTTATTTTTAGAGGTCGCTTGAAAACATTTTATGTACACTACTTTTAAAGTTAAAATAATTGTGAGTGACCTTTAGAAATTAAAATATCGATTTGAAATATTCAGAATCGAGATTTTTTTCAACCTAGAAAATAATAAAATAACGAGGAAAAAATTAATATAATAATAAGTGTTGAAATTAATTCACTTCGCATGGCCACCTCCTGTCCTGGCTGAGACCCGTCAGCTGAGACCTGTCCTGTTCTCATGGCGATCACGCTTTTCTGGAGCATCTAACGGTCCCCTATCAATTGTGGTCGAAATTATAGAAGCAATATATAAGTGGTGCCATCTTCATGGCGCCATTCAAATTACTCGAAATTAATATACATTTAAACTCAGTAATGACGACATTTATTCTGATTTAGGTACAAGTGCACCAAATACGAGTTGACGTGAAGATTTACTCCAAATCTTTATTGGTTTCATTCATCCAGAATTTCCAAAAAAAAAATATACAAATTGCAATTATTTACTTCTATTGATTACATAGCATATTTCTAATATCCCCACAAGAATCACATGCAGACAGCATTGTTCCAAACCTCAATTTTTTAATGTTAAGACAGTAAGACAGTTTTATTTGGACATGCTCATTTTTGTTTTTTATTTGTTGACAGTTTCAATATTAGCAAACTTTTGATAATTGTATTTACTAGACCATTTTATTCTCACTTTCTTATTCTCTTCTGTTGTAAAAAGTGTAAAAATTCTTTAATTTTTTCATTGACTTCATATTAATTAGAGTAGTTTCTCTTCTTTTAGTTTTTTTTCTTCTCAGTGGCCTTTATGTATGTTACTTTGTGTCTATTTTTACTATCTTTAAGCGCTAAGCGTTGTCAATTTACAATAAATGACACTAATAGCAATACCAGTCTACCACGCAAACACAAAAATTTGTAGTGTACTAGTGCATCTAGCTGCAGAGTACTCGGGTTGACTTTCGATCACACTCCAGGCTCAATCCGCGAAGGCCCTGCGGTGATCTCCGCGTTAGATTCTTCGAAAAACGCCCATCTTGAGATGGATGTCATATCGGAAGGGTTATTAACATGTATCTAAGTTTGGCGATTTCGTGTTCTTGGCGGAATTTGACCCCCAGAATGACTTTTGGAAGGTTTCTTGAATTGCATTGGAAACTGGAGTGATTTTTTAACGTTTAACACTATTGCTAATAATTAAAAAACAAATTTTCCTATTGCAATTGAAAAATGACAACTTCCAGCATGTACAACAAAAACCGAAGTCGTATACTATTCTATTCGTATACCATTGACCCTTCTGGTGCTACACCTCTGTTCAAGGAGTCTTCCTACGACCGATAGCTTGACTGCCTTGTAGTATTGTGCAGTAGCAGGACAATTGGACGCGCACTATGTTCCGGATTACTATTTAGTTATAGCGAGTTTCTTAGGGATAAGACGCTTTCCGCTTTACATACCTTTATGGCAACTTGAAGAATTGGCCTACATGCTTGAGTAATTCGTAGTAATATAGTTATTTCAAATTCAGCTCTGTACTTCCCAATAATCGGTAGTGTTTTGAATATTTTAATGTATAAAAATGTTGATATTTGCTTAAAAACACTTTTTTAGCGAGTCTATTAACTATTCCCTATCTGTGTAGAAGCGGGGGCGGCACTCTACTATATTTTACCGATTTTTAAAGCTGTTCTCCGACTGATCTCCGGATGCAGGCCGATGTAGGCCGCCGATAAAATCTCGAAGTTCGCGGCGTAATTTATTTGACCGATACCCCGATTTCCTTGCACCGGTAATTGAACCAGCGTTAAACATGATAAACGCGGGGACTCTAATTTATCTCTTAATTGGGGGCCAAGCTGCCGTTAACGCGGTCGTCGCCTGATGCATCACGCGGTAATAATACGCAACTCGCAACCGTTGGTCCGGCCGGTTTGCATCGATTTTTGGCAATAATTGCACAGCGACCAGCGGAGTGGTCGACAGATTTATCGCGAGGTACGAAATTAGTATTGGAAGTAATAATCGGGCGATCTAGTTTTCCAGGTGCGTTGAGAGAGGCAGTTTGATTATATAGAAACAAAATTTTGAAGTTAATGATAATTTTATTTCAGAACGCATTATGCTGTTTACTCCAGAACAAGATGCCTTTATTGCAATGGATCATTTTCGAAACGGAACTCGAAATGAAGATACAAACCGAAATATGCTATTGACAAAATATTTGAAACCAAACACGGCATTTGCAAAGGAAAATCAATGGACAGACCAAATGTATTTACAGAAAATGTCATCGATAATATACACTCCTACTACAAGTCCTACAAAGTCCGTCTCAAAGTTGTCTGCTCAAACAGGATTTTTTTTTTAGTTAAGTTCATACAAATATTCTCAAGTTTAGTTCATACTCTAAAATATTTTAACTTTAAAATTTTTATTTGAATTTGAGATTAGATTGAAGTATAGTATATATTTTTTTTAGGGCTTTCAGTTGGAATAAATCTTTAAAAAACCACTTCCCATATACTATGGAAGACAATTACAGTAGATACTGTGAGTGGTTATAGGTATAAAAAATATGAACAATAATTTGTTGGACTTTTGGATTTGTTGGTCGATTTTTACTGATGAAGCATGGTTTCACATACCAGGTTCTGTAAATAGCCAGAATTATAGAACCTGGGCTTCATAAAGTCCTCATACATTTGTACAAACCGATTTACATCCCTTAACTAAGTGTTTGGGTATAGGCTATTGATTATATATAAAAAAAAACAGGGTTGAAAGGAACTATGACGTTCAAGCAATTTTATTGCCTGAATCGTTCAAAGGGTCATTTTAGATGAAAAAACCGCGGAGTTTAACGAAAAATTTTATGCAAAAAATCGTTAATAAACAATTTGAAAAAAAGCAAAAAATTAGATTTTTCGATTTTTTAAATTTTTTGAAATAATTTTTCTTTTTTTAGTAGAAGTAGGCAAATAAAATTGCCGTACAAAAAAACTAGATTAGATTCCCTTCAAAATGATGCGTTTTCAATAGATTTTGGACTAATATTGACTTAGTTATAACCGGTCAGACTTTAGATTTTCGTCGTTTATAAGATAATAATGATTATAATTCTTATTATTTTTACAATAAATTGGTTCTTTACTTCATAAAAAATTATTTCAAAAGTTTTATTTGTTAATAAAACATAAAGATTTTCACAACTTAGAGTCAAAAAAGTAAATAAAATAAAAAATGTTAATTTTTGCTTTTTTATACTGCTTATTAACAATTTTTTGCATAAAATTTTCCTTTAAAATTTAAAAAAAAGCCATGGGAAATTCAATTCTCTAAATAATTTTTCCTATGAACTATAGTGAAATTTTGCTTCGTTTTCGACCTAAAATTAAAAAACTGGAAGGGGTGCATTTTCACCCCTACCTCCAATTTCCACCCTATAATTTAATATCACTCCGAGGTTTTTTCATCTAAAATTACCATTTGAACGATTCATCTAATATAATATCTTGAACGTCATAATTCCTTTTAAAATCCTATAAATCAATAGCCTAGTAGCGATGTCAAGAATACAACAAAACAGCAACTGCAAAATGTGTATGAAAATATGCACAGGAGAGTAAATTTGTGCATAGTTAGTGAAGGACATCATTTTGAACATAATATGTAACGTTTTTATCGGAAATATGACAATATAGCTTACTAATGGTATGAATTTGAATTTATTTTATATTGCAGCAAAGAGCAATGGTTTGTAAATTAACGTAATTTTTTCGCAACGCTATTTTTATCTATAATAAAAACTAAACTGTCCATGTTTGATTAATTCTGTACTTAAATAAAAATAATAATAAACAGTTAAAGGTTCACATCATATTCTTTTTGCTTTCACAGTAAAAATTTGCAATTTGTTCATTATAGTTTTCTCATTTTAATAACGTTAAAAGCCCTCAGCGAAAAAATGTATGTTTTGGAAGTATATAATATTAAATTGTATGTGTTAAGTTTAATGTCTGCTCCGCTCTGATTTAGGCATTTTCATTTAATCTTACCAACCGTGAATTGTAAAAATAGCTCCTTTAGAGTTAGCGAAACGTCCAAGTAACTGGAGAAAAAACTAAAACTATGCAACAAATCAATACTGCTAGGTATTATCCAGATAATAAGCACGTTTAAAAACCCACCCCTTCCGGACGACACTGAGCGCCATCCCGTAAATACGAAATCCGAGCGAGACCAACGTCACATGAGTTATGGTTAATTTGTAGTAATTATTTCTGGATTTATGTCGCAGGTATTTGGACCATCTCTGGTTATTCGACTAACAACCCGATGGTCGTGATATACGGCTCCCAGTTCGGCGGCCGGTAATATAAAACTTGCTGGCTCGAGGTTTTCGAACAGCGGGACATCAGCTGTGCCAAGCAGAGTAGGGAATGTTCTAATGGATGTCCCACCAAAATAGGAATTTTTATGTCCAAAATTATCTCGTTAAATTCGGCCGATACTAATTAATAAAAACAGGCTCTTTTATCATACCGTTTAGTTATGCTTCAGCCAACAATTATTAAATGTTTTTACATTTTTGTGTAACCGCTAAATAAATAATTTTTTTAATTTTTAGTTACCTTTTCCCGTGGATTGAACTGTGTACTTAACCACCATGGAAGGCGCAGTCGTGGACGAAAAAACATTTCCGGTATAAAACGGTTTGTTTGAAAGACCCTTTTACTGTCCATAGCTGCACAGGTTGATCTAGAACTGATGACTGGCCACCATTATAGAAAAATAGAAAAGTAAGAAGGAAGCCATAATCACAGGTCTTACAGCATGAGTACGTATCTTGAAGGTCCATTTTGATAAGTATAAGGCTTTAAGATCTGTAACGTTATCCAATTTAGCAAATTTTAATGAAACATTTTTCATATTCACAACAAAAATAGATGGCAAAGGAACAAGCAAAATAATGTAACATTAAATAACAAAATAATTCTCTCCAATCGAATTAACCAGTTTCCTTTTTCTATGCGTTTTTGGATCAAAGAAATTGTTATTTTATTACTTTCCATGTGTCTAATTCATGGATTATATGTTTGACAGCGTTGCCAAATCACTCACTTTGCTAAAAAAGGCCTTAAATCAGTCGATATCTTGTACCATTTTTGATAATATCGAAATTTATTAACAACATACATATATTGTATCAAAAATGTGATATTAACATTTTAGGAAAAATCTTGGTTGCTATACAATTAAAAGAAAAAAGAGAACTGTTAAATAAGATATTCAATATGTGTATCTTGAACTTCAATGCATTTTCTGATATTGCTCAAACACCTCTGCTGTACTCGAAATAACATGTGGTGAAAATTTCTAATGATGGCGTATGTAATTATGGTATTTAATAATTCTTCCATACTATTTACAGAAGATTGATAAACAAGACTCTTAAGATGGCCCCAAAGAAAAAAATCGAGAGGATTAAGATCGGGAGACCGAGGCGGCCACGAAAATGGATTACCTCGGCCTATATCGTTTTCTATTACTTTTAATTTTTAAACATCTTTTAAATGAGAAACTTTTTTGTCCACAACTGTATCTAATGAATAATTTCGCATAAATCTACCACAAAAGTCCTGTGTTTTACTTTTTGTCTTTCGGTTGTTGAACATGACCAAATTCTTACAACCCGTTATTCTTTTCTATTTTAAGTGCGAAGCGCTTTTTATTCTTCGATTGTCGCCTATTAATTCTTCCGTTTCCAACGCACTTAGCGCCCAAACCGCTGCAACCCACTACGCTGCTCTCTTGAGACGGTTGTATAAGATTAAAATGGACGAAACGGATTTTAACACAATCAGGAACAATATTCGTATACAGGCGAGAAATGTACGCAATAATAGCAATGAAGGACTTAGTTTCCTCTTCTATAACACCTAATTACAGTCGACTTACCTTCGGTGGTGCAGATACACGAACATAACAGCATAAAAGACTGGGGATTTCTGTAAGGTCAAATGTCACGTCTGCCAGGTGTTAAATTAGTAATTCGTTTAGATATTAACAAACACGGTGTTGCTTTTTAAATTGTGTGAACTAGGTCAGGACCTTCAACCTCCAATAAATTTTTCTAAAGGTTTGATTGTCTGGCAATTACGATTTTCTAAATTATAGGTATCTGAGTCAAAAGTTGCGTAATTTTATCTCTATACCTGTTATTAATCGGCTGGTGCAAGCGAAGAAACCAGTAATTTATTTACAAAAAAAATTGTAGCAAGTCAACAAAAGAATTCTCCAGTTTTGTGGGTTCCCATAAGTTTGTGTAGGAACCTGCTATGCTGTGTAGGAACTAATACTCTGTATATTTTGTAAAATATAATTACTTTGCGCGGATACGTCGATTAGTATTTCTAGTTGAGGATTTTTTGACATACGATAATTGTAGGGTGTCTCAAGAAGAACATACGCAGTCATCAATAATTTTTTTATGGAACATCCTGTATATTATGCCATTTTTGAATCGTACGGTAAATTCTGAACACTTTTTGTATCACAGGACATTTTCGTAATAATGACGTTTGTAATGTGACAAATGGAAAAAATATTATTTAATGATAAAACATTGTTTAAATACAATTGCTTTATAATAAATGTTCAATGTTTTGTCTGTTTACTTCAATACATTTTTGTAGTCGAAGGATTGTTTCCCGTTGAACGTTTTACCTCTGCTGGAATAAGTCTTATTTCCTGGCGTATTCTCTGTTTTAGGTCATCGAGATTATTTGGTCTATTCACATAAATTTTGGATTTCAAAAACCCCATAAGAAGAAGTCTGAAGGGGTTAAATCCGGGGACCTTGGTGGCCACTCAATAGGACCTCTGAGTCCAATCCATTTATTATGGAATGTTAAGTCAAGAAATTGTTGAAATGAAATTGTAAAATGAGGAGGCGCCCCATCGTGTTGGAACTATGTCATTATGAGGAATATCTGGATCTTGTGGATTTGAAAACTGCTAAAGCGGGGACGAGTTCAAACTGAAGAAAGTCTAAGTAGCGTTATCCATTTAAATTTTCTTCAATCTTACGTTTTTCGAGTAATTAAAGTGTAAATTTTAATAAATAGCTCAAAATTGTACATAATGATTAGAAAAAAATTTTCGGATTCTAGTTCGTTTCTTTGCATTTCCTGAGAAAACTTACCATAGTAATGTATATATTTTTTTACACCATCAGAAAGTAGAGATTTCAACGAAGAAAAAGCCCACCGACGTTTTTAAAAAAGCAGATATTTTGACGTGAGAATTTTCGATTGAAAATTAGGGTGCTTTTTCGATATTAAGTAAAAATAAGGTGAAAAAATAAATATTTCAAATCAAAAAAATTACAGCGTGTTTGGGACATAAATAGGTAAGTTTTCACCAAATTTCGTGAAAAAAAAATTTGTTTGTAAAAGATAAAAATAAAAAACCAAAAACTTGGTTATTTGAATTTTTCACATAAATTTTGAGGTTATGTGAAAAAAGTGTAAATACAAAAGTTGTAGATCTTTTTATTACCTACAACTTTGCCATTTAACTTTTTTCCATAAGACTTGTAGTTTTTCTGGAAATCAAGGGAAACCGTTTTTTACCCTTAAAAACTCACCCCCTACCCCTTCCCGACCTCAGATCGCCCGTAAATTATTTTTCCTTTCATTTCTGTTATATTCTCTTTCTTTTCCAAAGGGTTTCATCCTACTATAATTTTTTTTGGTTTCAAAAATTATCTACCCTTCTCTATAAGTACTTCAATACGTACTTTCTCAGATAAATTCATTTTTAAAATGAAACCTTAAACTGACAAAGACACTGACAAACTAAACGCCTGTGATATTTTGGTTTCTATTCTCACAAAATACTACATCAAAATGGTGTAGGGGTCAAGGAAAGTAAGATAAAATTTGTCATACCATGTTGTTTTTGTTGACTTTTAAAAAAATGTTCAAGGTTTAGTTGTTCAATTTAAACATTTTTATTAATTACTTGTGTGTATTTCAAAATATCAATTTTCAAAAGTCATTATTACGAAAACCGATGATTTTAGAGATATGGTATAGTATACAAATAGCTTTCAGAATTTACCGTACAATAATTCAAAAAAGGGCATAATATAGAGGGTGTTCAATTAAAAAAATCCATGATGACTGGATACAATTTTCTTATGTCAAAAAATCTGCAACTAAAAATACTAATCGAGGTGTCCGAGCGTTTTTCCACAAAATAATAACCTGAATTTTAAACGAATTTGTTCCTTTCATTATGAACGCACTGTATAAAACTTGGAACTAAACATACCACTACATTTTCTCCGTTGGCGACGTTTGGGTTACGTAATGCACCAGTCTACACACAGAGACAATTGCCCACCACCATACATCATCATCATACATACCTACTACCACGTAGGTAAGTTTTAGGTGAAAAATAAAAGCAATTTGAATATCCACAAAGGCCATCAGTGCTTCATGTCTGAGTTGAAAGCCTCGTAGGCGGCTCATTATTGAAATGATAGTACAATCTGGCGGTCTTACTATGATTTGTGCGGCAAGTACATCTTGCGTTGTTCACACGGCGCCAGATAAAGCGATTTAATTTTAGAAAGATAGATCGGGCGGTATGTAAAGCAAATTGCTCTAAAAAAATAACATAAATGTCTTTCAAACCAAGCAACAACGAAAGGCATTACATATTTGTCCAGATTAGTTACTAATATCTAAATCGAGAAAATTAAAACCACAATACAGTAGAAACGTTGTAATAGTCAAGTGTCAAGAGTGTTATGTGAACAATAATGCACCGAAGAGGGCAGTGCACTTTGTCCGTAAGAATTATTATCCTTTAACACCCGTGATACCTTCATGGTATAACTTAATCCTAGTCTGTTACTTAATCCAAATTGTTTCCAATATAATTGATATGACATGGCTGAAGAGTGCAATCAGAGAGAATTATCAGTTTTATCCCCCATTTTGAACGATCTAATTAACATGGAGGTAAACAGTGTAGTAGTGGGTTGCTTTTTGTCTTGAGTGTGTGAAATCAATAATTTCCAAGCGCGCCTCAACGTAGGTCGTCTCTTTAGTACTGGCTTGTGTGTACAACGAATGTAAATATAATCTCAGCAGAAACCCACATTACTCTGAAACGTCTACAAGGCAGGAGGCAGGAAGAAGGAATTGTGGGTGGCTCATCACAGAAATAAGCGGTCGATGGTATCACGGCCATGTTGGGGCGCAACTAGCAAGTTGACACGCCGTTTTATTGCGGTTACACCGGCTTTCGCTCATGCTTTTCCCTGAAAATTGAAAACAATGTCTATATTAGCAATGAAATTGATTTAAATATTTGTGTTTCAGTGATGTGTCACAGATTAATGTACTATTACCAGGGAATAAAAAACGTTTTTTTATATTAACTACGAATTTATTAATACGAGCATTGGCTGCCAGCAAATATCTCCATTAGAGCGTAATTAAAAAAGTAATTTTCTGAACAGGCCTCGTATACCTTACTTTTATCGTCTCTATGTTTAAAGAAACTCATTTGCGGTAACTCTGAGATCTTTAACAAACGCTGACTTATCCAGTACATGGTTAATTAAAATTAGGAGAATCAGAAATAAAACTTAAATAGAGCGATAGGTCATCAGCAAGACCCTGGGCGATGTCGTTAAAAAAAAGAACGAAAAGCAGTGGACCAAGCATCGAACCTTGCGGCCTACCCGATGTTTAATTAAATAACTCAGGCAAGGTGAGACCTATGTCCTTAAACTATCGATATGTAGTTTAAATCTGAAGTAAAAAATTCACAAATTTAATTTTTGCTTTGATTACGCCCGTTGGTCGGAATTTCTTTCATTCGTCTTTTAAATCCACTTAGTATAACCGGCGTAAATCTATTATAATGGTTTTTGCAGAGCCCGGTTAAGCTGTGCAACTCTGAAGCCGCTTGTTATCGCGCGTATCTAGTAAATATTGCGTAAATCACTTTGCGTTCTGCAAAAAGTTAAGCCGACAGAATTTAACAAATGACTGCGATTAATTTTATTCAGATTATGGTCGGAGAGTCACGGACGGACGACTGAGGAATCCCTGCTCTTTATAGTCGGGGAAAATATTTGTATTTGTTACATATTTTTTTATTATTAGTATCTATATTTTCCGGTGTAAAATAATGTTTTTGTAACATAATAATTTACTTATTACTTTAAAAATGCAAGTACAGGGTGATTCACTATATTTTGACCTCCCCCCCGTTAACTTTTTTGTTTTAAGAGTTATAAAAAAATATGAAATACAAAAGTTACACGATTTTTTATGTTTTCGAAAATGAAAGCAGAAAAAGAAATGAAGTCCAAACAACATGGCGGATGTTAACTTTGTTAATTTAAATAGAACACCCTGTATATTTTTAGATATTTGGATGGAACGTTCCCTGTCGAGCATAGTCATATAGGGTTTGTTGGGTCCATCTCTAACAATAAGTGAGATAATATCAAAAAACGATAAGAAGGTTTTTTTATTAGGAAAATAAGACATTTTGTAATTGTTAGACCTCTTTCAGCCTTTTTTCCAATTATGTAAGGATTTACAGATTTAGTTGAAATGTATTTTGTCATATCGGACATTAATATAGTCCAAAATGCTAAACTAAATCTCACTAATTAGAACGTGAAGCCTTTTTACTCATGGTAGGCCATGACAGTGACAGGTAATGTTATGGAAATGTTGTTATTGTTTGGCAGTTTGTATTATTGTTTAATTAAAATAGGTTACACAGAAGTAGAAAATTTAAATATTATAGGAATAGAGTAAGTCCATACGCTACTTTAATTCCTAATATTATTTAAATTGTCTACTTCTGTGTAACCCATTTTAATTAAATAATAATATAAACTGTCAATCAATAACAATATTATCAAGACAGTACTATCTGTCACTGTCACGACCTACCATATATTACTGTCCATGAGCAATTAGCCTTACACAATCTAATTAGTGATATTTAGTTAAAATACCTATACGCATTTTTGACCGTATGTCAAAATATTACAACTAGATAAGTCTGTAAATCCTTACGTAATTGGAAAAAAGGCAGAAATGCCTGAAAGAGGTCTAACAATAATTACAAAATGTTTTATTTTCTTTCGTTTTTTAATATGATCTCGCTTATTGTTAGAGGTGGTCCCAACAAACCTTATATGACTATGCTAGACAAGGAACGTTCTATCCAAATATGTAAAAATATACAGGGTGTTCCATTTAAATTAACAAAGTTAACATCCGCGGCCATTTTGTTTGGACTTCATTTGTTTTTATACTAACATTTTCGAAAACTTTTGTATTGCACATTTTTTTTATAAATCTTAAAACAAAAAAGATAATGGGGGGTCAAAATATAGTGAATCACCCTGTACATATTCTCCCTGCTTTTGAGAAATCTTATCAGTCATAGTCTCATGAGGCAATCATGGACGACCGATTAAAAAAATGGTTTTGTATTCAATCTTACCGATCTTAAGAAATTTTTTGAAATTTGAACATGCATTAGACAATATCCGCTTTGACTAAAATTTTTAAATTTTGGCATCTGCCTACTAAAGCCCACTAAACAAGTTAATGTAGGATTTGTACTACTAAAATTACGTTCGCTATTGAATATTCGTTTGCTTCTTCTTCCAATGAGGCGTCTGAAGATCGAATACTGAAAGAAAGAAATACGGACAGACATCACTTTTCCTCAAAGTCTTTTTCCTCGACCAAATATACCTTTTATTTTGAAAGCACCAGTATAATCAAGAGCGCAATAAAAAAGGAGGGGATGAGTCCATGATTCTGGTAAAATGTCTATAATTGAAGCAACCGAAAAGTGCTACTAATTTCGTAATATTTTAATATTAACAGGTCGATCGTAACCACATTTTTATAGTCAGGTCTTTAAAATTCTGTGTGTGGACAAAAAACATTTTGTCGAAATCTAGGCTGTTCTCTTTTTTCTACTTTGTTTTTGACACTGCACATGTTGACTTTCGTTGGCCGCTGTTCCAGAGTCAAGTGCTTCGAACTGCTTTTGTTCGATTTTCCGCGGATTAATCTCCCGATTTTTCGCCAGCTTGCCTTGACTATAACAAATGAATGACCAACGGATCTGCCTCGGCCGAGCCGGACGATATTTCACACCCACGACAGTCCCCTTGGACATCGAACACGATAACATTCGCACGATACACTAAAGCGCGGTTAAAATTACTTCACGCTCGCGGTTAGGTTTAGTATGGTTACCTGTTAGGTATTTCGCAAATTATAACACCGTCGCATTCGGTGAACACTAGGCGGGACGGGAATTAGTCGATTTTCGTAGCTAAAACTGAAAACTAATCTTTTCACTGTTGTTTCATTCGGGGTGTTCATACTTCCACGTAATTCGCGCACAGTCTCAGCTACAAACTCTCCGTACTTTTAATGAATTTTAATTAATTACTAATTTTGATAATTTTGTGTAAAATTTTTATGAGTTTACGAATAGTTGTTCCTGAAGGGTGAGGACGCAACAGGCCGCCCCAAAGCGGCGGCTAGGAAATTGCCCCTCAACAATGTGCATCATTGTTCTCCATAAACGATCAAGTCTCATCAGTCCGAATCGGAAATGTCGTGCGCTACTGGGTGGCATCGGTAATAACACCAAATTATCTCCTCTAATATCGACCGTTCCAACTAATAATGTGGACTAAATGGAACAAATTATCGAGCAACTTTACTAATTTGGCTTCCCTCTTATTTCAACTGGTTTGCGTTTTCAATCAATCGAGGCTTGATTGTCTGCCTACGATGAGCTCAGTGCGAGGCGGGGCGTCGGCAAATTGGTCTCGTTTTTTTCGTTGTAGGGTAATAAACTGTCTACGTGCTGATTCTCTTTTTATTTAAATATATTTTTAAAACATGTTGGAATGTTAAATTTAATACTATTGTAATAGTTTTTATTATTTTTAATTTTTGAATTTCATGAACTTTAAGTTGAGACACAAGATCTTTTCATCAGTAGTAAATTCTAGTAGGAAGTTATTGAGAGCATGCAACACATCACACAAGAAAAACAAAAATGTGATCAGTAATACCAATTTATTATATCACCACAATGTGAAGCCACTTTCAATGCAATGAATATTTAAGGAATATTTCCAAAAGATTTTCAAATTTCCAATACACACTTTTTTATATATTTTAGATTCAAAACAAATCTGACTCTAGGCTTAAAGTTTTATACAGGGTGATTTCTCTTTAAATGAATGAAAAATGTTTCTTGGTGTTTTTTAATAGTAGCACCCGTTTAGGAGAGATTTGGGCTTATTTTTACGTTTTATTGAATTTTTCTAATAAATCAATCAGTTTATTTGAAGAAAACCCACTGGAAGAAAAGAAAACGCCATTGGCGGTTCTTTGTAGAAATAATTTTATTTTTTCAGAAAAAATATCAAACTAAATAATAAAGTAACATTATCAAATAATAAGTAATTAAGTCCTGCCACAATTGTTCCAAACGAAATCCTTCCGCATCGATACACTTTTGACATCTTCTAATCAGGCTATTTATAGAGGAATTTATCATGGTATGATGAAAGGTAATTCTGCTTTTGAGGCTGTCGAAAACGTCATATTTTGGTTTATCTCGTCGAGCTACTTCAAATTAAGCACAAAAGAATTTTTGTACGTGGTCCAGAAGTCGAGAAAATCGATGTAACTCGAAAAATTTTTAATATTTTTTAATTTAAAAAAATCGTACTTTTTTTGTTTGCCTAGGGCTACATTTACAGCTAATAACAAGTTTCAAAACCTTTTGCAAGAGATGCAGCAAAAATAAAAAAATCGATTTTTGACGATTTTTTCGATATATCTCGAAAAGTAGTAGAGCAATCAATATATTTAAAAATAAGAATCGATAGGTTTTTCTAATAGCTACAACTTTCACATTTAACTTTTTTCGATTGGAGTTCAAGTTTTTTTATTAGCGGAAAACCGTTTGTTTTTATGAATTTTTAGGTTAACTTTGATTAAGTCAATGCGCTATAGTAAATTTCATTCAAATCGTTCAGCGCATTATGAAGATATGGCAGAAAAAAAATATATTTTTTTAAAACTTGAACACCTTGTATCTCGTGTACCATGCCCCCCCCCCCCAGGAAAAAAGTTTATAGAGCAAACTCTACTTATTTTTTGGCAACTAATCCATTCCTACAGTTTCTGAATTTAAAGTGGGAGCACATATTTTTCATGCCAATGTAAGCGTTTTTATTTATGCAAACAGTAGTCAGAAATGTTTGGAAGGTTTCTTAGTTATTCTTTAAAATTAAACTAAAATAATTTAACTGATGTCTTCTTAAGACATAAAATTGTTGATTGCAGTATTGAAAAAACAATTAATTTAATTACTATACAGTTCATTTACTGTGCGAAAATTACACAGGTAGGTAATCTGTTTATCCTTTAATAATTGTTGTTACGGGTTGATTTTGATAAATATGGCTCTGTGACTTTGTTAGCGAGCTTTTCTGTGCACTATTTGCACAAATTCAAACAATTCTTGGTTAGTAAAACATCAAGAAAGTCCTTTTGTTCGGCGCAGATCAAAAATTTATAAAAAATATAGAAACTATGCATTAATGTTACTACTAAAGAAATATATTTTTTCTTTATATCCTTAAGGATGACAAGGCCCCAGACCAGTTGACATTGTCCGTCGCAGGCGAGTGAAGACGTCAATAGGAAGTCGAACTGCTACACTTAAAGGAAACCACATAATTCTACTAGATTACTGCCGTTCAAATCGACTGCCATGTGTTCGTATAGAGACCACACATAGAGCGGTTTTTATTTATTTCTGCCCGTATACAAATACGCGATGGCTGGGTTCATGTGAAATATGCCATTGTTATTCACTTTGCGCAATATCTGCAATAAAAGGCCTTTATTGTCTGTCTGATATCTGTCTTACCCACCTCGCTCACGTATGCGCAGGTTTTATTGTACGGCTTTATGTGGGCAAATGGAATCGAAAAAATCATTTTTAGTCCCAGCTTTACCAAGCGTCTTTAATATTTCACCATTGCCTATCTAATATTTTCACTAAATGCGCTAATTACCTCTGTCATTAGAGAAACACGAAGACTACTTCGAGCGGGTCAAAAAATTTTAAAATAGTGTAATATTGTTTTCCTTAAGTGAATATTTTACTCATCAGTCAAATTTGAATTTAAAGAAAGAGCAGTGCAGAATTATCGGTCTTCGAATACACCTGATTTGAAATTTACTTTACCTTTACTTTAAAATAGGAGCAGCATCGGAAACGAAGTATCACGAACCGAAGAGCAGTGCAGAATTATCGGTCTTCGAATACACCTGATTTGAAATTTACTTTACCTTTACTTTAAAATAGGAGCAGCATCGGAAACGAAGTATCACGAACCTCGTTACATATCTGTTAAATTGAATATAAATATGTGTCCGCATATTTCCCACGACCCCGTCATTCAATCAGATAATGGAGTTTGAGCGGAACACGCTTCAAATTTGTAAGAGGAAAACGCTCGTGACTGTTACATATCAAACATCTCGGATGACACATTGGAACTACAACAGAATGTTTTCTTGAAACAATTTTCGATGCGTCAATGTTCAACAAGGATCGGACATGAAACAATAACAGATGTTCTGCGCTCTGCTACAAAAAATGTTACAAGGGAGAAGTATTTGTGCTGAGCAAGGCCTACACGCAATTTTTGGATGGTTTGGACGTTACTTGATGATGTGTTCGATAAATATAAAATTGTAGCGAAAGACGAATTTTTATCTTGGAAATTGGAGATGGAAGGTGAGTCTGATGAAGGCAACTTTTTTAATATACATGGAATGTAATGTTTTCTTTGTCAATTTCATCGTTATTTATCTTTAACGACTTAGACACTTGTAAAAATATAATCTTGAAAACGCTAAAAAGTTCTGATAAGCCGTGTTATCAGATATTATTCATGGCTAGTATCACAATGGTTATTGTTATATTCCTTATAAAGTAAACAACTATTTACTTACTGTGAAAATTTAAATTAAACCAATGCCACAAAACCAGATTTGGGAAATACCTGAACTTATGCCCCATACATTTGATGTTTGATCTCTCACAAATGGAAGAGCTGATAACAGTCACTCTTCTGCCAATACCATGTCATTATCATTTGCAGAAAGCCATGCACTTCCTTTTGCGGACATTTATTATAGATCCCCTCAACTTTTACGGTTATAATAGTGCTCTTCGTGGTTTCATATTCGTACAAAGGTTGTCGTCATGTCTAATTGGCTACACTTACATAGATGCGCATTTGTTCTCCATAGTCTCCTAAAAATATTAGCTATTATTCCAATTACTTCATTATGTTACGTTAGGACACAGAATATTGGGACACTCTGTATATACAAAAATTCACAATTTATAATAATCATCTTTTACAGTATCCAACAATTATGTCTATGGTTCTGAATAATATTTTTAAAAATTAGTACAGGATATTAGTAATTTTTTACTTTAGAGATTTTTTAACCCATTTTAAAAAGCGGTGTTCCTCAAAGCCCTATATCGCGACCCCTACAGTTTAAGTTTTATTCTCTTTTAATTTTAATATTGCTAGAATAGTTAATATAGACTCGAATGCTGTTTGTTCTTCGTACTTTCATATTCGTTCGTTTATTTTACGATCCCGCGGTGTCCCACACGGCTTGTTTCCCGGGTGGGAGCTGGGATGAGTCGGTAAAAGCGAATTCAGAGCAGGGCAAGTCACAATCGCGAAGGTGGTTATTATTAATTGCTCTATCAGATATTACCATAATAGTTACAGATGGCGAATCGGACCCATTATTCATAGCAATTATTGCAAATGATCGATCGGCAATTATTAATTATTATTACGATAATTGGAAGATAAAGAATACGTTGCATACAGGATGTTGACTGTTTTAGTGAAATATACTTGCCGTTCCTATTTTTAGAGGAGTGATAGAAAATAAAAGATGAAGATGTAGATATGGACCTGTACAGTGTTACATTGACAAAAAGTAGTAGGTACTTATGTTAATCATTTTTGGAATTTTTTAATTTTCGACAATAATAATTTTAACCGTAAAAGGTTGACCTGTTTTTTGTTCGTTTATGTGACCACAGTTTGTTTTTTAAATAACGTTAATCTTTTCCTAGCTACTCCAAGTGAATGTATGTTATTGCGTTGAGTTTGATTAAATTTTGTTTTTTGAATTTTTAATTTTATATTTTTTTATTATTTTGAGTGCCAAAATTTTTAGTATTTACTTAGAGCTAACTCCAAGTTCACAGTGTGGTTTCCTTTTATTATTTAGTATTTGGTAATAATTGAATTTATATGAAAATGAAAGATTAATTTAATATTCGGCAAATCGAAATATATTACAAATTTCTCAAGAAAATTTTTACAATTTGCAGTTTATTGACTAATTTATTGATATTTATGAACTAAAATTTTTACAACTTTTGTGAAATTTTTACTTTAAAATATTGACTTTATGCATGTTTTTAGCGGAATGATCATTACATTTTTAGATTGTACTCATTTTTCTGAACATTTTGGTATTTCTACATTCAAATTCAAAATTGAACTTTCTATGAATTTTGCTTAATTTTGGAAATTTTGACAGCTTAATTTTATGTCTGTAATGTTGATCAATGTTTTTAAAATTAACCTCTTTTCACATTATCAGTTTTTTCTTGTTTGTATTGATTATTATTAATCGAAATGTTCAAATTTTGGTCTCATTTCTGTATATTCAATCTTATTACATTACAAATCATAATATCATAACAATACATATATTTTTGTAGGCATTTTCTGCTCCAAAATTATTAGAAATGTTTTTGCCTGTTTACTTTAAATTAACCTAATTGGTAGGTAATTGCTGCTGTTTTTTTCTATTTTTTCATTTTCTTTCCCTTGTGAGTTTTTCTTTCAGTTCACCATCATTTTATATTTTTGGTAATAACTACGTCTGTCCTGTAATTGGATTTTGTCTTGACAGATTTAAATAAGTAAACAACAAATAAAAAATTGCAAACCCTTGCATTTTTCCGAGCCAAACGGCGTATTTTGAACGCTGTATTATTTAACTGCCCGATCGTCGATCCCTGAGGCACCACTGGCGCATTTCACATTCGAAATCGGGCGCTAGAGAAGCCGCTCTTGCGGGGCCTAACAGAAAAAAAACTGACCTCTTCAATTACGTGCCACAACTATCAATTTCCTTTATAAAAGCGATGTTTGCGAGATATTATTGTATCATAATTACGATTTCTGCGAGTCATAGGTGCGCATTAAGGCTGTTCGTGTCTCTCGCGTGCATACAATTGGAACGTGAGAGAGTGGAACGAAATGCCGGCTTTCGGATCGAAAAGCATGATATTTGTGATCTAGTTTTGCCGGCGAACCCTTCCTCTGAAAGTGCAAGTCAGCAATACTTGCATGAAAATTTATATTCTTTATCTATAAACGACAGCACTAGTAAAAAAAATAAATTTACTTTAATGATTGAAAGATACGATTAATTATAGATGTTAAAAATTAAATTTTGTTGCATGGTCAGGAACGCAGTGTGACGTCATTTAGTGTGACCGAGGACACAACCAGCTTCTCGGAGATATGACATCTACAATTAAGATAGAATATAATATTTCGAAGAAGCGACACTTCCAGTAAATGAACTTATTCCTTACAATTAAATACTGATATAGTATTTAATTCGCAAATATGGACAGTCAACGGAGCATGTAAAGTAGAACAATATCAGCCATTACTGTGCATGCGTAACGCGACATATTTACTGTTTAAGGTATAACTGAACTTTATCTGATTATTAAGGTAAGAAATTAGTATATATTCATGTCCAGCTACCCCAAAACAGTCGTATATGAAATTTCCCTTAAATATTTTTCAAGAAAAATACGTTAAATAACAAAAAATTATTTCCGAAGGCCTGTAATTTTTTACACAAGCAAAATAGTGTTATAGTAACTCCTTGATCTAAATCGGTTTTATCTAAAATGTTATTTTTGAAGTACCATCCATTCCGGACACCCTCTATACGTTATTTATAGTTTCTAATATTTATTTATAGTTATTTTTATATTTTCTTGCACATGCTCTTAGAAATTTTTAGCCTGATGCTTGTTTTCATATTAATGATACCTTCCGTCGAAAAAAAAGTATTACCCTTACCACAATGCAGTCCATTTAACCGCATTATCTGAGTTTCGACTTCCAACGCTATTATTATAATAAAAATCAAAATAATTACTTATAGCTGATTGTAGCAGACCACCCTTGCTGTATGCAACCAATTCCAGTAGTTGTTTCTACAGCAACAAGAGGATTATTTTTTAGTTTTATTACGTTATTTGGAGGAAACACATCTACTGCAAAGTTAATCTTATATGTGATGGTTTTAATCACATATTTGTTTTATTTGCAGTTTGTTATATTAAGTACTTGTAGTAAACGATTATTATCTAAAACTCCTATTTTCACTTCTGCCTTCTGTCTATAATAATTAATGTAACAGTTTTTACAGGATATATTTTTTGAAATAGCGTTCATACGATATACTTTTTTGCTTAGCATCGTGGTGCTACATGGACTAAAAAAAATCGTTATCTCCCATCTGCATAAAATGATTATTTATTTACTTAACTGGAATTGTTGTTCGAGATCAATGTAGGGGCGGTCTGGCAGTCGGTTCTGTTGATTGCTCAGAACTGATACGGGGGTTAAACATACACAGATACAATATTTCAATTTGGAGCCTCGCTATCTAGATCTTCGCGTGTAAGGATGCACGTCTTTGACTCGTACAGGGTACTCAAAATTTGTTACTCCTATAAGCTATCTTTGTCGAAATTTTTACTCTTAAGTATAACAAAATTTTTGTTTGTACAAAAATAATTATAGTCACATAAATTATTTTTATTACAAGTTAGCAATAATATTGATAACGGTCTTATCGGAAAAAACGTATTTATTTGTTTGTTGCAAACAGTCAAAGATATTCGCATTACTGGAAATTGCTTAATCTTATCTGGGACTTAATTTTGGAACAATATATTTACCTTATTTTAAAAATGTCAAGTGGGTATATTGAACGATGATCCCATAAAATCGATAGCGATATTCGTTTTATAATTTATTTAAAATAATCTTTATATTGTATACTCAGAGTCAAATTTTGTTCTACAAAAATTTAAAAGAAAGCAAATTGTTCAGTAAGAAAGAACTTACAATTTCTTATTCTATCATTTTTTTCATAACTTTGTTAGTTTTTAAAATATTTTGAAAAAAGACGATTTTTTAAAAAATTTAAAAATTTTATTCAAAAGTAAATGATTTTTTTTTAAATTTAGGCTTCTAAAATCGTTCAAATTCCCAGAATCTACTGTTAATACATAAATAAAGTAAATTTCAGAAAGAATATATTTAATTTTTTTTCCGTCGTCATTAATTTTAATACCGATTTTTTTTTTTTTCTTAAAAATCAAGACAATCATTTTATTTTGATTGTAACTTCATTAGTTTTCATGCTAACGATGTCTACCACCACACAATTTAAAGGTCTTTTCAAGAACTTTAATAGGCGTCATATAAGTTTTCCTCGAAAAACATTTTCCGCTACAGGACGTTGAACGTTTCTATTATAGCTATCTTCGAAATTGACTTCAACTTTTGGGAGTCATAACACGGGTTAGCACCATCGGCACTATATAACTTTGGTTTCTTGGGCTATTCCCTAGCTACAGTTCAAATTTCATATCAATCCATTCCATCCGAAAAAATTGGTAACCAATATGCTTCAGTGACTGGACTATTATACTATTTTGTAGAAACTTGTGGAAAATTGTTGCGTTAAAAAAAAACACTTTCAACTGCGTAGTAGTCCACGGAAACGCCATTAACGGCCGACAGAACTAATTGTCGTTTTACTACCAGCCACTTTGTCGATGCTGAAAGTTCCTTTGCGTTGCCATATACAAATGCGGATAAGAGCGGTCGACAATGCCGAGGTGAAGTAAGTGTACAATAAAGATTAAAACCCCATAAAATCCAGACAAAAGAGTCAATGGGAGTATGTAAAAAGTAACGAATAGACCCATTAAGTTGGTAAATGTAGATCTGAGGCAGTTACAAGTACGCTGAGGATCCCTAGTTGGCAATTCGTCGTGTGGGGTAACGCTGGTCTCGGTGAGCGCTCTTGTTAACAGCCCAGATTAGCGCTCCCCAGGCAAGGCTTTTCACCTGTCGCTACACATTTGAAGTGTCTACACGATGTTCCAGCGCTGCTGCCGTTTTCTCCGATGGAAACTATGGCACCCTAGAGCTGGCTGCGGTCGGTTTCGAGCCAAGTGGGTTTATTCGCTTCGTTCTCGACATCCTGGAATGTCTCCAGTCAACTGGGCGCACAAGTCGTGTAAAAACGTCAACTCGACGAGTACGCAGTAACAGAAACAGTAGTAGTAAGAAACTTTTTTATCAAAACAGTATTTTGCCAAAAACGAATAGTACGCGCGTGTTCTACATCAGTATCTTATTCAGAATTTAGCATCGTATCTTGAGAAGTTGATGAGTAATCGCAGTGTTCCTCGAAATAAGTTCCTGCATAAAGTATCGCATGAGTTACATTTGTATTTAAAGAAAATATCGATAACGTTATATGTAAAACAAATATCGGGCATCTTAAACTATTAGACTAAAACATTCTACAAGCTAATTCAAATGAGTTATAAACTCATCAAAAAAATATATCACAATGCTTATTGTTGCATTAAAAAATGAGTTTAAGGTCTATTTGTAGAAATGTCAAAATAATAACACCATTTGAACAAAAATTTCTCGAATTATCTTGTTAAAGAGTTGCAAATTTTGAATTTTAAATGATATTAAACATATGAAAAACTATTCCTCGTAGATATCCAACTTTCTTCAACAGATACATTTATTAAGATGAATGATCACAAGCGAAACATGCTTACAATCAGACTTTGTTATATTGCAACAAGCAAAAATTATGTCGTGATAGTAGAGGAAATACAATATATAGTCTTCCTGTCGCCATCCCGGAAGATTATTTACGTAGCACGATTTTCGTGGTACAGGAAACACTTACTTACTGACAGTCTGAGGCACCTTTCTACTTAGACTGTCCACGAAATTTTAAGGACATAAATTTGTTCCTATGAACGGCTGTTAACCTCAGAGACTACCGATTTCCATAAAAAATGTATGTTTCCATAATAATACATGCTACGAATAATATTTAAAAGAAAAAATCAATCAGGGACTGAAAAATTGCCACAGAAATTGCCAGGTCTGATAGAATCAAACGGACGAAAGGGGATTTTCAACCGTTTAAATAAAATAAAAAAGAAACCTGGTCTTAGTGCTGCATCTACACAAAATCTTCAAAGCATGCATTGCCTAGAGACGTAGCATAAGGTGAAGATCAGTTATTTTCCTAAGGTGGAATGAAAAACTTTAAGCTCCAAGGAGGAGTGTACCTATGGTTGATCGCAGTGGTAAAAGTATGATTTATCTGCTTTATATACCTACAATCTATAATCTACAATCTGTTCCCTAGCAGGAACCTTATTGTCCCATTCATCTGAATCCTGAAAACTAGTTCTTCGACAAAGAAATTCAATCTGTTCTCTTGCTTTTTGTCACATATTTGTGAAAATACTCCACGTACAGTGAAACACATAGCTTCTATCAGTTTCTTAAAAGGTTCTTGACATTGTGCTGTACAGATAAACTATTTTTCAGAAAGTCGATGTAGGGGTTTAGCGATATTGACAGAATTCTCCACAAACATCCTATAGCATATGCAGAGTCCCAGGAAACTTGTTAATTCTGGTTTGTCATTTGGTATAGGCCATTTCCAGATGATTTCGATTTTCTTTGGATCAGTCTTCACTTCTCCAAAGAAATAATATGACCCAAGTACTTATCTCGATTACGATAGGCATCATAGTCAAGACAAGTTTTCCAAGTCATCCCAAGCAGAATTGTTTCCATAAGTCTTTTAAACCTGGCCGACCCGTTACGAAGGCATCACTTTCAACTGCTAGCCTTTTTCCATGGAAAGCATCACATTTTCTTTATCGTCTATATGGAATTGCCAATAGGCGCGTTTCAAATCAGTGTGGAAAACTATCGAGATTCATACTTCATATATATATATAGATGCCATATAATAAAGCATTAGTTTTCCGTTTTCGGCTAATTCTTGCCGACCAATTACAGCCAAGAGTACGTCGGAAATACTACGGGAAAACGTCACGTTTATGATCTGAAGCGGGACGACAGGTATGAATCAACTCGTCTAATGTGGCGGTCTCCGTGGTCTGCCACGGTGTGGGAATGCTAAAATTGAATTACTCGTTAGTGATTTAAATGAGAGGTCTCCGCTTGTCCCGCCATAAATCAGTACGGCGTGAGTTCGCGCCGGTAACAATATAGTAATTAATAGCGGCCCACGAGAATATTAGTATCGAAAAATAAACATTAGATAATCTGTAATTATAGGGGGACGGGGTTATCGATCCATCTGATCCGGGCGCGAGGTAACAATAAAGTAACAGTGGATGCGAGTCTCGGGACCGGCTTCATAAATCTAGTCCAGGACCTGAAACATGATATACTGCCGAAGGAAATTAGTACCCTTTCGGTGGAGTGAAGGAATTGCTTGTTATACCATTAGAGAATCGCATTAAATAAGGCGTTTTTTTCAAGTCGAAATGCAGTCAAATGTACGAGGTTTGATAAAAAAAATAATGGGAATTGTTAATTTTCCCAGAAAGCATTCACTTAGTCTTCAAAGAATTCCCCCAGCTGGCTAAAAAATGATAGAACCATAACTGACAGTGCTGCCAATACACAAATAAAGAATCCACTAGACAAGATACACTTTATATTCAATAAATTTTGATTCATTATCATGTAATTGCGTCAGTTCTTTTTATTTTCATGTGAAACAATTAAAACCTCACATTACGAACTTCTTAGACTTCTTAGCAATATCTCCAAGTGACACTCTCTGATATTTAAAAGAATTGCCAATGGCTTACAGTTACCTTTAATTTTTTCATGTAGTAACGTTTTTAAGAGTTTGGGGACAACCGAAAAATTCTTGCAGAGAATGGCATTTTCCCATAAGTTTACAATTAAAAAAGATTTCCTCTTCAGGAAAACTCGTGAGACAAACCGATCATTTATCAACGAAATACGTAAACCACCTGAGTAATCAATAAACACATTATATTATCTCTAATTGGTATTTTTAGATACTAAGTTTTATCTATTACTATTCAAGGTGCAGTGTGATTGTCAATGTGTAAATAAGGAAGGTCTTTCTGAAATAGGTAGATTTCTATTTTTTATATTATTTTTATATTAGAATGCTTTTGAGAGCTTTGATTGCTTATAATATTATGCAGCTTATTAATTTTATGATAACTGGTTTTAAAATAAGGCAACTTGCAATTTTTCGTAGTCAGTATAAACTAATATCTTATGTTAATTTTACTGTATAGCTTTGGGTTCAGTTTATAAATTACAAAAAAATTGCAAATCCGCAAAACGCATCTACTGCAATATATTAAAAATACTTGCATTTTTATAAATGATTATTATTTTGGACTTGTACACAAGACATTCATAAAATTACATTATTAATCTTTCCCTTTAGGCACATTAAGAAGAAAAGCTTTAATAAAGTTACAAACAGTTTCCTGACCGAAGTTCGTACCAAATTAGGAAAGATAAGTACTAGGTAACATTTTTATTCATTACCTTTGGGTTTGAGATTATTATTTTTCTTAAATTATGTTTATTTTTTCAGTACCCTTCCGAGGATAATAAAAGATAATGGCACCTAAGGTATGAAATTTTCACTTAATTTATTAAATTACGCTGGTAATAACTTTTAGATTGAATTTTGTAAATAATATTGTAATATTATAGAAACAGCTAAAGATGTTCTAAACATAATTCTATAAAACATTAATAATATTAATCCATTATCATTTTACAGAAGAATTTAATTTGGTTTGTTCAATTTTATTTACAGTTACCATAATTTTTCTTAAAAAAAACTACATAAAAAATCGGTAAAAGAAAGCGTTGATAAAGTTTTCTCAAGCGAAATATTTTGAACTTCTTGAAAGTATCATTAATTAATAAAAACCTTTTATTTCAATGTATATCCTCTTAATTGAAATAACACTCCTGTTTATTCTTAGAAAAATTTATTTATTGTACTGTGTCCGTCCATTTTAGGGACTTGCGAGACGGAAAGGAACAACTGATCATGGAACGTCGTACGAACAAAAAATAGCTGCATTGTTAGGAGTAAGATGCGCTCTTCGTGATGACATAGAGGATATGTGGATGGGTACTAATATAGATGGATTGGGGGCATTCGACGATTTGGTCTTATTTCTACAGAAAAAGAGTGGAAGCAGCATTAGTAAGGAAGTGTATCTAATTCAAATTAAGTATAAGAAAAATAGAAACATAAATGTATCTTCAAGTGATAATGATTTGCAGAAGTACCAAACAAGTTTCTTGAAAATTAAAGAAGATTTTTCAAACTGCACATCACCCTTAATAGACTGTTGTGCATTTCAGGACACGAAATTCTTATTATTTACCAACACTCAAATACACGCATCTAATAACGTAACATTCTCGGAATATCAAAATTCTAATGATTTCATAAACACAGGTAAAATGTTTCAAATCTCTAGCATTAACTATGATCACGATTTCCTAAAACAAACTCTGCTTTACTCAAATCAAGTGGATGTATCGAAAGTACAGAATATTATAAAAAATGAAACTGACAAATATTTTATAAATTGCAACGTAGAAGCAATAATAAAGTTCTTTGAGAACTGGCATTCTGAGTATTTTGAAAACAAAATGGCATTAGAGAAAGAAGATATTCGATCTTTTATGCTTGAAACGATGTTATCAAATTACATTCCAGAACCAAAAACGACTGAATTCCCAAAAGCTAGCATATGGAACGAAGTTGCAAGTCAGTTTCAATTTGTGTTTGTAAAAAAGGAAGATAACCTAACAAAAATTTGGCAGGCTGTAAATCTTCAAATGTGTAAGTGTTTCGATGATCAAAGTACAGATTTATTAAAATGGAACGAACCGTTAAGTCAACCATCAAGCAAAGTAAGCAAAATTAAACAATACTTTCAGAAAATTCAACCACCTATTAGGAAAGACAAAAGTTCGTATAACATTAAAGACTTATATCTACTGCTGTGGCAAGTCTGTGAACTACCACTAATATTGAATCTAAATGTAAATATTGATTCTCAAAAAGACATATATGTCGTATTATCGAAATTGCATTCATCTAAGTCTAATAGACGTTACATTTTTCTTGGAGAGGTTACTGGTGATTTTGACCAGTACTTTACACATTTTAACTTTCTTCGAATTGACAGGGACATTCAGGAAAAGGTTTTGAAAAATTCTTACGTGTCCTTGCAGGGTAAAGAAGCGGTGACATTAGAAAAATTAAAGCTAAGTGATGCAGCATTGGAAACAATATCGCCTGAGCTATTAATAGAATTGTTACAACCAATCACAAAGAAGGCTGAAGCTGGTCCCGTCTACATACCTAGGTTCATACGGCAACCTATTGTTTCAGTTAATGTTTTACTTATACCAAAGGTTGTATTTGTACTACTAACAGGCGGTGTTCCAATAAATTATCATGTATTAAAAAGATTTGGAATAACGATGCCGTGGCACATATATAATCTTTATGCTAACGAACGTGTTATTACAGAAGGTAATACAAATTTTGACCCAGGTAAAATAAAAAACATTATTTGGAACAAATATGCTATTAGTTCGAAAGAGTACAAATACATTGAAGACAATATAAATAAAGTTCGAAAATGTCGAGACCAAACAGTTCACTACCTTAGATTTCTCGATGAGAACAAATTAGAATGGTTACGCTCCACCAAAAATACATATCAAGTTAAACCTTTTCTCGTTTCAAGTCCAGAAAATTATTTACCCGATTCAAGGCTATTTCATTATCTAACGTTTAATATCCTATCAGGTAACACCGGGGAAGGAAAATCTACTCTCTTAAAGTTTCTGGCGGACGATTCTCCTGCTGATGTATGGGTGATAAAATTAAATATAAGGGAAGTAGATGAATATATAGAAAAGGGCGAATTCTCCGAAATAAAAATTTTTCTCTACCATCAGAGTATAGAACATTTCAACGGATTTAATCAGTTTTCGTTGGAACTATTTCAAAGTTTATATGATGAACTGAATATAGCAATTATAATTGATGGAATAGATGAAGTTGAATATAACGTAAACATAGAAAATTTTTTAGATGCAGTTAAGACCCTTGGAATTAAAACTATAATTGCAACACGACCCTCCTTAAAGAGTGCTCTAGAAAAGAAGTTTCAAATGCCTTTACTATTACTAAACCCATTTAACAACGAAGATTGCAAATCACTGATGAAGCTTACTTTACAAAATAACTATGATGAACAAGAAGCCCATATAAAATTAATTTTAGCAAAAATATCCCAGTGGGATAATGCCGTAGGAGTTCCTTTATTGTTAAAATTGTTTTTATCGCTACTCAAAGACGGAAGTTTATTAGATTTTAAAAAATTTGATATAAGCGACTTATTCGATAGATATATAAGAGAACAACTGACAAAATTAAAGAGTTATAACAAATTTACAATAAGGACCCTTTCAAGATCGGCTCTGTTTGTATTATATAAAGAAAATGCAATCTCAGAGTTGTTCGCAATTGAAGAATACCTTGAGGACATCGAAGAAAAGATGGAAGTTTTTATAAAGTCTAATTTATTTGAAAAACATAATAGTAATAACATTCCTGTATTCGCACACAAATCTTTGGCAGAATTTTTGACAGCGAAATATTTATCTAAACTAGCAGAAAAACCAGTTAGTGACGTATTTCACAAATTTTTTAAGAGCTTATTTTATAAGGAGATGGAAACTGTTCGATTATTTTTTGACATAATAACATTAAAAGGTTCTGTACTACAAGGGATTATTACTGGCAATAATCATACAGTTTTATGTCACAAAATCAATAAAAATTTGGTAGACAAGTTTGGAAGACACGGATTGCATATTGCAGCTTCTTACGGAAATAAATGTGAGTTACGAATTTTACAGTCATTTTGGTCGGGGGTGATTATATATGAGCCTTATAACAATATATTTGTCAATAATGTTATCGAGCTCTGTCAAAAATTTGAAAGAAGAAATGCCGTGCCGTTAAATTTTGTATGTGAACTGTTACAAAAAGGTTTAGATCCATTTCAGAAAGATAGTTTGTTTGAAATGGATGTTTTTGAATTCGCAATTGAATCAGGTTCGTTAGAAATTATTGAAGCACTATTTAGTAAACAATTTATAAAACAATTAGAAAACATAAATGTCGATGTTCTCTTATGTCATGTTGTGAGAAACGGGTATGTAAACGTATTTAGAGAAATAAAAATCACAAATTTTAAATTAAAGGTATTGCCTGCCTTGGACAACTTATTACATATAGCTTTGTCTAGTGAAAACATTGAAATAATAAAAGAACTAACTAATGGCGCCATTCCCATTGACGAACAAAATAATTTTGGATATACGCCACTCATTAGTTGGTTGACTTCATCAAAATTAGTGAACTCAAATGAATATTTGCTTTCGAATATCATTAATAGGAACTCACCACTTAACAACAACCAGTTGAATATATTAAACCATTTAATTGACAAGAAGGTCAATCTGAATGCAGTTAATGGCTTTGGTGAAACACCACTCCATGCATTTTGTGGTTCTCAAGAACAATCTCTAATCGAATTACTAATCCGAAATGGCGCTGAAGTGAATAGAAAAACAAATCTGGGAGCGATACCCCTTCATTATGCTTCACAATTTTCAATAGAAAATGTTAAATTACTTGTAAAATATAACTCCACTATTGATTTTTCGAACTTTCAAGGATTCACTCCCTTATGCTGCGCTGTGGAAAACAATAAGATAGATATAGTAAAATATTTAATAAGCAGAGGGGCAAAAGTAAATCGAAGTAAAACAGAAGTAACTCCATTAAATGTTGCAGTTTCAAAGGGTCATTTGGATTGCGCAAGGTTATTATTAGAAAAACACGCTAAAATTAATAACACTCAAATAAATAATACCCTGGCAGTTGCTGTTGCTTCTGGATCCTTAAGTTGTGTTAATTTATTACTTGAAGATAAAGCAAAAGCTTATAAGGAGCTATTCCACTTAGCCATTTCATTGAATCAAAAACAAGTCATAGAATTCTTATTATCTAAAAAAGTAAATATTAATACAAACACAGTTTTGAATAAACTACTTTTTCAGGCTATATATACAGCCGACATTGATTTAATTGACATTCTTATATCACACGGGGCAGATGTTAACGCAAAGGATACTCAAAGTGGCGATAATCCACTACATGTGGCATGTATCTTAGGATTAGAAAAAGTTGCAAAACATTTAAGTAAGCACAAATCAGTAATTAATATGGAAAATAATAATGCTAAGACCCCAGTAATTGTAGCTGCTGAAACTGGTAATTTAGAAATCTTAAAAATTCTTTGTAATAACGGAAGCGATTTACCGAAATATGGTTCTATTGCATTATATCTAGCTGCTAGAGGTGACCACAGTGATGTGGTTGACTATCTTATCTCGACTGGTGTTGATGTTAACGGCACTGATTTAAAAGGCCGAGCTCCAATCCACCATGCATCAGGAGATAACTTATATTATGTTAAATATTTAATTCGAAAGGGAGCTAATTCTAATTTAAAAACTGTCAATGAAGGTTTTACTCCATTAATGATAGCCGCTGAAAAAGGACTTTTGGATGTTGTACAATATCTGACAGAAGACGGAGCTACGGTAAACGAAGAAGACAAAAATCGGCGTATTGCTTTGACATATGCATCACAAGAAGGTCATTTAGAATGCGTGAAATTTCTCATTGATAAAGGTAGTGACGTAGAGAAATATGGACCTCTGGCTATAAGTATTGCAGTCGCTAGAGGACATGTTACCGCAGTAGAATGTCTTATTTCAGCAGGTGCTGATATAAATGGAATAGCAGACTATGATAGGGCCCCAATTCATGTAGCAGTCTTAAAGAATGATTTAGAGATCGTTAAATATTTGTTAAATAACGGAGCTGATATTAATTCAAAAACTCTTCTTTACGGTTGGACACCACTAATGATCGCATCCATAGGTCGTAAAGACATTGTTGAATATCTAGTCAAAAATGGAGCTAAATTAAATGAAGTGGACGTTTTTCGGTTTACTGCTTTAATACATGCATCTCGAGGAGGTCACCTAGAATGTGCAAGGATTCTTATTGATGAAGGTAGTGACCTGAAGAAGTATGGACCATCTGCTCTATATATAGCTGCTTATTACGGCCATGTAGATATAGTAAATTACCTTTCATCATTGATAGCATCGTAAACGATGAAATTAAGTTATTTTGAAAATCTTACTATATTTTAGTAGTATACAGTGATTCACAATTTATTAATTCAAAAAAATATAGAAAAATGTACAAAGTCATTCACATAAGTAGAATTTTATCACATCAATTTTATTTCATTTATATTTTATTTTAATTGTTGCTTTCATTATTGTTAATAATTCCTACTATTGTTGAATATTAGTAATAAAAAGTAAAAGTAATAAAAGTAGTAGTAATAAAAAAACTAATACCCTTTATTACAACAATTAAAAAAATCGATAGAAAGATAGAAAGTCAGGAGACCTCAGTAATTATATCCATCATACAGTCATTTCGTTTCTGGAATTAATACGCCCATTTACAGATTCCAGAATACACTGACATGTAAATTTTTCTGTCGCAATTTATGTAACACACAATTGCAAGTTATTACTACTGGATTTAAAGTAAGAATACCGTGCAAAACTTTCCAAAAAGAATTAGAACGTATTATCAATTTCCATTGAGTGTTTCCTTGAAATAAGGACCTAATGAGCTGAAAATTTTATATAACGAGGCATGTTAAATGCACTTGACTTAGATGGTTATCCGATTCTCTATTGTTCTAAAACAGCTGCCGGCGATCACTTCTACAATTTACTTATNTAAAGGTATTGCCTGCCTTGGACAACTTATTACATATAGCTTTGTCTAGTGAAAACATTGAAATAATAAAAGAACTAACTAATGGCGCCATTCCCATTGACGAACAAAATAATTTTGGATATACGCCACTCATTAGTTGGTTGACTTCATCAAAATTAGTAAACTCTAATGAATATTTACTTTCGACAGTCATGAATAGGAACTCACCACTAAACGAGAACCAGTTGAATATATTAAACCATCTAATTGATAAGAAGGTCAATCTAAACGCAGTTAATGGTTCAGGTGAAACGCCACTTCATGCTTTTTGTGGATATCAAGAAGAATCCATAGTCGAATTAATAATCCGAAATGGCGCTGAAATAAATAGGAAGACAAACCTGGGAGACTTACCTCTTCATTACGCTTCACAACATTCACTGGAAAATGTTAAATTACTTGTGAAACATAACTCCATTATTGATATTTCAAACAGCATTGGATACACTCCCTTGTGTTACGCAGTAAAAAGTAACAAGCTAGATATAATAAAGTATTTAAAAAAAAAAGGAGCAACAGTAAATAGAAATAAAAAAGAGCCAAGTCCGCTGAATATAGCAGTTTCAAAGGGCTATGTAGAATGCGCAAAATTATTGATAGAAAAAGGTGCCAAAATTAATAACAATAATTGTTTAAAAAATAATACCATATTATGGACTTATGCCTCTGGAGATTTAAGTTGTATCAAATTATTACTTCAAAATGGAGCAAAATTTAATGAATGGCTGCTAGGAATGGCTATGATAACTAATCACCAACACATCGTTAAATTTCTTTTATCCAAAAAACTACTTGTTAGTAAAAACATAAACTTGAATAAACTAATTTACCAAGCTGTAGGAGCAAACGATACTGATCTATTTGATCTTCTTATATCATATGGGGCAGATATTCATACAAAAAGTGAAGAAAATAATGGCGATACTCCACTACATTTGGCTTGTTTGTTAGGATCAGAAAAAATTGTAGAACATTTAAGTAAACACAAATCGCTAGTGAATGTGGAAAATAATACTGGTCAGACACCAGTGTTTCGAGCAGCTGAATCTGGTAATTTTGAGGTTTTATATATTCTCGTTAATAATGGAAGCGATTTAAGTAAGTATGGTTCTGATGCATTATATATAGCTAGTAGGAATGGTTACAATGATGTAGTTGACTATCTCATCTTGGCTGGAGCTGAAGTTAATGGAACTAACTCAATGGGGTGTGCTCCAATTCACCATGCATCAGAAAGTAACTTAAATTGTGTTGAACATTTGAAACGAAAAGGAGCTGATATTAATTTGAAAACTGTTAATGAAGGTATTACTCCACTAATGCTAGCTGCTACGAAAGGACTTTTGGATATTGTAGAATATTTAACAGCAAATGGAGTTAATGTAAACGAAGAATGCAACTCACGTCTATATACTGCCTTGATCTTCGCGTCTGTAAAAGGTCACCTAGAATGTGTAAAATTTCTAATTGACGAAGGTAGTGATCTGTGCAAATATGGACCACTGGCTATATATTCTGCAGCTTGTGGAGAACATGATGCCATAATAGACCATCTTATTTCTGCAGGTGCTGACATAAATGGAATAATAGACAATAATAGTGCTCCAATTCATGTTGCAATTCCACATAACAATTTAAAAGCTGTCAAATATTTATTAAAAAAGGGTGCAGATCCAAAATCTCTTCCTACAGGTAATACTCTTTTAATGCTAGCAGCTTACAAAGGTCACAAGGAGGTTGCCCAGTATTTAGTGGAAAATGGGGCTCAAATAGACGCAAAAAATACTGATCGGCATACTGCTTTAACACTGGCGTGTCAGGAAGGTCACCTACCATGTGTAAAATTCTTCATTAATAATGTTTACGATGTTCACAGATACGGGCATCTTGCTTTATACATTGCAATTCGTAATAGTCAAACTGCTATAGCTGAATTTCTTATTTCAGTAGGTGCTCATATAAATGGGTTTATAGACGGTGACAAAGCAGCAATTCATATTGCAGCTACGAACGATGAGTTAAAGGTAGTGAAAAATTTATTACACAAAGGAGCTAATATTAATTCAAAAACTCGTTCTACGAATTCTACACCACTAATACTAGCAGCTTATAAAGGCTATATAGATATCGTGGAACATCTAGCAGAACATGGAGCCGAGTTAGATGAAGAGAACTTAAATTGCCGTACTGCTCTAATATTTGCTTCTCAAGAAGGTCACTTAGAATGTGTAAAATTCCTCATCGATAAAGGCAGTAACGTGAGCAAATATGGACAATTCGCTATATACATTGCAGCTGCTCGCAGACATATCGCTGTAGTAGACTACCTTATATCAGCAGGTGCTAATATAAACGGAATATGCATATGCATATGCATATGTATGAATATGCAATGCATCTTGCAGTTTTACAAGGGGATTTAGATGTCGTGAAATGTTTAACAGAAAAGGGAGCTGATATTAATTTAAAAACTCGTTCCGAAAGTTGCACACCACTAATGCTAGCTGCTTTCGGAGGTTATAGAGAAATTGTGGAATATCTGACGGAAAACGGAGCTTCACTAAACGAAAGAAATACGGATGAGCAGAGCGCTTTAACATTAGCATCTGAGGGAGGTTACCTAGAATGTGTAAGATACCTCATCGACAAAGGCGCTCATTGACTTTCAGAAATAAATAAAAAAGGAATGAATCGGTGTTAATATCGCTATTAATAAAGACAAGGATGTGTATAAATATGGATCCTTTGCGCTCCATAAACATGTTGAAGTAACATCTTCCTTCAGGAGGCACCGACATAAATATAATTACAAAACTCTAATAAATATTTATTAAAGAAGCTGACATTAATTTGAAAGACATTTGTGGCAATACACCACTGATACTGGCAGCAAAAAGGATTTAAAGTTAATGCGACACATTAACCAGAAAAGGGAGACACATTGGATGTTGTTTTTGCTTTGCCTGTCCCATAAATCTGTCTGTTATTGTTAGATTCAAAATACAGGAAAGTACCTTGCTAAATAAAATTGAAGCAGATTTAGAACCTATCCAACACATTATCAGTTTCCATTGTATGTTTCCTTGAAATAAGGTCCTAATGAGTTGAAAATTTTATAAAACGAGGCATGTTAAATGCACTTGACGTTAGATGGTTATCCGATTCTCTATTGTTCTAAAACAGCTGCCGGCGATCACTTCTACAATTTACTTATGTTACGGTTACTTAAGGTCTTTGAATCGCATTACTTACCACAAAATACATATGTAGAAAGAATTTAGATTTATTATTTATACTCGTCCACTATATGCTATGAGGAACACGGAAGAATTTTCCAACAATTAATGTAACACTAAATGCTGCATTAAACGTTACTTGTTGCCCAGTTCGCTCTGCAAGTTGTCATCGTCAAGAGAATATTTCTTAATAACCTTTTAGACACACAGATGCAGATGCAGACAATTCACGCGCCAGGCACTTTTTGGGTCATTTGACTGGAAAAAGTTCGTATCAGCCTGTCCTAACTGGTTTACATTTCGAAATGCATGGTGTTAACATTTTGAAAAATATTGCGTTAGGGTAAATGCCTTCGAAGTCCAAATTTTACCAGTCTAAATCGAATATCTTCAGAAATATTTCGTATATTTTTAAAAAACATCTGCTATCTTAAAATTTTCTGCTTGAACTACATTGAAATGTATAATTTATAACAGTCTCTGTGTTTTAGGAGAAAATAGTATATATTGTGAAAAATTTATCAAAACATATTTTACTACAATGTCGTGTTTCTATTTAAAGTTTTTCATGGACAATTATTACAAAGCAGTAACAAAATATTATATTAGATTAGTTAGCTTTGGTTTTATCGCATCTTCGAACATGTTCGATATTGGTTTTGATATAGATGTTGGTTGTTCAAAGCAAGATAATTTAATTTTCTTGAGATATTGTGTCAAAAACTTCTTACTTATAGGCATTTATTAGCTGTAAAATGTTTGTTTACAATATTTGATTACTTTTATGTTTTATTTATGTCTTAAACTATTGTAATTATTATTTAAATAAAATGTATGTATAATAATATGTGGTATATATTTTTTCTGTATATTAATTTTTCGGTGTTGAAGCTCTCAAAAACCAATAATTTCATACAGTTTTCTAAAACTGAAGCACACATTTCATTATTCCTCCGACATAAACAACCTGAAAATGAATACTGTTTGGAGCTCTATTCGAATGAAATTCATTCTACAAATATTTATTGGCGTTGTTACGATAATAAGCATTCACAGGGCATAGCGTTGTCAGACAGACGTATTAGAATTCAATACACATGTGTTTCTTTATTCTTGTTTGACAATCACCATAAAAAATCGTCGCAGCACGCTTTGTATTAAATGAAGCATATAGACAAGTTCGTTTAACTTCAATTATAAGTCGACCAGTAAAATATTCATCGCTTCCTAGGGGAGACTGGAGCAAATGGGTCCGGTTATAGTCCTTGTTTAACCTAGAAATACTAAATATTACATCTTGCCCACCGTTGGGAACATAATTTTTCGAAACATAAGGTTCATTTCGTACAACAACAGTCCCGTCTTAAACTCTAATTTCAGGAAGTAGTGTCAAGTTTTTAGTAAAAGAAATGAATCTGGAAAGACAGTAAGATTTATAAAAGAGTAGTTTTATGGACAGTATTTATGTGAAAAATAGTTGTAAAAGTGTTGTTAATAAGAAGTGAAATTGAGGGTACGTTAAAACTGAAACGAAAATAACTTCATAACGTCACTAGGAAAGTTGCATATCAATAAAAACTTTAACAAATTGAGAAAAATGAACTATTTTTACGTTTACAGACATTGTTAGCATGGACCTCCAATTTGTCATATAAAGTTTTTATGTAATATGTAATTCTAGAAAATTTTCAGAAAAGTACTTGGCAGTCATTTGTTTGACATAAATATATTTATGAACTGCCAGAAATTCACAAAGTTAGTCGAGGTCGAGCCATGTAAAGAGAAACGGTGTGCCAAAACAAAAAAAAATAGTTAATTTGCATTGAAAATAAAAAAAAAACAAGTACAAAATAATAAACAGTTTAAGTTTTACTTGAATGTCAAGCTAAGAGATGAAAATAAAGTAAAAATTAACCAGTCAAGAAATTTACCAAGATAAACCTAGAAGAAACTATCTTCTAGTTTAGCTGTCAAAGATCAGACCGAAATTTGAAATTTCAAAGAAAAGAACTTAGGCAATCCACAGTGCTAAACAGCGACTACTAGAATACATGAAGCGAACCGAGGTACCAAGCGGCGCAAACAAATTCAAGGCAAAACAAGATACTAGGTGGCTCAAAGAATAGTGAAAGGAAAGAAAATTATGTTTTTAACAAAGCAATATTCGCCGTTTTTACCAAATTCCTTTTTAAAAAAATATGTATTACATTATGGGCTCTCGAATTATTTATTCTATATAAAAAATGTTAAATTTCCATATTATGTCTACAGTATGTCCACAGAAAAGGTGTTGTATAGGAAAAACTTTCTTATTTTTCATTTTACCGAAAAAAGTTACTCTTGATAAAAAATGTTGCTGGTTCATAGAGTAAGATTGGGATAGAAAAATTTTACATTTCTTGTACGAGGTGTCCAAAAAAATTGAAAAAACTTTAAATGGTACACCAAATGCCATCATGTTAACGTCCCATCGCCCTTGATACCAAGTTTCCATGACCTTGATATCTTGGTGGGATCGTTCTCCCTGTTCTTCACTAAAGTCCCAAGGTTCTCAGGAAATTTATCGAGGTGGGAATCAACAAAATGGAGATTTAAATTCAACAGAGATTGAACGATACTGTTTTAGTATTTTGATTACTGGGTTATAGAGTTATAAGGTTACGCAGATATGAATTTAGTTGAATGGGTTACCAGGTTTTAGGTTTACAATTGGTTGGGTTTATCGGGTTTAACGGTTTTAGTGGATTTTGATGTGTTTTTTGTGTCAAACCCCAAAAACATACAGATACAGTCAGACTTCCAGGCCGAATTTTTTTTTTTGTGTGGCTGTGTTATTTATTATTATTACTTTCTGGTATCGAAGAACATTGTTTGAATTCATTTGATAAGATCTTTCCATTTGTGTTTTAAAATAAAGTAAAAAATACGAGTGGTTTAAATAATATATCTCTATTACCGTTTCTTTAGCTTTCCCCGCTCCACCCCACCGCTTCCATGTTAACGACTCGCCGTCCCGCCGCCATAAATTTCTCGTTTTTGAATTCAGATCGGCAAGCGAAGATGCACGGAACGTGGGTACAATGCTTACGGCGCCTTATGAATTTAGTTTCCGCTATCACTTCCGCCAGACCTCAACTAAATCATAACGACACCGCCATATACCATTCGGTACGGCAAGATGTCTGTATTTTGTTATTAAATATTCATGTTAGTCACAGTAGTCGTGCATGCAGGCATCGGGCACATCCTTTCCGATGTTTTTAGGAGAATGGATTTATTCAAATGTTCGTATAAGTAGTACCTCGGAGACGCGTTGGCAGAATCTAACGGTGGTTGGTGTATTTCGTTCAGCGATAGTGGATAACTTGAGAGTACCACTAAGTTTTCAATATTGGGTGTAACATGTAGTTATAAGCCAAAATTAAATAACGCCACCGAAATATGTTGATTAAAGAGGCTCCAGAGAGGTTAAGTCGCTGTCACAGTTAAGGTCCGTGAATAAATCGTACATTCCAGGTCCGTACTTTGTTTTCGTGCGCCATGGCGAAAAATACAATGTGAAAAATCTTTGGAATATTCCCCTAGGCTTAAAGCAATTTCTTTCTACAAAATTCGTTGCCATAAAGTAAAAATTAGTTGTTTGAAAAAAAAACATACCCAAAAAAGGGCAATTTCTTTCAAAGTTATTTTTTTATCGTTATAATTAATAAAATCGTCGAATTTTTTTAATGGCGTGGTAACACAACTCTTTACGAAGAAAACAAACCAAAAATCGTTACTGTAGGGCCATCCGCTGAGAAGATCTAGCCAATTTTAGAGAACGCCTTTTTTTTTCAAAAAATCGATATATCTCGAAAAATAATTAATATTTTTAAATTTTTCAAAAATGTACTTTCTTGGCTTACCGCGGACTATGCTTACAGTTGCAATAGCAACTATGGGAACGTAAATGTAAACGAGTTATAGAAGAAGAGAAAAGGGAAGATTTTTAACGGTTTTTTCGATATATCTCGAAAAGTAACAAACCAATCGATGCTTACAAAAAATCAGTCGATAGATCTCTTTAAAACCTTAACTTTCTCATTTAAAATTTTTCGCTGGTACAGTTCGGTGGAATTTACTAGGCGACAATCATATCGGAGGAAATATGTGCTCCTAATTAAAAAAACTCAGCTCCTTAAGTAATAATCCATCGCCAAGCCTACTATCTGGACGGGGATATCAGAGGACGCCGCTATGGTCTCACGCATCTATGCCGACGAGGGGAAAAATCCTTATCTCGGCCGTTTTCAGTTGAGTTGCATTGCTTTAAGACGATAGATAGGAATTATTGCAACATACGACCATTAGGAGCTGTTCTTGTTGAAGATCTTATCGAGGGCTGGGAGTCTCAGAACGTGCTCTTAACACCTCTCGGAATCAGCGCAGCTTTGATTTTGCGGAGAAAATAGCAGTGGTTAGTTCACAGGCGAGATATAGATGCGCAATGATGAGCAGTCGTCCTATTTAGGCTATCTCGCTTCAGTGGGTCATGTTGGTTGCAGACAAGGATATGGAGACCGGCTGGATTAACAAAAATTATGATACTGTACGAAAAAATTAACAAGTACAGGCGCAAAGGTGTTCCAAAACGTATCAGCAAATTTGTTTTATTTGTAAATATATAGAATTTATTTCAAATCTTTTATAGTTTTGAAATTTATTATCTCGGACTTTAGCTACAATACCTCATACAGTTCATCCATAAACTGCAAAACTACCAGTTCCTTAAAATATATTTTTAAAATGTAGTATTCATGTAGCTATTCAAGACAAATGTAGCATATTATAATCAAACTTATATTTTCTTGAAAGAAAATTGTAGGTCACAGAATGGCGTAAGTGGGATGTAGCACGATAGATGGAGCCAACACTTACGCTCTGTGTATACACATCTCCTTGTGAGTAACGACCTATAACAGCTGAATCGTTCTAACGACATAATGATGAGGACCATCAATAAGTCCCAAACTGACTTGGTTGGTTAAACTTACGAACGATTCTATAGCTGTTGTACTAGGTGTTGTGAGTCTGAACCAAAATGTTTTCTATTTCTGAGAAATATTTACATCTAAGTATAGTCTTGAAATAAGTATATACATTCATTTTGTGTTAAACAAACGATACATTAATATACAATACAAAATATGTTTCTCTAAAATCTATGATCATAAAATTAGGAATGGAATTCGTTTAACCATAAGTATCAAATATTTATTTTAAACGTTACCTATTTTTTAAGTAAGAAATTATATTTCTGTGTAGAAATTTAAAGTATTTAAATGAATAAATAATTTTCTTGAAAGAAGAAAATATTTTCTTGCGTATAAATATACAGGGTGGCCAAATGAAAACGAAATAGAGCCATTGTCAGGAACTGCGTCAAGATTGTAGAAAAAGCTCAGACCCGTCGATTTTAGATTAAATTATAAAATTTAAAATCTGTTGTAAAAAGAATTGTAAGAGCTTTCAAGAGAAATATTACTCAACCTCCAATGCCATTTAAATATTTTGGGGTGATGCTTACCCTTGCATGGGGGTGAAAGTGGCATGGTCAAAAATACCAGCAAAGAATGTCCCCCTTTAATCTAAAATCGACGGGTCTGAGCGTTTTTCTACAATCTTGACGCAGTTCCTGAAAATAGCTCTGTTTCGGTTTCATTTGGCCACCCTGTATAAACGTGCGATACCTTAAAATAAAATGATTTTTTTGCGTGTGTATATTATGATAATCTATGCCAAATATGGACAAGATCCTTAGTAACATTCTACCTTCTTATTTTTTTTTATCACAAAATTAATACTATCCCTCTCAAGATCGTCAAACATTAAGCAACTATGCTATTAACGAGAACAATAAACTCTCGCTGGTAGTACAATCAAGGTGTAACATCTATAAAATCCAGCATTTAGTTGTACACCCTGTAAACAATAAATAATAGTGTATCCGTTCATTTATGAGAGGTTATCCCACTCTAACGATCGTTCCATTGTTGTTATTTAGCGATATTGTTTACAATAAATTGCACAGTACATTGTGTGTGAGCGCACGTATCTGCTATCATGGCCAATTAAATGTTTGAACAATGTTATGTTATAATATAATTAATTGAACCTTTCACCTAAGCTTTTCTCTGGAAAATGGACCCCGTAACGTGCCGTCGAGTCGACAGGCCGATGCGATTTATAAACGAATTGTAAATGCACTCTTTAACGTTAACTTATTGTTAACTATTTTGAAATTAATAAAATTTGTATTAATTACAAAAAGAAAACAATTAGGTACTTGATTATTTGCATAGAAGTGTCAAAGTCTATCCGTTTTAATTGACAGGAAACCTTTTCTCAGTGTAATAACGCAGAATTCCGGACCTTCGTTGTATAAATAAGGCACAACGCATTGCTCAAGAAATCTAATATATTCATTGGAGTTTAATTAGCGGATGATCCCGCATCACGTGTCAACTGCTCGGTTATTGTTTACAATTGATTATATTCCAACTAAATGCCAAGTTATGGATGGAAACCAATCGACGGGCTCCCACAACCCGTTGATAAATAAAGGTGTGTTGCCGATGACTGATCAGTTTTTTTTTGCCAACTATTTATTGTTATGTTTATTTTATTAAATCCAAACGCAGATAAAACTCTACTTCCTTATTGCCGTGTCAAAGCTTTTAGTCTGAACAAACATGTCGCTGTATTTCGCGACAAATGAGCATCGCATGGAGCATTCTACACTGGAAAAAGTTGTTTAAAAATATAACTGACGCCTATGAATATGACCTTTATTTAAAGTTGTTCTATATAATCGTCTTAATATAGTTTATTTATGATAAAAGACGCAATCTTAAAAAAATTAATAAACATTTCAAGATTTTATATTGTCTAAAAGTTATCAATTTGAAGATTTAAAAGTTATACACGGTGTTATAAAAAATAGACCAAGACGTTAATCACAGATTGTTTGGGTGAAATCTTGCACCTTATACCAACACATCTCCTGTATAATTTGGCGCAAACAAGTATATGCCTATAGTTTAAGGATATTGTTTTTGCTCATCACAAAACGACACGATGCCTTTGTAACATTTTGCTGATATTCGCCGTAGATTAACGTGCATTGTTATCATGTGTGTGTGCCATTTTGTAACAACTATGACTAATTTAATCTATTTACGGATGTTTTAAACTCACCAACACAGCAAAACTAAACTTAGCTTTCAAGCACTTAAATTACATATCATAATACTGTTCTATGTTGTGTCATATGAACAACTATACATTATATTGCTAATACAAAGTTTCATGAAGGTCTTTTTTTTTTCAAAAAATATTTATTTTCATATCTACAAAGGATAGTTTTTGATCTGATCTGGTGCAGTTGCGTAACCGCGACCTCTCCGTCATTAAAGAAATATTTAGGACACAGTCAGCGCAAAAGGAACACTGTCGCGCGTATTAACATCCAAGCGAAAAAGTTGTTAAAAATGTAGATCGTTCCGCCTCCCATTTTTGGTCGGACCGACTGCCCTATAAGGAGAACGGTCTCAGGGCCTGATTTAGTGCTCTCCGGGCATCGATTTATAATAACTTGGGTAATTTGTAAAAGACCTCACACCGTAGTTGAATGTTTTTACGATAGATTAAGGCAGGCGATCGAGGTATAAAGAAACGGAGAACGAGATAATATTTATGTTTTATTTTTAAGGTAATAATAATTAAAAAAAAACTAAAACAACAATAAACAACACCTATGTTTTTAAAACGCATTGTCAAGGAGTCATTAGCCGTTGGCAGTTGCTTTGCATCCCGAAAACGAAGTGTTTCTTATATCTTTTTTCTGGTTTAAATAATTTTCTCAAATTATCGTCAAATAATCTATGATAATAGTAATAACACACGCCTGTCGTATTGAAATTATTAATAGCGTTATAAAGCTTCAAAGATTGTATCACTTCGATCAAAGATCGACACGAAATTCAGCTACGATTCCCTTAATTAAATGTGAGGATTTTGTGGACATTTGTTCTTTTGTTTCATGTATAGACTATTGAAAGTGAAAACGACTGCGCTAATAAAAGCGGTAATTTAATAAAGGAAAATAAACTATAACACATTTAATTAATGCTGGGGATAAACCTATATTTACGTAAATAAAAAACAAGTAATTATTGCCTGCAGAACAGTGTGGAAAATTTTAAATATCATCATTTCAGTTCGGCAGCTGAGCTGCCTGCATTACTGATAATTATGGTACCTTAATAACACCAATAATAAGTGGAAAAAGCGAGTATTATCCGTATGGTGTGGACGTAATTTCAAGTGTTTTAATTAAAGAAAAACATGATAATATGTATTAAACGCATGTAGATTATTTTGGATGGTAGATACTTATATTAAGGTTTGCAATTTGCACTCATTTATTATCAGATTAGATTAAATGCGATATGTTGGGAACAATAAATGATTAACTTTAAAAACAGGTCTTTCACATCACTTTTGTATGAAAAAATAGTACTTGAAGTGAATTCCAAAATATTAAAATATAATAAATACTTAAACTAAACATAACATAACTCTTACGGTATGGTTTTCCTTTTAGTTAAATTGAACTTTATGTGCAACAAAACCTTACACAACGCTATGTAAATAATTTGTTGTAATTTTTTACATAATAGTGAACATCAATAGAAGATATCGTGTTCCACACAAGCATGCTCATAATATTTACTATAATAATTTAAATTTCTAATACAGCATTTTTTCGTACGCTGCATCTGAATTGCACAATGATTCTGTTTATAACTACAGTCAGGCGATTGAAATTTTCTACATGTACTTGTAATGATTTAGAAAATAGTATTATTTGAGTTATAGAAGAAAATATGAACATGACTTGGCGATATCTCCAAAAGTAATGGGCATACCGCGTTGAAGTTTGGTAAGATTGCGTTTTGAGAGGAGCTAAATCAACTGGTTCTATTAGTTTTTAAATAGGTTCTACAGGGTGTTGTACAGTACAGTTATTATAAAAAAAATTCTTTCTTTCCTTAGAATTATGGTATGTTTCCCTGAAATGCTATGTATAAAAGAGAAGTGACCTTTGTTTAAGCTGTACATCAAGGCGAAACGCAAAATCTCTGAAGCCGGTCCTGGACACTAATTGAAAAAGTGGACCGTACCCTGCCGGGCGGCGATTTTATTGAATTTTTGTCGTGCACTCATTTCGGGCACGTAATCGAACGAATCGTCGACAAATTGGCCGCTGTACGTCTTTAATAACAGGTTGTGGAGATTTTACGCCAAACCAGACATTGCTTCGCATGTGGTCCTCAAAAATAGCCAGTACGAGCCCTACTCAACTTGGTCAACGCAAACGCCTGGAATGTTACCATCGAATGATCGAGGAAAATAAAAGGACTGCACTGGAATTGCATTTAAAATAGAATTTCCTCATCCCAGTAGATAAATTAGACGTATCAATATGAGCGGGTACAAAAACCAATCCATATCTGTACCCGTATAATCGCGGGACCATAAGTCACCAAGAGTTTTTTTTCCTCAGCGGAGATTGCGTTGTTGACCTCAACGGTGCGAAGATGATGGATCTTCCGAGGCAAGGGTGTGCGTTTCATACCACCTGGTGCGAAACTATCCATCAGCACTTATCCATCTATAATCACGGTGTTCCCTGGGAAGGACGCCTCGCTCCAATGGCGTAACAAGGAGTTCTCTAATTTAAACACTGAAGGGCATTATTGGGTTCGTAATGAAGAAATTGGTTATGTAACAGTTGTCTATTTTCTTTATATACGTAGAAATGATGTGTATTGCTGCGCATAGGCATCGAAAATTGTTATAAACGTTTTTAATTGTAGTTTTTAATGAAGTAGATCATATTTGCTATACTGGGTCTCCGAAAGCCATAAACAGCATAAACACTTTTCCAGTTTATAATACTTTAACTGATTTATTAAATTAAATCGAAATTTGCATACATATTGATATAACATGTACTCAAAACAATCGATAATAATCGCTTTATCTAACAAGAATATTAAAAATAATAAATCATGTTACTAAAATGTAATAATTTATAATTATTGAATTTTCAAGGAAATAATTGGAGAAAAAAACATATTTTTTAACAGTTGTGTTCAACGAACAATGCCTTTTTGTACTCTTTTCTAGATTTTTGGAATATTATTGTTTTTCCACATTTTTTTCGTAATATTACAATGTCACTAATGTAGCAATTTGTATAAAATTGTTCCAAATTTAATAACCTTAAACATAAACTTTCTAATATCGAAACGTTGGTTCTAACTGAAATAGTTGATAAATTGTAATCTTTCCAGAATATCTAGTCCAGTCGGTGTTCGATCAGAAGTGGTACATTCCCATAAATCACATACAGGATGTGACGTATATAATCTTTAAAAATAATGAACTACAGCTTCCTGATTTTATTTGTAATAGAAAACTCTTATACGAAAAAATTCTATCTTCGCGTTTTTTTTTCTGTAAATGTTTGGGCTGGCATAATAGGCGATGTACTTGTGGTTCCCTTTAAAGAACGACTAAACGGACCAGCATATGCTGACTTTTTGGAGAACCGGTTGCCTGAATTATTTGACGATGTGGCATTACAAGTTCGGGCACGCAAGTTTTATCTTCAAGATGGGGCTCCTCCACACAGTACTCGAGAAGTAACGACACTTTTGAATGAAATGTCCTCAGCGATGGATTGGACGCTTTGGTCCTGTGCCGTGGCCACCTCGGTCATCCGATCTAACTCCAATGGACTTTTATCTTTGGAGTCACTTAAAGTTATTGGTTTACGATACTCCAATTGCTACGGTGGAAGAATTGCGAAACAGTATACTTGAAGCTGCTGACACAATTAGGGGAAATACCTGGAATTTGGGAAAATATTCGCCAAAATTGGGTGTGTCAGTGCCATGCTTGTATCCGCGCTAAATGAGACCAATTTCAACATTTTCTCTAGAAATGGTAAGTTTGGTGTTTGATTTGTTTGAATGAAATACTCGTAAGACCACATTTTACTAAGAAGTTTATATTCAATTTCGACCGAAAACATGCCGAAAATGTGTAGTAGGGCTTTTTAGTGGGAACGGTAAAACCGATTTTGGAGGATAAAAAGTGGGAGAAGTAGAATCCTCCGCTTTCTGATTGAGTGGCTTAGAACTATTCGCTTTCTTATAGGATGGTTCAGAACTCTCCGCTTTCTCATTGAGTGGATTAGAACTCCTCGCTTTCTCACTGGGTGGTTTAGAACTCTCCGCTCTCTGATTGGTCCACTGGGGTAAAAGTGACAGGGGACATATTAAAAGTAGTGGTGGGGGGATGGATTAGAACTCTCCAACTTATCCTACTCATTTAACATCCATAAATAATAATCCTGTTGAAAAGATTCTAATGTTTTTTATATTTATCCACAACTGAGCTCAGACAACACAATTAAAAAAATTAGAAGCCTTCTACAGAGATTAAAATATTTAACCAAGGCAACACCATTTCTAAAAAGAATCTCAGAACAATAAAAACTTGGATCTCCAACATCTTCCTTTTACTTACCGATATTCCTCCAGTTCTTCGTGCTGGTGAATTCGATCGACAAGCAACGTATGCCCTCATTGGCATTCCGCCGACAGCTCTGATATCGTATTCAAGGTGGATATGTCACCGGACGCTACAGATCCTATGTGTCCGGAGCGGTACCTGAGCGGCGTTAATACGACTGAAACAATGCACCATGACTCACATGCTTCTGTGGAATCGTAATCACCACCTGAGCATGTTCGTCTTTAATGACAAATGTTCCTCGATTTTTATTGCCCCATCTTCCTTTGAAGTCGGCTGCATCTGACTGCAACAGGAAATCGGGTTTGATGCGTGGAATAGTGGATTTACGTGGACATTCCGTCGACGCGGATAGGGAGGCTCATGCCGCATAATTTCGTCAAATATGGGAGACGGTCTCTGTTTTCCCTGCATCGAGCCCGTGCTCTATTTTGTTTGTAGTACGGAGATGGTTCGCGTAGTTCCTTGAGGTACATTTAATTCCTCAAAGGAATCCCTGTTTCCGAAGTTTTTAGTTTTTTATTTGAGCTATTTCTCTTGTAACATCTCTCTCTGGTGGTAATTTATCTCTAAACAACTGTTAAAGCATAGAGACAGCCTCATCCTAAGATAAATATGGAAGTTTATATAAACGTGAAGTTATTTTTTTATTTATTTAATTCATCAAAAGAGAAGGAAGCGCAATTATAGGACGAACGAAGAACAAAGACATAAACATACGTACATAAACACTGAAACAGTAATGAAGAAAAAACAAAATACAAAAAAGCTGCTATATCGCAAGGATCAAGAATTGAGGTATAGTTCTTCCAAATATTTTGAACGTTTTGTGGATCTTTGACCAAGTAACTTCCTGTACAAGGTTTCTAGTCGAATCATGGGACAAGTTCTAAGGAATAACTCATATTTTTAAATAATTCTGAAGCACCGTACAATTCTTTGAAAATATTTTAGTGTCACCATCGTTTTGTCTGATTGGATGAGAATAATAACTTGTTTAAGTTTGACACGACATTTCCCGATACAATTATCTATCAGATCTTATCGACCTTATAATAATGTTACAAAAGAAAGACCAGTAGTCTGACATGGTCATTACGCCTATTAAATTTCGTTCACAGTTACCAAACCTTATCTACAAATTAAATCAGCTGCAAGACTGACTCCTTATTTTCCTGTCATTAAATTCCATTTCACTCGTCCTCACACCGACCGGAATAAACTAGATTAACGATCACCTTCCAATGTCGTTTTCAATTAATTTAATTTGAATCATCGGTTTTAAAAATAGCTGCTGTTTAACCGGCGACGCCGACAGAATAAATTATAATTTATTTTTTATACGCGGACGATTTCACAATAGTTCCTTGATCTTGGTGCGTTGTTAGTACATTAACTGGTGCTTAGGGACAAATATGGCGCGAAGCGCCAGAGCTTTGCATTCTGGTCGGGCTGTTCTTGATGCGGTCAAAGGAAACGCACGTTTCTAAGTAACAAAGTGAGTATGAAATAGTCACGGTGCGCGCAAATGTACTGTAGAAATGTCCAATATAAAATTTTACTTAATTTTAAAATTTTGCAGTACCTAAGTACTTTTAGATACTTCTTATTTGATCTATATTCTATACGTCGTCAAAACCAATCAATTTCTTAATAATGGCAATAAAGTGATTACTTACAGTTTATAAAACGCCTCTTCTGGTGTTGTCTGACGAACATCCAAAACATCAATAAAGTTTCCACTTATTGTTGGTCCAATGTAAAAAAGAGTATGGAAGTTATTGAAACCATTTGCGCCGACGTCAATTTGCTCGTATTATTCATTCTCGGAACAGTATCTATTTTTATTACTATACCATATCGAAGTAACGGATCGTTTATTTTTCAACAACTCTGTTATGGCTCACCCAGTCATCAGGTGCGTGGAAAAATTTACAATTAGTTTGCGCTTCCAATCAACAACCTGTCGCTATTAAAATGCTACGACTGCAGCCCCGAGAACAACAAATGGATTAATTAAATCATTTTATTATGCTGGATTGTTCGAAGTTCGTCGTGGGCTCATTCTGGTCAGCCTGAGCAAACAAATAATCAGCAGAAGTTGGCTTCGTACGTAGGGCGTAGTTATAAATGTTTAAAATTTATATTTGAAACGAAATTCGCAAGTGAAAACAATCAACTCTGAGGAATATATTTCGACAGACAGATGATTTTAAGTTATAGGAAAAGTCTTCAAAATTCACTATTTAATTTAAAATAATTTGGCATTTTATCGTTTATTTAAAAAAGACTGCCACTAAAATAAATACTTACATTAAATTTGTAAAACTATCTGTTCTCGAAAACAAAGCGTTTAGGACACATGTTTATACAGACATTTTTTGTTGATGTAGAATCTGGTATTCAAATTTAGTCAAACATTTTAGTTGACTTCAATGATTCGTTTCACTCTGTACAATTGTGAACATCTTTATTTAGCAATACACTTACTGCTTGGGAGGAACAAACCATCAAAAGCTGTTAATTATTTATACGTGTTGTGAAGGCAAACTCTTGAGTCATTAGAGCGCCTACCTCGATTTAATTTTCCTGCGACTTATATTTCATTTGTTATTTTAATTTTCCACGCTGTCAACGACATTTGGCTGACCCTCATAGCAGCGTGGGTCGCTAATTTAATTTGGGATGACATAAATGAAAGCCTAGTTAAAGCGTATTTCTTTTAATGGTTAATTTTGTCTCTACAGGGTTGTCATATTTTTGTATATAGTAAAACTCGTTAAAATAAACATTTTTCAAAGTACCCGTTGCGCATGAAATGAGTAAAAAATGAACATCCCAGCACAGGTAATAATTGGGGATCTCGGTTAAAACATGAATCAACCCCATAATAGAGGTGGAAGTGGAAGTCCACTTTAATCTGCGACATGGCGCCCAACGTGGGGCTCCAATGTTCGAAACGTCAATGGATAGTAATCAGATTCCACAACATTGCCTAAATTCTTGCAAAAAATACGACACAACTTAAGTATCTCCCTGTATACAACGCTAATTGGAGACAAAAGCGTTATATGTTACTTCCTTGCCGTTCCAACGCAGCTGTATAAATCCACTCGAACGACTAATTAAGGCGGACCTTGATATTGCCCATCCAATTCATCTTCAGTGCAATTTTTCATTGTCAGTTACACAAAAAAGTTGACGGTCGTATTACTTAATACCCCATATATTACGCTCTCGAGTTAAGCATTGACCTTGATTCCAAATCCCAGCATTTAGCGTTACATTTTGAAAGAATATGATTTATGGTCCCATTGTTCACAACAATGCACCCACGCCACCGAGGAGTTAATTCAGTAAATTGAGTAGGTGAAAAAATTGGATCACGCTCGAAATGGGCACCTACTTTGATGGAAGGAATTAAGTAGGCTGACTCAGCTGAAATAAATGAAAATCACGTCATATAAGTGGGGACGCCGCGAGTCGACTTTACCTACAGGTAAGGTCTTTCAAGCTTTAAATATAGTTAGATTCTAAACATTATATTCCTAAATAATTTAGGAGGCGGGTCTGTTTCGAAATATGTATATCCGGGTACTTTTAGTTAGTCAAAAATGATATGAACACACTGAATAATAAATCTGTCGATTATATAAAAGTATTTTCTTTCATTTCGTATCGTATCATCACTCATCCCAATAACTGATTAATTGGAATTCAGTGGCCGGCTTTCGTCGATCACCCCGTACGCGGGGAATGGGACACGTTGGACAAAACAACATGCACTTTGTCGTCATTCTCCTCATTGCAGTATAAAAAGGTAGAGCCCATCCGTCCGGTCTGATATCCTCGTTGCATACGATATCAGCTGCAGTAAAATAAATTTGGATGCCACTGGACTGAGAATAACCAATAATTTAAAGCATGAATCATTATTTGGAGAATATGTCGAAAGCTTTTAGTAATATTAATTAAACTTGTACTAAATCAAAGGTGCAATAATATTTATAGGGAAATTTAAAATGTTGCTTGTCTAGGGAATGTCATTTATTTGAATCAAACCGAAAGAAAACAAAGGCGAGACAATAAATTGAAAAAAAAAGCGAAAGAGTAGAACATATCTCTACAATATCTTTGGGAAAATAAGTGGCTTCTCCCATCCGTAAGTACGAGTATAACTAAAATTTTATGAGTGAAACTATTGTAAAAGAAGTGAGTGAATTTTACTCACGAGTTTCTGCTAACTCTATTCTCGATTAAAGGAATTGGTTAACTTATCCGACGAATAGATCGTCATAACCTACCCTGTAGGTTGTCGAGATATTTAATTTTTTTCAAAAAAATTGAGAGAAACAGTGAGTAGCCATGTGTATTTCATAGCAAGAAAGATAAAGCAACAATATTTTTAGGGGGGATAGCTAGACCCCTAAGCTTCCCATCCATACATTCAAATTGGCTTAATTGCATACAGGGTGTTAGAAATTTAATGCCGAGTTTAGTTAACTTCAAACCTTCATAAGTCGGTTTTTTAAATGGAACACCCTGTATGTTTTTCTATATTCTGATACACAATTTTATTCTCTTTCGAACGGTATTAGGATTATGTACTATTTTTTGTGTAATCACCTAAAATCATGTAATTTCTTATCCTCAGGAAGACAGTCGCGACTCCGCCACCTAGACCGACGAATGCCAACGCACATGGACTCTCAATTACCACGCGGCGTCATACGCAGGGTGAGCCCATTCCGCGTCCATTCCAATCGCCCATCGCGGTGGTACTCTACACTGAAAGCACCGGCCGAGCAACGGCCAGATGGTCGCCTCTCTGGCCCACCAGCACTCGCGCTGGCACGCAAGTGTTCGATGGGGTGCTTTATGCCTTCTGAAAGCAACGACCGCGCCGGCGGCAGTGGCGTACGCCCAGGAATTTGTCAGAAACCGTCGTCTCTTACTTGCTGGAGTTGCTATCTCCTTCGACTATTCTGAATCCATAATCGGAGTCGTTGAATTCAATTTTTGTAATTCCTTCACTGTGACGCTTTCTAGAAGATTCGAGACTATATTCGATTGGATTCGGGGTGCAATCCGAAGACCAAGACACATTTATAACGTCACTATCTACTATTAGCGATGTTGCCTTGTCTTCCTCGTACAATGGTGGCTGATTCGAAATGTTTTGGGTAGGTGCTATGTCACCTTTCCATCAAATGTTGGAGATCTAGTTCTTGAAGATGAAAAATGCGAAGAACTGTGCAACTTTCCTTTCAGATTTGTAAATTCCCTCTGCAACTTAATTAAACTTTCTTCAGAGACTTAAACATTGCCCTACATCTCAGGAAAAATATTACTTTTGTTTGTTTTACAGAGAAAAATCCTCGAAAGTTTGTCACGACGTCGCAGTTACACTCGGTACACCCAATGAACAAAACGTCAAGTCCTAACGAAGCATGCGCCTAATCCTTTGTGATTTATGCCATCAGATACCAGCCGCGAACCTTGACAAATTGGTGCTTGACCGGGCGGTCAAATTAAATAAACACGGAGATAACGTCAGAGAAGATGCTTCCTCGTTTGGATTTTTAATCCCCTGACAATTGGAAGTTATACTGATGTAAGAGGTACAGATTAAGCACCGATAGAATCGATGTGCTTGCATTGTTATGACAAAATTGATAAATGATGTACCTTGAAGGTACCAACAAAGAGGAACCCCCGTACCAAATGTGCGTTTTGAAATAAAGTTGACCTTTCGCAAAAATCGACGTTGATTGTACTTATATAACTGTGCAAATGTGCTTTGAACAAAATCGTTCTTTAATTCATGGACAAGTAATGGATTATTCGATGTCAAATCATCTTGTCCATGTTTGGTCCACATTTTGCTGCTGACGTTTCGAATTCCTGAACATTGAACATCACAAAGTACTGAAGAAAATTTCTAATGAGAGTGGACGAAATACGTCCGTGCACAGCAAAAGGCAGGTATTTCCGAGAGAGAAATTCTCATCACAAACGCTGATTGACAGTTCCAAGTTCAGCAAAAAACAATTGATTTCTTTCTGATTACCATTATTACCGCACAGTCTCCAGTGAAGCGCCTGCAAAATTGCGAAATAAGTAACACTCGGAAAGGTAAAAAGTTATATTCTAGGAAAGAACGAGCCACAATTGCAGAACCATATTACGACGGTTGCTTCGGATATAGGCCTGCAGCTCATCGCAACTTAAAGAATCTCCTCTGAACCTTTTCAAGTGCAGATATTTGGTACTTATAAATAGAATTCCATATGACAGAGCCATATTCAAGTGTAGATCTTACAAACGCAGTGTATAATAGACGAAGAGTAGTGAAATCTCTAAATTCACTGGAATTAATATAAAATATAACTTCACATCATCAGCGTACAGAATGTAGCGAACATTTAGGTCATTAACAATGTCATTAATAAAAAATATTAATAGAAGCGGACCTAGTATTGAACCCTGAGGAACGCCGGAAGTCTGAGAAAAGGCGTTACAGACGTAATACACAATATAAGAATGCAAGATTATTTCCAGTACTTTTCAAAAATTACTCAATATGGAAATGATATTTATTAAAATTAATTAACTACCAAAGTGAAAAAAATAAAATTACTATTTCAAACAAAACTACTGGTCACGTCGTTTGTAATAATTTATGAAGAATCTGTTGTAGATACCACGATGGTTTGTTCGATGGAGTCAATCTTTTCGGAGGCGTCCGGCTGGCCTACTACGATCCGCGGCGTGGATTAGAGAGGAAAAGGGTAACGCGGATAATCACACGTGATTCTCTTTGTCACGTTCGAGTGACATGGCTAACTCGGTGAATTATGGCAATCCAGAGAATACGTGTGGCTTGTCAAGGGTCACTTGATTAGATACGGACGAACGGAGGTCAGAATAGCACGATTACGGTGGAACGTGTGTCGGCGGGGACGACACAGGCGTTGTGAAGGATGAGGCACACTACGGTTTCTGGTGAGAACCACCCCACGACGGATCAGTTCAATTTTTGGAAACAAAGAGGTTATTAAATGTACGATGTAACATACTTTTGTTGGTCAAGAGACTATTTAGTCTAGCCTAAAATACTGACGGAAATCTGTCCAAAAATATATATTTCTTTTTTCGAAGTACGAAATTTCATATACAGGGTGTATGGTAGGTAAGTACATGGCATAGGGCGGCCCAAAAAAAAAAAGAAAATTTTTTTTCGTGTCTCTTGTTAGTTTATCATGTTTTAAGAGCCCCCTCAAAAAATCAGCAAAAAAAAATTTTTTTAGAGGTCGCTCAAGATTTTTAAAAACTTCCAAAATCGTCAAAAATTGAATATTTAAAAAAAAATTCTCGTTATTTTATCATTTTCTAGGTTGAAAAAAATCCCGATTCTGAAAATTTCAATTCGATATTTTAATTTCTATAGGTCACTCATAATTATTTTAACTCAACGAACTAATAATTTTTTTATTGAATTTTATGAACAAAATAATAGAAATAAATCACAAGATACTTAAATTTTAAAAAATTATTAGTTCGTTGATATTTATTTTTAGTGGTCGCTCGAAAACATTTTAGATACACTACTTTTAAAGTTAAATAATTATGAGCGACCTTTAGAAATTAAAATATCGATTTGAAATTTTTAGAATCGAGATTTTTCTCAACCTAGAAAATGATAAGTGAATTATTTCTATTCTTTTGTTCATCAAATTCAATAAAAAAATTTATTAGTTCGTTGATTTTTATTTTTAGAGGTCGCTCGAGTACATTTTAGGTACACTACTTTGAAAGTTAAAATAATTATGAGTGACCTTTAGAAATTAAAATATCGATTTGAAATTTTTATAATCGAGATTTTTTTTCAACCTAGAAAATAAAAAAATAACGAGGAAAAAAAATAATAACTTTTGACGATATTGGAAATTTTTAAAAATTTTGAGCGATATCTAAATATTTTTTTTTGAGCTGATTTTTTGAGGAGCCTCTTAAAACATGATAAACTAACATATTTTCACAAGAGACACGAAAAAAAATATTCGTTTTTTTTTTGGGCCACTCTAATATACAGTGTTGAAATTAATTCACTTCCTGTCCTGGCTGAGACCCGTCAGCTGAGACCCACCGCCGCCGGCTAAGGCCTGCTCTCCTGTCGATCACGATTTTCTGGGGCAACTAACGGTCCCCTATCAACTGTGGTGGAGATTGACCTTTAAAAATTAAAATATCGATTTGAAACTTTTAGAATCGAGATTTTTTACAACCTAGAAAATAATAAAATAACGAGAAAAAAAATTTAAAAAAATTCAATTTTTAACGATTTTGGAAATTTTTAAAAATCTTGAGCGACATCTAAAAAGTGTTTTTTGAGCTGATTTTTTTAAAGGTCTGTTAAAACATGATAAACTAACATATTTTCATAAGACACGAAAAAAAATATTCGATTTTTTTGGGCCACCCTAATATGGCATACTCTCGGGAGTGTGTGTATAGGGGAGATCAAAATAACCCTAGTTTGTCCTAAAAATTCTTTTCCTAAAGTGCCCCTTAACGGAGATACAGAGCCCCAGGGGTACCCAGAGATTTACCTTTTCGTCTCTAACTTTTGAACCGACTAGCATAATTTAATGAAATATTAATATTTTATGTAGGCCATAAAGGCTCATAAAATCATAGTACAGTAGATGTTTTATATTGTCAGGGAAGTCAGGAACAGACTAGCAACCACACTCGTTGTGCCAAAATTTTGACAGGTGTCATTTTATAGATCTAAAAACTTAATTTTTAAGTACTTTGGTCATTCCTCTTTAAAAAACTACATTTGTTTCGACAAAATTAGTCACTTTCGAAGAAAATAAGTTTTTGTATAACACTCCCAAGGATAGCTTACTTACCAGATACCCTGTATAGAGAAGGTGCCAATACTATTACAGTTGCAACACTTATGATTGTAGGAACGACACTACTTCAATTTAACTTTGCGTAGATACCTAAATCTTTCTGTCTCTCAAAATGTTGACCGTAACTTTCAGTACAGGCAAAGCCTTCGGTTCGGATGTGCAAATCATTTTTCCCACCAAATTTAAAACAATACCCTCTAAGGACAAGCCGCGCGCCATTGTCTGACCCGCCTGATATTTTGGACAGGTGGCTTGTCAAAAAATGAAACGCAGATAAAGGAAGCAGCGCAAGCTCTTGTCAGCGGTTCAATCTTTCAAATGAAAAGGCCTGAAATAGTGACACGGTTCAACAAAAGGTTTCAATTAGTCAGTGTGGTTCGATCCCCTTTGCGAGGTGAGATATGTTGCTTGATCCTCCATTGTCTTAACAGAGGGATGGGTTCTGAAAAAAACGACTTCATAGGCTGGTCGGTAATGTGTAACAACAAGCGGAATACGCCCAGATGCTGTTGTAGTCGAAAATGTTGTCTGATGGGCTGTCAGAACTGATAAATGAAAATATTCTAAGTAAATCAAGTCAAAACGTAGATAAAAGTACTTTTTTGTTTAATTATTTTGTACTAATTAAAACAACAGTGTTTTGCGTTTGGAAAAATACACTTTTTGTTTCCAAATATACCGTTTATTAAACCCAACCAAATCTATGTTACCGTAAAAAAACTGGTATCTTTACAGCAATAAAACACATTTTTATTTTATTTTAACATAAAACGGACGCCTCTGAAGAATGGTGAGATATGTCGTCTAATTCCTCACCGTACGTCTCGAATGAATGACTTCAGACGTCGACATGCCATCGTATAGATGTATACAAGTTCGGCTTGGTCAAAGAAAAATCCAAAATCACTAACTACTCCTGTCCTATCTAAACGAGCGAATCGTTCTTTACTCCGACCAAAGAATTCGACTTACTTTTTATCTAAATCGCCATACTATTGGAAAATTATTTTAATCACTGCGTTGCTTAGATAACACAAATTAGGATATCTTGTACTGGTTAACAAGAATAGCGGTTAAATTAAATACGAGAGGGGTATTGTGAGCGTTACTACTTTATTTCAATAGACCAACATAATTTAAATGAGGATCCTAAAGCGATAATCTAAATTTGAATATCATGTAAATCATAGTGAATTGTAGAATTTATGGGACATCTTAATGGGTACAAAACGCCGGGATGTAGATTAAGAGTAAGTTATTTGTCTAGGCAATTTAAAATATCACAGAAAAATCCGAACGACTGTTCGCTTGCGACGTTTTCGAAATAGTTTATGATTCTTATATAAATTGATTGCATTCTATTCTTATGAGGTATTTAAATCGTCTCCGTTACGGCTTATCTTAATCGTCGGAAAATATTTTAATAATTAATATACTAATTAAGGAGCTTTGTGTTACTAAAGAGTATATAAACCAGCAGCTAAAACGTCATTAAAAAAATTCCGTATTATACTCTGTGATACAGTTCTATCTTTCATCAGTAACATTAAGAGGAAAGTGTTCATTATAAGAAATGTCCGGAATGGTTGAAGAGGACATCGTGCATGAAGGTTATAATATAAAAGTCATCAAAATTAATTCCCATCTACAAAGAATTACTTTCTGTTCTCAAAAATGTTATTTTAGCAGATCTTCCTAGCCAACAATAACAATGAATAGTGTAGCTGTTACCAACTGTAGTAATAAAAAATAGTAAGTTACGTTTCGACTATATCTTTGTAAGAGTTGTCAAAGCTATAGTTACTTTAAAACAACAATAATAAACAATATTCCCTCGTGGTTGGCCACTAATTGCCAGGTCCGTGTTCTTGACATTATAAGTTAATTAAACGAATTCAATTATGGAATATAATTTACAAAGTCTAATATTTACATGTATGTTTCAACAATGGTGTTACAATAAGGTTATGTCGGACGCCCTCGGATGAATACCAATGACGTTTCGCTTTTGTTCTGTTACAGTAGCGACTGTTGACATTATCCGACAGTTAACAGACATTATACTGATACGGTGATTTGCATTTGGCCTATTATTATTTACGAAAGATTTTGTGGCCATAAGTCTGGCATTAGCATATCGCTCCTTCTCATCTGCACAGTAGGCTTCGAAACGTTGTTATACCCATTAATATTTAGATCGAAATCTGCATAGAACAACTTCTCGACGACGCGTATCATAGAACAAAGGATAGCTGGTCCTTTTAAACTTCCTTATCAAGTCGTTTATTTATCTACTGGATCTACTCAATGAAAGAAAAATAGTTAGAAATAAAAATCAATAATTGGAAGCCAAAAAAGTGATGAAATACACATTACTCACATTAGATATTTTAAACAAAAAAATATGTAGGTATATATATATATAATAAGTGAGAAAGGATCCTAGCAACAATAAAATATCAAAGCATTTTATGAAATACGTGTATGTTTCATGGCTATATAATTAAGAGATTTATGTTCAGATTTTATAATTAATACATCAATTTTTCTCACGTTAGATTTAGAAATTTGTCAGTCCTAGTAATCTGCCTGAAACAGAATACTAAAATGGCAAATTTCGTCATGATTATTGAGCTTTAAACTTTAAGTCTACATGGAAACATATTATTAAGTCATTATAATCTGAACCTAAGATCATATGAGTGTAAGTGATAGCAAGTAGGATAAATTTTGAGATTTCCTTTTTCATTGGCACCTGTACCAGATTTTCTAGGCAAAATGCTCATTCGTCAGCGTTGGACAAATATATATATATAAAGTTATAATATGTAAGAAGTGTAACAATACTTTATTTTAAATTATTAGTAAATCTAGAAATATATTTAAAAAATTTTATATCAAAATATCTGTATATATCTCTTCTAGAAATATACAACTAATCAAAATGACATTAGTGCAAATAAAATAGGTAGATTTTTAACATAATGAAATGGCGTTTGAAAATGGAACGCAAGTAGATGTGATTTACACTGATTTTATTACTTTCTTTAAAGAAATTATGCCTATATGGAGTAACAAACAGATGTTTTATTAAAACTACTTACTTACAAAATAGAGCAATTTTAGTAAAATGCAATGTTGTCTCAAATAAATATAAAGGTTATTAAGGTGTTCCCCAGGGTTCAACTTTGAGACCGATAGTATTTATTTATTTTATTAATGATCTAATACCTAAATATCATGAGGCGTCCTCGATACAGGAAGACTAAGAACACATTTTAAATGCCGAAAAAAGGCTACTATTCCTGTGCAGTCAGCAAATATCAGCGCAAATTACCAGATAATCACCAGCCTCCTATGAATACCAGGAAGATGTATGTGTAACGCGATCCGTAATGTATCTTTCTTAACGTACCTGCGCTGCGGCTCGCAGGACGATAACTTATTACAGAATTAGACAACATAATCATATTTTAAATACCGCGGCTTAATTTCAGGCGTTACAGTAACACGAACTGCTGGTACGATGTTTGATGAGCCTTAGGATAATGAAAAATAGCGAGCGGATTGCTGTAGCCGTGCGTGATGGTCAATATTAAATTTAAAAAGCTACCTTTCATCTTGAGAAATGGTCCGGTAAATTTGAAGGAATACCCATTCTCGCCAGCAATTTGTCTGTTCGGCGGTGATTGACTGCTTTGTTTCTACCGCGATATATCTCTATCGTTAGTTAATTGTTACGTCAGAGCTAGTGTTTCGATGTATTCGTAACACTAATTATTACGTGCTGTACGAGGGACGTTAACATTTTAGAAAGCAGTGTGCATAAAAAGGCTCGAGTTAATTGTTTATTTTGTCTTGAAGCAGAAAACAAAAAAAAATAAAATAAAATAAAACATGCTTTGTTTACATGAAAATCGTACATCGTATACCTAGTAAAAGGTGATAAGGGGGGAAAATTAAAATATACAACCCTCAGCAAAGTGAGGGAGTTACTAAAGATAAATACATTACATATACCATACAGGATCCGTCATTTAAAAGTTAAAACTCAAGAACGTATCTTCTACAATGTTTAAGATGTTGCAACAATCCAGTTACTGACTGTTACATACTATTACATAATATACTACACGGGTTGACAGCTTTTCTACAGCGTGTTTAAAATTAAATAACAAAACATTGCTAGGTTGGAAACAGTCCGAGGAAAAGACATATTAAACTGAAAGTTAGGTAAGTTAACGAATAATAAAAACCCAGAGAGAAATCGAGTATGTCTTTGTAAAGTGGTGTAGTTTTTGTGTAAAAAATCAGGAATTTTTTTATAACAGCAGTTTTTTTTTCAGAAAAATTATATATTTATTAACAGGTCAGACTACAAGTCCGTCAACCGTTCCAGGCGACTACAGTCCAAGAAGGGGCAAAATCCACACAAGTCAATTGTCCAGACTAAAGGCGGACTTCGCTACAGGCCTTCTGTGCACGCATCAAGGACTGGGATTGAACGTCTACCCTGGTACGTTGTAGTTTAGTAGCGAGAGAAGTAGAAGACGAGAGTCCCAACACCGCAGGTAATACACGAGGTAAAAATGTCCATTCTCCTCATATTAGCGGTAATTCTAGAGTGGGCAATGGACATGGCGCCCAACGTGGGGCCCGAATATTCGAAATCATTGGTCACTATTGTTACACTTTGAAAATTTACTTGTCTTAATGTACTGCTTTGCTGCTTGATATGTTGCGGCTTTATTTTTTGTGACCATTTACTTTACCTTTAGTATCGTTAGGCACATGACGTCTAGTGTGATTCGTAGTACAATAGTGAAAGGAGACCACTCAATTTGACATACAGCTAGTTAAACTCTTTCAGGTACTAAGAACNGAAAGCAGTGCCTATAAAAAGGCTTGAGTTAATTGTTTATTTTGTCTTGAAGCCGAAAACATGCTTTGTTTACATGAAAATCGTACATCGTACACCTAGTAAAAGGTGATAAGGGGGGAAAATTTAAATATACAACCCTCAGCAAAGTGAGGGAGTGACTAAAGACAAATATATTAGATATACAGAGTGTTTAAAATTGAATAACAAAACATTGCTAGGTTAGAAACAGTCCGAGAAAAAGATTGATTAAATTGAATGTTGAGTATATAGTGGTTTGATCTTCAAGTGAGGAGAAAAATTGTAAGTAGCATGTAAAACTTTATTCAACCAATTTCGCTAGTAACACGAGGCACAACCGAGCAGGACCTAAACTTCTGGTTCGTGCCTCGAAATGTTTTCGGCTTTATCCTTGTCCCCAGGTACCTACTTTTATTACCCTATCTTAATTAACACTTATCCGAGTCATTACCTACTCGGTTTGTGCTTATGTACAGCCTACTTATTCTAATCTCATTTGCTAAATATATTTATTTGGAATAATTTCGGATAATTCAAAGTATAATTTATATGGCTCGTAAATTCCCAGAAAGCAAAATATATATTGGGGCAGATACTAAATGTAATAGGAGAGAAATCGAGAAATCGAAAATGTCTTTGTAAAGTGTATTTTTTGAGTAAAAAATCAGGAAATTTTTTTTAAATCAGTTTTTTTCAGAAAAATTATATATTTATTGACAGGTCAGACTACACGTCCGTCAACCGTTCCAGACGACTACAATCCAAGATGGGGCAAAATCCAGAGAAGTCAATTGTCAAGACTTAAGACGGACTTCGCTACAGGACTTCTGTGCACTCATCAAGGACTGAGATTGAACGTCTACCCTGGTACGTTGTAGTTCAGTAGCGGGAGAAGTAGAAGACGAAAGTCCCAACACTGCAGTTAATACACGGGGAGCCTAGTAAAAATTCTCCCCATATTAGCGGTAATTCTCGAGTAAACAATGGACATGGCGCCCAACGTGGGGCCCGAATATTCGAAATCATTGGTCACTATTTTGTGTACAAAAGATCGCTGTTAATATATCTGGTATGTAAACGAAAACTGAAATAGTGAGCAATTGAAGAAATCGATAACAATTTTTCGTGCTTAAGCCCTCACAAATATCAAGCGGCACACCGCAGATCGCGCTCCTAAAAAGCGAGATATATGCCCAGAAAGAAAACACCTAGAAACCCGTCCTGCACTGTAATGCAGTAAATAAGCACGCCGTTAAAAATTTCCCATTAATTATGGCTTATAAGCCAGGCGAGTATGCTGCTCATTTAAATTTGAAATTTATTTTATCAGAGAGCACCGAAACCCAATATGGCACTTTGTGAAAAATACCCTAGTCCAATATCACCACCCATTAATTAGGGACGTTATTGCTTTACCAAACAGACTCGCAATTTACGATATCCTTAAAGGCGTTCGCGTATTTAATAAAGCCAGTAAAACGCCGGATTTATGCTCTCACCTCTGGCTAAACGGGTGCTTCGCGAACTGTGAAATATTTTGTTGGGATGCGGAATATCCGAGAAATATATTCGATGCAATCAATTCACCTGTGACTCTAAGGAATCTGTAACTAAACTAAATGAACTATTTACGCCGTATCTTGGTTATAGCACGCGTTGAAAATTGTATTCCATGTTATATATTACATAAAATGCATGAGATTTTAATTATAAACTGTTTAGATTTTAACGGGAAGTTTCTTTGATGGATGAAGTCATTCAAAAAGTTAATACAATGTAATTCCTTTTCTCTAAAACAAGTAAAAAAGATTAAACCACGAGTAGTAGTATTTTTAAATGGTTCCAAAAAGTGTCCTTACGGTAACATCATGAGGTGACATCAGAATGGGTACTAGAGCATGAAGGAAAACTGAACAATAATGAACCAGGTATCCTAGCAAGATGAAGGAACAGTTTCTGGGCTTGCAATACCAAAGACAGCAAATCGGTGGTCAAATTAAAACACAACTATGAGGACCAAGTACCTTTGCACTAAGGTTGGGTCAGATCGGCCTATTTTGACTCCAGGAATCTCCCATTACAGCATGGTCCATTTGCTACAAAACACTGTACATAAGTAAATGATAACGTTCCTGATTTTTTTTCTCATTCCATATGAATCACGTAAGACTTGTATTAAAGAACATGTAGCCTGCAACGACAATAATGTTATAATCACAAGTCTGGTATAGTAACCCACACACAAAAATAGTTTTCCATCCGTGAATCAGAGCAGGTAATGCTCACTGCTTGGTCAAGGCGACTGTGGCTCGCCGACTTTATCAGAAGCAATTACTGAGCCAATAAAAACGCGCATGAATCGTCATGTGTTTAGTGTGGAACTGTAGCTGGGACAGCACGAGATCTAGGGACCACACAGCCTGGCGGTGTACGTTACTGTAAAATAGCATCATTACAGGTATAACAGACAATTTACGGGGGCGATAAATACTGATTACTGCGTATGGCAGCCCGGTGGCGGTACAGGGTGGCTCAGGTAAAGTGAACAATGGAATCAGAGCCTAAATGGGGGTCTGTAATAACTCAAATTGACTTAAGAAGTTACAGAAGAAACTTCAGGAACCATGGGTAAAATATTTTATTCCTAGTAATTTTTTATGCGTACCCACCAATTCAGAAATTGGATGGTAATGATATGCTGCTATCTTAGAAACAGTGGTAAAATTCTGAAGAACACACCTATATTAAATTGCTCAAAAGTTTTGTCCAAGTACTACCAAAAGAATCAATAAAAACATCAATCTTTGAAGGGTAAATTGCATATTAAAAGGGGAGGTCTTTTTCCTAATCCTTCCTTGAAACATCATCAGAAATAAAATTAAATTGTTTAATAGCTGTTTTACGTAGCGAGATTTGTTAACATGTGTAATAAGTATACCAATCTCTAACCAAAAAGCCAAATAACTTCACCAATTAGAACTTATCAGAATTCTCTTGAATTCCTCTAGAAACATTAGAAGTACAAACGAGTAAATTGTGAGGTTAAGTTATTTGGTCACACATTTACTTCAGCACAACTTTATAAAGAGTGAAACTTGAACTAAAAAGTAGGAGTGCAAGCTTTTTCATGTCATCTAATCAAAAAATAACAATTCTCAACAAAATGTATTAATCTTCCATTCGCTTTTATTATTTACCGTGACTTGCTCGCAAAGTTGGTAGTACCTATTTTTGTTTCATGGAAATTCATGAAATTTAGAACAGTGTGCAAAATTGATGAAAATATTTAAGAGGAACTTCATAACAGCAAAAGGAATTAAAAAATTCATAAAATAAAGAAAGAAAGTGTGGAATAATTAACATGTCAATATTATATGTATGTTCAACTAGTCTAGAAAAATTTACATCATGTTTATCATATATTTTTCGACGTACGTTGCAAAGTATTCTATATTTTCATTCGGTACCAGTTTATGTGTATCACTCTGTATATAAACCCGATACGGCTCCAAACTAACAGAAACCTGATTCGAGGATTCCAGTTTTCAGACACATACGCCTGTTTTATTAAACTGTATATTCATAAAGACCTGACTTTTATTTGTAAAAAGATCCGATCAGTTTTTGTTCTTCGTTTTTTAATTGGCAACAAGGTGGAATCATATTGATGTATTTAATACTTAATCTTTTTTATATACTTGTTATCGAGGTTCCCAAAGTGAATCCTAGATCTTAGAAAAATGGTTTCTTCGACAATTAGCTATGCCTAGAGTCATTGTAGTATTAACATATTCAATAAAATTAGATCAACTAACTGTCATGTGAACAAAATATTCATTTGTTAAAAAAAAATTGAAATTAAGTCTTTTTAAAATAGGTTCTTAGAGAAAATATGTTGTAGATATCGCCTCCTTTTGATATACGGAGTGAGTAAAATTAATATCCACATCACCAATGTAAAATGGCTTTATTAACGTAACCCTAACACAACTCTTATTCCTAAAAAACAAATATGAAATAATTAGAATTAAACTGAAATTTTCATTCCAAGGAATTGGCAGCATTGCGCAAAATCACATGTTGTAATAAACACACAAAATAGAGCACTATATGACGGGTGAGTCAGTGAAGTTTGCGAAAACCCTTTACAATTACGGAGAGTGTGTAGCTGAGAGTGTGCTCAAATTACGTGTGATAACATTTGACATGATGCTGACTACTATTCGGAATGAAAATGGCGCACAATTAACATCCTGCATACAATTTTTCCGATTATGATCTTTAAAAATAGGTTTCAGCGAAAGTTCCGTTCCGATTTAACATTTTTCCGATGTACTTATATGGTAGTTCCATTACGTTCGAGCCGTTTCGAATAGCTGCCATTAATACAGCCTTAAAATATAAACCGGAGCATACTCAGACCCAACCTCTGTGCGGGAGTCTAATATCTCTTTAATGATGCAATATCGAAATAAATGGAACATTTACCATCCGCAAGCGTTGTAATTTAAGTCGATAATAAAACCGTGATTGAAACGGTTTATCGTGTAACGTACCTGCGATTGGGCTCAGGGGAGTTATAAGGTAGGTAGATTATCATATTGTAGAGCCGCTGCCTCCGTGGGTGGTTCTTGTGTTTGCCGAAAATGGTAGCGTGAATTGTAATTGTTATGGTATTAATAAGGCACACGCAAAATTGATACAGTAATCACAAAGCCAACCTCTCTCTGATGTAGAACTTTGCTACAATCTCATCAAATGAAGTCAATGTTCTTGATACTAGAAATCTAGGTATGGAAAATATACCTAACAGTAATGAAAAACAATTTCAAAAGCAAGTGACAAAATCCTTGAAACAATTTTAGATATGCATCACATTAAGGAAACTAAAGTTACTGTAGAACCAAGAAGTGTTCGGCTTAGAAATTTGAATAAAACAAATATAAAATTGTCACTCAATCAAACAGACAAAGTCTTCTTAAATTATTCCATATATCTCGGCACGAATCTGAGTAACCTTCCCGCTAATGTATAAAAATAAACAATTTGCTACATATCTATTTATCTCCCGTCACGTTACGTTAATCTGGTTACCTTGACACAAATGTCCAGAACTGTTAAAGCGTTAAGAACGCGAGCAGGAAGCATCTTCTTCATCACCAGTAGCCAGATTTTATCTCGGACGTAAGTCAAAACGATGTTCTGTCGGTTTCAGTTTAAATTTATCAAGGTTTAGCGTAAGCAGCCAGCGATATTTGTCAGAAAGGATTAGGATTCATATGTAGATAATATATAAAGATAAGATCTGAAGCGGCAGTCAATTTTGTCTCCTCTTGTTTTCATTTCGAAATGTATCCTTGGTTTTGCGGTTCAATTATGGGAACTAAAAGTGTCAAATAAATCTACTCTGTTTGCTTATTTGGTAAACAATTGATAATTTTTGAAATGTCAAGAACTTGATGCCAAACAACAAACAAACAAAATGATTAATAGAAAGATGCTAGTGCAATTTGTCTTGCTTCACCATAAAATTAATTCTAACACTTTGAAAACCACAGTAATTGTCATTAAAGCTACCTGCAAAATATTTAAGATCCATTTTTTGGTGAAATCGATTCCATTTCCAATGAAAAACCCAAAGCTGTTAGATAGACGAACTACAAGTTCGTGTACTCTAAGGTTCCAAGCTAANTCGGTTTCAGTTTAAATTTATCAAGGTTTAGCGTAAGCAGCCAGCGATATTTGTCAGAAAGGATTAGGATTCATATGTAGATAATATATAAAGATAAGATCTGAAGCGGCAGTCAATTTTGTCTCCTCTTGTTTTCATTTCGAAATGTATCCTTGGTTTTGCGGTTCAATTATGGGAACTAAAAGTGTCAAATAAATCTACTCTGTTTGCTTATTTGGTAAACAATTGACAATTTTTCAAAGGTCAAGAACTTGATGCCAAACAACGAACAAACAAAATGATTAATAGAAAGGTGCATTTTGTCTTGCTTCACCATAGAATTAATTCTAACACTTGTAAAACCGAAGCAAACAATAAACCACGGTAATAAGAGCACTTTGAAAACCACAGTAATTGTCATTGCTACTTACAAAATATTTAAGATACATTTTTTGGTGAAATCGATTCCATTTCCAATGAAAAACCCAAAGCTGTTAGATAGACGAACTACAAGTTCGTGTACTCTAAGGTTCCAAGCTAAGTATAATTTTTAATTTAATTCACTTCCTTATTCACTACCGCTGCTAAGATACCTACACTTATTTCTTAATTTTATTTCGTTGTCTGCTCATGAATGAGAAACAATAACCAGATGATAATGAAACGTGGTTGGAAAAAACAAAGTGTGAGACTCATTTCAATACGAAGTGCGTCAACCTCTCAACGAGTAGACAGTGCTAGCGCATCGAAACTAAACTATTCTTTTCATAGAATCCACTTATGACAAATTAACTGCAATCCGCACGTTCGCGTCATGTTTGTAATCATTCACAATGGGAAATAATCAACTAGTGCAGAATGGAGCGGACTGAGTTTTGAAGTGATTTAATTATGGATCTTCGGGCGATAAGTCCCGACTGAGATGATGAAAAGCGACTGGCTCAGAGGCGTGCGTCTATTTTCATTACAGAGGTAGAAAATCAATAAAAACTCGAAAGGTCAAACAAATACAATTTAATCTGCATAAAACGAAGTCTACTCTACTAGTGACTACTCTACTTCTTCTATATCTTCTTGTCTTCTATATCCTCTGCCATTTGCCAAAATGTTTTATTTTGGATCTATTTTTTCTCTTCGTTCCTTGTGCAATTATTTATTTCCTTTATAATACATTCTTCTATTCTTAAGATGATCAGCGCCACTGCGTTATTTCAATCATTTTCCCTCCAGATTCAGTGATTATCACTATTTTTCGTACTGTATTTCCTCTTCCTTTCACTGTACTCATATATTTAACTTTATTTTAACCAACATTATTGCCTTCAACTTCTTTTTTCGTCTAGGAGTTTTTCTTGTGCTTCTGCCATAATTAAATACCCCAACTGTGTTGTACAAATCAACATAACTACTGCCTTTCTTGTACTTTAACCTTAACAACATAAACCAAACCATAATCAGGCTAGGAAATACTTAACTCCTGCCGATGGCACGTCGCTGGAATAGGGATTAAGTTCCTCACAATTTCGTAGCATCGCAAGCGTAGGATGTTCGCTCGCTTTGGCCTTATTTGTCATAATACAATAGAACACCTCCAGAACGTCTTATGTTGATATAGTGAACCACTTATTTGTGATTCATGAAGTTGGTGTACAGTAATGCTAGAAGTAAAGCTGTCGTAATATGTAGTTAGCTGGCATAGAAGATTTTTAACCGTTTCTTGATTCTGAAGAAAAGATGAGTACGAAGATGGATCTCGCAAAAAAGTAAACCAATTTTCAATTGTCACATTACCATAAAATTATATAAAAACAGTGGTAAATTTAGTTGATTAGATTAGAAACCGATTTTGATTCACACTGAATCATCCACACAACAAGATAAGTCATAGACATAAACTAAGAAAAGAACTGATCCTTGTGGTACTCCTGCATTAACATCGGGACATGTAGTATTATTATGGATGGCATAATAATAATCTAATAAGTCGTCTGTCTACCGTAATCTACTGTTGTCTAATGAGACAATTTAAAAACTGTAACTTTCTGAAAGTGGATACAGTTTGGTAATAAACTTCGTCGTATTTTTACTGATACATCGCTTCTTTGTGCTTCTGATTCTCAGTATCTTCAGTTCACCCTGTACTTCCCATTGTTATTCTCGAATTAAAATATAATGGGACTGACAACTGAACCAGTTGCGCCAGCCTACAATAGCCAGTCTGCTACCATTTACATGTTCTGTTATATAAGACGGAACAGTGACAATGTTTCTACCTATTCTATATCCTTACCGTGTTGTACTGTAAATAATAATGGATGCTGATTCAAGGAGGTGGGCAGGAAATACTGTTATATCAATCCAGTTATTAAAGAAAATCGAGTAATTATAGACAGATAAATTTGTAGAACCTTTATAGCTTCCTTAAATAAATAAATTTGCTGATTTTTTAGACAGAATTAGTTTTTTTGCTCCAGTCAGTTGTTTTTATTTAACCAGGTCAACCAATGGTTTCCGTTAAGAAAATATAATCTTAACCTATATCCATATTATAGTTTCGACAGTGTATCGCTTCAATAAAAATCCAACAGCAGCAATTTAATTTTTTTCAAAGTATAATTCAACACATCACAATTTCGTTTCGACCCGAAGGTTTTTCTCAATTTTCTTAACACGGCACCAAAAAATGTACACCATGAGGTGTTTTTCCGGTGTAGAGCTTGGCTCACACTGTAAGCATCATCTACAAATTTAATCAAATTCAGACAAGGCATTGTAACACACAAATTACATCCTCCCACAACCCTGATTAGTAATTGTTATGGTTCTGTAACCGGAGATATGACCATGATGGTAACTTCAGAGCATTGTAGTCTTCGCCTAATTAATAAACGCCTTGCTCCTACCTGCGATAGTATAATAACATTTTGTAATTCTGAGGTAATAAAAATTAAAACAATGAATACATTTTGTAACAGCCTCTTGTTTCTGCGGTGAGTCATGCAATGGTTTGATGCAAATCTTACTTGTGTACGATAAATTATTGGTAGGCAACTGAATAGAAAAAGATTCATAGTTCGGTGTATGAAATCAAAGACAACTTAACTCTTCAAAAGAAAGTTACATCTGATGAAGACAGTAATAATTATGTTAAACTAAATTTAACTGATGTTCTTCAATTCACTGGTTTGAAATTATTTAATAATGGCCAGCATAACACTGTCAGTCATAACCTCTAGCTTTCTCTCTGATCCGACAGGAGTAAAAGAATGATTCTGGTGCCAAAGCGTAAAAAAGCACCCATTATCTCAAATAATATAATCGTACCATGGTTACAAGTAATTGCGTGATGCTGTGTTTCATTTTCACTTTCTGTCGTTACTTACGGGTCAGATTTATGTTTTTACGTGTACTTTCAATCATTTTCTGTTAGATAAATAGGGAATAGTTGTACACAGGTTGTTCAAGAAGGTGACAGCAAAAAAATTTAAAAGCAAATTGTATACCAAAAAACAAGACGAAATTCCGAAATTCAGGGAGTCTGAATCAAAAAATATTATGAAAACTTCCTAGCAAATGTTCATATGAACCTCTCTTCTTATTTTTTGGAACAGCAAAGATGATTTTAAAAAGGTATTACCCTTTTTTAGGTTTAGATAGTAAGGGGAATCGTTCTAATACTTGACAAAACAAAAGTTTAGCACAGCAACTAAAAAATTGTTGTTGTTTTTTTTTCTGTCCATTGAGTATTAAAGATTAGCTTTCTCTTCTCCAATTTTTGTTCTATAATTTCGAAAGGTACGCAAAATTACAGTACCGGCGCAACAGCGGTAAGTAGGAAGCAACAAAATGTTCTACACTGTGTACCATTGTACGCGCCCATCTTCCGATTTTACAGTAGTTAAAGCCAACTTTAATGGTGTAAAGAACCTAATACATTAAATTTCTAATCGCACTAGAAAGTGGACAGACGCAGGTGTATTCTATTATTATATTAATGTGGCTGAAAAATATTAAACGTTATTAGAGGCCATAAACCACAATGCTGCAATAAAACAACGGGCTCTAATAGGATATAAATAAAGCTGTATATGTTTCCAATTACATATTTAAAAATCCCGCTAATGACACGTGTGTTTCACGTCTTTGAAATTACCGCCTCGGGGTACGTAACACTCGCCGTAAATAAGTCGTAAAGTGAGGCAAGAGACGTAGAAATCCATCAGGTAAACACTGACATATTTAATGGAAACCCTTGTTTCGAATTTATATTAATAATTTAAATACTGTCCTTACAGATACTGAAATAATACAAGCTATAGTTCTATTAATCGATCGTTCTATTAATCGATCGTTCTCCATGAATTTAGTTTTAAAGAACTTTCATAAATGATTGCAAGCCATTTAGCTGCGAGCTTAGCCAACCATCATTGCATGATTGGTACTAAACTAATGCAAAAAATTGAAGGGTCAAAAGATTTTCCCAAATTTTTCCGTGATTTTTGACAGACTGTATTTAGGTGAAAAATGGTCGTATCGGGAATTAAAAAAAATATTTTGAAGGTCTAAGATTCTAGTTTTTAGATTTTTAGGTCGAACTTTTTTAGGAGCTACAGTTATCATGTAATTCTAAGAAATAGCGCGACAAAAAAATTTTGAAATTTTTTGATTTTTTTTTTTATTAATTTAAACCTTATTTGTGGTAAAAATATGAGAAAACCTCAAAAAAAATTTTAATCATAATTATAAAGTGTTTAAGCTCAAAAAACGTGACCCTTTAATTTTTTGCATTAGTGATCAGTTAAAATCTTAGCGTCACTAATATTAATGATTCGTTTACAATGAGCAATGACAAACCAGTGAAGCAGAATGTTGTGTTTTAATGTAATCTTGATCTTATTGTTTTAATTTAATCGTCAAAGTGAAGGAAATAAAATTACTGTTGCTTGTGATCATTTATGAAGGCTCCTTAGTAGAAACTGAAAATATTAGGCATTGGTACTAGTTACTTTCTGTTGGTAGTGGTTGTAATCTTCCAAGTACTGTGAATACAAAACACCTATAAAACAAAATAAATATTCCATTCAAGGAGCGTACAGACAAATTTATATAAATTTGTAAAATTATGGGGTTTTTACAAAACCAGGCTATTGTATTTATTCTGGAAACGTACCCAGTTAAGTTTAATATTTATTTGTTGCTGATCAATCTTAAACTCCATTCGAAGTAAATGTTAGAGACTTGTAGATTTATACAGAATGCAATATTTATCAAAAACTCCTTCAACATTGCTAATGCTTCCTTTCCAATTTGTTTTTCTACGGATTTTCTGCTGATTTAGAAGTAATCCCTAATTATTTTATGGCATGATTTAAGAGTATTAATTTTTTTCGGTAAATGCAATTAAATTCCTTTAAAACTGCGATAGTCTAATAACGTATCATTGCGAATGTTAGTAGATAAAATAATTAAGGGCAAACATTTTGTATTAGTAAAAACATACGTCTTAAGTGCCGACTCTGTCTTTGCAAAATTTATAGACTGCAGCTAAATATAAACAAACCTCCCACTCGTTTTCCGTGTAGGTGCCCCTGATTGCATTTTAATTTGAAACCTTATTAAGGTGTTATATAATAAATAAATACAATGTGAGTGTATGAATGTCTCATGCTGACAAGTTCTCCTGTATTATGAATCATAAATTTTCCTATTCAATTTTGAAATTCAACACGCCATATTTCATACATATTCGCTTGTGGGAAATAAGGTGCAACAAGTTAGTTTGCAGGCTTTCGTTTGGGTTACCATTGGTTAAATATTTCCGGGTTCGTTGCCACGTCATCGGTCCATTTGATCATTACATACTAAAAAAAACTGAAACGATTCTTCAGTAAGAAATTCGCCAAATTTTCGAATTCGGGAAGAGCGGCCCTGTAGGAATTTTTCGAGGCTCTCCGCGAGTCCTGCTGCACGTCGAGGTGTTCGCCGTTATGGGGTCAATTGATTCCAATTGGACACCATAGCAGGCTATGTGCGCCGTGCAGGATGTCGTGGGAACCGGGTGGGTCATGTCAAAGTAAATTAGTGAAAGAGTATAATAGAAGAGTGTTGTGGTGTTACTTGTCGGCGATCGTTCAAATGTACGTGGGGGAAAGTGGGGCAGTGCGCTCACGTTCCCTGGATCTGCCGATGGTGAGAGATACTGGAACTTTGAATGATTTTACTATTATTTTAGTACCAACTGCGATTTATAATACCTGCAATATAAACCAGAATTGCGAAAAGTCTACCAATACTAGAAGGTGTAGCACAAAATACTAAAATAATATTAACGTTAAAATTTTTCCAGTTTAACACCAGGATTACACGAACAATTAAAATTTAAATTTTGGAACCACAAGTAATGTCTTTCTGGCTAATTATTTTCTGTTACTCCCAAGCCAGAACTCTTCCCGTCGCCCCTACGGTATTTCCGGAGTAAACTTAGTCATACGCTCCATAAGGTTCATGCGTTATGTATTTTATCATCCCATTCAATCCTATTCATAATGTTACATTGTGTCGAGAAGTTATGTAATATCCTTAATCCTTTTATATTGGACATAATGGAACGCCCTAAAGCTTTTGTCTAATCATTTCGATGTCTGAACGATAACTTTGTAGATTGCAGAGGCGATAGTTAATGGTCTCGATCTCCTCGCGAAAGTAAAGCGAAGTTATCCATATCCATTGATTTAAATTTATATAAACTGACGTTCTAAGGTGGCATTCTATGAATACATATTTAGGACAGACAAAAATGTATTTGTTGACTAATTTGCACGTTATTCAAGGGCAGAGGACTTCATTAACATTATCCTACACAAGTACAAAATAGGTGCAAGAAATTTGCCTTGCTTCTAATTAAACAAGAGGGTCTGCCCCTCTACATATCTCGCGAGCCATCAGCCCAGCCAATTGTCCGGAGATAAATGCGCTCAATAAAGCACGGTGAAAACAACAAACGGGTGATGGCGCGGCGTTTTTTTGAAGTAATGAAGAGTTCACACGCAGCGGCGCCTCTGATCGTCGATTATCTGGCGAGATCAGCCGTAGTGCGGCGCATTAATCAGACCGACCGAGATTGGTGCGATATGAATCTATGTGTATCGATAAAAGAATATCGATCCGACCGAAGATTAAAATCACGAGTCTTGGCAACACGATGCTGCTCTGGTTAAACGCCAACTCCGTTCGTACGACGGTCGATGTCGAGTAGAAATATTTAGGGGAGAAATATTTATATTTCAACCAATGACCACGTTTGGAGAAAATGCAGTTAAATCTGTTACAAAGCACTATTTCTTACATGAGATTTTCCGGGAAGCCAATTGTGGTCTCTGAGTCTACAGATCCGTGATGTTACGGCCGTGCTTTGTGTAAGGACCCAGATAGTGATCCCTTCTATTTCATCATTCCGGTCTAAGCTCCATAACAAATCCCCTTTTTCCTACTCCACATTTCTTCTAAGGTCTTAGGTTTCAGATTGAAGGTGCTGCAGTTCTTTGACGAAATTTCACAACTCGCACATGTTACCTGCTCGATGTTAACAATGCCATGCTTCTAGGCTAGGTCTTGATGTATTCCATCGATGTGGATCAGCAATTCCTCTATGCTGTTACATCTATGGAGTCAGATAATAAATGTAACGTCAAAATATATTAACCAACACTTCGACTTTAGAGTTGCTTTCTTTTCGAAGACTCCCATGTAGATATTTGCTACATCTGAAGACAAGAGTGACACATAGCTACTACTTCAGTTGTTATAAGTAATCCCTACAAAAGAAAAAAGTCTATTTGGTGTACATTGTTACCAAGACTACTAAATTCGGATCCTTGGTTTTTGTGATGAGCTTTCGATGAAGTTCTTTCAAAGCTCTTCAATTTATGAACGACCATAGAATTCACTAGGGCATCATCTGAATCTAGGTGAATTCCCTTGATCTTGTCAATAAAATTCCAATGCTTTTGGCATGGTGTTTCGTCTTTGCCATTAGACCTTTGTAAACAACAAGTACCTTGTTGAGTCAGCTAATTCATCTGAAACTTACTAATAGTCGTAGTGGTACGTTCAGTCTGTGGACCTTTGGAAGGCAATCGTATTGGGATATTCTTGAATCACTTGAGACAAGGCCCCTATGTAATTTCTAAGAATATACCCCATTTTTTTCTAAACTTTCTTGACTGGGATCTATTCGAACATCTTATGCAGAAAATTCTATAGTAGGTTCAATATTTTGATTCTTTTGTATCTAAAACGAGAGTCAGTTTCAGGTTATATTCCTTAACAATCACTCGAGGTTTGTCTAAATTTAAAACTTAATTCTAGACCTAATCATCTTCAAAGACCGCATCCATCGTAAGATCGTAGTTTCCATACTCTGGTATTGCTTCAATTCTATATGGTGGTTTAGTATTATAGTCCTTAGTATTATTTGGTAGCAATACGACCTTTTGTTTTTAAGTTGAAATGGAACTAAACTTTTTTCTCAGTCACGTTAGGCAACATGGGAAGAAGTTATCTTGCTACGTCTCTGGAGAGGATACTGCGCGAAATTTACGGCCTTTATAAACAAAACAGCTACAAGACTCGGGTTACAGGTCGTTTAATATTATCTGGCTCGACCGGGGTGACAGCAAATTATCCCGCTAAAAACCGTAGTTTATTTACGTAGCAGCGTTCATTGCGGTGTGCGTCAGTGTTGAATGGTGTAAAATAATACTAATGTATCAGCAATATTGCGCCAAAAAGATAAAAACAAGATTTTTCACAGAAAAGTTTCGAGGTCATATTTGTCATTAAGCAGAAACCATACCGAATGCTTGTAATTAACAAAAAGACGCTCCAAGTGAAATAAAGAAAGGTTACAAGAACCTGTAACAAGTGATTACACAATGAGGTTTTTTGAAGAAAGAAGAATACACTAATTTAAATCCTTTTTCTTCCTCATCTAAGCGACAGTATTGAAACCGTTGAGGGGTCTATAATTCTTCACCTGCCAGGAGTGGAACTTCGCTAGCATTTATCACAATAATTCCTTAAATAAACAAAGAATATCACCGCAGAAAGTTATTTATATGGTACCGAATGTGAGTAACTTGTGCGAATTAGCATATTGTTATAAGGAGTCATGTGGCGAACGAAATTAACACAAGATAAATGTACGTGCTCGGCAATTACTGGTGGTACTATAAAACCGTGATGTTATGTTGGATGTGGCACGGGATATTCCAATTAAATTGAACTATTTTTGTTAGACAACGTAAAATAGTTTGCTTCAACCACATCTCTCGAAGCAATTTGGCTCCTTACGAAAGTGTGATATTAGGTAAAACCTAACAATCATGAGTTATATGCTGTTCAGGGTCGAAATCTATTATTATTCGACATATACTTGGAAATGTCGTGAAGGACGGTTGCACTGATATATTTCTAGAATTGTTTTTTTGAATTCTGGAACAGGTTAATACCCGATACTGAAAAGTGCTATGGTTGCATCAATATTCATTAGATTGTCCATGGTAAATACGTGTGTAATCTTTTCCTTATAAAGATATATTTAAATCAGTCTTAATAGTGAATTTGTCTGTGTAATATTTAAAAAAAATGTATATAGAAATACAGGGTGTCAATGAAATACTCTGCAAAACATTAATAGTGGATTTAAAGCTACAAACCAACAAAAAAAAGTTCTTATAAGTATCTGCCCTCAAATGTTTAATTTTTGAGATACAGAGTGTTGGAATGTATTTATTTAAAGCTCTTAGGATGCTTGATATAGATTGTTGAAACTTGGATTAAAGATTTAATTCTGAACAAAAAATTTGCTGACTTATCTATTCTAGAATATTCTAAGTTCGTTTTTCTATAAATTGAAATATACCTTGTTGTAGAACGAATTGTATAAATTAAAGCAACTATCATAATTCTGGGATACCTACTTAATACTCTAGGTCACCGAACATCTTCAGGGACATTTAAATAAATGTACCTTATATGTACGTCTTTTTACACACTAAGCGACAGCAAAACCTTTACCTCGAAATACCAAAAATAGTATACTTCTGACACAAATGGTTTTAGACCGAACAGAAACTGCTTCTTTCCTTCTATCCATTATTTTTTTTTGTATCACATGTACTGTATAATAAATAGTGCTTACAAAACTGGTTACTTTGCTTCCTCGTATTCCCAGATCCTTTAATCAAACATTTCACAATTTTTTACAACGACCAATGAGTAATAAATGTCCATTTCCTACTAAATATGACAAAGTGTATGCAACACACTGCACCTATTCATTGTTGCGTAAAGGTAGAGACACTCGGTCCCCAGAGAAGATTAATTGGAGTGTGGAGAGGAAAAAAGCGAAGAAATATGTAATAATTGTATGCTAATGCAACAGAAAACGTTGAATTTACGATCATTGTATTATTTGAGAGCATTATTAATTATTTATGAAGTGCTATGTGTATTAACGTCGTTGCTTTGCATATTTTTCTTGTCTCACTTAATATTTTGAATTTGTAATGGGATGACTAACCGTAGCAGCCTAGAAATTAGCTAAATGATTAATATTTATTCCAGCTCGAGGTGGTGCCCACTCTATATTACAAACGTGGAGCAGGACTGAAGGTAATGCTGTAGTTAGTGGGGCTCTGCCCTTGGTGTGTCTCCTCCTAATAATTGATGTAGTATGTTGGGCGAATATAAACGCACTGATAACTACTAATAGCTGCTGTCGCGATGTCCATGTCATTCATTAGTATTGAGTTATTCGAAAAATTTGTAAAAGTTATACGATTATCTGGATCTAGGCGTAAATAAAAATTTTTCACTACAGTTTCCAATGGAATATGAAGAAAATGTTCCTTCGACTATTCTCTTCACCTTCAAAGTTAAAAATACTGTCTCATATCATCACATATCGATCCTCTTCACCAACCAAGTTAATGCATATAATTCGGTTTTTACAGAAGCATGAATTACAGTGTTCCACATACGGGATGTTACATAACACGCGAGCGAGACAGGCGGTGTCGTTTCGCGGGGTGATAGAAAAGGACGCTAGTGGAAATGTGTAATTGACATGGGAATCAGCCTGTTCTCATTCCGGGTGGAATCAGATCTAAGGAGACCTTGGACTGCTTAGGAAAAGTAACCAAGCGTCGCGACACTAATATACTCAGTGGCGTCCGTCCGTGGGATCAGACAAAAATTTTTGAGGATTAAAATATGTTTGATAAAAGTACTGCATCTAGCCTTGTTTACTAGATGCAATTCAATGCTGGTCGGAGCTTTAGTTCACAGAGTAGTATATTAAATTTGATGGTTTCAAAAAATGAGTTTTTTGGAACTGGAATATTCCAGACTCACCAACTTTTTTACAAAACAACAGAATAGTACTAAAAATATTGACGAACAAATTGTTACAACATATGGGGATGTAGATCCATCATATTTTAAAGTTTGGTCAACACTGTTTCAGTGCGATCGTGGATCCACTGAATATAACCCAAGAAGTGACGTAACCAATCCTGACGTTTGCAGGGGAGGAATGGTTTCTGAAAATCTGAACCAAGTGTTTTGAGAATTATACGTAATAGATTTGGCATGAGAAAAGTTCCAGCAAGTTCCAAAATAGTTGAACCTGAACAATAGTGTTTGAGCAGCAAATTTCTCAACTTCATTTGAAATCTTTGGATGCAGATCCTAACCTATTGTATATGAGAGGCTTATACAGAATCTTCAACTGAGAAGACCAAGACTACTGTCTATTGGACTAAGAAGGAATTATTAGAAAAATATTACAATTTAGTTTTTCAAATAATTTAATTTATTTAATTGACCAACAAACTTCTTAAATACATTTAATCCTTAAACTACTATTTCCAATAATATGCTCCTGTTTTGTGTGCTAAGTGTTTCCCTCTTTCCAGATCCTTGCCACACCAATGGACAACACCATTGTTATGCGCTCGTACTTGTAACATGCGCTACGGTTCACGTATAATTATCGCTTGCCATTGTTTGTCCATGGGCAGATACGCAAATTGTCGCCGCGAATTGCGCAAACTGGTCTAGATAGCTGGGGGAACGTGCCACTTCATTTGTCTGTTGTTTAATTTGGCAATTCGCCGGTTTTATTGTTATTTAAATGGACGTCCCTTGTAGAAAGTGAAGACCGGCGAGATAGCCATCTAAAGCACCGGTTTTGTTATTGTTTTGAATCTAAATTGTCTGTATATCTTCATGTTTTGGATAAACAAACACAAATTATGTGTAATCTATACAGATTTCTCAAGGGCTTTGACAGACTCGATTTAGACTGTTGATGCTTTTGAACGAAACTTCTGTGCAGTCTAATTCCCAAAAAAATATTGTTTTAGTTCGTGTAGTCCGGAAGTCATAAATTAAAACACACAAATTCTATCAGGTGCACCACAAGGCCCAATTTTGAAACCGTTATTATTTAACACCTTTATTAATATTGAAATAATTTTCGCACCTTTCAAAGAGTGTGATCAGAATATATGTGATTGACTAGGCCTTATCAGAAAATCAAGACCTTGATTTCCTCGGCCTGTTCCGATTATAAACATTCTTTTTGATTAACATCACTGCAAACAGATCAAGGAGAAGGCTTATAAGATATTCATAGCTAGATCGGAGCCAGATATTAACACCGACATTGGGTTTTTCGGCATGATCCAAATTTCCATTTCTATAATGCGCGGATCGACAAAAGCGAAGGTTAAAAAGTGATTACGGAATGCCTTATATGACCCGCTTAACACCACAATACCTGGGAACGAAACCGTACGTCGAAAAATCCACTCGCCATTATAACCAGCCGGTGAATTAATACGGCAAATAGAAACCACCGCTTACATTTACAATTAAATTAGTTATTTGAGACTTACGCATGCATAACATAAATTTCTCAATAAATTAAATTAATAATTCCAATAGCCGTTCGCGGTTGAATTTGTTTCGGAATAAATAAGCAGCCGTAAAAAATCGGTGGAGTCAGCCAGAGGATCCGTTAATTAATAATCTATTTAATAGGGATAAAAGTAGACTCATTGAAAGGAAATCGTACCGACGAAGGTTCGGAATCTGAAGTGAATGAAAGTTTAATTGGGATGATCGCTTTATTAATCGAAGCAGAAGTATTGATTTTGATGGGAATTATTTTCGTACAAAGGATTTGATTGATGATGCGGGACAGTGAAAAACTACTTCGAATTATGTAATTACTAATCAGCTTTAATTACTAAGTACCTAATTCTCGATCCAGACCAAACACAAATACAATCAATCAATCACGTGCTTAAAGAACGGTGATTTCATGGAAATTATGATGTGGACTTTGAAAAAGTAGCAGAGCAGGCCTTGGAAACTTTATATAAAGTTGTACACCTTCGCCAATGCAATCAAAAGTCAAGATAAACGTAAATTTCAATCAAATGGGTTGCTGTAAACAATATAAACTTCCCAGTTAATTTTTTGTATCCCAATGTATCTCCAGTTGAAGCTGATTGGAATTCAATCAAGAAATCCAGTTGTGGATAATTGAATTTCAATACAAATAATGTTAAAATTAAGTTCCTTTATACTCTATATCTAAGAAAAACATCAGTCTTCCAGACAAAATGATGGTATTTGAATACTGGGCAATGGAGTTAAAAAGGTGGAGTTGTGTCGATGGTTTAAGACGAAGAAGTAGAAAGAATGAGAGGACCCAACACTGCAGCCTATAGGTTTATTATGTTATTCTCTATTTGTGTAAGTGAAGAGGTTTCTGCCTTCATCAGGTTTAAAAACCTCTTAACATGGACTCCTATTCCCAGTAGATTCCAGGGGGTTAGAGCTTTAGGAAAAGAAGAGCAGATTCGAAGACTATGTGGAACAATACCTTAATCTGCTTGATTTAACTTAGTTGCAGTTTGTCAGTAGTCAGTCTTTTCGATGGTTTGGCTGTCACTCATTTGTCGTTGGTGTTGGTCCTGGTCTTACCTCATTGGAGTTAGTCAGAGACACTATAGATAGATATAGACCAGTTTTGCCAAAGTTTTGCTGTTACTTGGTTCAGCAGACAAGAATTTAACCATTGTATGACATCTGGTATTCTCCCGTCGATAATTTTGAGAGATCAGTACATCAGCTTGAGACACGGTTGTGATTTCCATAAAATTTTTCTGTTTTAGTTCGTCAGTGCTGCCAGTTCTGGATGCACCCGGTTGACAAACTATATCTAACTTACCATATTAGTTTACCTAAGTGAAGAGAAATAAACACTATATCCTCGAATTAGTTACCATTACATCTTGCCTTTATGCATGTGTACAAGTTTGATGAGTGTATTCATCTACAGCCCTATAAGATCCCAAACCTTTCTGCATCTATGTTAACAACAGGTAGAAATGGGTAGAAGACAAGGTTCAGAACAATGGCAAGGAACCTGTCGACGGAGCTAAGGGAAAAAGTTGTTGATGATACTAGGTATTGAAGTCGCGGATTACTAAAAGTGATGGTAGACATGGTAGACAACTCACCTTTTCATAGCTACCTTGATAAATAACTGTTTGAGCTGGTAACAAGGACGGCCCTGTGCGCAGTTCCAAAAGGTACACGTGGACAAAACCATAAACATTAGTTTATTACCCCACAGTATCTTTAAAGGCTGAATTAAAAATTCACTCCGAAGCTACCGTTTAAAATATGATAATAACAGTCGACGAACGAAACATTTTATCCTCTCGCAAGCACCCGAGCTGGTTTCCAAACACCTCGGTGCCAGATCTGGCGATAAAATATTTCCTGCGATTTCCCATTATTTAAATTCATTTGACGGCAGATCACGTGCGGGCCACATCCTAATAGCATTAAAAAATACGGTGGCAAGTCCGATAAAATCGATAGACGGCTTAGTGACAACGCGACGCCTTTTGTCTACGGAGATATTTTAATGTTACTAATGGTAATACCTCCTCCGAAATATCGGGCGCGCCTTCTACCATTGTGTTCTGGTGACCCCGCCAGCTCGCTATCTCGTCTATATTCAAATTTGTTAATCAGATCTGTTACAAATCTGGATGATCTGGGATATGGGCGGCGGGTAGCGCGATGTCTGGTGCCGATGTGCCGAACTGGAACACTGGTAATCCATCCACGTGGACTTTCATTTTCATCGGCTCAAGCAGGTTTCTAAGCGGATTGGTTTGCTCATAGTTGAAATAATGAAGTCAGCTTTAAAAAACAAAATGAAACGTAACATTGTATCCGTGTTTTAAGAATCAAAATTAAAAAAAATCACAGTGATTTAAGTCAGGTGAACGTGGTGGCCAGTGAATTGGAGTTAACAATGATGATGATTTAATGAAATAATTCGTTGTTAGTCTTAACCAAACTATTAGCTTCTTTCACGTTTCGTGATTTCCACGATTTAAAAATAAATAATTAAACTCGCATGGCACAATTTGTTTAAATTCAGGCACCATTTGCAGAACAATAGATGAAATAATACCTTCACTCGGGCCGCATACATGCATTTTTATAATCGTATTTATTATATACTATGACTAACAAAACGTTTCACATGCCACAATAGGTACGATTAAGACAATACCAGCAAAATTAAAACTTTGAGAACAAACAACAATGCAATGCCATTCCGGTAAGACGACATGATCGCGGTGGTTCATGTAATATGACTATTTGTGTCATACCGGCGATATTTTTGTTTTAATTTGTGGAAACGGAGCCACCTAAGTCTCGGTGATATTAACTCGATAAAAATTAATTTACTTGAAATGAATTACAATAGTAAAATGAATTTCTTGCCAATTACTGTACGCGATGATATGGGACGCAGCTTAGTTAAACATTTCTGAGGTCAAAATAGGGTAATATAACCAAACGCGTCTTAATCAACTGCACCTTTTTATAGACCACCAAAAATATATCGAAGATTACGCATCTCTACAGACCCTAAGTATCTTATACATTCGTTTCATCACGCTAGATTAATACGCCCTCAGCAGAGGAGGCTAGCCTCCAATTCCCTTAGTAAGCCTTCGGAGCCTTTACTTTGGAATTTTGAAAATAACGAACAAATTAATATCTGAAAAAGAACTATACAGATTTTCAAAGGAAATTTAATTCTCTACAAAAAAGGTCTCTTAACATTTTTGCATAGATTTACTCCTTCAATAGTTATTCACGATTGAAGTTGAAGTAAATTAAACTTTTGTTTTTTTCGTTTTGGACCCAATTTTTTTCACTCAATGGAACAAATTGATATTATACATCATCGACAATTATTATTCTATCAATATAATCATCAAAAATATCCAAAATTCATAATATATTCAAATTTATTCAGTTTATGGCCCATACTATCCAGTTTGAGACACCTGTACTATTTTTTTTAATTTGTTAGACGAAGACGTAACTCTTCTAACGACAACAAACATTATTCAATATCCGTGTGAATACCTTCACATATTAGAACATAACGGCGAAACCATTTAAAAATCCTAACGACCCAGCCTTCTATCCATATTCGAAATAAATGATATACAAATAATTTAACTAGCTCAGCACATCTCTAGTGCTTTTAGCGAGACGTCGAACTCGACGGTACAAAGCGAGTTCCACACACAAGTAGCCTTTAATAACATGCTTGAAAAAACAAACAGCGTTGAAGAATAGTTCTTAATCAATATTCAACCGCCAGAATGTGTATTATTTATTGTGTGGCTTTGTGCTGTTGTTCGGGATATAGTTCTGTTCTTTATGTGATATTTAAGAATCGATCAGTGAACGATGTGCCTAACTTACTTGATTTTTGAGATACGAAGGAGCGTGAGAAAGAATTTCTTGACCAGTGTTTAATGAAACACATTGTTTATATTGAAAAAATACACTTAGCCTTAACGGTTCTAGAGTATCTCTGCTGTTGCTACAAGTGAATAAAAATATTCTTCACAGCAACAATAGTTTTCGTTTCGTGCTTATCATTCGTGGTTTAGTTTTGTTGTGTTGTTTTGGACTGATTTTAAATGTCTAGCATACATATAGTATTCTGTTTAGAATTTTATAACTTTTTAACAGTACCTGTGTTAACTTTTCTAAATGCGTCCCCACATGCTTTAGAAAACACGGAGTGGCTGCCTGCAATTTGCTTCGTCAAAACATGTAGGTCAATATCAGTAAAATCCGTTATTTTGGCATAAGCTGTAACTCCATGAAATGACAATATCACTTTAGAAAACACCCTGTACATACAATCAAATAGCAATCAATTACATAAAGAGTAATCGAGTAGGCTTTCTGGTCACCTATAAATCGTCGGCAATATAAAATACCAGCGTTTTCCACATATAATATCTTTAATTATTATGATAATTTCGCCTATATGAATTACTATTTGGTAATTGTAAAAGACTTACTTAACATCTGTAATTAATATGAAATTTATTGCCAATAAAATTATTTAATAGCTTTCGATACATGTACCGCTTTTATATACGGCGAAAACAAGACACGACTATAGCGTATGACAATGCACCATGCAACATTTCATTTCTGGTATACAAATTGTATTGTAGCCTTATACTAAAATAAATAAAATACTAACTAAGCGGATAACATGACACCGGTAATGATTATATGCGTACATATTTCACGTGAACTTTCATTAGATTGTTAGATAGTGCCAACGAATTTTCTAAGATTATTTTACACTGTAAAAATTACTCTTGTGAGACAATAGTGATCCTGAGAGATCGGAAATGTTAGGGTGGCTGCAATAAAAAATACATAAAAATGTTTGCTCCTGATCGGAAGGTTCGCATCGATCAATTTATTCAAAACGTCCGGCTTTTTTCTGAGGGGCGCACGGATGTTCATAGTCGTTTGTGCTTTTATGAGTGAGTTTGAGCTTATTTCTGCTAATATAGATTACTACTGGATTGTCACCACAAAATTTTTGACGTCTAGTGACGTTTTTAATAAAAAAGGAATTCGATATGTTTGTTTTCCGACTTCTTTATATAAGCAAGAAATTTTGTCACACAGCAATTGTCACCTGTGCGCGAGCGAGCTGAATGTATTGAATATGTAATATCTCCATAACAGTGTAGATGCGGGAATCGTGGATTTTTTCCAGTGTAACGAGGAAGCACGCCGTCAGATGATTTCCATGATAGTGGTCTTTTGTGCAAAAGGGGTTGAATACAAATGAGAATTTTGTAACGATTTCAGATCTATGTTACACGCTGGTCAAACTTATGGGACAGAAAACCGTGATTCTGCTCCACTAAATATGCACATATTCAGATGGCCTTTATACCTGCTGCTTCGTTGAGATCGGCACAGATAAAATTATCAGTCAGGCTTCAATACAATTGGCGTTTAATTATACCAGAATACCGAAGCATTCAAGTAAAATATAGAGTCTATAGATGGAAATTCAAAACCATAGTAAAGTTTTTGTTTCAAAATGTTTGAAAAACAAGGTTGGTCGAGTTTTTAGATAATAATATATATTTTTTAATAAATAAATTTGTTCCAGATTTAACAAAAATACATCTATCTTTATTTAAAAAAAACTGTTACGAGTTAATTTTTACGTTGAAAAAATTCATTTTCTTTAGAAAAACTATATAATTTGCAAGAAACAATTAACAATTTATAAATGCGACAAAAAAAATTCATTCGTATTTGACTATTTTCATAAAATGAAAGTTTAATCAAGGGAATTTAAAAAATTTATCATTAGTTTCAAAAAAAATATAATCTGTTGCGTTAAATCAAAATCAGTCACTTTCACTTTTTTTTTTCTGTGTGATAGTAGAAATAACAGATGATTTAAATGAAATACAAAGCTATTACAAACGTGTAGTAACTTTCTCTAAGATATTTATCTTTTGTTCCTTTCTTAACATTTCTTTTGATAAAATATTGTTAATGACGGCCAATAACTCCGAAATAAGTTTGTACATATTTCCTGTATTACTTCCTATAATCAAGAACGCTTTGTCAGTCCATATTTGTATTTATTGTTTACTCAATAAGCCATGTACTTGAAATCTGTATAGAAATAACAAATCCCTAGAAAAATACTTAGTTATTTCCCAAGCTTAAAAATATTTTTGACTAAAAAAATACCTACAACTAGAGGAAAACTATAAATTGACATCAGTTGTTCCAAAGCCATTGAAAAAGCGTATTAATTGAATATTTAGGTTAACTTCGTGATCAACACCGTTTATTTTGAGTCAATTGCATCAGTTGTACGTTAAGTAACGTTTAATTGAAGCAAATGCTCTTTCAATAAAAACAAACAAATTGTTCTCTCGGTGTAGGGAGGTGCACACTGACCGACAATTCCACAAAACAATAATTTATGGAAATAAAATGCTGTCTCTTCCAGTGTCTCATCCCATTAATACATCCTCCTAATTCAAAAGTCCCAAATAAATAACATATTAATAAAATACCTATTCAATTCGAGACCCATGTAGGACATCCATGTTGAACGAGTCACAAATTATTTATTTTCGTTTGGAAATTGTTATGTTAACTGTGAAATGCTTTTTATTCAACATTTTTCAACAGGCGTTGTAGGTGGCGGACATTGTTTTTCTGTCAATGATTAATATATACCATCAACTTTGTTAATTATTAACATAGGTCTTCCACTATGACTAATCGGAATAGTTACATATGTTCGGAGGTTGATGCAAGAGCTAGAGAATATCACAGAGACCCTCAGAACCAAATATAGTCAAGGCGACACGGTGTACTTCTATCTTGGGAATATATTTCAAATGAGGAACTTTTGGAAGACAACACAACAAAATGACAACTAATCTAGCTGATATTAGTACAAAAATAAGTTTCGCGAAAACGAGTAATCATTATATAATAACTTCAATTACTCAATAACTACACAATTTTAGTTAATATATTGGTGAAAAACATAGAGTTAAGAACAGATATTCGGTATGTTTTCCAAAAACTAAACAAACAAGTTTTGTTTTGTCAAAAAGGTTTAGTGACCTTAATATATTTATTTCAAGATTATATGTGCAATATTTTGTCCAGCATTTCAGAAAATCTAGGCTCGTTATAAAACCAATAACTATACATTCAAAATAAGGAAGAAAGCATATTCTTACCTCGAAAGTTCTTCTTACGTTTCCTGAAATTTGCACGCTTGTTGAACTTACAAAAAATCGCATATGGTTGTATAAACATAATCACACCCCCTAGAATGGTTGTAGGAAATTATTGCACAGTTATTGAACATAAATTTGCTGGACAAAACAGGAAAGGTGGATTACTGACGTTGACATCTTTTTCGTGATCTTCTAATGCGAAAAATTAACGGAAGGTGCTCTGAATGTATCTACTTGTTCTAATATTGTCTTACTAAAAGTGCTATTTCTTTTAGTACAAGATCGATCTTAAAGATATAATAAAACAACGAAACTTCGATGATGATACTAATAGTTTTCTTTCTGTTATAGTAGCCCAAAATAGTGAAACTAACTATCTGAAGTAGTAGAATTAAACAGAAATCCGAAGATTCCTTTTAAATTTTTAATGTAAAGACAAACTTATATAAGCAACATTTTTCTTCAGCTGTTGATATCATAGAATGGAAAGCAGCATCATCACCTTTAAGTATTAGCAATAAAAATCACGTAATATATCCTCCATACAGACGCCAAGAATTGCATGAGATATTTATGAAAATATTTTTATGAGCAAACAATGCCATTATGAATAAGCCGGCTACTATAAAAATCGGGATTATAATATGCGATCTATCGAAGATGCACAGTAATTACCAGCATTTTTTCATAACGTCCGAACAAACCGACCTTGTGGTACACCGGATAACCTATTATTTATGATTCCAGGCAATCAAGTGCAGGAAAGACGAAATATCAAAGGTGATAAAACAATGAGCCATCGGCTAAATAAACGATTTATGTAAATATGATTTTTTTTCTCAGTGTTATTAGTTACTAATTTTATGAAATTATATCATAGCCGTCAATTCAATGAAAGGAATATCGCTGTGGGTGATGGATAGAAAAAATTGCGGCAACTGAAAACTCCTTGGTCGAGGTCAGGCTTGGAATATACCAGGGAGATCAGTTTTAGAAATTAAATAAGGTTGTGGGTACACATGTTCGCAAGTGACCCATTTCTTAGCAATACGTCAAGAGCGCCAGCAGGACGCCGCCGGACGCACCAGCGTTCCAGGAAGGGTCTACGGCGGACTGGCGTCGGCCACCAGATGCTTACACTCATATACCTACGACGGACTACACACACGGGGACACTCCACCAAACATTCGAACCGACAACACGTCTTTTTCCACAAGCTTAGTTTTCAATAAAAATAGTTCATTTGTACCGTTGAGAGAGCGTTTTATTTTTGGTGTACAGCGAAAGCAACCCTCAAGTGGTGACCCCGACGTGATCTTTACAGCGAAAGTAACCCTCAAGGTCTCCATTCTTCAATACAGGTTATTGCTTGTATCTTTTTAGATCAAATAAGTATTTTAAATTTCGTAATAAGCTCTTTTTTTCTTAAATTTTCTTTAATAAAAAAAGTCGTACGGTAATAATATAATTTACCACACATACTAATCCATTTTCAGCATGCAATGTGATAATGTCACCATATTCAAGGACGACTAAAAAAAACTTGACAAAAATTTGAACCTCCCCCGTAACGTCTTTCGAGCGAAATATTAACGATAATTCCTATAAATCGCTGGTAATTTACCATCGTGAATTCGAATACGTGTGGTTATTGTTCATTTAATTGCACAAATGTGTCATACGTGCATGACTGGTTGAATAATGTTTATTTTCAACGTCTGGTATAATGCGAGTCGGAGCCTTCTTCATCTAATCGAGCCGAGGCGTAAAAAACAATATTGGTGAATAATTACACTCGTATTCTTATTCAGGTTTACTACAAGGCTACGTCAAGGCCATCTTTAAATTTATTCGCCAGAGGAAAATCATTTAAATGCTTTTTCAGCGTTTGAGCTAATCGCTATGATTGGACCGATTTTTTTATGCAGCGTTATTGAAAAATGTGCTGGATATTGATGCAGGGTGTTAATTAAGTATGTACAATAAATTCAATAGACGATTGTTTGGGTGATTTTAAGACAAAAAGTTCATATGAAGATTGGTCCGCAGATGCTTCGTTTTGAAGATACTTTTGTAAAAAAATTGTTATTTCGTAAATATCTTAAATACCCTTTACCCAATTTTGTGGTAATTTACGCCACTGGATTCATGACCTCCCAAAACGGGCCAATATCAAATTTTATCAAAAATTTTTAACAAATAACGATTTTGTAGCCAAATCAAAATTTCACAAGTCTTTAATTTTTTTCATTATTTATTGTTGATATCAAGTTGTCCATGACGCAAAACAAAAACAAAAAAATAAAATTAATTAAACTTAGTAATGTGGTATTAAAATAATCTTAATTTTGACAAATTTAAAAATAATATAATGAAACTGAATGGTGAAAAGTTAAATAATTATATTCTTGTCACTCTCATCAATCGACCATTTACTTCTATGCACTTCTCAATTACTTTTTGTATTTGGTTTGGGGTAATTTTTGCACAGTTTATGAAATTTATGAGAAAAAGGTAAATACTTTCCGGAAGACATCTATGGCTAACAAAACTACATCAAACACTATTTTTGTTCTTATTTTCCTTCACATATCTAGACAGGTCACTAAGAAAGTACCAAAATGTAGTGAATTTAATTTCAATTTCCAAATACAGTTAGCACCTTGACTTTTTCACAGAGTTGCTCCGATATTTCAATTCCGTAAAAATATAACAATTCCGCTCGTTCTAGAATCCAAAGAATTGGAGTAAAACGTTGGGTTATCTCCAAATCAGGCCATTACCATGCATTTCGTGGTGGTAATGAGCCAACTAGAATTCGCGCCACATTGCAAATGTGACAATAATAAATCTATTTGTTCCAAACCGTGATCATTACGTAATGTTAAATTATAGCAGTCTAATGTTAAATAGAGAGCAAACCTCCTGAATGTGCTTACGATTCCTCAAGTGTAACGAAGCAAGGTCGGGAATAATGTAACACATTTTTAAAATCGTTGTGTATGTAATTCACAATTTCGTTAATTACAGTATTTACTTCACCTCTATTGTTTAATGGGTAAATAATGAGAAAATATATTTTAAACACCGTAATGCGCTTGCTCTAAGTGGAATATCGAATACAAAGAGTTCCTTTTGTTCTTTTAATGTATTTATACGCTGTAGATTCTTCAGAAATTGAATATTTCTAAAACAGTATAGAAAATTCATGTAATCTCTTCTTTCAGTGTGGAAATTGCGACATTTTTAAGTGCTGGAGGTACATTTATCCTAAATATTAATTTTCGACCGCTAATAATTATTTATAAATAATTCTTTATTTAGATATTGTTTAACAGATAGTTATTTATAACATTAAAAATTTGTTTGTAAACATTTCTAAATAATTAATAATAGAATGGTTATTTCGCAATTACTTGATATTTGTTAATCCATAAATACTTAATAAATAGCTACTACATTAATAATTGCTGACGAAAAAATGTATTAATGCGTAATTTATTTATGTGAAACCAAACAAGTATTACAGCTTAAAAAAATGTTTTTATTAATTTCGAAATAATGGTTATTTAAGTGATTTAATAAAGAACAAGTAGGACACAATAAAAATGCATTGATCATTACAATTCAAAAAGAAAATGTCTCGTGCATTTGAATTTTATGTAAGAAAACAGTATTAATTTGATCTGTTCCTGAGCAAATAGTTAAGAAATACCTTAAATTTCTCAATAATGTAATAACTCGGTGATTAGTGTGTAAGTACAATAATAAATTACACTGTAAGGCATATAATCAATGGCTATCAAGAAAACGAAGTCACAGTACGAACACAAAGCAATTTGTATTTCCTTTTCTACATTTCCATCAGCGATCCACTTGATATTGCACAATGTATCGCTGGTAATTATTTCCAGTGTATTATCCGTTAAAAGTGCAAAAAGTGCGGATGTTTCTCGTGTAAACCATCATCTCAGCCATGAAAGTGCATCGCCGAACACAACCTTGGACTAGATGCGTTCTTCCACCTGCTATCTGCACTTCTATCTCGAACGCAGATCAAGGTGATTAATTCTAATGACTCCCATAATTAGAGGTGATTTACGGCGAAAACAAAATCGGTATTTACGCCGACGATCCTCTGGGATCCACATGTAGCGTACATTTTTAAACATGTATTTTCGCTGCTAAAATTAGGGGTAATTGAATATTAATCCTTTTAAAATGGAGTCTTGTGTGTTGTCCTGGTTTTTTATCTAGAACGAAATTATCTCGATTCGTCTCACCTTTCTGAAGAGTTATAACCAGAATCTGCTCTTTAGCCAGGACTCTGATTGCATGGCGTGTCCTGTATCTGCTCTCTGTTCTGCAACTGACGTTTTTCCTACATTGTCGTTATTCGAGTGACACTTGTGCTCCTTCTCACTGACTTCTATGAATTAGAGTTTTAATATCAGATTCTTGTCACCCTGTAGAATTGTTAATATATGATATTTAAAAATTGCTAATGATTTCCTATAAATTTACTGGTTCGTTAATAACTGGAAATTGGAAATAATTACTCATCCATATTTCCACATCGATATCCACACAATAAAAGTATTACGTCTTCCTTATAAAAACTCAACATTGATTTATCTCCCGCTTCCAATTCTACGAACGGTACCGGTATAAAAAAATAATTATGCTTAACTGAAATAGAACAGATCATCATTGTTTTCCGCTTTAGTTATCAAGGTCAAGGTTGTTCCAATTCCGATCTAGCGCCAGGGGGCTCATCCAGTAGTATGTATCATCGAATTGTACTCAAAGGACGAACGAAAACGAACTCGTTTTTTACCAACAGTTTAAAACTAATGGATATACTGAGTAAATTCAGATCCTCTTTCACTATCCAAAACTCATACACGATGTAATTAAGAAACATCCTGTATTATCGCTATCCTATTGCTACAAATAGATCTTTATGTCTTTAGATTTTACTCGGGATTCCCTCATCACTGTTCTAATTTCTTTGAATGATGTCTAATTTTCATTATCTGAAATTTGTAACTATGCTAGTAAATCACCCTGTATTGTGTAGGAGTATATTATCTTAGTAAAATACTGGAAGATACTCAGAAACTGCTATTTGGAACAGTTGTACAATGTTCCAAGTTTGGCTAAGTATTAAGAAAGTAAATCGGAAAGAGAAACCATAAAGATGGGGATAATCAATTCAAGAAGGGAGGAAGAAGATAAAATAGCGAAAGAAAGGTTTACACTTCAAAAAAAATTCACTCAAATTTCACTCAATTTTACTCAATAATGTATCAATTTCTGTCTACACCCAATTGAGTGAAAGTTTCACTCTATTAGTATGAGTACAACCGAGTGAAACTGTTGCATCAGAAATGAGTGAGTTTTACTCAAATCCAAGTTCTTCTTCTTCTTCTTCATCTAGTGGTTGGTCCTTTAAAAGTCCCATAGCACTGCGGCCTAATTAGGCCTATTGTGCGTCCCACTACTAGTCCTATTCAGCAAGTAGATTTGTCCTTTTTACAAAGTCCAAAAGCTTCCTTGCTGACATTTCTCTCAGCTCCTTGGGTTCCAAATAGGGTCACCCAAGGAGCGCCATTCTGCTACGTGCAAATCCCGGGCACTCGCCCAGGATATGCAGAGAAGTTTCATCCGCCGATTCACATCCTCGGCAGACCGGACTGTCTACAAGCTTTAGTCTATGTAGATGTTTCCTAAAGTGACAGTGTCCCGTTATGAGTCCTGTCACTCTCCTGAGCCGGATTCTATTCAAGCTCCCAAAAAAAAAATCCAAGTTACTGTAATTGAGTGACTTTTGACTCTATATAAAACCAATTTAGAGTTGACTTTTTCTCTAATATGATTTATATTTAACTATTATTTTTTACTCAGACATGGTTTTTAATTAATTAAATATTAAGTGCAAAAATAAATCACTCATACATGATTAATTAGGATATACAGAGTAGAAATTAATTCACTTCGTGAGGCCTTCTGTCCTGGTTGAGACCCACCAGCTGAGACCCGCTGCCGCCGGCTAAGGCCTGTAACAGTCTATAGTTAATAATGGTAACATAAACATTATTTCAATGTATATAAAACATTGGTAAAATAGACCTAGGATAGAATAGAAGCCAAAGAGGAGTCGAGATGATATTGCTCCAAATCTTACAATCAAGGTTTTTCTGTAATTTTCTGTCATAAAAACTGATCGGGATAAAGCAGGTGGCTTCCCCCGCGAACGTGTTTAACAATGCAACAAGGAAACGCGTATTCAAATACGTTCGTCTAAAATAATTCCTCCACGATCGCAGAAAAAAAAGCCGTCAAAGCCAAACAAGAATAGTTGTTTAATAGCGACTAAACATTGCGATTATCCACGGCGTTTTTGCCGTCGAAAAAAAGAGAAAAAGCCAGACCTGACCGAAAACTGCGATTAACATTCTTCACGGGTTCCAAACAATGGAGTTGTGTGGTAGGGTACCACCTTGCAGATATTTTAAGATCGGTTACGTAAGGAGATGTCGATCGACGGAAACAGATCAAGGCCTCCACTGTGAGAAGCTAGGATATGGCTAACGGGATTGTGGAAGTTCTATTGTTTTGCTGACTCACTTTGTTATGGTCGCTGAACATTATTGCAAACAGTTCCGAATTTAAATGTTCCGACACGCAGTTGCAATCTATGAAATTCCTGTTGGTGGATAAGTTGCTTCAGAACGACCCGAGATAAATTTTGCAAACTGTAAATGGAACGATGTAGAATTTAGTCTTTCTTATGTCTTACACTGTAAAAAAAATACTCAATTTCACTCGCCACGAGATGACCTAATGGGGACGGTGGGAATAGACAAAGACAACGCACGACAACCATAGAATGGAATAATGAGGACATTTGCATAGGTACAAGCGTACCAAATTAATTTATCTAAAGAATTTAGTTAAATTTAGTTCAAATATTATCACAAACGAATAAAATTATCAAAATGCTCAATATTGAGTGAAAATGTACTCAATCATGCTTCAGTTTCTTTTTTCTTCATTTAGACGCTTAGTGCCAAAATTGCAATGAAAAGAGAATTTATTAGCAACTCTGTTGTTTTTTAAGATGAAAAGTTGAAATTTTGCACCTTATACTGTCTTTCTACTTTCTTGTAATTTTGGTAAAACAAAATCGTTACACGAACGGGAAAATAGGAGTCGTAGTACATATTGCCCCCCCCCCCCAATATTTCCTGCGTACGCCTATGGTTCACAAATATTGTCTTTTGGATTAAAGACTTCTTTATTTTGTTTTTTTTTATTTAGGATTTGAAATATAAGCCATTTATGAAAAAAATCCTTTGCACGACCCCATATCACCCGAGATATGTGAATATTATAGTCATAAGTCATTAATTCAGTAGCAAGAAATATATTATCTACTACGTGGGCCACAAACCTATCGGAGTCGCAGAAAAAATTAATTATAAACACAACTAAGTATAACAAGTAGTGGCAAAAAGAGTGGATTCCATTAATCATTTCTATTTTTCAAAGGTGTCAACAACTCCAAAACAATTTATTGTGTATTAATTCAACCAGCTACTGGATCTTCATATTGTTTAAGAATTTAATTAACAAAGTGTCAAATTTCTTTAAATTTTAAAAAGATGTAGAAAGAACAAAGTTCATACTGAAAATGAATCCTGATTATTTAGAGGATCGAAAAAACTTAGAGGACGATGAAATCATCATTTGATAGCAACAATGGGTCCTTTGAAATTATTTGCCATATTTAACAAATACAAGTACGTATTGATGAAAAAGCTTTTAGCAATTATTTGATTAATAACATTAAAAGCATTGTTTCACCACTAGTCACTTCTTTTTCTTGGCCATCATGTAACCTTACACTGATTTTTAAAGGCTTACTACTTTTAAATAATTGTCAATGATTTTACTTACCCAACATTAGATAAGAAGAATAATAATTCAGGAGATGACTTAAAAATAACAATGATTTAGGGAGTTTTACGAAACCGAGAGTATCAAATTGATAAATCCACTATTGTGTGAGGTTTTCGAAAAAGAGATAATGAAATCGAAGCAGATATTAGTGCATATGTTTTGTGGTTTATGTTCATCCAAAATCGGTTTCTTACATTCTTATTTATATTTCTGACATGACAATATACAGGGTAATTTTTGTTGGGTGTCGTAAGTACCATTTCAAAGAAATACAGTGACGTTTCGATAAAAAATTGTTCGAGTAATTGTCGACGATTCAGTTGCGAATTTCCCCTTTCGCGCTCTCTTTAAACCACCACAGTGAAGATAGCAGCATGTCATCTCAGAAAATATTTTGCATACAAACAAGCCGCCATAATACTAATGTAAACAATAAACCACGGTGATAAGAGCACTTTGAAAACCACAATAATACTAAATAACAATTCAGTTAAATTTGAATTAACACAACTGTAGTCGTGTAGCTACCACGTAGGTTCCTACTTTTTCACTATTTTAAATGTAGTTTTATCGAAATCTGCCTAACAATTTTATTATTTTTTTGGCTATTTTTAATGGTTACTTAACCGCTGTGAGATATTGTACGATGTAAAAAATATGTTCTTTAATAAGGAATATTGATCATGTTTGTTTATTTCTAGGACCTTCACAAAATCCACAAAAAAAAAAACATCTAACAAAAATATTCTGACAGGTACTTAGGAAGACAAATTTGTAATTCTAATTTTTAATAGCACTCGCACTTGAAACAATATCGTGGGCGGCGTACGTATGCGCTAAAATTAACATCATTTTGAGAAAAAATTACAACTAAAAAAAAATTAAAGCTGGATTCCGTTCTCACAATCTCTCACACAAAGATATACACACACACATTAAAATAGTAAGTGAGCAAAAGCCGCACCTCGCGTACGCCTCCGCAATCTTATTCATATTGAACTCTATGAGTGCTGTTTCAAGTTATTTTAATTATAATAATTGCGGGATAATTGAGTCAACAGATTATCGCTATTAAAAGTAAAGTACTTGACGAATGTTAGGCGGCTTTGGGATTCCAAGGACCACCAGGAGACTAGGAACACTCGGACATTTGTTAATCTTAATTGAATTCTATTCTTTTATAAGGTACCGCACACTTCAACGAGAGTAGCGATTTGCTCTCTATGAAATAAGGAGCAATTAAGTTTTAGAATATTAAATTGCAATACGAAAGTTTCTATCGTCAGCAGAAGTACTTGGGGAATCGTTAGTGGTTACTTCTTTGGGTTGCTATAGTACATAAAGTTTTGCAACAAATTTCAAATGTGTCAGTGGTAATCGATATTAATTTACCCTCTCCGAAAGTTCCTGCTTTTGTCAGGTACAAAATGAAACATAATCGACTGTGAAATAATTTAAATGATGAAAAATTTGTATTTTCCAGCATAAGCTTGTGTCGTTGAAAATTTTAAAGTGTAAATATCTCATGTATATATAAGGAAAAGCAACGGGCCCCATATAGACCCTTGTGGAAGTCCAGAACAAATAGATTTAAAAACAGAGATACTATTACCAATTTTTCCTCTCTTTGACAACGACCAGTGAGACAATGAACCCTTGTAATTTGTCAAAACCATAATTAAATTAATTTACCACTGTATTTTACGAGTTGTTTAGATGAATCTGCTGCTAAATTGAGGACGAGCTGTTAGAGATATTAACGATTTTATCATCTTAACAGAGATGTTCCGTTGTCTCAGATTTAAGATCATGATATCGGGTTCAGCAAGGCCTCATCATAGTGGATTTCTCACAGCTCTTAATCGCTCGCCATTTATCAAAGACTTCCGCTATAAGCACACATCAATTTCGCGCGAACTGTGCGCCGTACTAAATACCCAGCTAACACCTCATTCTCTTCGCCACAACCCGAGGAGATTACCTCTCAAGGTGTGATTTTCCCTCGACGACCCAGCCGCGTATCACGATAAATCAATTAATTCCCGTATAGAATTATTATAAATATGTTCGGTCCGGCACCGTATAATTACAAACGAGGCGTCTAACGTTAATTCGGATGTATTTTGACAGACATGATAATCCACGCAACATTAGCACAATATTAATTAAAGACTGTGTAATTTCTTTCACCGTTCAAGTCCAGACTGTCCATTGACGGTGAGTTATGTGGACTTCGTGACTGCGTCGTAACCGATACGTGGATTTTAGAAAATTTCAATGGCTAAATCCGAGTGGAACTGACGGCTCGGGCTATTTTCAATTAAAGATTTCTCCGTATATAGCCGTCGATGTGGTCTTCCTCACCTAGCTCTCACGAGGCGAGTCGCATATGTGCATAAATTTGTGCAAACTTTGTAATTAACAGTAACTTACAACTCACAAGACGATTCGTAAATCATACGGAAAACGTTAATTTGAATAAATAATAAGCCGTTGTCGGAATCGCGCAAATGTGGTGATGTGCCGATTCTTTACTTGGTTTTTCTGAAATATCGGTGTCTAAAACAAAATTTCTAAACAGTATGTGGGTACACATGTTCGCAAGTGACCCATTTTAAGCATTACATCAAGAGTGCCGCCGGACGCACCACAGGGTTCCCGGAAGACGACCCCGGCAGAGTGGCGCCAAGGACCAGTAACTTCTGCCAGCGACTACACACGAGGACGGACTCTCCACGAAACATTCGAACCGACAACACGTCTTTTTCCACAACTTAGTTTTCAATAAAATACTTTATTATTACCGTTGAGAGAGTGTTTTATTCTTGCTGTACAGCGAAAGCAACCCTCAGGTATGCTGAAATCTTAAAAATATATATTTTTATTATACAGATTGCTATAAATCGCAATTTATTTTATTAACTTTTTTCTTATTAACTAGATATTTTGCCACCTGTAAAAAATGTATGAGAAAATCGTATGACATTAAATTTTCAGAAATTTTATTGTAGAACTATCTGAGATTCTAATGTAAACATAACAAACATTTAAGTATTAAAAATGGTGACAAATCGCTCCCAAAACTGCCCAGCGCCTGAAAGGTTGACTTTCTTTCTTCTGATTCTATTTCCTCTGCTTGATTGACTTAACCCATGTTCTTCTTTGTCATCGTCAGCCTTCTGTTCCTCTATCTTAATAAAGCTTAACATTAAGCTTTTAATAGAGCACACAAGATAATAATTTTTAAGAATAATAATTAGACAAGATTTACCTAAATATGAAAAAACAAAACAATTACAAACTATTGAACAGTCACATAACTTTCTACTTTTAACAACGCAGTATGATCATGTATCACAAAAACGTGTGTCTATAGCATAGACATATGCTCATCCAACTAGAACAAGCGTAATAGTCGATGCACAGCGGACTGACGGAACTTTTACATATATGTACAACAAATACAAATTTACAAATACAAATACAAATACAAATACAAATACAAATACAAATACAAATACAAATACAAATACAAATACAAATTTTTCCTACTGGAACATAAAGCCTATAACACATAATAATATATAAGTAAGGTGTATTAAGCGCTTTCCAGTTAAACTCATTGAATAATTAACATAAAGATAGGGTGGCCCAAAAAAAACGATTTTTTTTTCGTGTCTCTTGTGATAATATGTTAGTTTATCATGTTTTAAGAGCCCCCTCAAAAAATCAGCTCAAAAAAATTTTTTTTGAGGTCCCAAGAATTTTAAAAATTTCCAAAATCGTCAAAAATTGATTTTTTTTTTAATTTTTTCTCTTCGTTATTTTATTATTTTCTAGGTTGAAAAAAAATCTCGATTCTGAAAATTTCAAATCGATATTTTAATTTCTACAGATCACTCATAATTATTTTAACTTTCAAAGTAAATCAATAAATATCAACGAACTAATATTTTTTTTTATTGAGTTTGATGAACAAAAGAATAGAAATAAATCACGAGACACTTAAATTTTAAAAAATTAAAAAATTATAAATATTTGATATCCACAGTGCGGTAGTAAATTTTGCCTCGAGAAATTTTTTAAGTGTCGCGTGATTTATTTATATTCTTTTGTTCATCAAATTCAATAAAAAATTATTAGTTCGTTCATATTTATTTTTAGAGGTCTCTCGAAAACATTTTAGGTACACTACTTTTAAAGTTAAAATAATTATGAGTAACTTTTAGAAATTAAAATATCGATTTGAAATTTTCAGAATCGAGTTTTATTTCAACCTAGAAATTGATAAAATAACGAGAAAAAAATTTTCAAAAAAATTCAATTTTTAACGAGTTTGGAAATTTTTAAAAATCTTAAGCGACCTCTAAAAAAATTTCTTTGAGCTGATTTTTTAAGGGGGCTCTTAAAACTTGATAAACTAACATATTTTCACAAGAGACAGGAAAAAAAATAATCGTTTTTTTTTGGGCCACCCTAATGAAGATGAGTGTTTTTAAATAAAAGTATATTTATTATAAAAGTTTCAATATACGCTATACACATTATTCTAAAGAAACAGTTTAATAAGCCTATTTCTTTCAGTGTAGAACTAGAGAACAACATTACATACTACTCTTAGAACATTACTAGAGAACCCAGAACACTATGGTCTCGGTCTCTGACTATTAGAGATAGATATATCGAAATTTAAATCCATAAAGTTCTATCCAGTAAATATACAGGGTGTTCTTTTAAAACATATATTAGGCCTAAATCGCTGTAACAAAAGCCAGTCTTTCATTTGCGGATACGTCAGACATATCAGCGAAAATAATGGGAAATGTTTACAGTGTACCATCCTGTAAACAAATTAAATACGAATCCAGGAAGTCTAATTATAAATAAAGGTGATATAATTATGTATTGAAATACATCATTTAAGATGTTAAATAGCAATTAGATGCGGTTAAAGAAACCAATCTATCACGGGATGACGAATCATACATATAATATGGAATCATAATGGCAACAAAAAAACATGTAGAAGAAGCGTAGCAGTATTGATTACCTTCCTCAATAATAATAATAAGCACACAAAAATAGCTCTGACTGCGAAACTGTTCATCGCTGTGGTAATTACCTGAAAAAAAAAAAAAATATGACAAGCAAATGAAATCTATTTGAATTTTCTTTTCAATTTATAAAAAAATTTATTCACTTTATGAATGTTTCAATAAGTAGTAGGTGGAAGTAAAGTGCGAATAAAGTGCAGTAATTTTGGTCATTGCTGCCAGAAAAAAAAAATACGTAGAGAGAAAATAAAATTTGCATTTTTTAAATTTTGAATATCAATGTTTTAATATTAAAAATAGGATTTGTTAAACGTAAATTGTTTAAAATTTTACAAGAATTTTCTCAGATCCACATAATATACCTATTGTATCGCAAATGACAGCTTTTTTTAAGAAAAAAGTTTCATGCAAATTACGCAAAGTTTTAAAAACACCTTTTTAGTTCTTATAGATCAAAGAAGCATTTCAATAACATCGCTAAAGATTATAAGAACACTTCTTTTAGTGTATAATTATTTGCAACGCAAAACAATTTCTAATAAAATCGCTATTCATGGATTCCACAAAGACAAGGATTTTAAGTATCACTCTATTGCATAGATGTAACTCAAAACAGTTCTAATGAAATTGTGGTTAGAGATTGATATGTTTAATCTACCTTTTTCTTTATTATACGAACTTGTGAACACTTTTGCAGGTGTATAAGTTGCTACATGGCAAAACAATTCCAATGAAATCATAGTTCGTGATTTATCTTGTTCGCTATATAATTATCTGGCGTCAAATTCAGCTTTTTTTCCACAAACATAAATAAATTATGTCAATATACAATTATTATGTGAATCGCAAATAATTCTAATGAAATCGCGATTCATAGTTGCTCCGTTTGATTGAAACCATGGCGCCAAACAAACTTTTTCCACAAACGTTTTTTTTTTCATATTGTAAATATCTATAACATAAAACAATTCTAATTAAATCGTGATTCAAGACTGCTCTGCTTAAGGTGCAATTCTCTGACGTCAATTTCAACATAACGCGAGATTTGAAGAACATTTAGTTCAGTGTATAATTATCCGCTACGCAAAACACTTCCAATGAAACCGCGTCCAGTCCCATTCCTAGTCCGGCGCCAAATCCAGCTTTTTTTCCACGAAGACAGCCTCATCTAAATAATTAATCGGAACAAGACTAATACGCCGCAGAACACAGCCCGAGCGACATTGAAAAGTTATGTTTATCTCGAGCTAATTTGTTACCCGATGCCAGGTTTATATTGCCTACCTTATAAGTTAATTTATAGCAATTGCTCTCTAATGGTACTCCACTAATTGACAACTGTGTTAACATAGTTATTTCGTTCCACGTCGTCTTTTTAAACTGGCCTGCCGACAGCATACATTAGGTATATGAGTCGCCGTAAACGCCTGTCGTTCATGCATCTCGCTTTTTTGCGTCTCTGCGGCTTATTACTCCAGCACGAGCTTACACTTTACACTAAATTGACTCGTACGCGGCTGTGCAGTTTTAAATGCAACAGCGTGAGCAATTTTTCAACCAAGAAATGAAGCAACACGGCTGAATTGGAAGAAAAACTGTTTTTCAAGTACGTACAGCTTCAAGCTTTCCGCAAATGTGACTCAAACGCAAAAATATTATAATCGAATGCAGGTAATGTGTAAAAATTCAATTATATGCAACATATTCTGCATTAAAATTTATGTCGTCGTCAATTTTAATAACAGCCGTTGGATCAACAGCGCATAAATCTACTACATCCTGTTATAGTTTTCTCCATCTGACTAATTTTAATAACGCGCAAATTAATGATGCCGCCACAACCTTGAGAAGTCAAGGTTCCGTATCATCTTTATTTTAATATTAAATTAATAGTAAATCCTCCTACAATTTAGATAAAAATGACGCAAAAGCTCGGATGCAATCATCCATATTAATGACTTGATATATTTTGAACACACGAGAAAAAAACTCACTGTAATAAGTAAATCTGTTACACTGGACGCACTACTTGTTTGGATTTAACATTTTATTTGAGACGGTTTACATCATTTTGACCAAGAAAGCTCATAACAATTTGTATCCAAAACAGGGCAAGCGCAAAGCACTGTAAAAAAAATTATTTAGTTTAATACAAAGAAAACAAAAAGTGACACAACCGTTGCCTTATTATAAACTGCACTCTTTACATTATGCGAATATATTGTAGCAAAATTTGGCTTTGCATATACATTTGTTTACTTCTTTCTAGAATATGGTTCTGTTTCTTTCTAGTATGTCCTTAGAAGCTAATATTGTAATACTGTTCTGTTCCATGAAAAACACTGAGAAAGAAAGAGGCCAAGTTGACATTTGTTATTGCGAACTGTCAAAGTTGTAAGCTGTGTGTACAGTTTTGTAAAACTCGTGTTTAAATCAAGGAAATATTGTACAATATCTAAGAATTCCCATGATAATATGAAACAAAAAGGGACAGTGTCTATTTTTTTTACACTAATTATCTGCCTTTGATCTGAAGCTTCGCATCGATCAATTTATTCGATATGTATCTAGCGACAGCCTAATGCTATATTGCTGCTAATACTTGTTATGGTGAAATTAGCTTTTACTTTGTTAGACTTAACAGTTCCTTTCTCTCAGTGTACAGAAATAATTTAGTGACAGATTTTTATTTGAAAAACGTAGTTATCAATTCACAGTTTAATGTCACAGTTCTAAAGGTTAAGAGTTGACTGTTACTTTATTTATTTATTGTAATTTGCCTTTTTTCGATAAATATAGTGGAAATCTATAAATTAGCAAAAGGTTACGTTTGTAATACAATTTCAGATAATTTAAAATAATTAACACAGCGATTTACATACTGTGGGAATATATGGTGGATTTATGGAGTTGGGTAAGGTAAGTGTTTTTTAAACATAGACCTATTAGAGGATTAGATCATAGGAGTTCGACTAGCGTATAGTCGTAGAGAAGCAGTATTTCGGACTCCTCATAAATAAAGATTAAGTACGTGTTATTAGGCTGGAACAGGTTGATTGTGTAAATAAAATTTTTGATATTATTTATGAAGAAATTAACCTTTTCAGATTGCGGCGATAAAAAAGTTTGTAGCAGAGGAATATAGTAATTTCGATTTTTATGTTGCCCAAATCACGTAAATCTTGCATCAAGTTCTGGTTTTTTATATTCTAATAAAAATGTGCCTAATGCGGTATTTTTCCCAAAACGATTTCACCGAATTACAAAATACCCATCAAGTGCATGGGACTATGTAATAGAAAAGTACTATGACGTCATATTTTCAGTTGCTACATATAATTTTTAAATAAATACCTATAGGGACTAAAATTGAAAGAAATAAACGAGAGTTATCTGAAATTTCAGATTTGTTTTTATAGAAGTTTTCGGCTTTTTTGTTATTTCAAGGTTTTAATCCTTACTTTTTGCTTAGTACAAACATTAAATTTATTATTGCCTGTTTATATACATATATAAGAACGCTATTGATATTGCGGCTCAATGGTCTAGGGGTATGATTCTCGCTTTGGGTGCGAGAGGTCCCGGGTTCAAATCCCGGTTGAGCCCACTTTTTTTTCTTTCTATTAATTATTTTTTTAATAAATTAACAGTTTATTAAAACGAGACAAATTTGTCTACACATTCTAACATATGTACCGGAATCAGGTTACAATTTCCGACATAATATTTTTGCACAAAAATTAGCATTTTTAGTAGTTCAACGTGGTAAGCATTAAATTAGTTTATGATAGGTTATGAAGCTTTTAAGGAACGATCTGTGACCAATCCATTTAGTTGGTACAAAAAAAAACGTATTCCTTTGCAAACTGTCCGCTAATTTATATCTACAAACGCATTACAAATTAAAGCAATTATCTCAAACACTATAAATACGACTTATTTATCTCAAAGGCTTAATTTGCATAATTATTTTCAACATTTTATTATACACTCGACAATTTGTAATTATACGCACTGGAAACCACAAAAAATCGCACTCGTATCCCGGATTTGCGTTGATTAATTTTAGGTATTTGCTGCAATTTGAAAAGTTATTCGAACTATGAAGCAAGGCAAATGCGATCCGTGACATTGAGATTTCATATCCTGGTAAACTAATCTGCTTATGTAAGGACCAGATGTCTACTCTTGGAAAACATGAACTTCATATCTGAAAGTTTTTTTTTTTCTAAACATAATAAACAGGGTGTCAGGGGACTCAGTTTTATAACTTTATATTCGATTGCTTAAATGTAAGCTATACAGGGTATAATTTTCAAAATACAGCGAGTATTAATATTGGGGAGTTTCATCACAACGTGACAACAGCGCTAAACCTAACACCACACAGCTGATGCATACCACGTGTGCACGCGGCAGACTTGTCCTATGGAAAAAATGTAAACCACTATTATTGTCAAACATTTAGTAAGTTTATTGTTTTCCAGTTTTTAAATAAATAAAATAAATCGATTTTGTAGTACGAAGATAGCGTTGTGCATAAATTATGAATTTGAAAAATATTTAACTAAAGTACCTACTCAAAGATTCACGTCATTCAAATAATCATACGTATTAAAAATAATTTAGGTACTTACCAAATAGCAAAATTCAGTCATTTTTAAACCCACAAGTACAAAACAAACTACAACATATGCTCAAAATGTTAAAACACTCAGACGCGGTCCAATTCCAGATACCAACTAAATTGAGTTTAGGACCGATGTCATATAAGGTTTTTTGTCTATTTTAATGTATTCTATCGTCTGTTAAAATTAAGACAGTCGAACTTCTAATACCCTGTAGACATCATTTGAATTTCAATTTTTAATTTAAACATCAATAGTTTTTTAAGTTATTTTCTTGATGGGAAATTTTTTGCAATGGTAGAAAACACAGTAAAAAATTTTGCCAACTATTCACATGTGTGTTATTCAACAACAACTAGAAAATTTATTACTGTTGTTTTCAATAAGGATATTCTTATATTCATATTTTTTATCATTCTTTTAGAATTATATATTTTATTCATAATAATAAATAGCGATTATATATAAATTACATAAATATAGTAAGGGTTTTGATGGTTTTAATACTGTCAGTATTAGAGTATAGAGTACTGTTGGGTTTAATAATGCATCCATTATTTCTAAAATTAAACATTATAAATACTCAGTTAAAAGGAAAAACTTAAACGTTTTAAATTCTTCAAAGCACCCCATTATCGTACGATTTATCGATCTAGCATTAATATGTACACAAACCGCATTACAAATAGAGGAAGGAAGAAGTACCTAAAAGACGTAAACCCTAGAAGCAAATTTATATATCCGGTTCCTTACATCCGTTTACATCTTTAGAAATGCTACTTTATCTTAAATAAATATATGACATATATCTACTGCCGTGGACAATAAAAAGTTCCCATCCTAAACTTCATAAGCCCCTGTACAACCATTATCTCGAAAATCTTACTGTCCCACGGAGCATGTTATTTTTCCACTACCATCAAACATATTTAGTTTATATTCTTTTCTGTAACAGAGCTTAGAATTTTAATATAAACAATACGATAACGTTAACTGAATGGTAGGTAGACAAAAGCAACGAATCAAGCCATTTTCGCGCTAGAAAAGAGATTGAAAGTACAGCGAGACCTTAGAATCGTCCTTGTCTTAATTGGGTTAATCAATGTAGATCATCTCGCACCGCAAACAATTGCTTGTTTTGTGGCGGCGGATAGCGTGCAACATGCATCGTTCATCCTACGTTCATTCTTCTCCAGATCATTTACGTTGGAAGCAAACAGCGAGAAGTACAATTGAAAATGCGGTTGATTTTCCTTTCGACGAGAATTTAATTTTAGGCAGCTTTCTGATGCATGAGGCTGGATAAAAGCAGTTTAAAATGAGGATACTTATAATTTCCCTTCGTTTTAAACCGGACCACGTACATAAAGAAAACAGTTTACTCGAGGCCCATCTACAAGGCATGGAATACAAGCGCAATAGAGATCCTACGAATTTTTAAATGACGGTGAAATTCATGTTTCTAAATCAAGAAATAATTCCCTCAATATATGTACCGTTTATATCATAGTACTCCTCGCTCATTGTCTTCGGCATCACCGATTTTCAGTTCATGCTAACAGTCTGTCAGTATGTAGAAACACAAGTGGTTATTAAACGATTTCATTCAGCTGTCAATCTATTCGTCACTCGATGTGGTCTTGAAATGAAAGTATAATTTGGTATTTTACATACACGTGTATCCCTGGTTTGAAAACAATGTTCTTTATTCGATGGCGTGGTGTGAGATGGACAAATACATTAAAAACACATAGTCTGTTTTGTTATACCCAAGAGAATTTTACGAGGAAATTCTGAAAAAGCACATTATTTTTAACGGATGATCTGAGGGCAAGTAGAATATAAATGATCATATGGATCATGGTTTTAGCCGCCAGTACAGCTGTATATTTTATTTTCAAAGAAACTATCCATGGCAAAAGAGTATCGCCATGACAGCAGCCAATCAATTTTTGTCTTAAGCATTTCAGTCACATTACATCCACGCTAATTCCAAACCGAGGGTCATTTGTCAGTCAGTTTTTTCTTTGCAGCAAAAGGAGATTGATATCAGCAGTTAATATCAAACACTTGCTTTGTAAATAGGATAAGCGATTTCTTCATTAAAATCTATGAAATACTACCGTTCGAGATGGTTATCTGGAGTCCTCTGTCTGTAGAAGTCATTAATTTTGTTCACTGTAAGCTTTGTGCGATAAAGTCGGTTCTTTATTGGTCTCTCTATTGAATTTTTTTGTAGCCGAGCTTATTATACCAAAGAAAAATGTATATAAATATATTTTGTCAGAGAAGTATTACAGAATTTATATGGGTATACATAACACGAATCTCTTAATTATCATCAACTTAAATTTTATTCCAATCGAAGTTTGCCTCTCTCGACCGCCTCTTCAGTACGCTTAATTTAATAGTATGTGCCAATAAGGAAAGAAAGACAATTAGCAGGTTCAAGCCAAGGTTCATCATTACACTTTTATATACTTTAATAAATAATAAATCAAACATCGAATTATCCCCGACGCGGACTCAACAGAAGTACTCGAAATGATTAATTAGTCAACTTCTTAGCAACCTACAATCGATCCTACACTAATGACCTGCAGATCCTGTCTTCCTCCTGGTGACTCCACTACCTCCACTAATGATGAGCACGTCTTTTTGATTTCTGCAAGGCCATGACTAGCGGAATGATATTCGCTATTAGCAAGCTTAAGTTTGTGTTGCAATGCAGGTTGGTCTAATGTAGTAGTAGTTGCAAAAACTGCAGTCTATCGGTAAGAATGGAATCAAAGAAATTAATGCTGTTGTATTTAGTAGAAAAATCCAAATATATTGAGAATATGATTTCTACTTGAACAGCGGCAATATCAAGAGCAAAGGGCTCAATATGGATTTGTCTTGATTTAAATGTGCAATGAACCAGCTTTAACATTTGACCACTGACGGAAAGTGATTGTAAAAGTTCTTAAAACAATTTTTCAGTTAATTAGTTTGTTAATTTGCAGAGTCAGTGTCGAATTTTAACACTTCTGGATACAAATTGACCATTTCCGTTTATTTCTTAAAATAAAATCGCGATTTTATTATTTTTCTTCCACATAATCACTTCATCTTTAGAGTTCCATCGAAACAAGTACGTAGTATATAAAAAAAATTTAATTATATATCTACTATTACACGATTTGACCATGATGAAACAAAAAACTCACTCTTCTATTCCTCTTACTATTTAGGGCGCTCGTTATCTTCTAATTTATTGTGCGTGAGAGCTAATAATTTCACAAAAGGATAATCACTTCATTATTACAACAGTCAATAGTTTACGGTCATGCGGTTTGACTTCTGGGATTTCGGTATATCATTATGTAATTGATAAAAAACCGTAACAAAGTGTAAATTGTTATGGAATATGTTTGAAAAAAATTCCAAATAATGCATTTTTGGCATCAGATTCGACGAAATACTTAAAAAATACCTTAAAAACTTAGAGAACAGAAAAATACATTGAGATAGGTCAAAACTTAGGCTAAAAAGCAAGGTTCAAACGTGAAAAACCCAAAGACAAAGGAAAATTTACTGGGACCAAAAGTCAATGCTCTATTTTTGGATGTCAAAGGACAATTTTGAAAGACCAAAGGCCAAGCACATTTTCTGTAAGTAAGATAGTCTATCCTAAGATTTTCCTTTATGGAGATGTTTTTTGGATTCAAATGTTTTAACAATAACATATTTCCGGTTTAAGAAAATGTCATAGTCAACGTTCTCGTCTGAAAATCACGTCACAAACTGCCCAATCCAGGATTGCAGAGGATCTGTCCATGACCAATCTCCATTTCGAGAGATAATCAAACGTTTGTCTTTTACACTGACCCGCGCCAATATCCTTGGCAGGAAAAATGACCTCGGATGGAGCGGGGTCGAGCGGGATTATCGCTCTTTACCTACTTCATTGCTGTAGGCCCGGACGCCTCGTAGAGGTAGGCCCTTTCCCCGTCATTCCGGGCCGCCAAATTACACTGACCCATGTCAATGACGTGAACGTAAAGACCAACGGTTGAACTGTATCCGTTACATGGTACAGCGCCATCTACATCCCCAAACATGTAAACCGAAAACAACGGAACGACTTAATGAACAATCGCTCGATTTGCGAACTGAGATCCGACAAATAATCTCCTGCGTCGATCTGCGGCTTCGCCGATGGTTGCGCAAATTGCGGCACGCCATATGGGAACGACCCTGGATCATAGCAGATCGGAACGGGCATCAAATAAGGTATAGAGGACCGAGTTCTAATATTTGCGATAACCATCATTAATGCTGAGCCGCGAGCTAGTATTTAGCGAAATATCTGTAATTCTACACCTATTACTAAGTAAGATAATCACGAGGGCGTTCTCCGGTTCTTTAGGTAATAACACGAGGCCGCATTGGAGGATATGCTTCGTTTTGATGTGGCGTTTTTATCCAGCGGAGTTGAGCGGATTTTTATGCGCCAAGCTTTTAACGGTACCGGTCTCGTGAGACTGGCTATTGTGGTGCTTTGAAAAAATCTGTTCCTTATGCATCAAATCGTTTATTTTAAATACAGGGTGGCACAAAAAACAGAGGTCGTACAACCACCACAGATTCCCAAGATAAAAATAATTCAGTTTAAGCCTATAACCTCTGTTTTTGCTTAGATGTTATGAGGGAGACTTTTACCATTATGGAGTAGGATGACGCCATCAATATTTTTTTATAAGAAGTACAACTTAAAAGCAAGATAGACTCATTTTTAATTTGAAAATCAGGGCTAGATAAAAGTAACTAGTTAATCCCCTTTCACTGTAGCTTCGACACACTAGATTCGTGCAGTTTCTTCAGGGGAGGCTAGCCTCCACTATTTTTTGTAAGTGTTCGAATGAGGATTGACTCTTTAGGTACAGGATACTGTAGGTAAATAAATTGTAGCTAATTTAACGCAAATTTTGCTCTTTCCCTATTCTCTTATTTTATTTTATTAGACGCAATAGTATATTGAACTGCCTTTCAATATGCGGCAAGCAAAAGAATAGAAACACTCTTGAAATTTATTTTTTTGGCAAAAATTTTTCTTTAAATCTGGTAGGAATTGTTATAGTAGGTGTGGCAAAGGGTATGAGCAAGTATGACCCCTTTTTATTGAAAATACCTTGATCTATGGATCTTCTAAGAAATCAAATTAATTTACACACGAGATTTTTTTTACTAAGCACCTGTATGGTCACTGAAGACACCCTTCATTGAGACATTTACTGTTATTTCTATGACATCACTCCACCATTACGTCAGATTTCCGTACAAACACATCCTCCCGACGTAATTAAGTCATCAGAATGCTAAGCACACATAATAATCACTAATTAGCTCCGAGATCTCTTTCATCTTTTTTTCAATTGCCTAAGATCTTCCTACGTTACTGTTTTCGTCCCGGCGTAGGATAGAATTTTCAAATCGGATTGGCCTTGACTTACACTAAAAGTGAAAAAGTTTAAGTAAATTGAAGCAATTAGTCACACATTTGCTTCCAATGCCGCCAGGCGAGGTGTTTATGGGCTTTTATTATCAAAATTATATCACCGATGAGATGATTTAATGCGAAATCGAGAATGGTTGAAGGGGCTATTATTTCAGGTGTTGCTTTTACGGCGTGTGTGAAATAAGCATGTGTTTAGGCGATTTATCAGCAGCCTGAGAAGGTCGTAATCGTTTCCTCATAAATAGTTTGATATATTAATACCATTTTTTTTATTACAAAGCTCAAATACACCGCTTCTATACATAATTTTATTCTTCAGTTACCATCCTTTCTAGCGAGCTAAAGATCCGCCATAATAAGTAATTATTATTTTTTATGTCACGAAAACCATATGTAAATAACAATGATACTTAAAAAATCACTTATAACTCTTATAATAACAACTTTTGAAGAACAACATCAGCCATTGTTTCCCATGAAAACATCGCCAGGTAATGAATATTCCATGCCATTTTTTACACATTTTTTTATCAGAGCAATTTTTTATGTCCTCGTTTCTAATTCATATGGACACTTACACAGATATCGTTTTAATTTTCATTACGGATTTAGAGAAATATTTGGAATTATGACAATTGGGCTATTATTACAATTATTTTACTTTGCTTAGCCTTAGCTAGGGGTTTTTATCTGCCCTTGTTGTTCTCGGGCTAAGTAAAAGTACATAGAATACCTACTACACTGTTAGTAGCTCAGTGATTCGCACCTGATGAGAAAGACTTGAATCAATGATCTAATGTCTGATTCACCTCATTTGAAAAAAATACAAGGAAGGTAACATTCTAATAAAATATCGTCTTGCGGTAAGTAGTTAATCTTTTTATGTAAATTCCAATAACAATGAACCATAGTAAAAATCTTGAGATAACTAACAGATTTTCAATGAATGGCGTAATGTTGAGTAAATACTTGTCAAAAAAATATGAGTACATATTTAACAAAGTAAACAAATTTTACTGTCTACACTTAATGGTATATTTCGTTGATCAAGGTTTTGATAAAGCTTTTCTTGTCATAAAATAATTTAATCGTCTATGATTTACACGAAAATTAAATAAGTGAAGGAAATCAATTCCAATACGCGACAAACATTTACTTACATGTTAATATTTACATAATCTATCTACCCAAAGAACTAGGTATTTTGTTTTATATGAAAACCAACATTTTCTACTAAATTTTTTTGTTCTTAATCGATTTCCTAAGTAAATCAATCAATAGGGAATAAAGATGTGAAGCCACGATAAACAACTGCATCTCCTTAGCATGTACTTAAGATTACGCTTGCTTAAAAAATGTCCGGTGAACAGAATACAAATTGTTTTTATTCAGAGATTAAGGCCTACGTGAATGTTATATTAATTTATTGGTCTTTACAAAAAGAATGCAGTAAATCTGTTATCTATGAGAGGTAACAGTGTACTTGGAATCGGTAACGAATAGGCCGCGTTGTGTAAAAACTGCCAGATAGATAAAATCTGGGAGATAATAATGTCTCTATTTTACTTTTAAATATCTTCATTCTGGTTACGGAGCCAGTTCTTTGAAAAGCAAGACGCTCGGTACTAATGAAACAAATGAGGAAAAGTACCACGTGAAATGCGATTACCAAAGATAAAGAATTTGAAATGGAAATTATTTTCAGTGTTCTGTAAGATAAACACACTTGTCGGTTTTATTTAGGGTAGCTTTTGTTATTAAATAATTTTATGTGTAGCTTTTTTTTTAATTGTTTTGATATAGTATTCTTGAATTTATAAGTGAATACAATTTTAATAAACACAGATATAGTTTAATATTTCCGTTGAAGGCTTCATCAAAGTATCTGTGTTTCTTGGTGATACTGGTGAGATACACATGGGCTTGTTAAACCTTTTACTGGCGACAGGCACAATGAATACAACAATATCGTCGAAAATTGTCAAGCATACTACAAATGCAATATATGTTGTATGGGATTCATCAGCAGATACGATTTGTATTATCACAACTTTATCATTAACGAAAATTTTGACAGACTACACCTTATCTTTATTTAGAACATTTTGGTATACTTTTTCGCTTTAAGATCAAGAGCAGTTTATATGATGTGAAATAAATCTGAATTGACAAATGTTCTCTGAGCATGAGGAACTTTAATAACCTAACATAACCTTTGCTATATCGTGCACTATCATATTTTGAAGTAAAGCAGACAGATATACGTTCATCAACGATATTATGACTCAAGTAATACTGAATTAATTAACAGCGACTGGGAATCATCATACGGAAAAGCTTTGTAAGAGAATACTTTCAATTTCTCAAAGACTTTGAGTAAGCAACGGCTTCAGAATAACTATTCGTTAATCATCAATTAACATTTCCATTTGAATGCTCAGTACTGGATCTAATGAATTATTGACAACTCTCCTTTAATTTTTCGTAAAAATAGGGAAACGGACACCTGCGATTAATCCTGCATTCCCCCACTTCGCCCAAAGTTTCAGAAGTAGACCGACAATGACTTAATTCGTATATTATGAATTATGCCATCACCGTCTGTCTAGCGTTTCAGAATAATTCATAGATTTAATTCAATGCCACAATTTTTATTACGACCTATGTTCCGCATTGCAAAAAACTCATGAAATTTGTAAACAACGCTCCAGAATAATTCGAGTGTCGGTAGTGTAACCTTGCGCAGCTTCTTCGTAGATTTATTCGGGCCAATAAAGTACTGCTATAAAAATTTTTACGATATGATATATCTGTAAATATAAAATTGTACAGTGACGCAAAGCCTCTGTTATTCATTTCGTTGGCAAAATTTAAGGTCTCACTTTCAACTCTTAAAACAATATGGGTGGAACTGACAAAAATTTTTCTTAATTTTATTAAATGTTGGGCATAATTAAATCAAGCCTGAATAAAATATAGCCAGTAAAATGCATTTCACTATTTTCTTTTGTTTATTGAATGGGTTGATTAACACTAATAAAAACTGAAAAACCTATTGCCACCTCAATCACCAGACTTAAGCCTATTGGATTATTTCCTCAGGAAGGTAAAGCTAATGGTACCAATTAAAAAACCTTTTTCATTTATAAGTTGTATCAAGTCAAGCGGTAGAATCTTGCTTTATGGACTACATAGATTGTCGGCTCGGTAGAATACCGTCTTGTACTTGATTCTGATACCTTTTCCACGGACTTCACTTGATATGCGAACGGTGTGTCGAGCTGTTCTTCACCAGGCAAATTAGGTCTGGCGTTGAACGCGCGAGCGAGGTTCTTGCAGTGAAACACCTCTTTTTATAACACACATTTGAATTCTGCGGCATGTTTTATGCAACAGGGAAGCGCTAAATATTGGATGGTCATAAGTTAGGCATCCTGGAGACAGTGGAAGGTCGATGGTGATGTTGAATGAATTAAACACGAGTTATATTTATTCGGAATGAGGTTCAGTGAGAAATGCGATGTTTTTCCTCGAAGTGCATCTCAACAATGCCTCCAAACAAACTGTACATTCCATAAAATGCACTTAAATGTTTGATAACCTTCTAGCAATATCTGGAGTACCCCAAGGATCAGATATAAGACCACTTGTTTTTATTCTACTCATTAACGATTTATCTTTAACCCTAAAATCTATTTTTTCTGATGACTTACCTATTTTTGGAATTAACTAACCGGTAGATCATGTGATATAGGTATGATCTATGACAATAAACTGTCCTTCACTGAAACACGACCAATAGAGCTTTAAGCTTTATGGTCAAAAATTTAAGATCATTTTATAACATTGCTGTATTGAAATGTCTCTTTTACTCACTATTTTGTTCTAAACTACAGTGAAATACAAGCATGAAAAAATTTCGAGTCGTTTACTAAACTTTTTTACTATTTACTGTTTTATTTACTAAAATTTTTATTAAACTATATCCTCGATTATGGTCTTAGGACTCACGAGCCATATCAGAGGAAGAGGACAAAACAGAAAATCTGGAACAAAGGTTTTGATCATTGCGTAAGCAAATATTATCAGTCTGGTTCCATAAACAGTCTGCAACGCAGTCAGACAGGGACAATGCCTCTTTCCACTGCCTTTATCTGCGTTAATAAACATGTATACCTTGCACCTGTACGGAATGTTATATATGCAAACCATAATTTTAAATTATAAACACAAACCGTCATCCAAATGCAAATGCAAATGTTCGAATTCCTTTTTAAATAAATATGTCCTGTTGCAAAGTGATTCAAGAAAGTAAGGTTATATTTAATGCTTGTTTAATGACACCACAGTCTGTTAGATGACCTTGCTGATAGAGTCTTTGCCGTCACAAAATATTTACAGTCTGAACTGAATGTACATACGTCTGTCATCATGCGTATTACAGTTTCAGTTTTGTTACAAAAATGTATTTATCATTTATACAATATACTTTTAGATCTACAGTATTTTAAAGGTATAAAGGGTATAAAAAAACAACTAAATCTTTTCCTCCTCTACTTGCAATTATTATGTTTCTTGTTCATTCTTTCATCATCCTTTTACGGAGCGCTTTTTCGATTTTCTCACAGCAATCATTAAAATTCTGACGTCAGCTCGACTAATGTTTACATTAGATTGAATGTAAATAAAATATTCACTAAACTATGAACGAGTTCGATTATTCCGTACCAATTATGTGTAACTGTTGAATCGAACACAAACGCAAACAAAAATACACCAAAAATTATATAACGCTCATTACTAGAGGATTAATATTTTTTTTACTAATGATATCTTTCAAAGTGGACTAAATAAAGTGTACAAATTAAAATTGTAATAAAAAAAACAGTTACTGGAATTCACCGCTTCTTTCTGGTGCCTCTGGGCTACATCATTAGTCTGTTTTCAATAAGGAGTCTATTAGTTCAGTTTTTATTTGTGTTATTATAGAATTTCGTTTGTAATTGTATCATTAGTTGGAACACTTTTTTATTTCGTCTTATATGAGTTATATGTTTTTTGCGTTTGTTATGTAATTGGTGCTTATTTAAATAATTACACCAATTTATATGCTTCAACTTTTTAACTTGACTTCAATATTCACTGACATAATAAATAATAGTTGTTATTGTTCTTCCCGTAAATTCAATCGTCTCGTTTTTTCAACAATTCACACGCTTTTTCACAAGTATAGCATTTCGTACAAATGAATAACTATATTCGTATTTAGAACACAATCTAAGCAAAACAAATATACAAAGCCAAAAACCATATATATGGTATGATATAATTTGGATCCTGGTACTTGGGCATTTATTATTTGCCTAGCCTTGATTTTAATTGTGCGTAACATAAGAACAGCTCTGTGAAATTTACCAAGCACTTTAAGATGAAGTGAATGGGTCAACGCAAACAATTATAGCAATGAAGTGCTAGTGGTCTCTTGAAGCCAGCTTTAAGTTGTTTTGATATATCGAATGGGCAAACAGCAAGAACGATAGTCTCTATATTACTTGAATATACATATTACCAATGCAGGTTTGTTAAGTTGAGTCTTACAATTTTAGTAACTTGGAAAAAATCTGTTCAGTTATCGTTGTTATTGGTGATATAGAAAGAATGAAATAGATAGGTGTCATCACTGACAGCACAGTATGTACTTATTATTTCAAAATATTCTTAAGTAGTAAAAGTAACCGTTGTTACACATTTGCATCACAATATTATTTAGCACATCGTACTTGATATCTGAACTAAACTAACTACGAAACAGATGGGAATGTTAAGAGCACACTGTAGATGAGTGGTCTTTTTGACCACTGTTGAATAGTAGACATATAATTTTTTTCACTAATATTAATTAATTCCATTGGCAATACTCAAAATACAGAAAAGGTGATATTAAAATAACAATAACTAGAGACATTTCTTTGAAAGATTACATGATTTAAGGATATCAGTGCGTCGACCATGTATTTTTCAGTTAATAATTTTAGATATTTTCATGATTTTAGCAGTATACAGACCTCAAAGAACTCCTTTTTTATACTCTTCTACTTCTACTACTACCTCCTATGTCCTTACTATTTATACTCCGCAATAGATGGCGCTTTAAACAATCGAAAGAGTGTTCGTTTGGATATCTGAGGTTCTTTGGATGTAAGTCAAATAAAATTACCAATAGGACTGTTACAAAGTATCTAAAATAACTAGAATTTCGTGATATACTTTACTGTCTTAAATCGTGGAATATTGAGAAACCAGAAAATTCTGAAAAACTAAAATTATCTACTGCACTTTCATTTTTGTTTCTGCTGTTTTTTTTTCATTTCTTTTGGATTTCATGTTGATTTCATTTGACATGTTTAACATTTTTTATGTAATTTTTTTAATATATTATAATAATACATTAATTTAGGTTAATTTTTCTCTAATTTTAGCTAATTCTGTACACCCAAAGCAGCCTTGGTATTATATTTTGAAGCAATACGTTTATCCTGTCCTGGCAAAGAAACAATTATCGTATCTTTTTACAAATAAAAAAAAAACAAAACCGCGAATGTTTGAAATCATCACGAATATCGGGAGTAATGTTACAACTACCGCAATAAAAACTGACTCATGACTCCTCCAAATTTGTAATAGTTAGCTTAATCGCATAATAATTTGTCTCAATTAACGAATATAAACGTCCAGAGCAGGCAGAAACGGAATTAATATCATGGATAAGCACGGATATTTCGTGCCTTAGAAAATCACCGTTACGTTGCGTCCCAACAAAAAAAAAACATTAATTGAAAGGTTACAGATGCCTATCGCTCTTATATAGATACACACAATAAACAATACCTCACGATAATCTCGCAAACAAACAAGATGGGTTATAAATATAATAAAACTGACCTTGGCTTTCCATAAAATGAGCTAATCCCAGGTATCATCCGTTTCGTTCGAATAATCAGATCTTTAGAGTCTTTTTATCTGAATCTGGCCTTGTAACGCTTGTGCCTGTGCTCTAATCAATAATCTGCTAAATATCGTAATAATTACCATCATTGTGAGGAGTATCTGTGATTAGGATTCACTGATCCCATGAATGTCAATGAGGATCGAATCCCGCCTCTATTATACTCGTAATTAACTGCTGATGTGCGTTGTAATTATCGTGGTGTCTTTGCCATTCAAATGTCGAGAGTATGTACCGCCTCGGTAAGGATGCGAGGCGGACGAATGGCTATGATACTGGGTGATCCCAGAACGAGGAGTCCAGATTTACAGGTCAGGCTGTGTTTTCGGTGTCAGGAAAAAGTTACTTGACATTAAGAAGGTTCTTCTCTATACAGGATGTGGCGTGTGAGAACCGATGTTGAAAATGAGTTTCCTTAATCGCTTTAGGATTTTCATCTGTTACACAAACGTAAGCAGGAAAGTCTACTTGATTGGCACATTGCCATAAAAACCATCTAGGATTGTATTTTCACATGGGGGTGACGTTGTGGCCATCGTTTCCGGTACAACCTAGTCGCCACGAGTGCATTTTCTCCGACTGCACCATACACTAACACCATATCGACACGTTCGAAATAGTAAATGCATTGTTTTCTCGGTTCATTGTAAAACTAGTTTGTGCACAAACTAAAAAACTAAGCGAAGTAAGAAATAAGAATCTCGTTTTTAATGTAATCGGCGCGCTATTCTTATTTTTTACTTCTTTTTAAAAATTACACTGTCGCTATCGTGGAATTACAAAACAAAAACTTTTGTCTGGTATCTTTCATTTTTTAACACTGACGGGTCGATGGACTATGCTTAATATTTAATAATTAAGTGAATAATGAATTCAATACAAATACAAAATTAGTTGACTGCACAAATTTTTTGACAATGTAACTTAAGATTCTTTTAATATTACTAATGTTAGATTACACCGAATTAAATTATAAGGTTGCATCACGGGTCGCATAAAAACATTTCCAAAGTTTTTAATAAATAACACAATTCATTTTTGTTGCATAAATGAACTTTAATTTACAAAAAAAAAACGCAAAGATAGAACTTTTTCGTATAAGACTTTTCTATTGCAAATATCATCAGGAAGCTGTAGTTTAATTTTTATAGATTATACACGCCACACCCTGTATGCGATTTCAAGAAAAAGTCACCAACGACGTTGCAGTTGTGTAACTTTTCAGTTTTTTTTGTATAATAACTTTTATCAGAGTTTGGATAAATAAAATTCATATAAATGCGAATTGACGATATCCCTGAATCTGCTCATTGAATTATCTCAGTTATTATCTTCTTATTTTTGGAGTACAATACCTTTTTAAATTGTCTACAAATTTTCTTTACACTCTGTATATTAAACTTCAATAACAAAGACTCATACCAATTCTTATCTTTTTAATTAAAAAAAAAAAAATTAAGAAAGGATTCCACTCTTCCACTCTAGAACCAGTCTTATAAACTTGCATATTGAAAGATGATTCGTTTGAAAAATTTTCGATGAAAAAAACTCCACTTTCCAAAAAGCACTTTTTTGGTTTAAAAATTGAAAAACTCAAGAAAACAAAAAATGTATTATTTTTATATTTATTTATCGAAGCTATGTCTCAAATCGAACAAAATGAAAAAAAGTTTATATCTATAGTTTTTACAAAGTATTTGAACATTTTTTACCCAAGATATTTAAATGCTAATAACTTCTTGAGGAGTTGAAATAAAAATTTGAAAAAAAAATCATGGAAGTTACTCTAAATGGGTACTAAATAATACCAAAAATTCAGGAAAATTAAAAATGGTCTGGTCACGACCTGACATTGATTTGGCATGGAATACGCCATCATTTGCATTATTGAAAACATTTTTCTATCTTTCTTCGTGCTAGTTTCAGTCGCTGTTTGTTCATATAGCCAATACAATTTTCTCGAGATTGAGCTTCTACTCTTGTCCCATTTGCAAGTAACCACAAAAAAATCTCATTAACGTCAGCACTCACGTTAAACCCAGTATGTAATGAGGCGAGGCGCGACATACGACTTTTAAATCAAGACGAATTACGCTTACGCCGGTAAAAAAAATTTACGGCTCACCGTGTAGAACTCGCGTTAGTTGAGAGGTGACTTTAATTAGAGAATTTGCTGCAAAGCCGAGGGACGTTAAATTAACAATCACAGGTAACGGAGAATACTTAAAGCTAATCTCATTATCATAGTCCCGACAGAAAAAGTAATAACTTGAGTTCGTTTCGACAATGCCGTCGAATGGATGTTCCGAGCGAAGAAAAAGTCAGCTTTACATGTTAATGAGACAACAGAATGAGACACACTATTTTACATTATTAAACATCGATCATGTTTAATGTCTGAAATGCAAATAATTATTTTTGATTATACGCAGGGAAGTATTTAGTTCTATTCAAAAATGAAGTGTTCTTTTAGTGCCAAAGACAAAAAACCATTCAAGGATGTACAAATTTGTATCAGATAATATTTGTTTCTAAACTTACAAGGTCCATAGCTCGGTAACCATGGAGAATTGAACCCATGTATATTGTAACTTTTTTTATTCAGAACCAGGGACGTCATGCAACACCCTGTATCAAAATCTCTCATTCCCATCCACATGCGGATATCGCGGGAACAAAAAGCACCAACATAAAAAATCCTGCGGATCAATTGTTGCACCTTCTCCGTAAAAGTGATGTAATTATATTAGCGTACACGATGATATCATTAGTTCGTCCTCTGAAAAACTTGATTTGTTTCTTCGTTATTAAATTAATTCTATGGTAAAAAGTGACCATGAAATTTCATTTGTGCCGTAGCATCAACGCTGGGATCCAGATAATACGTCGGGCATAAATTTCTTCAGTAACTGACAATGATACGCGCGTATGCCAGTCGATTTGCTCATAATAAAAGCTTAATTACGTCAAGCCTTGGCCTTTAAGTCTGTTAATTTTGGCTATCTAATATGCCGTGGGAAAAATATGAAGGTGTAATTTAATCAGAGCCAGAAATATCCAGAAAGTTATGTACATTTTGGCAAAGATACGATCGTGACTTATTAATTTGTTAATAGTAGGTAATCAATATTAAAGAGCGATAATTATAACAAAAATAACTGATGTTCAAGTTAATATAATTAAACTTACACACATATACAGACAGATATTTTGCTGAAAATAAATTTTTGGTAAGACAAACATATTTAATTGATTGAGATCAATTTCTAGAAAAAATACTGAAGCCAATGGACTTCAGTCCAGTCCAACTGTGCAATCGTAATAAATGTCAACACTCCGGCTATTTACTCAAGGAGGCCTGTCACAGAAACGTAATGTAGCATGCTTATTACGCTTAAGTGACGCATAAGTGCTTTTTTGTGGTAATACTGCTCTGGGTCGACAATTTGGTTGATATACTACTTCTAGGAATCGCTCTGAAGAAATCTGGTTTTGAAGAGCGTGGTTCTAGATATTTAAAAATTAAATGCGGAGAAATTAGTCTTAATCAAACATAAATCGTTCTGTTGAATACACTTTTAAGAACTGAGTTGTCAAGGAGTTAAATAGTTGAGAGATATTCCGTTACTCTCAAGCTGTCAATTTGTCAGGCAATCATTAATTAAAAAAGTATATATCCATGTATATAAGGTGTCCACATAATGATGTGGCTGAAAACATACATATCGAATCCACGAAACGGAGAGAGATGCGTTAACCAAAGGACAGGACATAGCTAATACAATGCGCAGTATCGCCTTGGTGTTAAAAATGTTGTCACCGCCGTTCTTGGTGGTGAAAATTCGAAATATTTGGCAATATTCAATTTTCGTGGCTGAAAACGTACATAGGTATTGTATTTTCGAAACCGAGAGAGTTGTACGAAACTAAATTTGGACAGGGCATAGCTAATACAATGCGAAACATCGCCTCAATGTTGAAAATGTTGTCACCGCCGTTCTTGGTAGTGAAAATTCGAAATATTTGGAATTATTCAAATTTCGAGGCTAAAAACGTACATAGGTATTGTATTTTTGAAACCGAGAGAGTTGTACGAAATTAAATTTGTACAGGACATAGCTAATACAATGCGAAACATCGCCTTAATGTTAAAAATGTTGTCACCGCCGTTCTTGATTGTGAAAATTCGAAATATTTGGAATTATTCAGATTTTGTGGCTATAGGTATTGTATTTTTGAAACCTAGAGAGGTACACTAACCAAATTTGGACAGTGTAGCAAATTTCAATAAAATCTTGCACGGACTATTAGGACATCCGGTATAACGCTAAGGCAATGTACTGTGTTCAGATACGAATTTTGCGCCATTGAATCCATCCGGAGCAGAGCTCAGGCTGCGCAGCATTTACATTGAAACAAAATGACCGCTTATAATTACCCCTAGGTGACCCTATTCGCCGTAACATATTATTAACCGCAAACGTTCATGATTTACGGCGTGGATATTCTCTCAGGAACTCAGGAATTACCTACGTAATTGTGCAGATACAATTTGAGATAAATAAATGGTAAAAAGCAATAACATCATAAATTAATAATTTTATGAATCATTGTAGTACCATTCACGACACGGACCGGAATCGATGCGAATGTATCTCACGGTATTTAGACGAGAAAAAAATGAGGATTTTAAAGGTATCGTGACTGCGGACGGATCTAATGATTAGTCTAACGCGGAAGAACACAGGCGCACAGATTAGCAGTAGCGTCAAACATGTGAAATTATTTTTAAAATTATTTCCTGGTCGTAATATGATCTGCAAATACAATTAGTTAGGCTGAATTTAGAGGAATGATAATGAGGTCACATAGAGTGCCATGATCGCTACGTTCGCTATATTCGCCACGTTAGCTATGTTCGCTACGTTCACTATGTTCGCTACGTTAGCTATGTTCGTTGCGTTCACTATGTTCGCTACGTTCGCTGCATTCGCTGCGTTAGCTATGTATGCGCACGTATGTATCCTTTGAAAACAATGGCCCATTACTGTTTATAAACGTAACGAATGTAACAGACATAAGTAGCGCTCTGTGTGACAATTTAACTGTTTTTAATGTGTTACGACAAGGCACGTAATGAACAAAGCTAATATGCTATCGTTATAGGAAAGAATTGGATAGAACAAAAAATGAATGATAATGCTATGGTTCTTTTTATTGAATTGTTGTGAGCAGCGTCGCTCGAGATTTATACAAACTTCGCACAATAAATATGAATTAAAATTAATTATTTATACCAACTGTAACGCAATAAATATACACAAACGCAGGAAGATAAGTTTTGAAATAGAGTTTTGTTTACATGTTTCTGCTTGACTTCTTTTATGCAATTCATCCGGATCTGTCTTTAATGATGCCCATTCATTAAAGATAAACGCAGTCCATTACAAAACAAAGCGACTCAGCTCCATATAATGTCGATACGCATCGGATGTCAGATGATAGACAATTACTTATTTAAATCATTCATAGGGTAAATGGGATTTTCCCATTGTTTGTTTCAATTCATTAACGTAACAGAGATAAATGAATGAGTACGCTTTTTAGAAACGAGGAATCTTAGTTTTTTGCACTGGTTCTAAAGAAACACATCAATTGTCAGAATTACCGACGTCCCTGATGAAAAAAAACTGCAAAATTTGCTAACAATATTTTTGAATAGATATCTCTGTGTATTATTAGCTGAGTCATTTTATTTAGAAAACTAGAATCAATACCAATTTTACAATTTGTTTGTACAGCGTGTAAAAGATTGTAAATACTGATAACGTTGTTGTTTAAAAAAATAGCAACGATATGCGGTTTTATTTTCTGAATGTCGAATTGTTTCGGTTACAAAAAAAATGCGTTTTGTGGAAAGTCCAACATATTTATTTCTTTCTTATTTTCCTAACTCCCGGATGTAGTCAATTAGTTTAAAAAAAAATCAATAAAACTTTAACTAGCATCGAAATTTCATAATTTTTATTAAACAAACATTTTTCAATGGTATCAAAAAGTCAAGGAATCCGTTGTCCGCTATACCTGAGCCACCCCGTGCGGTAAATCGTATACAATTTAATTTTCACTGATCTTTCCGATTCCTTTTCACCGCTCCTTCCGTTCCCGACGCCTAGTTAAGTGATCTACATTAACAAATGGGTATCATTTCCCGACAATACCGTGTTTGACAATATTAATAGCCCATCTCACCCTTCCTCCCAGACATCAACGGTCCCATACGAGCAGTGTGAATATAATAGACATCCTCGAGGAAGAGTTCATATTTCGCAAAAGTCTTCCATTACACATAACAAACTGAAAGGTGGTACAATATGTTAGTGTCATCGTATTGTAAATAAATGACCTCTCCGTGTTACCTGATACCGCGGGACAAAACAAACAGAATGCAAATATCTGGTCTAACTGGGTAGTCGGAGCCACTTGAGCTGTGTCAATAGAGGCCAGGGTCCTCAAGGATGCGTGTCGAATCGATGAGCTATTTTACAATACTCCTGAAGAGTTTCCGTTAGGGTTAGGATGAAAAAACTTTTGTTAATGGCGAAGATTAATGGTGAAAGTGACGTGCAGCGCGGTCTGGTATGCAAAATGCGACAAATGCCGGAGGAATTCTCATTTAAAATTGTATTATGTTATATCGCACTAGCCAAAAGGATGTGGGATTCATGCACATATTTTTTACAAGGGTTAGATGCTATAGTCGGCATAATTAAACCTTCTGATTTTATTGAAACCATTTATTTATTTGAACTATTTTGAAATATACGATCCAGAATGGTTGAAACTGACGTCACACATAAATCAAATATATTAAAATTTACTTCCATTAGATCAAAATTATTTTCCGTTTTCTTAGATTTCCGACCAACATGATCTGTCAATTCAAAAACGTCCGTGCCAAAGGTCAATGATCTATATTAAAGGCAAGAGTTTCGATGTATTTAGATGTATTTTGAGGTTTTTGAAATATCTCGAATATATCTACGTATTGAAGTTTTCTAGCTATTTAGAAAAATTTTAAATTAGGACTCCCATTACATTTATATTAGTAGTTCAGTAATGTCATGCTTTAAACTGGCAGTACCAGCAACGGCCAATGATAGTGACTAACCACTTAAGTCTAAATATACAATATACTAGGTATAATGACAACAACACAGGTATTCAAATATATCATCACTTTTTATTATAAGAACGCTAACAAATTATGTCAAATGACCTATTTCGTACCTCTTTTTTACCCAAAGCAATCGAGTATTTAAAAACAATCTTATATACATTTGTAGATATTTGTTTATATCTGAAGCTATATGCTGAATGTTGTCATTTCATGCAAAATAAAGACTTTACTCTCCACTTTTTGGGAATCTGGGTACTATATATGTCTTTTTCTTCATAACGTTCTTTGGTGGTTGTCTCTGCATTTTATTTTAACTTTCTTTTACTTAAAGGATCCCAAAACAGTATGTTAATAGTAGTTTATCTAACTCAGGGAACTGTTGACGAAAAAACGAAATGGCATCTGCGCGTTCGAATATTTCCGTTTTTATAAATTTCGAAGTAGAAATTGATAAACCGTGCAGAACGGCACACAATGAGCTGGACCATGCGAAGTGGTTGCGAGAGATAGGCAGATGCCCCGCCACATTTGTCGATTTCCACGCCATCGGGCATCTCGCTGAAATCGCAAATCAAAACACCCAATAAATCCTACGGGGTAGTGTTAATGTTGTCACAAACCAATGCAAACACAATGGGCTCTCGATATTCCACAATGGCATTAGCAGAACATAAATCTGGGTAAGTGGATGGAGAGTCAATCCGCACTGTTCCATTGTGGAGTGTAGAGTTTGCAAACACTGAGCAATTTTGACGCTTGAACACAAAACAAGACCAGCAGCGCCTCTGTCAACCTTACCGATATATCATCGAGTAGAATCCCTTGCGCTGCTGGTCTACACTGAGAAAACTTTTTTTTTTGTTACAAACCGTTTTCTAGCGAACTAAGTTAGAAATATTTAAACAAATATTAACTTTAAGTAAGCAACAGATCAAATATACAAATTTGATTTATTAGAAAATAATACTACAAAGATTTTGGTATTTTTCTGATGAAAATAGACAAGTTTTGAATTAAAATTGAGGAAAACAACATTTATATTGATCCGCAACGTTAAAAATAGAATAAACAAAAGCTGACTTTACTTAACAAGAAAGAATGGACAAAGAAACGACTACTGAAGTGAGAGTAAAGAATATCTACTCCTACAGGCTTTTTTGAAATTTTATGGCATTTTTCAAATCTATGTTGCTAAGTTATGATCCAGTTTGTTTTCCTTGTCTTCCAATTACACAGACGAGCCGGCGAAGCAAGAAGAGCGCCAGAAAAAAGGGCCCTAGCCGGCGGGGCCCAGCCAGGACAAAAGGAGGTCCCACAAAGCGCCTACACCGGCCGCATTTGCGGTCGGGGTAGACGACGGATGGGGCCCACCTACGAAGGCTGTCCAGGCCTACACGAGATGAGGCAGGATAAAGAGGGATAATCCCCCTCGATCCCAAATCATTGAGGCCAATTTCTAGCCATAGAATAATGGCGCGCGCTTGTCTTCCAGATGTAATAACTTATTCAGAAATTGGTTTTACAGGCATGACACATATTAAACAAAGTTCACAGGGTCCTGGTTGTGTCATTTTCGGAAACTGGTTCTATTAATATAGGGTTTAAGTGAACTTCAAATGGACCTGACTTAGATAAACTTATCTTTTACTTTACCAAATATAAGCACAAAGTTTCAATGATTAAGTAATGCAAAAATATTCGATATCACCTGCTTTATTACTCTGTTTTTTTCGAATGTCCAAATTGCTAGAAAAAGTCCCTTGCAATGTGCTAACACTTTTTCCAGTGTATTTCTAACGGAACGCATCTTCGACTTTCCACCGCTGCAATCTAGGTGACCTTCTAGACTTTATAGCACCTCGGACAAAGCAATGATAAATTTCATTAAGAAAACTCGGCGAAGCGCGAAAAGTCACATAAACAAGGGTAGGTAGTCCCCGATTGTGTGAAGGGATGTTTTTTGGCCGACCTCGGTATGTCGTCCTCATTATGTTCGGGGCCTTAATTTTATTCATGACGGTGTAAATCACGAGCGTTGACACTTACCCTGAAGGCAAAAAGTCGACTCGATTTCTCGAAAGATGATTTTATTACGGGTCGGCATTGTTCTGCGACTCGATTATGCTTATTTTATGTCTTATGTGTAGGCAATAAAATTTTAATCAGTCTGGTAAACTCTGGCTTTATGTGTGAAAATGCATCTGAAGAGGTGGTAAATGCTGACGACCATAAAATTCGCCCATTTGCAATTTTACAGTCGAGGGGCAAAACACGAGCGAACTCGAACATTGCGTTTCGCATTGTATGGTTAAGAAAACACTTTTTTGAGAAATCCAGAAACGAATATTGCAATGTCGGTTTCTTCTATTTGTTTCTTTTTTCAGGATACAATTGTTGATTAATCAAATGTAATTCAATAAAACTGACTAATTCTTTTGGCGCAACGTTTTGTTCAACGCAGATTGCAAAGTTACCCGATTATCGTTAATTGTTTGTGTCTAGCTCTGTAACTGAAATTAACATAAATACACATAAATAAAACCGTTTTTTCGAAAATATTAGTCACTAGATCAAACCTCCTTACGTCCATTCACATTCAACTCAAATCTTCAACAATAACTGAGATTTAAACTGAAATTAGTCCTGGTTTATTCAGTGTTATGGGAACAATTGGCAGTCCTCGAACACCCAGACATCTGTTGCCCGTTGTAAACAGCACAAGTCTAACTAGCGTCATTCTGTCCGATTTTGCATGGTTAATGATTTCCCTTTTAGAAGAGCATCAAATGGGTAAGAAGCTAAGAATTCCGAAATAGATTATATGTTTGTTGTCGGAAGCATCTGCGGACTGTATCAAAAGGACTGATTTTGGGGGAAAGAGATCTTGGTTAATGGGGCGAGAAGGTTTTTTGTCAAAATATAGATAATTTATATCTGTCTTTGTATCATTACAATGAATAACTTTTAAAAATATACGGGTTTAAATAATAACCAATTATATTTCTAGATTTTAATATTCTTAAGATTTAATTAGTGTTTATTATTGTTAAGATATTTCTAAACAAATTAATGAAGAAGCTTAATAAATTCGCTGGTAGTTAACCCTCTTTTCAATAAATTACTATTATGAAAATATCCCTTGGAGCAATATGTCTTGAGGTGTTCATATTTTTAAGCAGATTTTAAATATCGCCTATTACTTTATAGCCTTTAGCGAAATAGCTACTTCATTGCATTTGACAACATAAGAAGTTATGATTTTTTTTTAATTCCTGGTGATATTTATTACATTTGGAACCTTTTTAACAGTGACCTCTAATTAAATTTACAATATAGGTACGAGTATGCTAGTAAATTTTAATAATTGTGTAACTCTCACTTCTATATTAAATAAAATATCAACGTTTAATAATGGAGAGTTTCTTAATGGAAAGCAAATAAATTTTTCAAATCCTATTTACTAGTGCAGTTTTCTTAAGAACAATATAAAAAAAATTATTATTATAAAAATTATCTTCCATTGTATTTTGACTGTAAGATTAACTGTTACATTTGTAACATGTACATGATAAACTTATGGTCTTTTAAATAAAACATCCTGTATATTTTTCGATATTTCAAATATTCCAGGAACAAAATACAGCAGGTTGCAACTTGCAATTTTTTAACTGAAACGAAGAAATACAAATATATATTGTTGAAATCAGAAAGGTTTCAAATGTGGAAAAATAAACAAGGTATTACATTTTAAAAACAAAGTTCAGCAAACATTTTTTTAACACGAATCGGCTCTCGATATTCCACAATGGCATTAGCAGAACATAAATCTGGGTAAGTGGATGGAGAGTCAATCCGCACTGTTCCATTGTGGAGTGTAGAGTTTGCAAACACTGAGCAATTTTGACGCTTGAACACAAAACAAGACCAGCAGCGCCTCTGTCAACCTTACCGATATATCATCGAGTAGAATCCCTTGCGCTNAAATAGCTACTTCATTGCATTTGACAACATAAACAGTTATGATTTTTTTTAATTCCTGGTGATATTTATTACATTTGGAACCTTTTTAACAGTGACCTCTAATTAAATTTACAATATAGGTACGAGTATGCTAGTAAATTTTAATAATTGTGTAACTCTCGCTTCTATGTTAAATAAAATATCATCATTTAATAATGGAGAGTCTCTTAATGGAAAGCAAATAAATTTTTCAAATCCTATTTACTAGTGCAGTTTTCTTAAGAAAAATATAAAAAAAATTATTATTATAAAAATTATCTTCCATTGTATTTTGACTGTAAGATTAACTGTTACAGATGTAACATGTACATGATGTAAACGTATGGCCTTTTAAATAGAACATCCTGTATATTTTTCGATATTTGAAATATTCCAGGAACAAAATACAGCAGGTTACAACTTGCAATTTTTTAACTGAAACGAAATATATATTGTCGAAATCAGAAAGGTTTCAAATGTGGAAAAATAAACAAGGTACTACATTTTAAAAACAAAGTTCAGCAAACATATTTTTAACACGAATTGTTCTTTTCTTTAAAATATTTAGAATATTTTTTTTAGATTTTCATAGACAGAAGGTGATACAGGATACACTAAATATGAAGGTACAAGATCTTTAGAACATGTCAATTCTGGGGTACCACAAAGCACAAATTTGAGCCCTCTTCTGTTCCTTACATTCATAAATGATCTGACATCCAAAATCCTTCTCCAAATTTACTTTTTGCTTAAATTATTTAGTAATGTGGCTTCTACTTCTATAAAGAGATTTAATCACGTTTCAATACTCTCCTGTAACTGGGTATTGAATCTGTTACAAATTAATTATTTTATTATAAAAATTTAACATTTAAAATATCTCAAGTGTCTTGATTTTTTCTATCTTTACTGTAGTTAGCGTCCTGTCTTGCGTTAACGATTTAATTTTAGAAAGCAATATTTCACTGCAGCTCGAAATCTATTTACTGAAAGTCGAGTCCCGATTTTTATCGAAATCTCGTACGTAATTAATAACAAACAGCTGTAATGGCTCACACGTAGACCGCTGGTAGTTCCGTCAGGATATTCGAATAGAGATAACTTGCACGCCGTCGCTATTACTCTTATAACGGATTAGGAACATTATTTGTAGCATCTCCCAGATCGGGACGTTATTATAAAGCCCATGATTAAGAGCGCCTCCTTCGGGTGAGCATTTATCTCAGTTGGCAACACTGAATGCCGTGCTTATGAATATTAATGTTTGGGATTATGTCGTCAATTAGAACATATTAGTTAGTACAGACCGGTGGAACTACTGCACACGGTGCATACAAATGGCTGGAAGCGCAGTTGCAGTACTCGATGTTTGAATATTTATTCAGGAATTGCAACAATGTGGTAATGGGGTTAGGTATGAATTGTACAATTCTTGTAGACTCGCTTTGACTATTTGCACGTTAAATTAAAATAAATTAAAGTGGTCCCATATACAGGGTGTGGCGTGTATAATATATCTTATTTCTTACTGTGCTGAATTTTTTAGTTTGCGCACAAACTAGTTTTACAATGAACCGAGAAAACAATGCATTTACTATTTATTTCTCGAGGAGAAAGACGTAGTCACCAAGTGAACCTTAATGTTGAAGATGCAGTGTTGGAAAATCTTGACGAAGACCCCACAATTAGTACTCGACGACTCGCACAGCAAGTAGGAACCTCATCTCGTACCGTACATCGCATCTTAAGGCGCCAGTTGTTGCATCCCTATCATCTGCAACCAATTGAACAGATTTTACCCCCGGATTGTGAACAACGAATGAGTTTTTGCAGATGGTTTTTACGGCAATGTGCCAATCAAGTACACTTTCCTGCTTATGTTTGTCTAACAGATGAGGCGACGTTTACCCGTGATGAAGTAAATTTCCATAATATGTACATATGGGCCGATGAAAATCCTCACGCGATTAGGGAAAGTCATTTTCAACATCGGTTCTCGATCAATGTTTGGGATAGCATAATAATAGGCGATGTATTTGTGGGTCATTTGGTTGGCAACTACAGATGTTTACGGATGTGGTTTTGTTTGCGAACTCTTGCAGTACCAACAATGCATTTAAGATAGTAATTACTATTAATTATTATAATAACAAAATGTCAGTTTTTTTTAAATATATATTTTTCATAGTTTGTACTTTTACATTGAAAAATTCCCCAAAAATTGAGAAGTATCTTTCTATCTTTCAACGACGATTTGTTTATGCGGCTGGTCTACAGCAGATAACTCATCGTACAACACACGTACAGGACCGTTCCAACTTTTTCGTATAAGACTTCTATTACAAATATCGTTAGGAAGCTATAGTTTATTTTTTATAGATTATACATCAGACCCTGTATTTGAAAATTATCAAGAATTATATTGAATCCAATATTCCTTTTATATGAATGAATTTTATATGAGTGAATTTCAAGTGATGAGGAATATTTGTTTCCTGAAGTATGGCAAATCAAAATATGATTTACCCAATCCCATGAAAGCAACCAACAATTTCACAACGACTTTCAAATAAACTAATCGATATTTAGCCTAGGACGTAACCTCTGTCTAAGTTGACATAATTAGTCCATTGCTTTACATTAATCGAGAATCAACATTCAACTAGTTCAGTCTTCCTATTTATAATCTTACTTTGTTGCAATCGGAAATATATATTCAGATAACGAACAAACTGCAACTGCATAATACAAGGCCTACGTCTAGAATTCGCAATGGGCTGTACTAATTCTTCAAAGGATCTAAGGAATTTGGATTGTGCAAAGGAGTGATCGCGTTTTCAGCCGGATACGTGATAAAACTTTTGGAGAAATCCTCGAGCAGCTTTCCTTTCTTTCCAGTCGAACTGCAAACTCCCTTCGCAACGAAAGCAGAAATACGTTACGACGAAGACAATCCTTGATGTTTATCCTTATAAATGAACTCTGTCCAGGTATTCCCGCTAAGCATATAAACAGACTTTTTTAACGCCTTGCTCCACTGACACCACACTTAACCCCCTTTTGTTTCCGTAATCGATTTGGTTGGCTGCCGTTGCATTCTGTCGCATAATCCGGGTCCGCAAATAATTAATCATACGGCTGGAAGCTCGCAGTGCGGTTTGGGCCTGTGACAAATAGTGCTTCTGAGATGTGTCAACCCTGCTTTTCATTCCATCTCACCCTGAATACATTTCACGCTCTTTTTTACGACGGAAATTCTTAAAAACCATTGTAAATTGTCTCAGATATTCGATACGATGGAAGGCCCTTATTGACACTGCTCGAGTACCCTGTATTTGCATTGTGTCTGTTTTTTTCGAGAGTGTCAGGTAACTCGAGCAGAGCATTTATTCAAAGTAGTGACATTAATATATTGTGTTAGTTTTTTTATTCCTTTCTGTTTGTTCTATGTTTTGGAAACATTGGTCGCAATATGAAGTAGTTGATGTTCCTTATAAGGCCCCAGAATTATACACAGTAAAAAAATAACAGTGTAAATTCAAAGTAAATAATTTTGGTGTTGAATTTTAAGTGAACTTTTTTTTCGTTGTTAAAGTATGAATATATAATTTTCTTTTAAATATGTTATTTCATGTAAAATTAGTACTTTATAACAGTGCTTTTATTTAAAAAAAAGAGAATAATTTTAGATAGATATATTGAAGAAATGGTATGAGCGAAGCCAATTTATATAACGAGTTGATCTTTGTAACAATGCCGATGCCAATTCTAAAGGATATGTATCTATACACATTTTTTTTCATCTGATCATCAATTTAATCTCTTCATTATTTATGAATATGAATTGAATTACCATCTACAGATATTATTTCACTTCAACCGAAAAATACAGTAATTGATGCTACTGGACAGTGAGGTTTAGATTCCAAGATATGATGCTTATAGTACAGGAGCCAAGGACCTAAAACTATGACTCCTGTACTTTTATGGATTGAGCAACCTAAGGTAACCAGCAATTTTGTTTGGTATTTTCCTACAGGTACTAATGCCCATCAATTAAACAAAACACTTTCCATTCCGGTGACTAACAAAAAGGTTACTAAATATTTCTAAATTTCAACCATATATTTCAAGTCAATCCTTTTTCCGCCAATAATATCTTAGTTAGTTAACCAACTTAGTTTTTAATACTAATATTCAAATTAATTTCCAGGTCCATGAACTAACAACCCCATGCCCCTGTACTATGACAGCCTGTTACCTTAGCCGGCCGACCATAGTCCTTTCACGCAATATGGATCCTGTGAACGGTTGCACCTAGTTAAAGAGGATGATATGCACTGCAGCATGATTAATTGTATGCGGTTAGGCAAACAGATAGCTGGTAATGGACTTAGCTTTGTGTAGCTGCACATGTGACTTTTTGATACTTGGTCTCTTCTCCTTAACCATATCCAGGCCATTGTTACCGGAAGTATTAGGAGGACGCCTTGAATGGATCCGGGGGTTATTAATGATCTAGATCGGCTCGCCTAGTATGGGGCTTGAATTAAACTCTGTCAATTTGGGCTGGGACAATTGGATGTGGGGAAGTAATGAGGTGCTTCAGTTTGTTTAAGTGACTGTGGTTTTCTTCTGATTTGTTCTCTGGAAGACTGTCTGTGGATATTTCTAAGAGTATAGAAGTATTGTAGTTATTTAATAAATGTACTATATAGAGTGTTCTAATATTCCATGTACGTGGAACTACCACAGTTTGATGAGATGAAATAATAAATATGCTAATTTAATCTTTTAATCTATCTTCAAAAGCAATGAAGTAACAGTCGAATCATCATGAGACTGAAGCCGAAGAATCTCAAATTTTAAAAAGAATTCTTGCCTAGTATGTGATTTTTAATAAAACTTTCATAAATTGTTATTCTATTAGTCCAGTCACTGAAGGCAAAAATAAAGTAAAAGCTCTCAATTTTTTTTTCGGATAGCATTGGTTTTTCCTGAAAATTTGCATACAAGTTCATCTGACCCCCCACTTCAAAAGTTATATTGTCTAGATGTGTGCTTTTTTCTATTTGGGGAATGAAAACTACCCTTACGTATTTTAAAGATTTAATTCATGTTCAAATATGTTGGATAAAGTTCCTTTCATGTTTTTTAATATAATTTATGAAATTTAATTACTTTTCAACTCTTAAAAATAGTTAAAAACTACCCTTCCATGGCCAAAAAAATAGAAAAAAGTTTTTAACAGTTTAAAATATTCTTTTGGTGCATTCACAATGTGTTGCATTTCTTTTGTTATTCATCAGAAAGCTTACGACTCATTACAAAGTTGCAACCCTTAAAAACCATCCCTTATAATAAAATAAAATATTATTGAAAGCTTGAAATGTTTTAATAGTATGCATATGTTGAATTATAAACTTTTTATTTGTTTTCAAATGATCTATGTTATATTACAACTTTTCTACAACCCAAAAAACCCTTATGGAAGACCTACCCCTCATAAAAAACACTACCCCTTATAGAAAAATTTCCTAAAAATTATATGTGAGTATGATGATATAATTAATTTTTTTTAATTTTATTGAATTTATTCTTAATATTTTTTTATTAAATTTATATCAAATAAAAAAAAATTATATACATTATAAATGGTTACGTGTGTGTATGTATATTATTAAAATACTTACTCAAATCAGTTCACAAGCGCTCCAAAATACACAAAGATGATGGTAATTTACCCGCATCGAAAATTTTATCGAAAAAATGCGATAAATTTTTTTATCATAACTTTTATAATTTTAAAGTTATAAATTTACTCAAAAAACCATTTTGTAAGAAATTTAAAGCACTTTAAGTTCTGTGATTTGCAGTTTTTTTGAGGCCGTCGTTTTGTAGATTTGTAAGCTAAAAGGGCTCAGGAAAGGCAGTCTTGGAGCTTAGTTTTGAGCTTCTAACACTCATAACTCAGTCAAATTTTGTCCTAAAAAAATTTAAAAAAAGCAAATTATTCAGTAAGAAAAAACCTACAGTTTCTTATTCTATAATTTAATTATAATATTTTGAAAAAAAGGCGGTTTTTTAAAAAATTTAAAAATTTTATTCAAAAGTACTTAAATGAAAAATTTTTTTAAATTTGGGCTTCTAAAATCGTTCAAATTCCCAGAATCTACTGTTAATATATAAATAAAGTAAATTGCAGAAGGAATACGTTTAATTTTTTTTCCGTCGTCATTAATTTTAATATCGATTGTTTTCTCTCAAAAATCAAGACAACCATTTTATTTTGATTGTAACTTATTAGTTTTCATTCTAACGACTTCTATCTACTACCACTAAATTTAAAGGTCTTTTCAAGAACTTCAATAGGTGTTATATAAGTTTTCATCGAAAAACCTTTAATTTTTCCGCTACAGGACGTTGAACATTTAAAATGGAATTCAAAACTTCACCAAAAAAGTATCGTTTCTCTTAACGTTTTAGAGAAGAAATTCAAAATTTGGGAGGCGATTGATCCAGCAGAACCCTCCCAATCAAACCACCACGCCCGAAATTAATCAACTGCCAAATTGTTGCGGAAACAAACAACCAAAGGCGTAATTAATCAACCGTTTTGGTCTGGCCCCGCATACCTTCCTCGTATATCCGCAAAACAATAGATGCAAATGGCATTCAAGTAGAGTAGTTCTTAAAGAAGTAGCCCGTGTCTTAATTAAGCTTTTGCTTGTGTCGCAACTGGAAGGCTTGTTAGACGGCTTTAGTTCGGACAATTGCTTCGTTAATGAGTTCACAACTTGGTGCGAGCGTATTATGATGAATTTGTTTTGACCTGTCAGAAACTGCGTACCTAATTGAGTTGTTTAGCAGTAATTAACGTCTAAATGCTGTATGCGTTTCCCTTAAGGGGATATTCTTCCTAAACACAGATATTTCTACATTTAAAGATACTTCTTCAGAACACACGTTGCGAGACGCACAATGCTCATCCCAACACCAGGAAATAATTTGTCCGTCAAATTCGAGGTACGGTTAAGTGCCAATCAAAGCTAACGACCTGCCTCGTTGGCGATCACATTTTTACGACAAATAGTCTATTTGCACAATAATGAAAATATCATAGAAGGCAGGATTAAAATATTCAACGGCGATGAGTCAAACAGTCGAGTATCTCACCCGGATACGAGCCGAGACGTTCCAGCCTACAACATTAGATTTGACGTACACCATAATGGGAACTATATGAAGGATCCGATGCAACGTTAACTGAGATGTCAATGCACAATTTTCACGATAAATATTCATTAGTGGAATAAGGCCGGTCTGTGGGTCTCATGTCTGTTGATTTCACTTTCTTAAGTGATTTTTTTTTGTATGATTGTAACGAGTACAAGATGTGCCGCAAATACTTTCTCTAAACAAAATAATAAATATATTTGTCCAAACAGAGTTTGTTAAAATATGCATATAGATAGGATGTAACTTGATAAGTTCATGCAGTTGGAAAGTGAGGATAAAAGTAAACGCTTAAAGATTGTTGGATCGCTACAGGTTTATAGCCCAGTTACTCAGGGTTTTTACATCCGAATTCTTTATAACTGAACCGATTGACGTGAAATTTTGACTGAATGTGGAGGAATGCCTCAAGGAACAAAACTTATATAGTGCCGAAGTGTGCTTTTGCCCTGGGGGTGGTTCCCATCCCTTCTCGGAGGTGGAAATTTTTACGCCCAAAATAACCACAGAAATAGATAGAGGAGTCAATTTTAAATAACAAATGTTATATAAAGTTTTCTGGATAATCCAATACTTTCTGAGTAATTCGTCATTGAAAATGTTGATTTTTTACTGAAAAGGTGCTTGTTTTTGGACAGTTTTTTGCAAATAACTCTGAAACCATTGGATTTAACGAAAAAGTTGTAATGAACAAAAGAAAGGTAATAAAAAAACAAATCTAATGGCATTATTTTGTTTTTCTCTAGTTGCAATATAAACCGAGTTATGGATTTTTAAACATTATTATATGTTATCTAAAAACTAAATAGGAACCAGTTAACGTTAAATAAAGCCAAAACAATAAATATTAGGAAAAAAACTATTTGCACCTTTTTTAAAGTACTTTGAAAAACCTTTAAAATGAGCTATTTTAAAACTCTTTAGAATCAAAATTAACGGAAATATGATCGGAATAACATGATAGTCTCATTTTTTTTTAAGAAAAAATTAATAAACAAATCAGTGCCTTTGGCGACAGAATTAAAATTAAATGCAATCCATTTACAGATTTCTTCATTTATGTTCTAAGAATACGTTATGGGTCTTTGGCTCACTTACAAAGCATGATTTCGAAAAAAAACTTAATTTTTGAAAATGTTAATTTTTCAAATTTTTAAAAAAAATTCGATTTTTACGCTGTAACTTAAAAATTAAACGGTGTACGAAAAAAATACAAGAGTAAAAAAATTTAGCTTTATTTTTGCTGAAGATTTTGCTTGAAATTTTTATATCTCTAAAATTAATATTAATCGAGATATCGCCATTTTAAGTTATCATATGAATGAGAGAACCACCCTTTTCGTGCCCTTTAAACCCTTCAATCTTAAAAATTAAGGGCTTAAAAAACTCAACAGTTCACGTAGCCCTTACAATTCCCTACAAAATGAGTCTTTGTGCGATTAAAAATCTTAAAAAGTAAGAAAGTTATCGTCAAAAAAATAAACACGTGTAAAGGTGATAATTTTAGGAAAATTTATGTCAAACAAGAATTTTAAAGCGTTTAGATCTTTTTTGTATATATACGTATTTAGTATGTGTATATTAACATATTAATATAACGGACTGGGGATGGTTAAAAAAAAAAGATTTAGTGGAACCAATAAAAATGCGTAGTTTGCCTGCTCCAGAAGAATTGCTGAAAATGATTTTTTGCAATTGCAAAAAAGATTGCGGAGCAAATTGTGGCTGCCGGAAGCTCGGTTTATTTTGCAATTCGACATGTGGAACATGCTCCGGCGACAAAGGTCTAAATTCTCCTCCAATCATCGAAGAGGACGAGCATGATTGTAAAGAGAATAGCAGTGACGACGAATAATCATTTACATATAGTTATAATGATTTTTTTTTTATAAAAATGCATGATTAAAACGTTTCAAATTGAAAAAGTTTTTTTATATTATTTTCATCCAAAGAGGTGATTTTTAAAGGTTTTTCCGGGTTGAAAATTTGGTATACATTAAGTTTCATGTTAGATAGCACATAAAATTACTCATACTGCATAAATAAAAAAAAATTGATTACATAAAATGCTTAAATTTGTATTTTTTCTTTTTTCCAATAATAATAAATGCACTCACTCGAAGAAATGAGAATTACATGACTATCAGCGATAAAATAATCCTTTTGGATGCTCTAGGAACAAAGCTATTAAATTCTGGTGATGATTATCAGAATTTCTGCCAGTCTTAAGACTATACGGACTTTAGAGTCTAACTGTTTTTATATAATTTTATTCGAAGACAGAAAAATGCCTGTTTGGGCGAGTATATTTTTGTGTTCTTGTTGATAATAATTCAGATGAAGGCAAAGCTGGATGTGAAGATGGCATCCCTACGTATGAGCGTACATTACTGTGCGTGCCTAAACAGACGGCTCTCCTGCGAACAGGTCTATGACCCGACATGAAGCACCTGACACCCACTGCAGAGAACATACTCCCAGGTATTTACATCCGATAAAACAATATTTTATTGCGAATAATTGCAATTACAAAGCGAGCTTTACCTGTAAACACTACGGCAGGTTTACTTTTGCAATTGCAACCTGTCGCGCATGATTTATTTAATTATCTGCTAATACTCTGATTTTTCTTTGGCTCTCTCCCAACAGGGTTAATAGGCTATTGATTATAGGATTTTAAAGGTAACTAAGATATTTTATTACATGAATCGTTTAAATAGTCAGTTTAGATGAAAAAACCGCGGAGTGCTTTTAAATTAGAGGGTGGAAATAGGGGTGAAAATGCACCCCTTTCAGTTTTTTAATTGTAGCTCGAAAACGAAGCAAAATTTTGCTATAGTTCATAGGAAAAATTATTTAGAGAATTGAATTTTCCATCGATATGGCATATTTAAAAAATTTTAAAGGAAAATTTTGTGAAAAAAATCGTTAATAAACAATTTGAAAAAGAGTAGAAAATTCGATTTTTTATTTTTTTTACTTTTTTGCCTAGGTTCATAAAAAAAAGTGGATTTTCCTTCAAAAAAGAGGTTGTACAGTATTTTTATACGTTTTAATTCTCATTTTTTGCAAAAAAGGATTCGTTCAAGGATTTTTATCACATGACTTGTTCGGAGGGTCATTAAAAATGTAAAAACGAAATGGCGTATTTAAAAGATGTAAAAGAAACATTTTATGCAGAAAAATCGTTAATAAAAAATTTAAAAAAAAGCAAAGAATAAGATTTTTTAAATTTTATTTTCCTTTTTTGACACTAATTTACGTTAAAAACGACGAAAATCTAAAAAATATTTAAGTTTGACCGGCTTTTGAAAACACATCATCTAGCTTTTTTGTACAGCAATTTTCTCTGCCTACTCCTACTAAAAAAAAATGGAGTCAAAAAAGAAAATAAAATCAAGATACATTATATTTTACTTTTTTTAAATAGTTTATTAACGATTTTTTGCATAAAATTTTCCTTTTAAGTTTTCTAAATAAGCTATTTCGATGGGAAATTCTGCTAAATAATTTTTCCTATGAACTATAGTGAAATTTTGCTTCGTTGTCAAGCTACAATTAAAAAACTGAAAGGGGTGCATGTTCTCCCCTATCTCCAATTTCCACCCTCTAACTGGATATGGAATTATTTTTAAAAGTTTTTATATATTGAAGAAAAATTGTTAAATATGCAATAATAGACGCTATTGCTCTAATATTGATGATAATAGAATAATGAAAAGTAATCCTTCTTTTGAAGAATTTGAAGAAGAGAAAATTAGAATCATATTGTTCATTTATGCTACATATAATTAGATTTTCTTTTAAAGGAAATTGTAAGGAAAACAGCGTGCCTATGATTAAATTTAAAATCTTCTCTGTTGTATGATGTAAAGTATCATAGAAAACCACGAAACTAACGAGAAAGTAACAGGTTCCATTTATTTTTGATATCTGTTGACGTAAAATGTAGCCGATTAATTACTGTCGAATATTAATGGTTGACAGAATTTTGCAATTTTTTGTCTACAAAGAAAAGAAAAAGTGGCCCGCGAAGCGCACACAGATGCGAACAAAAACGCCGACAATAAAAAAAATATACTCATCTCCGATAAGACAAATAACTCGACTTTCTCGCCAATAGGCGTGATCTTTGTGCTCCTTAGAGGCAGGCTATTAGCAAAAATCGCCAACCTTTCCACTTTGGAATAACGTTTAGTACCCATGAACTCGTTAATATTTATATTATCAATAAATCATAATTATAAAGTTCACAGGAAGAAAGTATCATTCGCGGTTGCATAAAGTGCATATTATTCATGCTAGTGGGGATCTATTGGCATATACGAATAGTCTCNAATGTTGGTCAATCTGACCTGACCTAAAACTATCGAGGAGCATCAAGCGAGACACTTTTTTTTTCTCGTGAATTCTCGGCAGATATTGTTTGATCTTTTGTACTCGGTTTATACATTTTTTTATAGATGGTTGTGATACTGATAGGTAGGTACTTTTCAAATTTCAAATTTTCAATTTTTCTTTTTTTGCAAGAATCACGAGTTACAGCCTTACGAAACTCTTTTTTTGAGGTACATACCTACCACACCTTTTTCTAGTTTTGAGAGTTTTTTAATTGTTGACATTGTCGACATTGTCTACATTGTCGACTCTTCCAAATTAAGTCTTCATCTAGATCATTGTCTACGCGTAGACAATTGCATTGTCTACGTCGACATTGTCCATCCCTGAAAAGGATTCGTTCAAGGATTTTTATCACATGACTTGTTCGAAGGGTCATTAAAAATGTAAAAACGAAATGGCGTATTTAAAAAATGTAAAAGAAATATTTTCTGCAGAAAAATCGTTAATAAAAAATTAAAAAAGCAAAGAACAAGATTTTTTTAATTTTATTTTCCTTTTTTGACACTAATTTACGTTAAAAACGACGAAAATCTAAAATATATTTAAGTTTGACCGTCTTTTGAAAACGCATCATCTAGCTTTTTTGTATAGCAATTTTCTTTGCCTACTCCTACTAAAAAAATGGAGTCAAAAAAGAAAAAATCAAGATACATTATTTTTTACTTTTTTAAAATTGTTTATTAACGATTTTTTGCATAAAATTTTTCTTTTAAATTTTTTAAATAAGCCATTTCGATGGGAAATTCAATTCTCTACAAAATTATTATGTGAACTTCATTCGGTTTCTTCATTTTTAATGATCCTTCGAACGAGTCATGTGATGAATATCCTTGAATGAATTCTTCCCTTTTTGCACAAATGAGAATTAAAACGCGACGAAAATCGAAAAATTGGCTAAGTTTGAGCGGCCATATGTCAGTCAATTCTCATCCAAAAATATTCTACAACCTCTTTCTCTGAAAGAAATTTTATTTACTTTTTTTATGAAGTAATGTCTATACCTATCTTTACTAAAAAAAAAAAAAAAACGAGGCAAAAAAGTAAAAAAAAATCAATTTTGCATTTCTTCAAATTGTTTATTAACGATTTTTTGCATTAAATTTTTCTTTTAAGTTTTCTAAATAAGCTATTTCGATGGGAAATTCTGCTAAATAATTTTTCCTATGAACTATAGTGAAATTTTGCTTCGTTGTCAAGCTACAATTAAAAAACTGAAAGGGGTGCATGTTCTCCCCTATCTCCAATTTCCNATAGGGGTGAAAATGCACCCCTTTCAGTTTTTTAATTGTAGCTCGAAAACGAAGCAAAATTTTGCTATAGTTCATAGGAAAAATTATTTAGAGAATTGAATTTTCCATCGATATGGCATATTTAAAAAATTTTAAAGGAAAATTTTGTGAAAAAAATCGTTAATAAACAATTTGAAAAAGAGTAGAAAATTCGATTTTTTATTTTTTTTACTTTTTTGCCTAGGTTCATAAAAAAAAGTGGATTTTCCTTCAAAAAAGAGGTTGTACAGTATTTTTATACGTTTTAATTCTCATTTTTTGCAAAAAAGGATTCGTTCAAGGATTTTTATCACATGACTTGTTCGGAGGGTCATTAAAAATGTAAAAACGAAATGGCGTATTTAAAAGATGTAAAAGAAACATTTTATGCAGAAAAATCGTTAATAAAAAATTTAAAAAAAAGCAAAGAATAAGATTTTTTAAATTTTATTTTCCTTTTTTGACACTAATTTACGTTAAAAACGACGAAAATCTAAAAAATATTTAAGTTTGACCGGCTTTTGAAAACACATCATCTAGCTTTTTTGTACAGCAATTTTCTCTGCCTACTCCTACTAAAAAAAAATGGAGTCAAAAAAGAAAATAAAATCAAGATACATTATATTTTACTTTTTTTAAATAGTTTATTAACGATTTTTTGCATAAAATTTTCCTTTTAAGTTTTCTAAATAAGCTATTTCGATGGGAAATTCTGCTAAATAATTTTTCCTATGAACTATAGTGAAATTTTGCTTCGTTGTCAAGCTACAATTAAAAAACTGAAAGGGGTGCATGTTCTCCCCTATCTCCAATTTCCACCCTCTAACTGGATATGGAATTATTTTTAAAAGTTTTTATATATTGAAGAAAAATTGTTAAATATGCAATAATAGACGCTATTGCTCTAATATTGATGATAATAGAATAATGAAAAGTAATCCTTCTTTTGAAGAATTTGAAGAAGAGAAAATTAGAATCATATTGTTCATTTATGCTACATATAATTAGATTTTCTTTTAAAGGAAATTGTAAGGAAAACAGCGTGCCTATGATTAAATTTAAAATCTTCTCTGTTGTATGATGTAAAGTATCATAGAAAACCACGAAACTAACGAGAAAGTAACAGGTTCCATTTATTTTTGATATCTGTTGACGTAAAATGTAGCCGATTAATTACTGTCGAATATTAATGGTTGACAGAATTGTGCAATTTTTTGTCTACAAAGAAAAGAAAAAGTGGCCCGCGAAGCGCACACAGATGCGAACAAAAACGCCGACAATAAAAAAAGATGCTCATCTCCGATAAGACAAATAACTCGACTTTCTCGCCAATAGGCGTGATCTTTGTGCTCCTTAGAGGCAGGCTATTAGCAAAAATCGCCAACCTTTCCACTTTGGAATAACGTTTAGTACCCATGAACTCGTTAATATTTATATTATCAATAAATCATAATTATAAAGTTCACAGGAAGAAAGTATCATTCGCGGTTGCATAAAGTGCATATTATTCATGCTAGTGGGGATCTATTGGCATATACGAATAGTCTCGGCCAATCATTAGCTATCGCGTTCGTGCTTGGGGTTACTCGGTTCGCGACTCTCTTTGACGTCTCCAGACGAACCCAATCATCGTGATTAATGAATCCTGGCATACCTAATAAAGGCGTGGAGGATTTTTCCCGAGGAAGCCTGCATAGACGCATAGTTATATTTTGAGATGAAGGAAAAATACAGTAGACGCATATAAGAGGTGATATAAGTAGGCATTTTATCAAAAAATATATTTTTTGTTGGAGAAATGTAAATGATGCATTTCTGAATATATATCTGGTGGGTTTGATCGTACTCGCTTACTGTATATTATTAGTATTTATTTATGTTATCGAACGGTTGCCCTTAGAGACAAATCTAATTATAGAACAAGAAACAATTACACATATTTTTAGGTAAAACAATAAAAAATACATAAAAATGTCATGGCAAAAGTTGAACTAATAATTTCTCCGAAGTAATAAATCAGAATTTCATGAAAATGTGAAAGAAACTGTTCGACAATGGATATCTTACACAATGCCTTTTTCAACAAAAATTTTTCATTTTTTGTACCTAAATACAAGATTTTACTTGATTGCGCTGCATTAGGTTTATAGTCGACTAAGTTCCAGTGGCGTGTAGATAAATATTCTTAAATAATTTTTAAAGCGTTCCACTGTTGCATATTTACTTTAGGTAAGGTGCGAATCACCCTGTATATATTTAATTCACCTCATTAAATGATTATTGATTATTAACATTTTTTTAATAACGCGTCATATTAATTCTTCACTTTTAACTACCTACCCACATTGCTAAATTTATGGCAAGCCTATCGTTCAACAAGCCTACAATACTAAAATTAATTAACTCGACATTTTTTAGTGAAATAAAATTGAATCATATTAAAGACCTATTAATTTGGTTTATTGCCAGCACAAAGGTGTATCACATGTCGACGTTTTATTGGACTTAATCGTCTCAACATCGTAAAAATGTCAGTCGCGGAATGTGAACACGGAATTTTGCATAACATCGGTTTTACGATGAAATTTATGGATTTGGGGCGAAGCTGGCGATATAAAAATATAATGGTCTTATATGAATTGTTGAAGATGGTAAATTTTTGTAAAATGAAGATTCAACAGGTAGATACCCTGGAAATTAATATTCAAAAGAAAAAAAACTATAAATCATGCAATTAAACCTATAAAACTTTGCAGCTGCTTAAAAATATGTCTGACATTGAGCTTCTAAATTTCAGATCCCATGTTACAGCTTTATTGCCAAAACGCAAAAAATTCTAGTCTGGTTTTATTTGTAGACTTGAAAAATAATTCCTTCTCGTGACCGTAGTTGTTGTACAATGCGGCGGCGCCAACTTTATTTGTATAATCGCCATAAAGTTAAGATAACATAAAATTTATTACAATTCTAACAGTTAGAGGTTACGATTGCTTAAGAAAAAATGTGCAAATGTCAGAAAACTCATTACTGCTTCCGTGTCGCACAACTTGAGGTAATCTACTGTATTCCAAAATAAGGTAAGGTAAGGTATGGTAAGGTAAGGTAAGGTACGGTAAGGTAAGGTAATGTAATAAAGGTAAGATAAGGTAAGGTATGAATGATAAATTGCATAGTTTTCTACTTAAAAAACGTGGTACATGGGTACCAGCAAGGTTTTCTTAAGGGTAAAAGATCGACATGGCTTTGTTTCCTTTTATCAATGAAATAATAGACTCCCTTCGATAAAAAGTCACTTTCCCTGATTTAAACAAAGCCTTCGATTATGTAGGTACGTTTAACAAATTTCACCTTTTTTATTTTACATTGTGATAACAAACACGTCGCTGAATCCCATGAAAATCGATTCCATGTCGATCTATTTGAAAAGCAGTTCTCAACTATGATTTCCCCTACAAGTTAGCATGCGTTCCTCTGCGTACACCACAAGCATTTCAAATCGAACCTGAACTTTAACCGGTGTTTACAAAATCGACGTTCATAACTCACGATTAGATTACGACGGACATCTTCACATCAAGCGGGCCGGTACATGCCAAAGGCATCTAGATGGCCGGAGAAATGTATCAGGAGATGCCCTCAGCGCGCAGACATAGAAATGCCATTTGTTCAGAATGTCAAATTACAAATGAGGAATGCCCCTGCCTCCATTCTAACGCTGCGGTCTGGTTATTCCACATAGCGTCGACTCTTTTTTTTTCACGTTCTGGAGCTGAGCCGGCAAAAAACTTTGATATATTTAAATACATTAAGGGGGACCTTGAAGTTGTTTTGATCAAGCGGTGACGGGAGTGAATCCACAGTTTCCTAGACTGTTAAAAATAAACCCCACGAAGAAGCTGTTGTGATTGATGAATAGCCTGTTGTTTTGGAACACATGTATTGACACATTATATCAGGAAAAAATATGTTCGCGCCATATTAAATCGTGATTTAGACTTTTTTGTTGCTCACGTTCAAGAAAGTAACAGTTACGGACTAAAACTTTATTCTAGAACGTAATAAATCTTGCGATTACTCTCGTGAAGTCAACAAGGTAATTAATTTATATTATTTAAACTAAAAATATGTCGTTAGTATAGTTTTTTTTGCCACATTATTGCGGGACACCTCGTACACCGTTTTTTTGGCACAGAATAAACCAATTATGCGCAGGGTAATATTATGCACGCGCACCACATGCAAAAGGACGAGTTCGCGGCGAGGTACACCACGAGTGCTGTTGGCAAGGAATATCCCACAAGACAAATAAAGGCGGCCGGCATAATTAACTCATGGTGTGACATTTCGCACAATGGTCGCACACATAAACATCTACCCCAGATCTAGATGGACTGCTGCTACACATGCATACATTAGCATGCGAGTAAAACCCTCTAGCCTGGGGGTACAAGAGAACGTGCACGGAGTTTGAGTTACGATGTCTTCATTGCTCTCTTGTGTCGAGGTGCGTGTTTAATTTTTTTTAGCTCACTTTCGAACGTTAGTCTACATGTTAATAAAATTGAAGCTATATGCGATAGTGAGTGAGTTCTCTGCAGTTTTATATTCATTTAAATAACGTTATACAAGGGGTTTACGAACCTGGAGATTTATTTTTAGTGGATTAGTGAATTAGTGGATTTAGTGGACTGCAACTGTTGGACAAAATGTCAGCGTGATATGTCATTATAAGCACTTGTACAGTAATGTACTATTACATATTAGCAGTTAATTAAGTTAACTTTGTAGTTGTGCAAGTCACTGATACAAATAAGGAAGAGTAAGGGGACTAGAATGGGTCCTTGAGGGATTTGAATGCATATTGTTCTGAAACCATTCTATTTGTAGGTACTACTTTACATCTATTAATTATCTCTTAACAATTAATAAATGCAAGGCTTTAAAATATTGCTTCGATGATGTTTTAGGTATTCTTTTCTGTTGAATCAGCCTTAATGACTTAATTTGCACACCAAACTTCTAATCACCGAAAGATTCTACGTAATTAATCAAATTTCAAAACTCTCCTAGATCATCAATCACTGAAATTACGGACTTGATGTTTCACAAAACAGTCTGGATAGGTTTACATAGAACAAACAAAATTATTAATAGTTTAATTACAGGCATTGAACAGCCTGTTATTTGCACCGACAAATTGCGAATATTTGATTTTCAAGGGAAAGGGTAATTTTCTCTTTGAAAATAAAGAAACAAAATGTGAAAGTCTCTTTATCACACTTTGTTGATTGATAATCTGCAAAATTGAGTAAGGAAAGAGAAAGTTGTCTCATTTTTGTATGGATGTTGTTACATAATTGGTAAACATGAAAAAGACAACAAAATGATTCATACTCAAAAATTTTGGTACAATTCTTATACCTTGAAATCTAGAGATTCATGCGATAAACAAACGCTCCTGCAATATAAAGTACCCCATAATCAGATTATAAGAAATAATACCTTCAATTTCATTCTTTTACTGTGTAACTACTGTATTCGTTCTACAGCGAAGCATTTCTAGTTTGATTTAGTTGCAGTTGGATTCTTTTGTAGACGGCAAATAAAAGATCATTACAGCTACGTCTAATTGCGTGGGCTTTACGACCTCTGTGATAACAATAAAATTTATGTCAACAATCAAAGGAGTTTCATTACACGCGTTAAGTCCAATTTTAGACTGAAAATGGGACGTATCAAGCTCTTGTAATAAGTAATCCTAATTTCGTTTCAATTCAAATTTGATTTTCCACTTAAAGTTTATGGACCTTTCAAAAGTTGTCTATTTATTTGATAATTCAAGATCGTCAGCAATGGATTGAACTCTTCCAAAAGTTGAAACAGAACTGAGAAGAAAAAAAATTGAATTTCTAATAATAAAATAATAATGAAGAGAAATAAATAGGAAAAGAATTTGGGACGAACCAGTTCGGGACGAATAATGTTAGCTGTTGTAATTCGTGTTGAGAATATGTTTTTAAACAATTTAAAAAAGTTACAAAGAATAATTCCACAGCCCCATAAAAAAATTATGTACCAGATACACGAATACATAGATCTTGTGTATTTTTTTATGCCGAATCCAAATCCGCGACCCAAAAACCGATTTACCAATTAATTTTTTAGTAAATGTTGATTTTCATTATAAAGCTTTTCTTATCCTCACTATTTCACCCAATTTTAGGAAATATTTTAGCGTTTTGCTAAAAAATGACCTGGTAAATCGGTTTTTGTGTTGCAGATTCGAATTCAGCACAAAAAATACAAAGATCTATGTACTCGTGTATCTGGTACATTACTTTTATTTATTTATTTATTTATTTATTTATTTATTTATTTATTTATTTATTTAAAATACACATCCAACAGGCGATGCCCAGGATATGTTAAGTCTAGTAATAAAATACAAAAAAAGTTAAAAGAGAGAAAAATTAACTATAAAAAATACAGAAAAAAAATAGTATATACTTTCAAATAACACAAATATAAACAACAAAACAGAAAGGCAACAAACTATAAAAGGCATATATGACTACACAAGTAAAACATTTTTTATATCATCATCTCACTATACTTGGAAACAATTTGATACAATGGTGATGCTACTAGGATGTTACTACGTGCTGCGAGTAGACTAAAAACATTATTACTTCTAGCTGATAGTCGTGGTACTCTGATATCAATATTACTTAAAACACCTGGACAGTCCAAAATGTTATGTAGAACTTTATACAAAAACATTACTTGAAAAACCCTGAGGGGGATATGTACCATCCAATAAGTACACAGCTGATTTCATAAACCTACGCTGTACTCTTTCCAAAGTTGCAATTTGATTAGCATAAATTGGGGTCCAGACTATTGATGCTTATTCTAATTTAGAACGAATAAAGGTAGAGTAGACCAATCGCAGTGTAGAAATACTGATACAGCCTTTGGAATTCTTTATTATGATCCCCATATTCTTGAAAGCAGATGACGCAATTATGTCTATATGTTTTGTAAAAGATAATGTAGGGTCAAATGTAACTCCAAGGACTTTATGTAATCGGGTCTATGCAATATTATACATATTATCCAATTTATAATAGAAAAGTACAGAATTTCTTTTTGGTGAATGTAATGACATTACTCTTGAAGGTATTTAGCGTTAAATTATTATTTAGACGCCACAGACTAATGACATTAAGCGCATTCTGTAACATATAGCAGTCGACAATGGCGTTTATTTCGCAACATAGCTTAAGGTCATCTGCATACATTAAATAGTGTACTTGTAGATCAACCATGGTGTCGTTTACAAAAAGAACAAAGAGTAAAGGTCCGAGTATAGATCCTTGAGGCACACCAGATATTTGATGAAGTTTGTGCGATTTAAAACCACGATGCTGAATACCTATTTTGCAAATACGATTCAAAAAGTCGCAACAGTGATTCGGACACGCCAAACCTTCTAAGCCTGTTAAGAGTTGTAGACCAAACAAATAAAATTTTTACTCGAAAAAAGTCCTATCCGCGAGATTATTGTAAAATTGTCTAAATGAACATAATATAAGACATCTCTCATCGCGTGAGTCAAAACTTTTATTAGCTAACTTTTACAAATACGTGAGGAAAACAGTTTTTTCACTTTGCAGGGAAAATCATCAATTTTAACGAAAAGTGCCTCTCAGACAGCTTGTAGGGAGTAAAATTATCTACAAAATGTGACTTGTTAAATTAAAATAGATTAATAAACAAAGTTATTGCAAAAAACAAGAAAAGTGTCCATTGTTTAATTTGTTTATAACTATCGCATTTATTGTTAAAATTTTATAAAACCTATGACAAGTTGAGGGTTTTGTCATACTTTAAAAGTGTGCCAAAAGTGGGCGCTGTAATTGCAATAGTTTTCGCACAATTCTATTTGTTTATAGCGGATGCTCCAAAAGTTATGAACTTTAAGCCTCTGTACAGTCGTTAATTTTCAATTATACATGATTCTGAAAGCGTCATTGTAATCTTAAAGACGTAATTAAGCGCCCTATTAAAAATATCACCGTTTTTTGACATTAAATTTAACATTCTCAAATTATGCATTAAAAAACCTTGCGTTTTTCGCTTATAAACAATTTGAATAAAATTGTTACTATTTATGCTACATCACCGAAAATAGATTCAATGGATAGCTGGCAAAAAAATACAAATTTAAAAACAAAAAGTACCCTCTACGTCCAACAGGAGTCAAGATAAGAATTTTTTTTTAAATCGTCTCGCAAAATAAAGTTTACGACGTAAACAACGATTTCCCGTGAATTGCATTGAAAAATGTGGAAAATTAACGACTCACGAGCCCTTTAAAGAGAAGGTACTTGCTAAGTAAAATGTCCGGCATGGTGGTGGGGGAAGCTCGTCCAAGCGAGTCGCGCGCGCGAGAAAAATGAAATCCAAAGTTCAAGTAAACTTATTTTTTCAATATTTTGTTAGCTATTTAATTACGATTTAAATGTAAAATTAAAGTAAAAATTTACAAATTATTTTGAAATTATTATTTCTCATAAAAATAGAAAAATTTTTAAATTTTAAATTGTTGTATTATATTGCATTATATCTATTATTGAAAATGGTTGTGATATTTTTTAAATTAATTTTGATTATTTTCCAAAGATTTATATGATAAAGAAGAAGAAAATGATATGGAATCAAATTCACCGCCTTTCAAGAAGTTAAAATTGTAATTTTATCGAACGCATTATTTTTATTAATATTTTTTAATTTTGAGTATTTTGCAATAAAGTTTATTCTTTTTTAAATCTTTTAACAATAAATAATAATTTGAAAATAATTTGTGAATTTTTACTTTAATTTTACATTTAAATCGTAATTAAATAACTAAATATTGTAAAAGTTAGGACTTTTTTCGAGTAAAAATTTAATTCACTTGGTCTATACCACTTATCTGTATTTTATATTTATTTCACGATTTTCTGGCAGAATTTAACAAGCAATTTAGCGCGCCTCGAATCAGCAGATATTTGGCAACACCGTGAGAAATTATTCACTTCGTGACCAGCAACTGGTGCGGAAATATTTGTCTTGAAATCTGGACGATAGAAAATTACATTCGAAATATTATATTAATTGAAAAAAAACCATACCTCATCAGGGATCGAACCCCGAACCTCTAGATTTGTAGGACAACGCGTAACGCGTTAAGCCACAAGACCACTTCTATTTAGTTTCGATAACCTGGCTTATATACTTAACGTTGTGCCTCTTGTGATATAAACAATAAATGAACATATTGACAGACGGCTGGATACCAATAATAATATTATTGGCATATTTTAAAGAATTATCAAAAACAATAAAAAATAAATTGTTGCATATTTAAAAAAGACCTATTTATCTGTCAGTTTAGAGAAAGTATAGTGCTGTAAAGTATTTTCCATGGTAATGCAATGATTTATACATTCGTGAAAAAACTGTTTTCCTCACTTATTTGTCTAAATAGAAAAGTTAGCTGATAAAAGTTTTTGACTCACGAGATGAGAGATGTCTTGTATTATGTTCCGTTAGACAATTTTATAATAATCTCGCCGATAGGACTTTTTTCGAGTTTCTCTTTTATTTTCGCTAATTTTCCTGGTGTATTGGGGATGTTTCTATAGCTGCTATTAAGTCTAAGTTTTAAAATTTCATATCTTTTTATAAGGGGATTTCTTTAATGATCGCACGCTGTAAATTTTATGCTTTACACGATACACTAGGATACTAGTGCCGTTATTTCATTTGTATTTATTTCGAATTCCCATGCATCAAAGCTCGCGATAGGGTTGAAACCGGCAGAAATACGTTCATCACCTTCAAACGAAAACTCGTATTTTGCAGAATATTGAACCGTGCATCCCGTAATATATTTTCACGGTAGAATGGTTCCACGTTTCTATATCCTCCTAGGTGGAATAATAAAATGCGTATTATATATTCGGGAGAAATATTTATTCCAATAAACAAGAAATAAAAAAGTAATTTCCCATCTAGTTTGTACAGCAAGAGGTCGTGGTCGAGTCTGTAAAAAGCTTTAGTGAAGTTTATGGGGTTGTGTTATTGGTTTATAGTTCTCAATATTCATTTAGTCTGCTTTTTTAAAATAGTACAACTCTCAAAAAAGAAGCAGAGGTACCGTCGGGAACACTTTATTTTTATCTATTTGTTTATTTTTTTAGTACATTGTAAACATTTTTTCCGAAATTTTGTCTGAAAGTATTGCTTTGTGTCATTCCTTATAAAAAATGTGTCTTTTTCGTATATTGTACAATATGTACCACAAATCAAAAATTGTGAAATTTCAGAATTACTAATTTTATAATTTTTTTATTTACAGTGGGTCAAAATACCGAAAGGTAAATATTAAATATCGTTTATAATTTGTTCATAATAATTTGAAAATGTTTTTCCAGCGCATCTAAAACAGTTAAGTGCATCAAAAACATCGTCGTCGCGCACTCCAAATAAATCCGCTGCTGCCGCCTCGACAGAGCGGTAGACTAGAGGAGCTTATCACTCTGAGAACGCCAGCGGAAAGCTCAAGGCAGTGGGAACGCTATCGCACTGAATTTCCTGGCTAAATTACAGTTACTGCAGTCCTGTGTTGCGGCTTATCATCACGGTAGGAGCTCTGCGTGCCGATCGTAAAGTTTGCAGTTCAATAGATATTTCAACCGAGATGGACTATGATCTGAAAATCTCTAATTTACGTTTATTGTAGACCCGCTGGAAACGCACAGCCGGTCTGTTATCTCTCTTGCCGGATACGCTTTACTTGCGGAAACTAACTGGCACAAATATGGTGAAATATACGGGGAAACTGCAGTCAAGGGTTATTTTCGTGAAAATAGTTGAGCCTGGCCAAAAATCTCACGCTGAAAAGAGCAAGGCAAGTAAAAAGTACAAAAAAAATAAACTTACGATTAATATAACGTTATTTGAGTCATTTACCTTGTTGTAGTAGACTATTATTCATCAAAAGAAATGTAGAACTTCCAAAATTATTATTAAATTCACGCAGATATATGGTGGGTTGGGGACAGATTGAATTTATAGCCTGAATAAAACATGCGGCTAAAAAGGGTAACATGATATGAGATGGGCAATAACAGGCGTGCAGAATAATAATAAAGTGTCGCATTTCTCAGGTCTTCGTTAGGACATACCGCACACTAAATAGCCTCATTGTCCAGTGGCTCCCACAAAAGGGGGTAAGTTGAAGCGAAACAAAGTTATAAATTAATTTCTTCGCTGTATATTTTTGGAAGCATTTTAATGTCTGTAAAATGTTTCATATTTTTATTTAATTTATGAGAAACCCGACCGGAATATTGAAAAGCTTTCATAGTGTAATAATCTATCAATTTTAAGTAATTTTAAGTTAAGTTAAGACTATTATGTTCGGTAAAGTTATGAATGTATATATTCTAAAATATAGTAACACAGTAATAGGAGCCCCGGTAGTCGAAGAGTATTAAACTGGATTGATCAGCTGTTGCAGAATAATGCAAAGGGTTATTATGCCATCAATCACATTTAAATTATCCTCTTCCAGCACCAAATATATGTCTTACAAACAGACTATTGCCTTCGCCATGAGCCGCCGCTGGACGATCCCATAAAAAGCCCGAGCTACAACATTCACCGAATGATATTTGTTTGTTCTGCACTTCTTGCGGCCACCGAGTGTCCGACAGAATAACACATATCTGCAGTTTTTATTTCTGGAGTCCGGACCAGACCAGTCTAGGTGGTATTTATTTTAGGGGACCGGAGGAATGCTGTCCTTTAAAATTTGTGCGACGACGTCGCCGCCTCTCCTTTGCGGTTTTTGCTGGCAATTTTTCTAATCCTAATCTAATTTATCACTGGACGTGACAACACACAAAGCCTTCTTCTGTGCCAAATAAAACCAGTTACGGCCGGGGTATTCTCAAATAAATAGAGAGCCAACAGGTGCACGGTCGGAAAACAAAGGGTAGTCTGGTTTGAATTGGAGTTTAAAATAAATAAGCAACTTTAGTTAAAAATATTTCCTAAAATTAGATGTCTGAATGTGTTTTAAACTTGTTTTTTTTTGTTTTTTCATTTCGATTATGTCAAGAAATAACGAGCGTTCAAATAAAAACGTGGTCGAAATTGGCTCTGACACATTGGACGTAGGGAGTAGCTTATAGCGACCAACTTAACCTCATTTCTCAACGAGCTGTATAGCAGCTGTCAGTTTCAATAACGTTAATGACTATATAACTTTATTTTAAAGAATAATCGTGATAACAATAACAAACAATTAAAGGAGCTGCGAAAAGTGTCCCCCTCCTTGTTATAACAATAAATTAAAGCAGCTGCTGAAAGTGTCCCCCTCCTTGTTCCAAGCACTTTTCACACGTCATATTTTTATTTAATTTATGAGAAACCCGACCGGAATATTGAAAAGCTTTCATAGTGTAATAATCTATCAATTTTAAGTAATTTTAAGTTAAGTTAAGACTATTATGTTCGGTAAAGTTATGAATGTATATATTCTAAAATATAGTAACACAGTAATAGGAGCCCCGGTAGTCGAAGAGTATTAAACTGGATTGATCAGCTGTTGCAGAATAATGCAAAGGGTTATTATGCCATCAATCACATTTAAATTATCCTCTTCCAGCACCAAATATATGTCTTACAAACAGACTATTGCCTTCGCCATGAGCCGCCGCTGGACGATCCCATAAAAAGCCCGAGCTACAACATTCACCGAATGATATTTGTTTGTTCTGCACTTCTTGCGGCCACCGAGTGTCCGACAGAATAACACATATCTGCAGTTTTTATTTCTGGAGTCCGGACCAGACCAGTCTAGGTGGTATTTATTTTAGGGGACCGGAGGAATGCTGTCCTTTAAAATTTGTGCGACGACGTCGCCGCCTCTCCTTTGCGGTTTTTGCTGGCAATTTTTCTAATCCTAATCTAATTTATCACTGGACGTGACAACACACAAAGCCTTCTTCTGTGCCAAATAAAACCAGTTACGGCCGGGGTATTCTCAAATAAATAGAGAGCCAACAGGTGCACGGTCGGAAAACAAAGGGTAGTCTGGTTTGAATTGGAGTTTAAAATAAATAAGCAACTTTAGTTAAAAATATTTCCTAAAATTAGATGTCTGAATGTGTTTTAAACTTGTTTTTTTTTGTTTTTTCATTTCGATTATGTCAAGAAATAACGAGCGTTCAAATAAAAACATGGTCGAAATTGGCTCTGACACATTGGACGTAGGGAGTAGCTTATAGCGACCAACTTAACCTCATTTCTCAACGAGCTGTATAGCAGCTGTCAGTTTCAATAACGTTAATGACTATATAACTTTATTTTAAAGAATAATCGTGATAACAATAACAAACAATTAAAGGAGCTGCGAAAAGTGTCCCCCTCCTTGTTATAACAATAAATTAAAGCAGCTGCTGAAAGTGTCCCCCTCCTTGTTCCAAGCACTTTTCACACGTGTTCCTCAAAGAATTAAAGACATTTTCTAAGATGCTCGGGGTATTGTTAATTTCACGAATCTTGTCTATAAGTCGAGCCTGCAGATGGTTTAAATCAGGAATAGGCAGTTCAAAAATAGTGTTTTTAAGGTAAGGCCACAAAAAGAAATCACACGGCGTAATATCACATGACCTCGGTGGAAATTCATGTTCAGCATTGAGACTTATTAGTCGATTTTGGAAAACTTCCCTCAACATATTCATCGTCTCGCCTGCCGTATGTGCCCTTGCGCCATCTTGTTGAAAGTAAAAGTTTGTAATTTCGTTTTCTTCCAGCTGGTTAACAAAAGGAGCGATAATTTCTTCTCTATACCTTTGCGCAGTAGAGTAGGTACCATTAAAAAAAATAGGTCCATAAATCCTCCTTCGATTGAGAGCACACCAAACTCCAATTTTTTGAGCGTGTAGAGGGCCCTCGACAAAAAAGTTATCTGGTTTTTCAGAAGACCACATTCTCATATTCTGTGAGTTTAGGTAACCACTTAAATGAAACCAGGCTTCATCAGAAAAAAAGGTGATATTATGAAGTTCACCGTAGTTGTTTAAAAACCATTCACAAAATACAGCCTGTCGCGGAAAATCAACTTCATGAAGTTCTTGCTGACAAGTTAAACGATAGGAGAACAAACGCAAATCTTTTTTTAACACTGTGTGGCAGGTACCGACTGATACTCCCACCATTTGTGATAAAACACGTACAGAAGTTCTTGGCGCATTTTCCATTATTTGTTGGACATTTTCTTTTAATTCTTCAGTCCGCTTTTTAGGTCGGCCGCTTCCTTCTTTTCTTGTTACACTGCCCGTTTCACGAAAAACATTAACACAACGCTGAACTGCACTTTGAAAAATTTTGGACTCAACAACGCCGGGAAATTGATTTTGAAATTATATGAAACATTCCTCAATAGAATACTTCCATATTCCATCAATCTTGCGTCCATTTCTAAAGTAGGACTCTATGATAAACACTTTTTGTTCTTGAGAAAACACCATTTTAAACGCTTTTTAAAACGAAAATATTCAAATTGATAGCGGCGATATAGCGCTTTGACAGATGACGTTTAAGTTCATTTGCTATACTCTACGCCCTACGTCCAAATTTTCAGAACCAACTTGACCACGTTTTTATTTGAACGCTCGTTATAATCCCTATTATACAGGGTGATTCACAAATGGTGACCAAAAATGAAACCTCGTGTTCTTTGGCGAATTTTAATGGAAGTCTTTCCTATTAAGTTTTTATCTAGAACGCTTCAAAAAATATTTTTAATTGTTTTAAATAATTTAAAAACTAGTAAGTGAAATAATTTGAAATCACCCTGCCTTTTATCGCTTGTGTCAGAATTTCTAACTACATTTGTTCCCTAATTCCATTATGAACTAAAACAGACTTTAACAATGTTACCACCTACCATTTTTTTCTATTCTTTAATTATTCAACCAATTTATAAGAGACGCCTATGCCAGTATTTTATTAACAAATATCTCACGTCCGATATAGAACCCTCTTAGTTAAACCAGTTCTCAAAATATACTCGTCAAATTATGTATATATACCTTTAATGTGCAGTGGACCTCTAGGACAATGCGACTGGGACACTGAAATAGTAGCTAATTTATTGCTTTTTACCTGCAACACTTATAAAAAATATAGTCGAGATCTAGACCAACAATGACTAGAAGAACGGTTGAGAAATGTTATAATAAATTCTGAAACCACAGCTAAGTATGGTAGCAGGGCCGTAATTTTGAAATTCACTGAAAATATAGCAGTCCAACTATGTCTTGTATCTTAGCTACAGACATGAAGTGAGTGTAGAAGATATTAAAAAAAAATTGGAAGCTACTTTGGAAGATATAGCTGCCTTATCTTCTTACGGAGTTGTAATAGACCACAGTTATGTCATTAATAAACATTACGAATAATAGCGGGCCCAAAACTGATCCCTGTGTTACTTACACCTGATCTGTTTCAGATTTATACCCCCAAAATTGAACAAGCTGGTATCTATTCTGGAGATATGAATCCGACAAACTAATAATTGGTGTACTAAGAGTAAACGCTATTACTTCCTTTAATATATTTTCATGATACAGTCCGTCGAATGCTTTAGAGAAGTTATTTTACTGTTTTGTATTTTATATTCAATTCTAGTTTTTTTTAATATCTCATTTGGTTTTGTTTTCCTAATATTTATGTCATTAGTAGACCAGACTAGAAAAACTGAACATTGGAATGAAAGAAAGAGACATTTAATTTCGTAGTCAATCTGAAGCCGGTTCTGGCGAAGGTAGCCAAAACCGAAACACTCTCACTAATATAAATAAGGACCTTGGAGCACCCTTACGTTGATCTAGAGCCATTGATGTCAGCGTCGCAGGTTATTGATGACAAGTGCAGGTCAGGTGGCTGGGTTTCTCACACCCACCCAGCGTGGTACGAGATGAGAGGGTACCAACACGGCGGGCATAAACTACGACGGCCTAAAAAAGTCACATTTCTGTCATTCTTTGTATAAAATATTGCGTATATTGCCCTGACCTTCCTATTATATTATAAGAAAGCTGAATTTATAGCGGGTATGGGATTATAAAGATTGCTCGGGACGATAATCGGTAATTTGTAGGAAACGTCCGCTGTTTGTCGGACGGAATTTAGTCGATGGGGTTTAGATGCAGGTTGAGATAAGGGCGCAAAATATTGCTCAGATTACTCGTGCAATGCCCACACAATAGGCCAGGAAAATAAGCTGGAAAATGACCACTTTCGCGACCTTTTGTCTCGGCAAGCTGAATTTATCACTATAGATGCTAAATATTATGTAGGTACAATAACATATTAGTTTCCAGAGTCATAAAAATGGGGGGAAGATTATTTACAGGCTGGTTAATTGTATAATTCTTACGTAAATTCGTTTTTTCCCGTTCATTTCCACGAGAAAGCAGTAAAGTTCTCTTTTTTTCGTCTTCAAAAGACCTACAAAACTAGCCCTCGAAAATATTGATTAGATCAAAAGTTATAAATAGAAGAAGTTTGTTTATGACTTTTGAATTAAACATTTATAAACCGATAATATTCATAGTCCTGCCATTAAATAAGCGAAATTCGTTTGAAAAATTGATTTGACAGTCTGTAACTCCGTTGTTTTTCAACGAATCTTGACGATTTTTTTTTATTTAACTTAAAGCTTGCCGAAACAAAAAGTCGCGTCCAACTCTATATTTATACAAATGTCCTACACTTGTGACTTTAGTCGAGCGATCAGTTTTGACGCATAAATTTTTAAAAAGTAGATCGAAATTTCTCCAATAATGTTTATTTAGCGCAGTGATTCGCCTTTTGTAAAATTATGTATCGATTTCACCACACCAAAAAAATAGTTAGTGCACCAGTATATTGTAAAAAAATGGTGCTTGTTGTCTCGAAACGGTGCCATTATCGTCCCAGGTACCGATAAAATATGCACGAATTCATCAACTTCCTTTATAACAAAACCACGTGGATTCCGCTGGGTCGTTTCTTATGAAAATAACCTGCATTTAACCTCTCCGATACACTATCAATCCAGTACGATTCTGACGTTAATTTATGCACCGGCATCAATCATATATCGCAGCCGCTATCCGTGGAAAATAAAAGAACGTATCGGTGATTGGTTCTGGATGGATTCGAATCGGTCGAGCCGCAGGGAACCGAAAAGGTGACAAATACCTCATAGCACTTCTAAAATGTACGACTCAGTGGTTTGGTTCGTTGACTTGGACGGAGATAAGACCAAAATTCATTACTCTTTCCAACAACGATGTGTGTCAATTAGCAATATTAATTCATTCAACTGATTCGGTACGAAGTACCTCAGGGATCCGTACTAGGGCCGATTTTATTTTTAATTTATGTAAACGATTTTATACAGTTCATGAATATGACAATAATATTGTATTCTCGCAGATAAATCAACAACCTCGAAATCTCCCGCCCAATAAAATATCGGGGTAAACTAACAACGGAGTAAAAGCTAACCAAACACAGAAACGTTCTGCGATAGAATCTACCCTAAATTTAAAGCCATGACTGGCAAATAAATGGGCCCCCGACATTCCTCGAGGTCCTTTACAATACCGTGCGAGACGCTCATGCTGGCTAGAGTGTCCCGAGACATCATTTTTTACGCAATAATGAGTGACATTTATGGAAGATGGTGGTGATAGTGAAGTGTAACAATGCGGGTAGAAAGAGGCGAACTTGTCTAGAAAACTTTTCTTTAGTAATATAAGTTAACATATAAAGCAGGTAATTAAAAATTATTTGTAACCGAAAATTGCTTGAATCTCATTGTAATTTTTAACTAAAATTTGATATAATACACATATGGTTACGAGAATGGTTGTAGTGTAATATTTGTCAATTTTTTAGCGAGTATAAGTTGTTGTCGTCGTTTGGAAAATACGAGAGATAATTCGAGAAAATAAAATCAAGTATTACATTTTAATCACAAATAATAAAACATTTGCCCGATTTCTATATAAAATATATCTAAAAATACTCCCCATATTGTATCTTATTAATAACTGACAATTAGTTTGTGCACCTGATATATCTAAAGTAGAATTTGTTACATCATATCAGGTGCAGAATATCAAACACCTTGCTTCAAATGCAATTAAGATAAAAATATGCCAGACAATCTGGCATTAGAATAAATGCAGAGACATAATCTTACTATTTGCTAAATTCCACAGATATAACGTTTATAAATTTTACTAATTTGAAGAATTCTTTTATGGAATTATTGAATGAATATCCGTATGATATTTTACAGATAAAAATACCAATTTTGCCAATTAAAAAATGTAGATAATTTAAGCATATATAGTTCCACTCACAAAATTAATAAAAGGTAATACAAATAATTCTGGACCAACATACGTATTAATATCGAAATATTCTAACGATTTACATTATTATTATTAACAATGGAGAGCTACACGAAAGAACATCGCGTTTTCATTGTTGAGCAATATTTAAAAAGTAACGACGGTTTGGCAGATACAGCCCACAATTTTCATACAAAATATTATCGGAACAGTGATTTAACTTCAACTGTAAAGAAATTAATTGAAAAATTCAAGGGAGATTGAATCAATTACTGATCTTGAGTCGTTCAACACAAAACGTCGAAGCAATTTGTGAGAGTGTATCCAGGAACATCAATTCAGCACCGTGGTCAAAAATTGGACATTTCGAGAAGCTCTCTATAGCGTATTCTTACGACAGATTTGCATCTTCATGTTTACAAAGTTCAATTGACTCAAGAACTGAAGCCTACTGACCATACCGAGCGAAGAGAGTTCGTTGATGAAATTATCCTTACATTATATGATAAAAAGTTGATTAAAGCAAATAAAAAATTTTGTGTACGTAGAATTACGTACATGAATAATTACTGCGCCTCTCTTTCACTCTCGTTGATGCCTAGAACCGAATAAATAACTACCCGATAATATCTCGCAACAATTGTGGCCCACAAGGCGTCGAAGGTGCATGTTAACTCCGTCCATGTGGGTAACGGACCGGTGTCCCGCAGAGTCTCGATCTGGGACTCCGAACACGTGGTGCTTTCGCCATGGGAAAGCCAGCCGCCCTTCTAATCAGATTGAGTGCGATTCGCAGTCGTTAGCAGTCCCGAACGGTAAAAACAGACAGTATTGTTGATATTTACGTTGTTGTTTTCAGCAAAAAAAAAGGAGAATGTCTACATTTGTGCAGAAGATATTTAGAAATACAACATTTTTTTTAGAAAGGAAACTGCACATACAAATATTTACCTAAGGAAATATTCTTTAATTTAGACGAAAAGGTGTATTCTGGTCTCGAATAACATTGACATCATTTGATAAGACGTTTTATAAAAACAAATTATTGAATTAGTTTGAATTAGTTTAATTAATGTCAAAATGGACAAATTGTTACCAAAAAGAGTCAAATCCGTCCTGAAATATTTTACCAACGTTCTACAAACACTTTTACTTTACAAACCTTGTGTAACTTCTTCTAAAAAGACAGCTGCTGTTGATATATCAGACGTAGGCATCTTAATCGATTACAGCACGGGAATGGCGAACGACAGTACCTCACAAAAGATCCCATTATCTAATTTTCATTAGAGATCTATACCAAACGATTTATCAGCATAATTCTAACACCCACTCACGTTTATTTTAGTTAATTATGTACGACGTTATCATAGCTCGTATCTCCCTCGCAAAAGTGTGTTAGTCGAAAGTGTAATTGTAAAATGTGTTTTCTTAATTTGATACACAGTTGATATAGTCATCTGTATCACACAGAGCATGTCAGTACGGGTGAATGTTCGATCAGATTTGGCTTATGTGTTCTTATATCTTTCTATGCAGTGACTTGTATTGTAGCTGAAGAAATAGAAGTGATACATTTATTTATAGCAACAAAGAAATTGTCTTAAATTATTGTTCTTTTATTTTCTGTTCTGGAATAAGAACGGATATTGTGAAACGTGGATATTCATTGGAAAACGTCTGATAAATATTAATTGACTCAAAACTTTACCGCTTTGTGTAGGCGACTTTACACAATTAGGTAAGTATACATGCCAAGAGCCCAATTCTTCTGAAATTAAAATAGGATTTTATAGAGCAGCTACCTGTGTTCTTTGATTTGAAATATGAGACTGGTCTACAGAATTTATGATTCTGCGTCACTTTCTAAATATACGTGAAATAATAGGACAAACGCCTGCCTTTGATTCCTGTGGTTTTATGCCCTCAAATTTTGTTAACAGAATTTTAATGGTACATATATCTTTGTGTTCCCGGAATCGTGGGTACAAATTAATGTTTTGTATGTCTAAGAACGAGAATTCACGTTTGGCCGAGTAGAGATAAATTCAGTTTTATTGCATTCCTTTATTAATACGTTTCTAACATATTTGACCGCTTAACTTGAAATGAAAAACTGCCGAGATTAAGAGTTGTTGTTGTGAAAACAGAAATCTAAATTGTGTGGCATTTACAAGATTTTTAATAACTAATTGTAAGATCTTATGTGAAGAAAAAATTAGATATCACAGTTTTTTTTTCATTCACACAAACTTGTTGGGAACCACTGGTTTCGCTATAGAATTTACGTATAACGTAGATGAACTATACAGTACTTAAATCACCCAGAAACAGTTCAAATCAGAAACGGTGAAAAGTAACAGAATACTTTTAAATTCAAAACGTCTTCACTTAGGAGCTAAAAGCCACTTTGGTTGTGAAAAAGAACATACATTTTCAAAAATATTCTAGAGCAATAGCATTTTTTAATAAGAAATCAGTTGGGTTCAGGAGTAAAAAAAGTGTTTCGACTTAAAATTGCGATAGGCAAATCCTTGTGAGCCTAGTGCGAACATATAGACAGATTATGGTTTAAAAATGATCGAGAAGCTGTCACTCAAACAAAGAAAATTACCCGTACTTTGTACTAAAATTCATCATCTTTTATACCAAGAATCAACAAAATAATTGCACGTATGTTCGCATATCAAAACGTATTCGACAACAAAGGTCGGGTAATTCGATTATGATCGATCGAGTGTGCACTTCCGGATGATTAGAGGGGTGGTCCATCTTTCCCAGAAATATTACGCCTTGTGATTTAGTGGATTTTAATAGTGAGAAGTTTTTTATTGGACGATCGCTAATAGCTAAAAAATAACGGATAGTTGTCAACGGTAACCTTCCTTGTGAGAAAAGATGACACTGCAAAATATGTGCAAGACAAGTTACATTTTGTGCATGGTCTCTAGTTTTCTAATGATATACTATTTTTTAAAGACTTTCAATGTTTCAGTTAAAGGTTGAACTGTACATTTGAAAACACCCCATATTTTATAAGAAAAAAAACAAGTCCTTAGTACATTTTTAACAGCAATTGGTCTCCAAGCCGGGTATCTCTTCCAAAATCTCCGCTCATTCTTTCGGATAGAGTTAACACGGACCTTCGACGCCTAGTAAGCCACATTCGCTGCGAGATCTTATCAACCTGTTATTTATACTCCAGCTCGCGCTCTGAAAGCTTGCCTCAGATATTAATGAGCGTCGCGGTCGATCCTGAAATGATAAAGTGTAGTAATTGTATCTTTATTAAGGTATTTTTTTTGGGGAGAGGAATTTGTTTGCCGCAGTGCCGGGGATTATTCAAATAGCTCGTTAGATATTTCTTTTATGTGGAGATCATTTTTAATCCCCGGTAACTTGGAGCAGCGCTCGATGTAGACCGGGCAGGATCTTTAAACTGGCTCTTAAAGTTTTGCATGGTATAAAGGTTTTTCAGGCAGAAAATTTTGAATCACTATTAAAATTACTACAAAATATTGCCTGTACAGGGTGCCTACTGTGAAGATACAAAAAAATTAAATAACGTTTGAGACACGTGGGATGAGGTAGGCTCCATTTTCAATCGAAGGTATTCTATTTTTTCCAGAAACCTACCCAAATTTGTTTCCTGTTAAAAAGCTCTCTTTTTTTCTAATAAATAAAAAGTCTCAAAAGAAATGCCACATAAAAATCGCATTAGCGGTGGAAGGATCAAGTAGTCGTTGGAAACTAATTGAATGTTCGTTGTTTACAGTGCATAAATGTCATTAAGAATAAATAAAAGGATTAAACTTGATAATTATTTAATACAGTTAAAACAAAACTAAACTAAACTTAAAAAATGAGGCAAACGCTTTCATACTACATACATATTACAATATATTCTCTATATGACCTCTCATTTCAAGACACTTATCCAATTTTCGCCTGACTTCTTTGTGAGCTTCGTTTATTAACATTTCGCCGTTTAACTCATTACAAGCGTTTGTGATTTTTTTTTAATAATTAATTAAACGTTATTTTTTAAAAACACCTATAAAAAATCGAGGAGTGTTAGATCTGGTGACCTTCCGGGCCACTTAATAGGTTCATTAAGCCCACTCCATTCCATTTACTCTAAAATGGCCTTGGTTTTGGACTGGATTTACAATGTCGGGATTTTCCATGGACAGTACTGTTCGTTGCGCCTGTTTGGCAAACTATTACTGACGAACCGACTTTCGTCCGTCCAAAGAACGTGCCGAAAAAGGTTCTGATCAAGTTTCTACATTTACTACAACTTGAGCTATAAAATTAAGTCTATTTTCAATGTGATGCTCAGGCAAATACTCCAAATTGTGAGTTTTGTAGTCATGATACTCATTGGTCATTAATATTCGTTGAACGACTGATTTATCTAAATTCAATTCCCGGACTAGCCTGCCGTATAGAATTTCGTGGGTTTTGTTCGAAATACTGTAACAGTCTAGCAGTGTTAAAATTGTTTCTTAACCTTCCTTCAATTATTTTATTCTTCCGAACAGAAAATGCATCTTCATTTTGTCTCAGGTCGCCTCCAATCTTGTAAAGGTTCTATGAGGCCCTCTGGATACCTGTATCAAACTTTTTTTTATACATTTAACTGAGACTGTCAAAGTTCTTATCATATGCGATAAACTACGTGTAAGTTTTTTCACTTGAATGTTTTTGACGGGTTTAAAAATGCGTTTTAATGACTATTTTCGACTACTGTATTAATATACATATATTCAACTCAATTACAAAAAAAAATTACAAATTTCCTTACATTAATCTAAAACATAAGAAAATAAAAGTGTAGACAAAATTGTTTAGTCATTGAATATGTAACCAAGTCCGGTTCAGTGCATTTTTGATACTTAATCTACTTTAATAGTAGGTAGGACAAGTATTATGAAATTTACGGTATTTGCATCCTGTCAAGCACAACAAAGGTATGTGTAAAATCAATTCAGATATCACGTTTCCATCATGTTAAAACAGTAGTGATTCTGCTTCTAAATCTATGACTATGATTGTTTGAAATAGTCTACAGTTCAACATCAAAGACAATTTTTTTCCTTTTTTTGCTACTTTTGCCAAAAAGTTGGTTTTAATTTTGTTGGATTTGGGTTTTTTTTTTTTCCCCATTAAATTTTGGGGGGTCTTTTTAAAAAAATGTCGGTAATGTTATAGGTCTGTCAAACAGGGCTAAAAAATATTGAAAATATTGTGGAAAAGTGATAATAGTGACCAGTTCCTGCGATTTTTAAAAATCTGAACTGGAAAAAAAATATAAATTTTGTTCCGTCATTTTTGGACACATTGTAAAGGAATTTGCACACTTTAGGGGTAATTTTTTTCAAAATTGGTGGGTGATGGAGCAATTCCAACAGATCAGTAAGTTTAGTTCGAGTGCAAGGTCACTTTTCTATGTGCCTAGCCTAGCTCAAAAAAAAATTGTTAAAAGGTCTTGAACCTAGAGACTTAGAACGACTTTTTTTATATCGACACGGGCATTTTTTACTGAGATAGACCCCTTCAAAAGTAACTAAAAAAATGTTAAGAAGTATTTTCGTGTATATTTAATTGAGAATAATTTTGAAAATTGAATGTATTCTTAGCATGATAAAGACCGATTGGCACTATCAGTATTTTGATTTTATTTCCGAAAGTAAGACGGACTTTCCGAACCCTGACCTCAACTGGAGCATATTCCGTAATGCCTTCGTCGATTCGCAAGCCGACGTCGTGAGCCAGACAGGAAACGCCCTGTTCCACAAACTGAAAGCGGAATTAATAAATTGAAAGACGGACAGTTCCCACGTCACTAGATAATTCCGCGGTGGATTTAATCCAGCACGAGCCCAATGAATCATTCCGCACATTCCGAAAGGAAGCGCCCGCCAGGCTCATCAGAAAGCAGTCCATCTGGTGACAGACAGATTATGGCTTTCGCATTGGAAATCAGCCTTGCTCGAAGCGGCCGACCGCCGTTCCAAGCAGATTTACTGCGTCGGCCCGCAATGGGTCTAGGAAACGTTCGCCGGCCCTAAAGGATTATCCTGCCCCCAGTTACAAGAAAATTGCGGCCGAACGGCTACCGGAAGGCCGGCTGTAAATCACGTAACAGCGCACAAGAAAATAGAATCATCATGGACTTGTCTGGTTGCGATATTTATGGTCTTTTTGGTATTTTAATTCTGCGGTAAACCGCATTCGATTATGTGGTGCGCTGTCTGATTTATGAGGGGGTGGGGAACGGGTTTTGTGGGACTGCCTCGGCAGTCGCTGACGGTTTTCCAATGCCTACTGGAATATTTTGACAATGTTCAAATACGGAGTACTTCCAGGTATACAAAGTCAAATCCATCACCCTTTTACTTTAAATTTAAACAACATTGAGTTAACTTAAATACATTCTGCAAAATTTGCCAGATAGGCCAGAAAAATAAGCTGGGAAATTACCATTTCGCGACTTTTTGTTTTGGCAAGCTATGCACACAATCCAAATCCAAGAACCAGTGGCGGAGAAACAAGGACGACGTCGTTTCCTTATTTAGAGTAAAACTTCTACGCCACTGAATATGAATACATTTTATAACGGTCTGAAATATTCCGGATGAAAAAACATTTCTTTATTTTTGTCGAAAAGTAAATGGTTTACGAGTTATGAGACATATTATCCAAGTAAGTAGAGCGTTGAAATAGGGAAAAATAAAACAAATTTGGGTGGTCCAGATTTTGAATAGACAAACTTTGAGAAAGCACTAAACAGCAAAAATTAACATCATTTTGTTCTATGAACATAGGCACAGAAAGCCACCATTTGTGAGATACAGGGCGTTGAAATTAACAAAAGTAAAACAATTTTTTTAAATATCTGGAAAATCGCCTCATCAAATTTATCCAAATTTGGTACAAACTTTTTTTCAAAAATTTCTCCTAGTTCTGTATGCACATAGTCCAAATTCAAAAACCAGTGTCAGAGAAACAATGATATCGTTTTCTTATTTAAAGTAAAACTTTTATGCCACTGAATTAATTGGTAATATGAATAAATTTTACAACGATCTGATACATTCCGGATGAAAAAACACCCTTTTATTTTTGTCGAAAAATGAATGGTTTAAGAGTTATGAGACATATTATGATGCGGTTTTCCAGATATAAAAAAAAAATTGTTTATTTTTGTTAATTTCAACGCCCTGTATCTCATAAACGGTAGTTTTCTGCGTCTATGTTCATAGAGCAAAGTGATGTTAATTTTTGTTATTTAAAACTTTCCCGAAGTTTGTCTATTAAAATCTGGATCACCCAAATTCGTTTTATTTTTCCCTATTTCAACGCTTTATTTATTTGGATAATATGTCTCATAACTCGTAAATCATTCACTTTTCGACAAAAATAAAAGACTGTTTTTTCATATGGAATGTTTCAGACTATTATAAAATGTATTCATATTACCAATTAATTCAAAGGCGTAGAAGTTTTACTTTAAATAGGTAAACGACATCTTTATTTCTCCGCCACTGGTCTTTGAATTTGGACTATGTATACAAAACTAGGGGAAATATTTAAAAAAAAATGTGTACCTTTGGATAAATTTGATAAAGCAGTTTTCCAGATATTTAAAAAAAAAATTTTATTTTTGTTAATTTCAACGCCCTGTATCTCATAAACGGTGGCTTCCTACGCCTATGTCCTAGAGCAAAGTGATGTTATTTTTTGTTGTTTAGCAGTTTCCCGAAGTTTGTCTAGTAAAATCTGGACCACCCTGTATATTTGACAGTCTGTAACTCCGTTGTTTTTCGACGAACCTTGACAATTTTTTTTTAACTCAAAGCTCTCTTCATAAGCTTTCCGAATATGTAATAATATTTAACTATATCACGCTCGTGCGTCGTAAATTTCATTTTGCAACTAAGGCTAAAAATAAAAAAAATGTCTAGGTTGCAAATTTGAAATTAAAAAAAATTATAGATTTCAATGTATTATTATGAAATCTACCATAAAAAAATCACTGCGATTGTGGAAGATCCTCGGGATCGTCCAGACTAATACTTAGTTAATTTGTTTATAAGGCCATAACTTGTAAACTATTTTCTCATCAGATCAAGTTATATTTTATGAAATTGTTTAAACTTAATTTGCGACAACGTCTACAACGTTTAAAAGACACTAAATCAGTCAATTTGCATTAAATGAAGTATGGTTCACTTATGCCCGAACACTCTGTAAGTGATAAACTACTTTCTTTTATTAACAAGTGCCTCGTAATGCCAAAAGGTTCCAGTTTTTTAATAGCCGTCATTTTTGCCGGGATTGAAACGTCGGCTTTAATTTACTTCGGGACAGCAACGGCATGAGAGACAATTTTTTGCCGGCGTCAAAATAATCCTCTAACAAAACAAACCCTCCAGCTGTTTAGTTAAAGACAATGCGAATTAACTTCTAAATGCGGTCTCATTACCAGAACGTCAAATCCCACACAGCGGGCGACCAAAATAGCTCCCGCTCGTATCCGTGTTAATCTCACTTGGCGGGATAGCGCGCCTAATTCTCTTTTTGTTGTCACACAACTGTCCGCGCTCTGTCACTGTCATCCGCACAATTACTGTTAAATGGCCGGTAGCAACTGACTTTTCTCTGGTTCGCACCCAGTCGGATTTGGGGTGGCTTTATTCTAAGACAAATACTCAGTCTCGCTTGAAAGACAAAAGGAATAATGAAGCATGAATTGCAAAAAAATCGATTTTAATAAGTTCTAAAGCGGTTAACATAGTTATTTTCACTTCACCAATCAATAGTTTCGATATTTGTGAACAAAGAAATTAAAATATTTTTTTCCAGATTCTCAAAAATGGTGCTCTCCCTGAAATGTAAATAAGTTGGATATCGTTCAAAAAGGCCTAAAATATGGACGAAAGTAGACCTAGAAACATTTATACAGAAGCCCCTGATGCAGAAGGCAAAGGTTATAAGGTTATTGTCATTACAATCAGTCTGAGAAAGCTGACATTTTTTTACACAACTTTTTCTAAATTTAACCTTCAAATCACCTTGAACCTGACGTGACGGAACTTAAATAACCTTGGATTCGGGTTCAGTGACCTCTAAAATATAAGCATGAATTTTTTCAGATTTTTTGGAGGTCATTTCTTGATTTGACCTTCAAATCACCTTGAACCTGACGTGATGGAGCTTAAATAACCTTGGATTCGCGTTCAGTAACCTCAAAAACATTCAGAGGTATTTTTTCAGATTTTTCACACTGATTTTAACTTTTCTATCCAAAATACTTCATGAGTGACCTTGAAATTACCTTGAATGACCTCTAGGGTGTATCGTAGGGGTAAACAAACCTCGAATTCGGGTTCAGTGACCTCTAAAACATAAGCATGATTTTTTTCAGATTTTTTGGAGGTCATTTCTTGATTTGACCTTCAAATCACCTTGAACCTGATCTGATGGAGCTTACCCGACCTCAGATTCGTGATCAGCGACCCAAAAAACCCCAATATACCATAGTCAGTTCTAACGATTGTCCCTAGATCAAATATTGACCTGTGTAAAATGGAAAATTAATATTTTTTTCGCCTAGCATATGTGGAAATGATCATATTGATCCTAAAAATACGACCGAAAGTAATATTTATCGACCTTTGGAACGCTAAACTTATAACAAGAATTTTTTTGTTATGAAATTTTTTTGCAACGTTTTTTTAAGTTGTGTTAAGTTCTTGTGTTTATTTTTCTGAAAAAATAGCTTTAGCTGAGTTCCATGCCAACATTAAAGGTCAACCACTTTAAAATTACCCACAAAATTCAATGAACGATCTTTTGTCACTGAACGGCATACACTTTTCATCCCCTTTATTTTCACAAGTCCCTTCTTTCTGACCGCTACTGACTCACTGTTTGTTCCTGTTGTGACAGGCCTGCCATCTCCGCAAGGGGTATTTCATCCTAAGTTTTATGTGGTCAAGTTCTAAGTGTCCTTTGCTTGAGAACAGGCGAGTTACCTAGGTCGAAATGGTTCTCAGCCGCAGCAGCAGAGGAGCTAATCTGCTTATTATAGTTTTATTGCTGCAATAAACTTACAGGTAGCGGAATTGGAGGTTAGACAAACAGCTTTGTCCCTGGATAGGTGATACGACTCTTGTACGAGACAAAAAAAGTTTGTGTTGGAAAATTGCCTTCTGGAATTTAGCCCTGCTTTGTGAAACAACATCAAATCCGTAAAATCTAGTAAGCTTTGGGAATCATGAAAGATCCTATTTTTCTCTGAATGAAAAACTGCATAAATGAGCAAAATTTCAATGACTTAGTTAGGCCTACTTTGTTTTTTGCTTGTTTTTAGTTTTTTTGTACAATTCAGCACTTTTTGAACAATTTGGAGTGCTCAGTGCTATTATATTAAAAAGAAAATGTTCCTAGTGACATATAATTGAAGAAACATTTTTCACATTGACATTTATTACGATTTTAGTTTCACTTTCATGGATTAGATGCAAAGTTAATTTAGCTGTGCTAACATTAATTTGTTCAAGTTGATTTCAATCTAGTACGAATTTATTAGGTGACTGGTCTTCCCACTGCAATATCTACTTGAAAATACGCTTAGACTTTCCATTTCTTTTGTAAAACAGTAAAATAATCTTTATTGTTGTACAATAAAAGATAAAATTTATGGGGACATTAACAATCCAAAGGAGTTTTGGCCAAATAAATTTCGACCCTATAAATGTACTGTTAGTCGATTGAGCAACGATGAAATAAGAAAACTACACACGCCTAGTAAACCAATTTCTCAAGAACATTAAAAAGATGTTTACAAAGGGTATTTACTTTAATGTTTTCTACAAACACTAAAATGTCAGGTGCTAAAACGTTTCATATCGACTGTGGTACGATACAAGAATAATGTTTATATATTTTATTGCGCTTAATGTTAGCTTATGCACCTTAGTTTGCAATAAAAACCAACTGTTAATTTGAGATGTGCTTCCTTGTTGCGCTGGCTTTAATTCAACTTGAAATTAATGAGGAATTATTGCGACGGCTTCGTAAAAGAGGAACTAATGCCAACGCGAAGAGCAGAAGCGATTATTACAGACAATTTTTGTCGCCGTTTACACGAACAACAAGTGAGCACTCAGCAAAATTTTATAGGCTATTTGTAATAGATATTCCGCATGAGGAAATATTTTTCATTAATTCTAAATAGCACAACTAGAAAAAAAAATGCTTTTTACAATTTCCTAACCGTGTATTGTTCCTTGGAATGTTGAGAGCGCATCTTGTAACCCAAAAGACATTCTATAATACTCATTAGCTGATGAGACAAATTTTGAGACAAATCTCCCCCTTCCTGTGTAGTCTTCACACTATTAGTACTCGCATAACACATTTTTCTTGTTCCTAGGGATGCCCAGTCCTGACCTGCATGCAGCGGTGGCCCGATATAATATGGAAGCAGGCCAAGCCATAAAGAAGATCTCGGAGAGCTAAAGAATTTAGTGATGTCGCGCGAGACTCTACGATACTGTCCGAGATTTTAGTTTCGTAAATTATTAGTAGCGTCCATTATAAACAAGAGAAAAACATTGTCACATGTTTTAGTTTCGGAGATAGAATAGCGGGAATTTATTAATATTGGACCTGACGCCTGTAATTTTATATACGAGCGTACACAGATATATCTCCACGTATGTTCCTCTCCTTATCGTCATTATTTATGATATTAGGTTAAGGTCTGCTTTAATCAATTGCTTCGCTACACGTAATTCCATAGCCCGTATTAATTATTTTTTATGTGAGAATTATTTTATGACTGTTGCGTCCAACTTTTCATCTTGACGTTGAACAGTGGAAAGATAAATGTAAAAAGTGGACACTACACGGTTGTAGTACTTCGGGAAGAGGTAACAATTAATATAAGTTTCATGTTTCTCCCTTGCTTCTTTGAGTTAGATGTAGACTATATGATGAAATTCCCTCGACGAAAATATATTTTGCTACACTGAAAACTAAGTGTATCATGTAACTCTAGACAGAAACACTCACTTCTAGAAACTAAAATGAGCTAAATTTAAATATGTCCGCAACAGTCAACGGAGCTTGTAGAGTAGAACAACATCAGCCATTACTGTGCATTGGTAGTGAGTTGTGAACGTACATTATTATGAACGAAATTGATGACGTACAATCCAAAAGAGGTAACTTTTTCTATAATAAAGGTAAATATACCAATTAAATATGCTTTAAATTTTATGTGGTTATCAATTTGTTCTTTTTAAGAAAAAAAAGCTTTAAGGTAAGTAGAAAAAGATTAATCAAAAGCAGGTACGTTTTTTAAAGTACAGAAGAGACTATTATTGTTCGAAATAGTCGTCAATAAAAGACAATTTTTTACATTTTTTTGACAATTACAACAAAAAGTAGATGTGGGTAATGTTATATCTGTAAGTTTGTCAAACATGGTTCAAAAAAATCATCCCATCATTTTGAGACACAATGTATATTAAAAATCACTAATGTTACATATTGAAATATCCATATGTTGAGTTATATCACAGTTACGAATATATATATTTTAACTATATTATTATACCGCATTTAATATGTTTACTATTACTGAAATTCAGCTTAATAACTTGATCAAATCTACGTGTATCTAAGTGTTTTTTTTTTTTCGGTAAACCATAAAAGAAAAATTATGGTGCTTAAGACGCCGCTATATTCTTTTAATACGCCATAAAAACGTTGTGTGTCTCAGTATATTATTTAATCCTTTTACCAATAACACTAACACATGTATTCCGAATTAACTGAGACATATGTTCCTAATAACGCCTCATTTAGTCTCGCACTGATACATTAATATCTTTTCAATTTGTTACTTCATCCGATAAGGAATTGCCTCAATCTGTCGGATTGAATTTTACACTCGAATTAATAGAATTTTAATTTTATGAACCCACCAATTTAACTATTTATTTTAGCTTAATTGCTTGCGTTACGAATTCAGATGGAATGGACGGACCAATATCGACTTAAAATATTTGTTTAAGATTAAGTTCAGAAACTGTTTGCGCAGGTGTCCGCATGGAGATGTGCCCACCTATATGGCGAAACTGGAACGTGAGCTAAAATACTGCTGTAGTTTAAATGATGACTTGCTTTCTATTTGCACTTGTTAATTTCAGGTCGATTTGTGGGTGGATGGCATCTTTCAAGAATATTTTAGACTTATTTCGGTTTATGAAACTTCTGCTGTTTGAATATTTAATGTGTATTCGAAACATGGGTAATTTTTTTTCTGGTTCTGATAATATTTTAGACTTGAGCAGTAGAAGGTGCGTGGGTTGACTAAAAAAACTGTCGCTTTTATGGTACCGACGTGTCAGATACTAATCCAGCTTTTTATTTCACAAATATTTTATATACTTATGGATTTTTATAGTGTCGTAAAACGACAAAGAAATAAACGCTGATTATATGTAAAATTCAATCCGTGGTACATTATAACTCGTGTGATTAAGCTTTATTTATTTATCCTCGTTGCAAATTTTAATTCGCACCAAAGGACAGTTTTAGCTAGATATGTTTTGACGTGAGAATCCAAAATTATTACCTTCTTTTTGTATTCTTTATGTACGAATAAATTTGAATGCTTTCAACTAAACAAGTTCGTTGATTTTGTTGAGAGAAAAATAATTTTGAGACATTATTTTCGTTTCCGCTTTGGAAATATACAAAAAATTTTTGAAACCTCTTCTCCTCCTCCAGGTTCCGCTGCTGGGGGCAGGTGAGCATCACCTCTTGTTGGGTGGCCTTTGCGCCAGCTAACACATCAAACTCATGCAGAGATAAACAAAACCAAGCCATGTAGCTTGCCGCAGACAGTATCACTAACCGGGCGTAGAACAGGAGATATTGCATCAACCCCTTTTCTGGACAAGCAAGTGGTGCAGTACCGTACCTCACAAATGTAAGCCAATATAAACAAACTACGAGTTTGATTGCATTATTTCAAAAATTAAATATCCGTTAAATAGCCGTTTATTTAACCAAATATCAATCGAGGCTTAATATATTATTGTTTTTAATTATTGTAATCAAACCACTGCAATTAAAGCACTACACGCCATATACGAGATGTCCTAATGGGGACGATGGGAATAGACAAAGACAACGCACGACAACCATAGAATGGGGTGGAGTCATTCAATAATAATGACATTTACTCCGATTTAGGTAAAAATGTACCAATTATGAGTTTGTCTGGAGAATTCATTTAAGGGGTATCTATAGTTGAGGGAAAGTACTCAGTTTTTGTTCAAATATTATCTCAAATGAGTAAAATTTTTCAAAATGCTAAATATTGAGTGAAAATTTAATCAATTATTTCACTCAGTGGATTCACTCACATTTTTTTTTTACAGTGTAATTAACGGGACAGTTTGTTTTTTACCCGTTTGCCATCCCGTCATATCATGCCAGGTATGAAGTCAACTGGCAGTAGCAGCTTTCAGTGGCGGCAATACGGAACTGAACCTGCGTTGCTCTTCGTAAACTTGGCTGTTGAACAAAAAAAAAGAGTAAAAACATACCGTGTTATACTTACTACTATATTGCCTGGAATTACCTGGAATATTACCTGTTTTAACTTTCTAAATGCGTTCCTATTTACTTTATATATTTTTAAATTTGTATGTACTTTTTCTAAAACGACAGAAATAATTATTTTAAAACATAAATTACTTTTATTTACAATTAGTAACGTATCTACATACCAATATTCATGTAAAATAATTTTTTTTCGTAATATAGAATGTTTTTTTAATCTTTCGTCCACATTAATATCAAAAAATCAATCTGTTTTACTAAATTATTTCTCATTGTCCCTTTCTAACAGTTGTTTTAAAATAGTAACAACTGGCAACGCTGTTTGGGAATTGATACAGCTTACCACGCTAATTCTGGGCGGAATTTACAGGTTTTAAGTAAATTTTAAATCATTTAAGTTGTTGAAAAGTTAAAACAAATTCTTCTAACACAAGGAGCTACTCGCAAAGCTCCTTAATCTCGCTTAATTTTAAACCCCTTAGAAATTGCCCGCGCACGCCGATGGCCCTTAGGCGAGCACTCAAAGCCCATGCTCGCCTCAATCAACCGATTAGAGATATCAGCGCAGGCCGAGACAAAAAGTGTCCACCTAACTAAATGATTCTTAATTGCATGCGATCGCATCGGCCGTGTTTGTCATTCCCTCCGACACCATAAACTGGCCGTGGTTTATTGTTTTAATGGGTGAATTCGTAGATAATTGAGGAAGACCACGGTTCAATGGGTGTCGGGGTATACCGATTAATGACGGCGATTTATTCACGCCGGTGATAAACGCCCTTCTAATTCAGTTCCAATAAACGTGACTAGTGGTTCGTCAGACGCATGCGATCGTCACAGATTTGTTTAAGATGCGAGCGGATATTTGTCAAACAACATTCTGGTTACCTGGAAAATAACCAGATAGATCTGATCGGTGCAGATAGATCATTATCTGGCTAATCTTTTTGTTTGAATAGTGACGATTTTTTTGATTGCGTTAATTCAATAATAAGTTTAACCAAACTTTGTCAATGTACCAATGCACCAATGTACCTATGTACCATTTTTAAGAATGTTAGACCTTAGGCATTAACATAAACAATAATATTTGGATCACATGTTTAAAAAAGTAGCAATATCTTGCAATCAATATTTTAAGTTAATGAAACAAATTAAAGAAACGAATTCTTGATATAAATGAGAATACACTGTAAAATAATCGACGTGAGTGAAATGATTGAGAACTTTTTCACCCAATATTGAGCATTTTGATAATTTTACTCATTTGTGATTAAATTTAAACTAAAACTGAGTATTTTCACTCAAATAATAATATATTAAGTAAATTATCCAGATAAACTCGTATTTGGTACACTTGTACCTAAATCGGGGTAAATGTCCTTATTATTAAGTGACCCCACCCCAATCTATGGTTGTCGTGCGTTGTCTTCGTCTATTCCCTTCGTCCTCATTAGGTCATCTTGTGATGTGATGTACAGCGTGTAGTGCTGTACCTTTGAGCACATGTGTGTATTGGAGAAAGTTGGAGGGATAAATAACTACTAGGTTTCCTACTTAGTGTTTTGATTTTTTTAACGAAAATTACGTAAAAATTGTCTCGATATAAAATACTGGTCTACAGAAAATTTCAACAGCGGAATTATTAATAAAAATATTTTTAAGATGTTAACTTTTCACACCCTATATTTTGAAAAAGGACGTCTGAATAAAAAATAGCATAAGGAAAACTCTGTTACTTCTATCCAAAGATCTATGGTTTGTAACTTGACCAATTTTGTAGTAACACAAAAGTTAAACTACAATCTTATCTAATTAATGATGAATTTCTGAATAATTTTGTAAAAATCTATTATCATTGAGATTTTGAAGAATCATGCATTTGATTCTGAAAGTGAAATCATTTTCCCGCAGTGACAAGATTGAATTTTGTTTCAAGCAAAATTTGTAGGAATTTAAATGATAAAAGTGACTCACAAACAGCTTATAGGGAGTAAAATTATCTACAAAATGAGACTTGTTAAATTAAAATCGGTTAATAAACAAAAAAGTTATTGCAAAAAAACAAGNATTAATCTGGAAGTTAATCGGAATCCATTTAGGCCACCAATCACTGGTAATACCCATTGTCTCGTTAAAAATTAGATTCCGTTCGTTAAACTCGGACCCAATGCAGCGGCAACGCAACTGCAGGTAGAGGCCGTTAGACGATTCTCTATCGACCACAGCGAATTCCATCGGAATTGCTCCTGGAAATAATCGACGAATGGTGAATAACTTGTCCTTATCTACACATGCGGGTTGAATTACCCATGCATGAAAATCTGTGTTCGTTTTGTTCCCGCCATTAGCGGCTCTGTGGGGCGACCGGAGATACTGCGGATATCTAGTTTAATTGCCTGACTTTTAGGGGTTTATTTTGAAATTATCAGCGGGAATTGATAAGGTTCCAACATATGCGGATAATCTCTCAACTCAGTAGGGCAAACATCTAAATTAAAGAATTTTACTTTCGCTGATAATTTGAAGATAAGAAATTAATTGGAGCAACTGTCTAAATTAGAGAATTTAACATTTGCTTAGTAACTTTAGAAATTAATTTGCGACGCGAAAACGATAATGGATCTATTATATTCCACTTATTGCATTGTCTACACCAAGAAAATCATTTTTTAAAGCTCAAAACCAATCACGAGATTCTTTAAAGGGTAAGTTTATATCTTGTCTCAAAAGTCACGTCAGCGATGAAAATATTGGAAAATGGCATACTGATAAGGATTAATAAATCCGAAATCTATGGGATTCATGGTTGGTCGGATAGTTGTCCCGCGAAATCACCAGTTAAAAATCGATTCACCTAGTCAGCAATGGGTCGTGTTTTCATGGTACCTACGAAGTTACAGGTTGTTCTTTGTCAGTATAATCACTTTCATATCTATCGTTAAGACATCACAAATAGCTGGATCATTCATCTGTTGCCTTATTTGTGATATATTGAAGAGACTGATAAGTCCAAAACCGGTATAAGTTTGGTGGGTTTGGCTGACAAATGATCCTTGTTATTCAGTGCATATTGCTAGTATAATTGAGTAAGTTTTTATTTATTTCTATTAAATGCGTAAATAGCAGTAATGCTTATTGCTACAAAGTATAGAATTGTCCAAAAAAATTGTATAGAAATGTAAATGTATGGGCATGGAAATAGTTATAACAATAAAATCAAAAAAGATAATTTTTATTATATAAATATCATTTTAAAAAGAATGCGAAGTCTCGTTAGCCATATAATTAACAGGCGGTGAATTTGATTCCATATCATTTTCTTCATCTTTATCATATGAATCTTTGCAACATAATGAAAATTAATTCAAAAAATATTAATCACAACCATTTTCAATAATAGATATAATGCAATATAATACAACAATTTAAAATTTAAAATTTTTTCTATTTTCATGAGAAATAATAATTTGAAAATAATTTATGAATTTTCACTTTAATTGTACATTTAAATCGTATTTAAATAGCTAACAAAATATTAAAAAAACAAGTTTACTTTCAAATGGTCTACAAGGACATGCCGGTAAAATACTTTGATCCCAGATTTCGACATTTGGGGGCTCTATCTATTTGATATTTTTAATTTAACCTTGATTTGACCTTTAAAACTACTGTCAAAGCCAAATCATATCGGGTTCTGATATGCTACAAATATTTAGCAGACCCTTTTTCTGAAAATTAACCAAACATTTTTTATTAGGTCACTCAGTCCTGTACTAATATTAAAAAAAATTAACCGGTCGGTTCAAAAGCGCGCAGAGCGGCATCCTCCATGCTAATGAGGCCCCGTGTTAGTCAAACGCGAAACAAACGACCCGGCGCCTTATCGCGCATCAAATCCCCTATGTAAAGATGGCCGCGACACGGATTACACAATGGCCCGATAATGACCAGGATGAAGGAAACATTATGGGGTTTTGTACCGCGTTAGATGCGACGATAACGGAAAATGTGCAACTGCGAACGCACCACTGCCTATGCGATTATTGGCGGTTATCTGATCCAGCAGTCAATGCCAGGCGACATATGTTCCACGACGTCAATAGAATTCGTTTGCAGCACGATTGTGGACGTAATTTATTGAAGCCGCAGTAATTAATTCAAAACGGAATCTGGAAGGCTGTGCGTCCAGCACCCGGCCTGATCGGATCATAGGTGGCGTTGATAAGGTGCGCACAATGCAGAAATTGTGGAGAAATCACAGGAATCAAACGGACAATACTCGCTGAGAGTTGACACAGCGATGTCGTGGGAAGGATCTCTATAAAATGTCCTGAAAAGTAGTTTTTCTAATTTCGTCGATCTAGTTGTCCACTAGAATCCGTTCGTTGTGAATTTTCTTTTTGGGAGTGCCTCAAGAGAGCATATTGGGCCCAACATTATTTACAGTTAAATTTTATGTACAGGTTCGATCTACTCTGTTACTGACTGTGGCGATCTTTGTAGCTTTGTAACAATTTAAGTCACATCCCATAGAAGATAAAACAATAAAAATATAATTAATTAATTCCAAAGGAGCATAACTATTTCGCTACTGTTACATTTTATTCACTCCCGAAGACGATGTCGACAGTATCCGCGCAGCTACAGTCTGGCAGCGCCCACAGTTGTCAAGCGGGCGGGCGCACTATAATTCATTTGGACTTAGGTATGGACAAAATTAAGTAGCGCCTCGTAGAAAAAAGATAAAAAAAAATAAAAAATAGCGTTTTAAAGGTTAAGTGGAACAGATTAAGGGAAAAATAATCACATTTCACCAGCACCCCATTTACACCCTCAAAATTGCGCCCCAAAATTATAATTTTGGAAAAAAATTACATTTTTTGCTCTCTCGTTTAAAAAAAAAATTTTTCAAATAATACAAAACATTTTTTTATAGTTTTTAAGATGAGCAATAAGAATCCATTGTTTAAATTGAGCTAAAAAAATTTAGAACCCTTAAATTTACGAATATTTCAGTTTATGATATTTTTATATCAGATTTCCGTTCTTATGCATCGATTTGCTTGAAATTTGGATATTAGGTGGGGAATGGCTCAAGAATCAAAATACACCCTATGCTGATATATATTTTTACCCAGGGGGTGGTTTCTACCCCTTTGAAGGGGTTGAAAATAAATTGTCAAAATAATCCCGGGAATCGATAGAGCAACTAATTTCAAGCAAATAATGTCCCATACAATTTCTTTGATAAATCAATACTTTTTGAGTTATTTGCGATTGAAAACTCAATTTTCCAAATGAAAATTCATTTTTTCATAAAAAATTATTATAAACAGAACAGATCATATCCGAAAAAATGAATTTTCATTTGGAAAATTGAGTTTTCAATCGCAAATAACTCAAAAAGTATTGGTTTATCAAAGAAATTGTATGGGACATTTTTTGCTTGAAATTAGTTGCTCTATCGATTCCAGGGATTATTTTGACAATTTATTTTCAACCCCTTCAAAGCGGTAGAAACCACCCCCAGGGTAAAAATATATATCAGCATAGGCTGTATTTTGTTTCTTGAGCTATTCCCCACCTACTGTTCCAATTTCAAGCATATCGATGCATAAGAGCGGAATTCTGAGCTAAAAACATCATAAAATGAAATATTCGTAAATTTAAGGGTTCTAAAATTTTTTTAGCTCAATTTAAGCAATGGATTCTTATTCCTCATCTCAAAAACTATAAAATAATTTTCTAACATTTGAAAAAACATTTTTTTCAAACGAGAGAACAAAAAATGTAATTTTTTTTCCAAAAGTATAATTTTGAGGCTCAATTTTGAGGGTGTAAATGGGGTGCTGGTGAAATGTGATTATTTTTCCCTTAATCTGTTCCCCTTAAGCTTTAAAAGGCTGTTTTTTATAATTTTTTATCTTTTTTCTACGAGGCGCTACTTAATTTTGTCCATACCTAAGTCCAAATAAATTATAGTGGGGCGTCGAGATCAACCGCCAACTTATTTCCTAATCTGCTTGTCATCGCCTCACCAGATGTAAATCGGAACAGATCGGGCATTATTTCGGGTAATTAATGCAGCACGCTGCCTTGATTTAGGCAGCGGAATTGTTTCGGCTTCGAAGTGACAGTTCTCGTTGAGGAACAACGATGCCGTTGTTGAAGACAGACCTAGATGTTGTTTTACGCGTCCTGTGGAATTTAAACCACATTTCCATGTTACGATCTTATCGGCACAGATGGACAAATTAAATAACAGATTGTAATCAGATTTGGTCTAGGTTTATATTTTTTTTCTGTTAATAAATATTTATGATGTGGAAAAAAGGTCATTTGTAAGTATTAATCCTGGCAAAGGGCAACAATAGAACAGCATGAATGCAGGGTATATCTTCGAACGCTTACATTTTAGTTTTTATGTTGGATAGTTGGAAAATAGAGCCACTCTATCCTGTACAAACTTCCATTCAACGACAAGCCGCTGGTCACTAGCAGTGATGCGAGGTTTGCAGTACCCCGCAGCCCAAAGTTCCGCGCTAAACGTCAGCACGCAACGGACACTAATTAATTTACATTACACGCCACCTAATTAAAGCCGATTTAATAAACGCGATGAAACGGACTTGATATGCGGATCACTCCGAACGATCGATTTTCTCGTTGAATTGAATTAATAATAGTCTTCAGTTCGGCGCCTTCGTTACATGTGTACCTGCCCAATAAGGCGAGAGGAGATAGCTGGAATTATTTATAATTAATTGAATAATTACCGTGACGTACCTACAGGGTGAATCTCATTGGATGGGAGGATTGAGATGAATGTTTCAATGCGCATCTCTTGTAAAATATTTTTGAAAGTGTTTAGTTCTTATTAAGAGCAAGAAAGACATTTCTTTCTAACTAAATAAGAAAATCAGAGTTTCTAAATTATTTCACGATTATTATGAGATGATATGTTTATAGAAGTACCAAATAAGGACACAGATTTTCTAAAAAAAAAATGTAAAAAGACATTCTGTATGTAGGGAAGACTAGTGTCGATTAAAGTCAACTATTAAATTTACATGCATGAAAATAGTGTATTACAAATGAGTTCAATTAAACAATGTCATCTGATGGTCAGAATATTATAGTATGTGTATTGATGTAAATTGTAACCAGTTACAATTAACACTTACATTACCAGTCAACTACAAATCTTCACTTTTTTTATTATTGTCCAAGCGACTGACAGACAATTCTTCAATCACCTTTCAAACTATTGAGAACTGATCGTACATCCAGAATCGGTCACAATTCAAACAATAATGTGCTGGAAATGAACAGGAGGGACAACAAGTATATGCTCAATAGTAAACGTAAAACATATATTATTTTATTTGCACAACTTCTTTTGGTGTCAGAATAGTGATTATTTTTCTATATATTGCAACTTTTATTTATTTACTCCTGATGCGTATTCTTTTTTCTTACTTTCTTCAGCCTGTTACAACTCTACTCTGATCTGTTACAATCTACAACTTGTCATTTGTAACAAATAGTATCACAATTATTTTTTTAAGCAATTTATGTTCAGGTCTAGACTTGTTATTATGATACGCGTATCTGACAAAGTTTACAAGAAAATACTTCTTTCAGTTCAAGCTTCATCACAATTAATGTATGTTTTGTTACAATTTACTTCGACCTTACTTTTTATAATTGTAATTTGTCTTTAAAACAAAAACATGCTTCTTCTAAGACAAAAATCGCTTTTGATTTAAAAATCATGAAAGTTTTAAAGACTGATTCTCTTTTCAGTTTGTAAACGAGTACAAATATTTCTTAGAAGAAACAGAAACATGAAACCATCCTTGTCCAAGTGCTATATATGTGTCAAGAACTTCACACAATATCAGTGTCACTAAAAAATTATCTCAACTGGCTCTGTCGACACGACATTTTTTGTCCTCCATTTTACTTCTATCTCGGTAGATTTCTCTTAATTAATATGAATAATTTGAGACCTCATACCACATTTTTATTGACAATCTCTACCGGCTTTCGTGCCGATGAATAAACAATACATTTGCTAACAGCCGATTCGTAGAGCACAAATCACAATTATTTTAATTGATCGTAAACATTGCTACTAGATTTTTTTAATGAAATGCCTACAAAATTTATTTGCATGTTCATTTTGGGATACTTTTTTCTACTTTCTCCTAGAACAATAAGAAATGAAGACCAAATACTTATAAATTTCTCTAGTGATGTGCAGAATGTCATTAAAACGAGTTTTGTAGCTAGGAACAAAGTCAAATATAAGTTTAGGGTTCTTTTGAACATTTGAATATGTGACTTGTCACTATTTAGGTATTTATTCTAACATTTCAATTGTCATACTTACATGTAACCCTAAGTACATTGTTGGTAGAATATTTCACTACTTCTACATATACTCCAATATTTAACAATCTCACGATCACCTGTATGAGCGAGGATATACGTTAAACTATCATGCTGTTAAATATTTGCACTACTCTTAGAAATCATTTCAGATTATTAGATTTCGTGATACAGATATACGAGTGTAAATATGTATTGAATAAATAATTCCATTCTTATGATACTGGAAGGAAAGATGATGTTTACTTTACAGATTTTTTAGACTCAAAAAAAGGAATACTTTATATATGGACCAACATTCAAAGAACACCATAGAACATTATTTCTAAATAATGTTCTTCTGCTATAAAAACCATTAGCGGACATGATTTGTACACAAACTAAAACTATCAATTTCACATTTCCCGTGCGAGTATATAAATTAAATTTTGGTAAATGTAAAAAAAGTTGAATTAAATTATAAGAACGCCGTAGTAATAAATCTGATCGATTCCAAATTATGTCCGAAAACCTCTCGGAATACCTCACGGCCCGACAACCATAAAAAAGTAATATATACGACGATCCGAAGAAAACATAATAGACCGAGATACCAGGCGACTAAAAAATATAAGTTATTGTCTAAGTGCTCGCTCGTATTTATAGTATGACTTCGAGGCATACCAGGCATGCCATATAAAATTTAATTAAATTAATATGGTCCTTAGTCCGCCTCAGCCGGGGAACCAGTCTGGCCCCCTACTGGGGCGGTAGAGGAATCACGATTTGACATGGAGATAATGCTCGCGTATTTGTAATTTAGGCACCGTACTGATTTTACTGCGAATCGCGCGGGCAGCTAAGGATCGAATTTAGAAAAACGTTCTTTTGGCGTTAACAACAGTTGTGGCATCCTTGCTTTGCCGCTAAAATGGAGGACTAAACAACTGCAGGATTACTTTTTATCAAGGACAGATAACATCCCCAATATGGATTTTGGGGCATTGTTAAATAAATTAATTTTATCAGTAAGTACCTAGGTACTTTTTTTACTTTTAAATTTTTGTATGTTACGTTAAATCACCATTGTATATTTTATTTTATTCTTTCTTGTCGAGCCCATCTACCTTGTTTATAAACTAGTAACATCGGTATCTACTGATCTTCCCTTTTGTTACATCGGTTCACGATATTGTAATACACGCCACAGCATGTCCATTTAAATAGGCTCGACTACAAAGCATATTAAAGTGGTATTAGATGCATCGTACAATTTAACGCCTTGGATTGATTTTTCAGCAGCTGAAAAGTAAACGTACAATTTTTCTTATGTGATTTTATATTGCAACTATTAAGTACAATTTTACAGTATAAAATATCATGTACTTAATTATGATCTAAAGCTATTTCTAGTTCTGCAAATGTTCCCGTGTTGATACATCTTAAAAGTGGCTGAGACATGCAATTATTTATAATTACGGCGTTTATCATAAAACCGTTAGCAAAACAACCTTCAAGGTCGTGTACTTTTTTTTGTAATTTGTATTTGCAACTATTTACCTGCACTCGAAAACCTTGTCGGTAGGTATTCCTAATTAATCTTTCTTGTAATTATAATTAAGACTTATTCTTGAGTAGAGAATCCAGTTATAAAAACCAGAAGCATTTGTTACTTATAAACAAGTAACAACAAACTTATAACGTCATCTTCATCGGGGAATCTACGTTTACGACTTATGATAAATGAGTTTTTAAATCTTTGGAAAATTTTGGAAACTTCGACGCTATTGCAGCACAGCAACTTTATGTCGAGCAGTATTTACAGGAATATGTGATTATTATTGAAATGAAGAAAATTGAAGGGTCAAAAGAGTTTCCGAAATTTTTCCGTGATTTTTGACAGACTGTATTTAGGTGAAAAATGGTAGTTTTTTGTTTTTTTTTAACCTTCCGGACATTGAAGAAAACAAAATCCAATTGTTTCCAGCACTTCCTATGCTTCTATTCATTAACTTTTTATTAAATTAAAATTAAAGTTGATGACCCAAACCAGATTTCAACCCTGATTCATGTCGTTCTTTGAGACAAATTTCTAATTAACTTTTGTGCAGTTTGTAATCACTTAAAAAACTTTTTTTTCAAAATTACCCTTTTCCATTAAAAGTCCGATATTTCGATGAAATATGGTCGTATCGAAATTTAAAAAAAAGGAAATTGAAGCTGAATAAATAAGCTATTTGGTCCATACAATAGCTTAGCTGAAAAAAATGTTTAGGTACAAGTCCGTGGAAAAAAAAATTGTACAATTTTTTTTGTCGCGCTATTTCTTCAAATCTTAGAGCTTCAAAATGTTTTTTTTTTAATTCGTGATTCGACCATTTTTCACCAAATATACAAATTCTTTTGACCCTTTAATCTTTGCATTAGTTTATAGCATATAATAGTTCTAATATTTACAAGGACTATGTTTAAAAGCATTAAACAATACAAAAATGTTGCTTTTATGGACTAAATTGATCTCGTCTCGTCTGGATAAAATTTTGGAGACTTCGATGACAGCAAAGAATGGAAACCCAGCTCTTCAACAATTTTTACAAGGAAAGTGATAAAAACAATTTTAATTTTTAAGCACGTTTCTCTTGCATGTTCTCTAAACTTTGATGACGTTCGACTGCTACAATAAACTATATTGAGCTGATAACGTAGAATTTTTACGTACTTATCCTTCTCTGTGTTTTTGGCACGACTTTGGACATATTCAAAACATCTGTTGGACCCACATTAAACGCGTATCATCCGCCGATTACCATTTGATATCGGTGTATCTATAAATTGTTAACCGGTACGGACCAGAGGCCGAGGCATTTGGGACCATTTGGATGTAAATGGGCGAAACGTCGTGACTGATCTTTATTTATGCCACAATGCGGAGGTGATACTTATGGGGGGACACCTGCTATCCGAAATTGTCATCTGGATTAAGGCATAAATTAGATTACCGATGATTTAGGCCAGGCTCGGCACCGTTACGTCTTGAATTTATGGATATTCGTGCATCTAACCATTAGTTTTTCTCTTAAAACTTTCAGCGTTGCTTGTGGAAGTGGAGAGATTAAGGAAATATATCTTTCACGACACAATTCTATAACAAATAGTCGTCATTGCCCAACTTACTGTATTTATAGTCTATAGAATGTATTAGGTAGTATTCTCAATGTCTAACATTATAAATTTTGACACCTAAAGCTAAGAACGAAGCTCACAAGACAGGTAACTGTGTAGGAAAAAGAATGTAGTTGTTATTTTTTCTGATATATCTCTAATTAAAAAATATTTAAAAAATTTTAAAAAATACCTATCAATTTGCCAAATTGGCTAAACAGTAGGTAATTTAATTCAGATTCTGTCCTAATTTCAAAATATAAGCACGTAGACTAACTATTAAACAATTATTGGATGTACATAATTGAATGTCACTAATTAGATGCTAATTAGTTTACTGTGTTCTAAATATTCATACAAAATTTTATTCAAACAAAATAGGTAAATATTTTGAAGATTCATTAATGAAGCTACATATTCATATGCTGATGAAGAATTCTTGACCAAAATATTGATAGATTCAATGAAAGGTGCAAATTGGTGCGAGAATAATTTTTCGTAATGACTAAGAGACGAATTAGGCTTTAAAGAAAAAGCTAACTGTCTTAATGTTGTCAATTGTTACATTAAATGAAAAAATTTGCAAAATATAATTCAGGGAATGTTACCGTTGTTAATCTTACGTCATATTTTCTCTTATCGTGAAAAACTGTCCTTCCTTTTCATTCATTTTAAAGTCCAAACATGTCTTGAGCTGTCAGGGATATCTAATAAAAGTAATTTTAATTCTTTCATAATTTTTTTGTAATTTACGCCGCATATGGAAGTTATTCAAGTATGTAATACACTAAAAATTAACAAGGAAGAACAAACGATGGCCATTCTGATTGTGGCACGGGATTAAATTCACATTTTATGAACCATTTAGTAGCTCGAGACAATTATTATATTCGTCATTTATGTAAATCGTTTTTATCTCCACCACCACATCTTTACAAGACTCTTAATAGTTATGTTGAACTATTTCAGTCCTTGGAATGTAGTACCTGTGCAGTACCATCGAGGATCTAATTGTTCCACCTGTGAGTTATTAGCGGTTTGGAATAATGCTTATGTTGATGAAAAACGTAAAATGTATCCGCCTATTTCAATCAGACTGTGATTTATTTTGTTGTTTTGACAGAAAAACGTGTATTGGTATCGATGATCTTTGTTTATTTTTCTTTAAATGCAATGAACAACTGTTTTTTATTTTTATTTTATTGTAAATAATCTGGATATGTTGTAAATGCCGCATTATTTTCCATTAACACAGTAGATGCTTGCGCAACGCTTAATAGCATAATTAAAATCTCAATCAGTCCTAAAAAACCAAACTTTACACTTTATGTTAAGCCTAATATGCATACTAGCACAACTACCTCTTAACAGCTACCGTCGCTGGTGCAATAAAATCATAAAATTTCTATTAATTATCCCATTGCGCTGAAGATGCATCCTTTTATTATTCACTCTTCCTAGTTACATCACCGACTTGAAACGGTAAACTGGCAAATAGTGAACAGATAACTTCTCGAATGTCGTTCAAATAGAGCGTTAACGGACGTTGAGAGCAATCAAATATTGACAATGATGTGGTTTTAGCACTACACGATTTTTAAAGGAACAGAATATTACCGCATATTTTTTATTTATAGGAGGAAAAGACCTGTCGAAAAATGTTGTTTCGTGAGCCTAAGCTTTAAATCTCATTAAATTGCAGTAAGAGACATATTTGTTTGTAAATGATGAAAATTGGATGATGTTCCTTGTAGGAATTCTAACAAAAGACATTCCCTTATGAAAATGGCTATTCACTTTATTTAAAGATGAAGGTCTTATATCCATTTGCTTCCAAGATTTAACTTGGTAACACATTGACATTTTCTCTTTCTATCATGGAAACATAAGTAAAATTATTTGCTTAAATGATAAAAATTATACCACGTAGGTTTTTTTACAACCTTTTGTAATTCAATATTTAGTCTGAATAAGGAATAATATTAAGAATTTCTATCTTTTTTCTCTTTTGAGTCGATTATATTATTTACTTAGTTTCATTGGATAATAGTATTTACATATTAATATTCAATCAATTTTTTTTAAATTTTAGTACTCAACGCAATTGAAACAGAGTAGGTAAGTAGGAATATAAACAAAATTATATTTGGTATGGCGCTTTCTATTTTTTTCTCTAATTTTTGTATAATTTTTAAACATTTGATAAATTATGAGAGTTTGTAAATAATATCGGTTCTTTTATATTTATTTTACATTTATGAGCATATTAGAAAGTCTATTTGTAAAATTATGGGTCTTTTTTTCACTAAACACTACCTAGATGGCAATTATATAATTTTTTCTCAATTTTGGCTTTAAATTTGAACATTTTTAGAATTTGTGCTAAAACAGATATTTTAATTAATCTTTTTAAGGGCGTTTATTATTATTATGACAAGTTATTACAAGTTATAACAAGTTATGACAAGTTATGACAAGTTATGACAAGTTATGACAAGTTACGTCACTATCAACAATATTTTTAACGATGTTTCAAGCTTCTAGCTTTGAAATTACGTGGATATTCCAATACGTGCGATCGCTTTAACACACAGAATTCTACTACTTATTATTTTAAGCAAACACAAGCGACCTCAGCACATCCTGATTTGAATTTAAGCTCACACAAAGTAGTACAAATAAATCTCCCAATTAGGACCGCGCGAACCCGCGTGTTTGCTCACTTTACAGTAATAAAAACACGGAACGCCCTAGCGAAAACCCAATTCTCCGAAGAATAGTTACTAGAGTCATCAAACATGTCAATATTCCCGATGCGTTTTTATTACCTCTGTCGGGCGTTCAAACAGTTACAAGCGCGGAGATTTTCTCCGCATCTTTCAAGTCGACCGCCACCGAAGGTGCGTTATTCTTCTCATTAGCACTTCGGATTTACCAAAGAACGCGATCACTCTCTGTGTGCCCTGTACACAGCGGCAAAGCCGCCACAAAAACGCGTGCGGCTTTTCGGAACGCATCTGCCCAAAGGATAAGCCTAAATGATCCTATTTACTGTTGGCTGCGGCGGCTCGGAAGGGTTCGGCGTGCCCAGTAAATGAAATGGACACCCAGCAAACTGACCGGGATTGGAAATTTATATTTACTGTTATTACAAGCCTAACACTCGGTGCATCTGCCTTGTGGTCGGCCGGGCGGGTTGTAGAGGTGTTAGTTAATTGAGTCCACATTTAAAACGCTACAAATTAATGGAATTAGGGGAGCAGAAGGCGGCGCCCTTTCAAGTTCCTTTGATTTACTATAAGGACGACGGCCCTTTTACTTTTAAACTAAAAAAAATCGTGTTATGTGTCAAAAAAGTTTATTAAAACAATCATAAGGTGAATCGTATATCCACGGAGAGAGAAAACTTGGGCTTAACTTTTGGCGGCACAATATGTTAAAAAAATTCGAAAATTTTCGCAATTTTCTTCCTATATAATTATGTATCTTTGTAAGAGTTGATTTTAGGCGAAAATGGAAGAGGACAAAAATTTTTGTAATTCAATTTATTACAAAATATGACTAGTTCCAAATCGAATGAATTCTGATTATTACGGTAAAAATAAAAAAAATCGCAAAAAACATTTTAGGGATTTTTTTGGGGTCTTCATACTTGGCTCAAGAAAACTTCATGTTATGTAGAATCATCACACCAAATTTCATCAAAATCGGTTCTATAGATTTTGCGTAATAATTTTGCAATCCAGATTTTGAAACAAAATTTGCAAATTTTCAAAATTTTGCACAGCAAAAACCAAGGCCCTTAGATATTTGAAAATTTAAACACATATAGAAGGGCTCTCAAGCTTTAAAACGCTTTTTGAAAAATTCGAATCCGTCAATTAGGACAGCTCTGGCGCTTGTTTAAACATTGGTCGAATTTTTGTACTTATAAACAATTAGAATAACTTGAATGTGAATATTCAAACAAATCAAATTTTTTAAAGCAGGTTTTAAAAGTTATTGGAAAGACGCTTCTTTAAAAAAAAACAGGTCCATTGGTCAATCAGTTACGTAGTTATAACCGATCAAAGTTAACCGTCATTTACACCAAATGTACTGGGACATCCAGGCTAATTTTTCGAAAAATACCTTTGGTATTCCGAGTACTTACCAGGTCTAAGATTATAATACTTTTCTTCATTGACAAAGGTGCTTCTAGAGGTCCGATTTTGATGATTTTTTTTAAATCGATGTCTCGCGATTTAAAAAAAGCAATTAGCGTATTTTCAAATGCCTATCGTTAATAATTATTGGTCTTTCAACAGTCCGATAATTATTTATCCTTAAACTTCCTTTAATTATCAACTTTATTTTTTTATTGTATCAAAGGTAAGTGCATAAACTTATATACTGTTTATCAAAGATCAAAAACAAATTTATTTAAATATTCTAAAATTGTTTAAACAACAATTATTTTCAAAATATGTCGAAAATTAGTAATTAATTAATTAATTATTAATTTAATTATGATTTCTTTTGTAATTAAAGTATAATTCAAATATTATTTACTGTTTAAAATATAAGCAAATGAGAAATTAACTCATTATATTACAAAAATACAAAATTATAGTACAAAAATTCGACCAATGTTTAAACAAGCGCCAGAGCTCTCCTAATTGACGGATTCGAATTTTTCAAAAAGCGTTTGAAAGCTTGAGAGCCCTTCTATATGTGATTAAATTTTCAAGTATCTAAGGGCCTTGGTTTTTGCTGTGCAAAATTTTGAAAATTTGCAATTTTTTTTTCAAAATCTGGATTGCAAAATTATTATGCAAAGTCTATAGAACCGATTTTGATGAAATTTGTTGTGATGATTCTACATAACATGAAGTTTTCTTGAGCCAAGTATGAAAGTCCTATACCCAATTTAGAGACCCCAAAAAAATTCCCTAAAAAGTAATGTTTTTAACCCCAATATTGGCGATTTTTTCGATTTTAACAATAATAATCATGATTCATTCGATTTGTTACAAGTCATATAAAAAATTTAATTACAAACATTTTTTTCCTCTTCCATTTTCACCTAAAATCAACTCTTGAAAAGATACATAATTAAATAAGAAGAAAAATATGACATTTTTCGAATTTTTATAACATATTGTGCCGCCAAAAGTTAAGCCCACGTTTTTTTTATGCCCATAGAAAAATTTTAATTTCAAGTGATATTTGAAAGCCAAAAAGCCAAAAGTCTCCGTGGATATACGATTCACCAACTATGGACTTTTTGAAACAGATACCGTCTGGACTATAAGAGGGATTCTGCAACTGGAAAATTTATAAAAATATGGTTTTAATAAAAGTTGCCACGAATCATGTGGGCGCTACATAACTGTGCTAATTTAAATGAAACACCATGTTATATTATTGCATTTTTGTATTCCTTGGTTAACATTAGGTAGAGTTTATTAAATGTACATGGTGTTGAAAATTTATCGTTTTCGAGATAATAGTTGTTTTTGAAAAAAATCATAATTTCGGCTCTCTAAATGAGGCAAGATCGAGTCTAAACCGTAAGAGTTAGAAACCTGCAGTTTTCACAATTTGTTTTGGTATAAATTGCTCTATCTTGTCACCTCTGAGCAAAACGTGTACGTTATTCAGACTCGGAAATACTGAGACCTACATTTAATAATCTTACGAGTTGAAAAACTTTTTTTTCAAATGGAATGACCCTTATTAATTGTCATGGGTGAAAGTAAAATTGAATGCCCTTTCGACTGATATAAGGTTGTCCATACTTATCTTTAACAGTTTTCCAGAAAAAGCAGGTTCTTTTCTAACGTCTGACAAAGTAGCTATGTTAAACCATTAAAACCACTTTTTTTAATTTTACGGTTACAGAGTTACAGAAGAATCCCTCTTAGGTGGAACATTCTGTATACACAATTACATAGTTTTTATTTAAATACCTTACAGTAGACCTTGTGTCAAACACTACCTATTAATTTAAGACCTGTTCCCATAAGCTAAATATAAAACCAAAGCTTTGTTTATTGAAATAATTACGACCCTATTAATTTCTTTCATACACCGAACGCCATTATCGTCAAGAGCCCAGTTGATAGGTTCGTATTCTGAAGACTCTTCTCGAAAACCTTGAATGTCGACTCCTTCACCTGTAGTATGAGACTAAATGAATAATTTAGTTATTAATATCAACCGAGGAATATTGTTCGTAGTAATGTTAATTGCGGAGAAATAATTAATCATTATAGATTGCCATTATGTTTATGATGTCTTATTATAAATATTTAATTTGTAAATCTAATTTTTAATTGCGCCTCATTAACATCGTGATATAATCGCTGTGTTTCTTTATCCGTTATCGGCGTCATCTTTGGTTGTGACCTTAACATGAAGTCTTACTTTAACTACTCTTGTTCCTCATAACTAAAGGGTTTCCCAAAAGTAGCATAGGATTTGAATTGTGCCCCTTTTTCATTCCAATCTGTTGTCAGCACGGTCACATGTTGCGGTTAGAAAATTCATTACGTACGGAGAGTATGTAGCTGAGACCGTGCGCGAATTTTCGATAGGAGGAACTGTGAAAATATTAGTTGCCAAATTTGAACAAACAGGTTATCATAAAGAAGTCGAGTACGAGAAATGAGTGCGGAGAAAAACGTGTAAAAACTTTGCAATTTTTTGTTAATTAATAAAATCTCTTTTCCTGATATGAAATCCGTTGGACAATGACCAGCACGAAATTCAGCCATGGAACATGAATTTACTTATTCCTGCATATCCTCCTCCTAAAAAGGAGGAATATATTCTTAAAGTATTATTTTATAATTGTGTGTTGCTACTTAATGTAACTTACAATTAAATCTAGATATATTCCTTTAACACGCAGTTTTCAGAGACAATCCTACGCGCTTTACTCACTCGAAATGTGCTAAGTTGTAAATTTTATGTTTAATTAATACAGCATTGGCATAAATATAGCGATATAAATATAAAATTTTAACGACGTTCTGTAGTACCAGCACATTTCTTCTAGACCTTAAAACCAGCTCCTCTTTTATTAAACATACCACGAACTTACGTCTGGATATCACGTGAATAACCGTATAGTATTTCACGCTATTAAATTTATAAAGGGCGATATAAATAATATTTTTCCGTTGTATATACATTAATGCTTGGAGTTCTTCTCTTATCTGAAGCTCTTAAATAAAACCACGTATATAACAGCAACGGCGAAGACGTTTATGTCAAACTGAATTGGGGTCCGTACCGCAACTGGTAGCGGCAATTTTTATAAACGGCGTTCCCTCCATCAAGTTACATTTGCATCATAAAACTGGGTACGCGTAAATAAAAAAGAGGAACATAAACCTTGGGATGTAAAACTTTAATTTATATAATTACTTTATGCCACAAATTGTTGTTTTAAATTTGTCGCTGCCAGCTACTGTCGCTACCAAACGACAAAGTCACCCGGCCATAAAATACAAATCGATGTGTGTGTTTCCCTTTAATACCTGTGGCATAATGTGACTTTCTAATTTCAAGATGCACCCATAAACGTCTCGCCCGTACTTATTTAATATATGTTGCGTTTATTTTTCATTTTTGGTCCGTCACTGCATTGAAACATTCCAGAGGGATCGTTAGAAAAACGGCGTACATTGTTTCGTAATACGTGTAAGTAATTTGCATAGGAGGCACATATATCGCTGGGGATAATAGGTCCGTGTTTTTTAGGGGAATTGTCGTATGGGTATAATTTGCAGATTTTTCCTCGGGGTTATGAAACCGAGACTGTGCCAACGAAATCTGAGCCAGTTAGATCGAGTCATTTGCATAGGAGATACATCTATGACTGGGATGATGGTAAAAATATTTTTCATAACATACAGCGTGGGCATAATTTTTTATTTTTATATCTAGAATGTTGCGAAGGTAAAATAACACCAATAACGTATCAAGTACCAGGACACCCTGTATATTTGTACTTCAGTTCTTTGCAGGAAAGGATTAAGTTAATTTATATTAAATACTGGAATTTTATGCTAATTTTTTTGACGGCTTACCTAGTCATATCTTTCACAACAAGAGCAGTATGTTTTATGCAATGGTCTTGATTCTAATACTTCCTTTTGGTGTACCGCAAGGGTCCAACCTAGGGCCACTTCTTTCTATTTTATATATTAATGATCTGAAAAGTTTTTCTAAATATAATATTCTCTTATTAATTGCTTAAATTTACAGAATTGTGCATCATATCTTTCACAGCGAAAATTTTATGTTTTATACAATGGTTTTGACTTCCTTAGCTACTTGTGGTGTACCGCAAGGATCCAACCTTGGGCCACTTATTTCTATTTTATTTATTAATGACCTGTGTACTTTCATTGCTTATGTTTTATTAAATACACTTTTATTTTTTGTTTTGTAAACGGAATACTTGTCTTGGGCTTTGTTATTATTATTACTATTGTTATTATTATTATTATTATTATTATTATTATTATTATTTTTATTATTATTATTATTAAAAATCATCATTATTTAGTTCTTAACTTTCCGCTTGAACCTTCAAATGTCCGTATTTTATATTTATTTTCCACCAATATAAACAAGTTACATTCCAACAAGCCGTTTCTGTCTTTTTAAACGTTTATACGTTTGAAATATATTACTAACACCATACATCTGAGGAAGTCTGGACATTTTTATGAAGCTTCATTTTCAGTACAACCGGAAAAATGCAGATGTAGCCGATGGAATATTTAAAGGACAAATTTATCTGTTACGTTTAAAGAATTAATTACATATTCTTCTAAATAACATCGTCAGGATCTACATTCACGCCAACGTGTATATTAAATTTAAATCTTCCAGAGCCAAAGAGCCGACTCTAATTCTCACTCGTGGTGGAGAGGTTGGGCCCGATGACTATTATACAAGCCGGGAATTAAAATATTATCATTAAAGTTAATAATTCATTTAAACGAAATTATACGGTTCATTGAAAAGGAGATTTGGGCGGAAATAAATATTAATTAGTTGAATTTAAATAAGCTCCTCCTTGGAAACGCCCGTTTGCTATAAAACTTTATCGATTTATCTATCTTTTCACTAACTGGTTAAGTTTGGGGACCAGGACGATGAGAGGCGATTTTTAAATTAATTGTTTTAATTTATAGTTAATATATGTAGAAGTTTTAATTGCCTACATTAGAACAAAAATATTTAATTAACACACTGTTTCATCAGAAAAAATACTCCTTGGTAGTTCTGAAGAAGAAAAATATAGCTTGAAACCCCTCGTTTTTCATATCATTTTAAAGAGGACAAGTTTATCTATAAATGATAATTTTTAATTAAATATTTGCTACTGGTTTTTCAGTTTGTTATGAAAATTTATGAATTTGAGGAGAAAATGGATAACCAATGTATAAAATATGCTAAAAATTAAATAAACACATCTTAAATAATCTTCGGTAGTAAATTCTCTGTTAATTTCAAATTATGTGTAACTTAATATCGTCTCAATAACACTAATCAGACTGATTAAACTTTGTATCGGCAATTTATTTTAAATTACAGAAATCGTAGGATACTTTAATTTACATAGATACAAAATTTACATAGATAAAAAAATTTAAGAGAAAAGGAACATTAAAAATATCTCAATAAATTTTTGTAAACATATTCATTTGCGGGGACCTTTTTATTAAATATGTAATTAAGTTATCTTAATGGCTTTCGACAAAAAGTGAATTGATCTTCTGAGTTAAGTAATTAATTGAGTATAACTTGATTACGAAACCCGTTTTTTAAATACACTCAAAGAAAATTTATTGTAAGTCTAGTTTTTAATTGCTTAAGTCCTTACTAACACTTCTATACATTTCTTATTCAAATAAACCAACGTTTCCGATATTACAGAGTTTGAATAAAAAATCTATTTCTGCATTTTCCAAATTTAAAGTAAAACCAACTAGTGGTATTATAAGAACTAGGGATTATTTAACTTATTTTTGTGTTCAGTTACAGTACTGTAGTCCTTTTATTGATCATACAATTAATTGCTGCATTGGACAATGCAGTTTCCTTGTATTGCCTATTAGAAATCCTTTCTAGCGTTCCCCATCATCTTTTATTAACTACTGATCCTCTACCATCAAGAGGAAATACAAGATACTGATACCAGAAGTACACCAATTGGAACTGAAATCGTACAAATTGGAAGTATTAACTTTTAATTGTTGACTATTAACTGATAGTAACAATTCTGGATCACTGCATTGTTATTATTTTATACAGGAATCTTAAGTGCTACTAAAACAGATTCCCAAAGTTGTTCCTGGATCTGATCTGGACATCTGCATACGTTACGCAGTCGATCCTGTAATGCAAATATTAGCGCGGACCTAAATCAAACGAATAATGCTGGATTAGAATACCCAAGCGCAGATTCCCTGACAATGGAATCAACATCGCAAGTAATAACTCTCCCATTAACGACCGCTTCAATAAATATGTTAATTCCCGGCTCGAATCCAGTTATTCCGATGACCGCTTTGAAAAACTGTCTACGAATTTTATCGCGAGTAGTGTCAGAGGTCGGAGAATAGCGCGGGTCTGGCTAGGACCATTTGTCAACCGCTTTTGCTAATAACTAGACGTATATGCACGGGGAGTGGGAGGCATGGGACCGGTTAACGGAGATCCGATGACATATTGGACAACTCCCAGTGGCGTAGCACCTTCCCCAGACTATAAGGGAAGTCTGTTATCAACGTATTCACCACTAGATTCGATGAATTCAATAGAACTTTGATAAAGACTTGTACTGTAGTGTATATATACTGCACTTCACTATATGTATAGTGGAGTATATACACCAAATATACAAGGAGTTAAAATTCGATGACATATCGACAACGGCTTAGTCTTCCTTAGACTATATGGGAAGTCGGTTTTCAAAGTATTCACCACTAGATTCAATGAATTCAGGAGAACAAAACAATACTGGTAATGTAGTGTATATACTATACTTCACTGTATAGTGAAGTATATGCACATATACAAGGTGTTGAGATCCTATGACATAGTGGACAATTCCTCAAAACCAGATTGATAGTGCAGTGTACATACTATACTTCACTATATAGTGAAATATATACACCAAATATACAAGGAGTTGAGGTTCGACGACATATTGGACAACTCCCAGTAGCGTAGCCTCTTCCGTAGACTACAAGGGAAGTCTTTTGTCAAAATATTCACCACTAGATGCGATGAATCCAATAGTACTTCGATACGAGTACTTCGTAAAGCAAGACTGATAGTGTAGTGTGTATATACTTCACTATATAGTGAAGTATATACACCAAATATATAAGGAGCTGAGATTCGATGACATATTGGACAATTCCCAGTGGCGTAGTGCTTTTTCTAGACCACAATGGGACTCTATTAGCAAAATATCCACCATTATAGTCCATGAGTTTAATAGAACTTATATATCAAGTAAAAGCATATGACAGTGCAATATACATACTATACTTCACTATATAGTGAAGTAGATTATTTTTCACTTCAAAAAATCAAAAATAAAAGACGTTACTATAAAATATTTCTTCACAAATTTCGTGTGCCTTGATTGATCAGTTTATTTATAGCCAATGTCGTCGTTTCTACATCCGTATTGGTCAAAATTTAAAGGTCCCCGATTTCATTAATAAATATTTAATTATTTGAAATTTTAATTGTCGAATTGCTGGGATGCCCTCGTATAACCATTAATTAACTGTCTATTTGAATTCACTACGAGCGCAAATAATAAAAAATCACATCTAGACGTGATGCGAGTATAATAGGTGATTCCTGCATCAGTTAGCATTTTATTAAACTGTTCTGTCTCTCAACCCGGATTTTGATATAAGTTTTAATCACACGCTATTCATTGAAATGTTTGGTTTTATTTTTATCAATTAATACGGGATTTTATGTAACTCTTATACAATTTTTCGTATTTTTTATGTTTAATACGTTGTTTGAGAATGCTTTAAAAAATACTAAAATTAATAGTAATCATTATCAAGGATAATTAGCAGCTATCGATTTCAAACAAGAATTTAAAAAAAACGACACTTACAAATATTCGTTAATATAAAGAAAATATAAGATCTAACCTTCGAAATATGCAAATCTCGAAAAATGGTGGCTAATTTTTCAATTTCATAGGCACTACGTGTGCGAATCTGTGACAAATTTGTTTCGGAACTGTAAAAGACTGAATCACTGTAAAAGACTGAATCACTGTAAAAAATTGAGTGAAATTTCAGTCAAATCAAAAAAGTTATAACGAGAAATCGGTTTTCATCCTTATAGTTTGTTCGTACACATGATTATTAAAATAAGGAGGTAAGATTTGTCCTGTGGAGATGCGAAATTGGAACAGATAGCGTAAAAACGTTCCTGGAATACCTGCTAGACACATTTATGCTCCTATACAGTCATCCTTTATTTGTGATCGGCGAGCATGGCATTCCACGAGAAACCAGAAACAGGCGGCTGAAGCCTGAAAATAATATCACACATCTCCCATGAATACACGTATAAATAAGCGAGGAAGAACATTGCCATTGCCAACTGATTACAGATGAAGAAATAATTTATAATTGTTCGTGCAAGTGATTAACTTTGGATTTGAATAGGCACATTCAGCAAGGATGTATATTCGTTTCTAATGATATATCGCTTTTTTCAATAAATCATCATTACCGGTAACGATAGTAATGGATCATGTTCGTAACATCACACACATGTTGGTGGAGAAGGTCCTTTCCGCGTATGCAAAGATATACAGGTGTCTCATTTAAAAGAGTGTAATTAAAAAGATTCTCAAACTATCTCGGTTACTATCTGGTATGAGTATTTTAATTTTAGCCAGCAGTTCTCAAGACGTTGCATTTAATAAATATATTAAATAAAATAATTTGGCAAAATACTTAATAAATAAGGAAAAAAATATTTAGATGAATATTTTTGACAGAAAACGACTGTTCCGAAATTGGATTTCTTCTGCCCATATATTCCATAAGGTGCACCGCACCGTGCAATTTTTAATGGGCAGATCTCGTATGCGTCCGACGAGAAATAAATTATTATTGTTTAGAGCTTGACTTTTAAAATTAGACATAAAAGCCTGTATAACCTTTGTGAGATTACGGGTACTGGAGATGTGGCATAATACAAATAATAAATAGAGGATTTATAGTGCGCCATTAGCGAAAACTTGCAAAACCTACCGCCTTCGGCTCTGTTGAGTACCCGCCTGGGTAAAAGTGGGGCAAAAATGTTAATTAGTCTTAATCCGTAAATTATTTCAATTTTGATTTTATTCATTAAAAACATATTGCAACCCAAACATACGAATTATTAAATAAAATACAACGCCCTGAGTGTTTTTATGTTTTTTAGAAAGTTTTCTCGGGATTACTATGATTTAAAGTTTACTAGGTATAACCCCAACAGTATAGAAGATATTCTCAAATGGATGTGCACCCAGTCAGTTGCCTGTTCTTTGTACTATACAATTATCTCCTTTTAAGCATATCTTACTAATAAAAATGGACCCATTATAACTTTATACCACTTTAATCATGAGACAGTGTAACAAATACACACAGTTAAACCAAACTCATCTGATCTCATCTCTGTGGGTAGGATGGGCGGTGGCAAAGTAGTGGAGTAGGGGTGGATCCGCTTTTCCATCATTTAATTTGCGCATATCGAGGTTCAATTAGGGTTTGTCCAGTTGTTTAATTGAGACACTTCGATACTTTGGGTACAGTTTGAGCAAATTAACAATCCAGCGCATTCTCTGTCTGAATGAGCTTTGTCCTACCGTTAAAAGTCCTGCTGATGTCGACGTATCTGTTTCTAATGCGACATTCAATTGTTTTTTTTATCTGCAAATAATCGTCTACATAGGGACTTCGAGGTGACCATATTAAATAGAAAGAGCATCATATTTAAAATACATTTTTGATAAAAATCAAGGACACAGATTTAATTTTAACGTGATGACATTGATTTTTGCAAAGACAAAATTTTCAGTTTGAAAAAACTAATAAACTATGCAAAATCCATTACCCTTTACTTGATTTTTAGAAAAACTGACTATATCAATCAATCGGAGAAATGAAAGAAAAATCGCGGTTTGAACTCGTGTTTCTTTGGGATATTTTAAGTTTAAAAAAAAACGAAAATATCCGTCTATTCATTATTTGTAAAGTTGTCTATAGTTCAACGAAAACCCTTAAATAAGAATTTTTTCCTTTTTTCAATCAAGTTTCTTGTATAAAAAGTTTTTTTTATCAAAAATTGATGAAAACTTCTTATGGAGGATACTTTGAAGTGTTCAAAACTCTGATTAGATTTTCTGTACGACCATTAGGTCGCCAGAAATTAATTTATTTAAGTTAAAAAGGTAATTTTTGCTGCGAACGGCGATAACTGAGCGACAAATCATCGCACAAAGCTCTTGATCAATTCAAAATAAAGGGGATGAATCAAACTAAAAGGCCTGGTAGGTGACATTGTAAAAAAATATATATTGAAGGTCATGGACCTTTTGGAAACGAAGCAAAAATTTTTAAAAAATTTTTTTTCCAGATTTCTTATACAGGGTGTTTTTAAATGAAGTAACAAAAATGGTACCAGTGAATGGAGAGCCAAAAATAAGAGGATTGAAGCAAAAATACCTTATATGAAAGTTGCACCATTGAGGCGATATACCCTCTTAAAGGAGGGGATTGAAATTCACATTTCAATTTTTTTCTTTAACATGGGAAATGCTAGAGACACGAAATTTGGTATGAGCATCCTACTAATAAAGAGACAACTTTTCAATATTTTTTCGATCATTGGCGTATTTTATAAAGAAGTGAAACAGTCAACCCCATTGCAATATTTTATTAGAAATTTTTTATATGAAGCAAATTATTTATTTAAAAATATTTATTGGGAAGACTGAGTTATTGTGCAACTTTTTTACTTCTTGTAATTTTTCGATAAAACCGACATTTTTCTAGTAAAAAAATTAGATGCGTCATCGTTCCTTAAAGGGGTAATTGCGAAAATTTGTAAAAATGAAGTAGGCGGATGTTATAACAAATGAATTGTTATTTATCATATTAATAAATTGACACTTTCTGTCAAGTCATCAAGTTGTATCTGTATTAGTAGGATGCTCATACCAAGTTTCGTGTCTCTAGCATTCCTCATGTTAAAGAAAAAAAATTAAAAGGTGAATTTCAATCCCCTCCTTTAAGAGGGTATATCGCCTCAATGGTGCAACTTTTATATAAGGTATTTTAACTTCAATCCCCTTATTTTTGGCTCTACATTCCCTGGTACCATTTTTGCTACTTCATTTAAAAACACCCTGTATGTAATTTTGACTTTCAGATCGTGAAACTAGAAATTTCAAGCTATAATTACCTTTTTGTTTATTGCTCTACGACCATTTTTCGCCAAGGCCTTTTGAAAATCACTTAAAAATGTAAGATTTTTTTATCCTTTAATTTTTTTGACCAGTTTATAACAATATCGCCGGCGCCTAGAAGAGAAGACAGATGGGAACACAAAGAGAAAGTAAACATTTGTGATTTATTAAAACGCCATTAGGCAAAAAAAATATAACTTGCTGGGACGCGCGCAATATACTGAAATAAACAATTACATAAATCAAAAGCCAGTTGTGGGAGTCGATTAGGAAGGAAATTAGAAAACGACATTTCCAATAGCCAGCAACGGTTCTCACACGGACAATGTAATAAATTAGCGACTTAATCGCTTATCTATATTTATAACGCGCCACGCACTTGAGATGAACGCACACGAGCTTACGGGGTATAATAAAACTGAAATAGTGTCACCATTATCGAATGCCTTTATGAGACTTTAATACCCAATAACCCGTTGTGTACAAGAATTTATTAAAATTAATAGCTAATAAACGGGTACCGCCCGTACGTTGGGTACACGGTGCCATCTTCTGTTACACAAAATGTTCGCGGTGAGTAATGGGCCCCGTTGGTTGTGCTCGAAGCACCGGGCGATCGTCAAAAGAGTCTAATGAGTTGGTCCGGACGAGAAACGAAGAAATGATTGTTGCAGAAATCACAGAAAGGAAATGGTAATAGCAGCTTTAGTTGTTGGTGTGATGGTGGACATAGAGCTAGTCCAAGAAGAAGAAGAAAAAGGGTGACAGAAAATCATACTTCAATAAACAAAGACGCAAATGAAGTCAGCAAGGAAACAAAAATAACTCCTTCCTGTTGTTTGAATAACTTTCGTATCGCACTTTGTTGTCGAGAAAAAAATAGAAATCATGGCCCTTTTTATTGAAAATAAAACATGAATTCGTTTATTATTATTTTTCTCGTAAACGGTCCATTTTATCGACAATAAACAAGAGTACAGTTTTTTAGTATAAGGTTGAAGCTACCAAAATATATTATTTTAAAGTCTTTGTCATGCAGGGTGTTAAAAATTTATGCATTAAGTTGTAAAGCTTAACCTGCCCCTGGTAAACTAAAGAAGTTAAAAATTTGCTGGCGCCGACAGGACAAGAATCAGCACTTTTCCAATGCGGAAATCTGGTACCGAGTGTTGCAAAGAGTTTGTGACCAGGCAGCTGATAAGGGCCAACTCGCGTGGGAAATATTCCCAAGTTGTAAACTGAAATAGTGTCATCATTATCAGTCTCCGTTACGAGGCTTTAATACTCGGTAACCTGTTGTGTTAAAGAATTTATTAAAATTAATAGGTAATAAACTGGCACCACCCATGTACCGGCTTCGCGGTCCTACCCCGAGTTACAAAAATTTATCTAACGACTAGGAAGTTGTAAGCGGTTCGTATAAACTAGAGAGATGTAAACGAGGGTAGAGGAAAGGTTACATATGATACAAACGGCAATAACCAGAGAAACACTAAGTTTGTATGAAATATGGTAATATTAAAAATACAATGTTTACAGTCACTTTGCGGTACTGAAGGAAAATTTATTCCTATTTAAAATAAACAAAGAAATATTGTTCAAACTTTATACTAATATGCTCACTTACTCGCATTAACACCTTATCGAATTTTGCATCAACATCCCTATATTTTTATTTCAGATTGTTTGTTGAAACTTTTCAAGCAATTTGCTTCAAAATTTTTAAGATATGCAACACGTTATTGAAATTTCCTATAGTTATAAACAAAATGTTACTGACGTGTTAGTTATAGAAAGTTTTAATCGTCTGTAATAGCATTTTCTAAATTTGTCTGATGATTGTCTTTGAATGCGGTTTGTTTCCTATTTCAAAACTGTATTATTTTTCTACCAAATTTATACATATGCCAAATATATCCAGAAGCAAAAAATTGGCATTGCCCTTCTCCTTCCTCTTCTACTTCTTCTTCCAGTGGTTGGTTCTAACCAAGTCCCATAGCACTGCGGCCTTACCAGGCTTATTGTACGTCCCACTACTTAGTCCTCTTCAGCAAGTAGTTTTGTCCTCTTCACAAACTATTAAATCTTCCTTGCGGATACTTCTCTCAGTTCCAGACAGGATTTCCCCAGGTAGACTATGCGGTATCTGTTTTGGTTTGGGTGAATCGTATATCCACGGAGATTTTTGGCTTTTTGGCTTTCAAATATCACTAGGAAGAAAAATATGACATTTTTCGAATTTTTTTAACATATTGTGGCGTCAAAAGTTAATCCCATGTTTTTATTTTTTTATGCGCATAGAAAAATTTTCATTTCTAGTATTATTTTAAAGTCAAAAAGTCAGAAATCTCCGTGGATATACGATTCACCCAAATATGGACTCTTTGAAACAGATACCGTCTGGACTAAGAAGCATCGTCAAGCTTTAGCTTGAATAGATGTTTGCTAAAGTGACAATGTCCCGTTAAAAGTCCCGGCATTTTCCTGGGCCGAATTTTATTCAAACTTAGTAACTCATTCGTCCTTTTCTTCAAAGAACACTTCATAAGTTCCTTCGCCTGGCTTTGTCCTCCTAATAAGTTACTTTAAAATTATGATGAATGGAAACAAATATTTCACTTTGACACCCTATGTCTTTTTATGTATCAGCTTTTGGACTAAGTTTCTCCACAGAAATTACATATAGTAGAATATTGCACGAGGTGATTTGCGGTCGAGTAAGAAAGTGCCCAGTACGGCCCTGTAGGCAAGGCACATAGCCCACAGCGTGCACATCCGCTAAGCCATCTTGGTGCGAGATTTAATTAGCAAGTCACTGAGAACTCTGAACACATTTCATCTTAGTTATTATGTTAACTCTGACAGATGTTCACGATTTAGTTCGGCTTTTTACGGATAGCTAGATGGATATTTAGCTTTTTTTTAGACAACCGTGGAATATTCAACAGTGAGATACTTTTTTATAGAAACCCATTAGTCATCGTGGAGCACAATAAAATGATTGTAAATATTTGTACGGCCCTTCTTCGGATGGGATTTGGTCCTTCTATTCAGAAATACTCGATTATGAAAGACCAACTACGAGCAATGGAAAAACATATATCAAAATTCCAAACTCTTCTTTATATTTTTCCAGAAACTGAAATTTTTATATTGAATGCATCAAAATTTTAATTTACTAATGAAGTGAACAGCTCGTTATTAAGTTTGCTCTACTTCTGAATATATGTGACATAAAAGGAATATATTTAAACTGAAATAGCAACATGAAATAAATTCTGAGGATTACCTTGGAAAATCTAAATTAACGTCAAATCCAAACGATACATTGCAACGAGGTATATCCTTACAAAAATGTAATTAATTATCACACTAACAATTTAGTACAACAAGAATTACTATACGATTTTTTTCGTTGCGCTTACAGATGTAAAAGTGTTGGAAAAAGGTTAACTGATCACTGATCAATCATTCGTAAACATAAATCAATCAAATTAATTAATAAACGCTGACGGGAGGAATTTATAAAAGTGTGAATCGTAGCCATGCTCGTCAGATAAATAATTCTAACGAGTTTTTTGCCGAGTAATTAAATAATAACAATAAATTCGAAGCTCAACATAATAACCGCCTGATTATCAATATTATTATTGAAAAAGAAATCGCCCCGTTGTAATTCTTGCCGTGGTATCCGAGATATGTTAATTTCAGCGGGATAATGTTGGTGATGTTAATACATTTGTATACGAAAACGTCGAAAACAAAGACATATTTATAACGCAGATTTTAGATCCATGGTTGAAATACATATATTATTCACCCGTATGGTCTGACTAGGCATAAATTTCACCTTTAAAGCGTACCCACATATTTTTTATGTCACACTGTTTTGATCTTCCCAGAATCTTCAGCTTGCACAATGATTGATTGTGGATGTGCAATGATACTAACCAGCTGCTCCATATTGGTTAAAAGTAACTCACATAGTTGGTTTAAAATTAAAAGCATATCAGCCATCGAAGAATAGTTTATTGATTCCCAACAAGGCTAAAACTGATAGAGTAACTATTTATGTTCTAGAGATATGTTACGAATATCTTTTACTTATACGTCTTAACAAACAGAACCTGTTGTACCTCTCTGTATACCGAAGTTATTTCAAATGTTTTCTTGGAGGAAAGTGTTGCTCTGGAAACCTTTGTGAGCGGAGTTCCTCGAAACATAGAAAGCACATAACATAAATGTTTAGTTTAGTGGTCGTGAATCAACAAGAATTTGCACTCGGCGAACCGAACGACACAATGCATAATATTGGTGTTTATTGCCACCCTAGTGCAGCTGGTTAGCTGCAAAAACTGGCTCACGTATCCAATGGGTGAAATACCTTGGAGGTTTGTAAAAAATAATTGAAAACAATATTTAGGTATAAAATAATGCAAAAAATTAAAGGGTCAAAAGAATTTCCGAAATTTTTGACAGACTGTATTTAGGTGAAAATGGTCGTATCGGAAATTAAAAAAAAGCATTTTGAAGCTCTAAGATTCTAGTTTTTAGATCTTTCGGTCGAATTATGATTTTTTAGAAAATTTACGGCTAAATTAGAAATATTCACGAAATGACTAATGTTAAGCATGACCTTTACAGTTCGATGTACCCAGAAGAACCCTGTGAAGTTTCATCTCGATCTAGCGAAACGTTACTTTGTTTCAGTCAAACTTTTGAAAAAAATTAAAGGGTCATGTTTTTGAGCTTCACTTCATGATTAAAATAGGGAAAAAAATGTTGAGGTTTTCTCACATTTTTACCGCAAATAACGTTTAAATTGATGAAAAAAAAAATAAAATAAAAATAAAAACTTTTGAAATTTTTTTCAGAGAATAAAAAAGGTAGTTTTGAAAAAAAACTGTTTTTGATTATATGTGCAAAATGTATTTCAATAAAGGAGACCTAGTACTACCTGCTAATTTTATTGCCAAAATATGATAATTGAATCAAATATATCTTGTTCTAAATTTACTTCAAATTGTTTAAATTGATTAATGTTTGTAACTGTGAAGACAATGAAACAATTATCCACGGATTTGGCATGATCTACAAAAGTATGATTCTTCACCAGCATATATTGAGCTCAATATTTAACCCCAGTGACGTGCGGTTATCAAAACCAAACCCCTTCTCATTATAAAACTATTATAACACTAGCTAAAGTTACATATTACAGTTTCGTTAAATTATGCAATCAATTTATTAAAAAATATATTCTTAACTTTCTCTAAGAAAACACAGTTTTACGGTAAATTAGCTTTAGAATTATGTACCATACGGTTAGTATAGAGTAAAGAATTAAATTGATATAAAATTTTATAATTAACAGAACGCAAATATTTTCAAAACTTTTCCTTCCTTCCTTTATTAATTCTAGAGTAAAATTTTTTACTTTGAACAGCGGTGTACCTACTATGTACGCCGCTGGGACTTCATAAAATAATGCATCAATTGAGAAAAGAATTGATTCATTTGGATTCAAAAGCTATCAAGCTTGTAGAACACCTGAGCAAATCAAATAAGAGATGATGAATTTGATAACAAAAACAGTACATTTATTTAATAAGTGGCATTTTTCATCATATTGTCCCACAAATATGTGGGACATCACCTGCAAGCAATTACAGTTATCTGCAATGCACATGTAACCATTAATCTGTAATCTAATGGAGACGTAGATATTTTTAATATTGATGGGGGTCCATTAACGCTGAACACATAAAAAGTACTCTTAGATACATAGGAATAAATTTATACGTAAAGTGTAAACAAATGGAGAAATCTACACAGGTTAAGCACACTCGTAGGTACACGTACCGAGACAGGTCAGAGAGTAAGACACTCCTGAAAAAACAGTGAGAAATATATTGCAAAGAGGACGACCTCTGCCACTACTATCAGTACAAACAAATTACTACTATGTAAGTAAACATTATTTACAAATTTCTAGCTCAGCAGTCTTTGGTGAACATCTAGGAACCGTCGAGAAAGTGGGCTAAGTGCTTTCAAATGTTTCCATACATTTTAGGGCCCTAAAAATTATTCACTTTAATGAGTCGTGTTAAAAACAGACAAATTATAGAGATTAACCTCAGAGATTGTAAGCTTGTACGGAGATGAATTAAAAAATAGACACTTACTTCTTAATTAACAAATTAAAGAAGTGTAAAGTGAAAAAAATTTAACATTTTCAACAATCAAATATGGGTAATGTAAAACTTATTTTTAAATACCTATTGATCTAAAACTTTTTTAAGAAGCAAGCTCATAATTCTGACTGTTTTTTTTTTAAGTAAAAACAGTAAATTGTAAATATACAGTAGTACCAGTGAATGTAGAGCCAAAAATAAGAGGATTGAAGTAAAAATACCTTTTTTGCTACATCAGTTAAAAACACCCAGTATATAAAGAAAATTCCTCTGCAAGAAATCTAATATGTCCATTTTGAGATTATAATAACGTGATGAATTATTCTGTGCAATATTTCATATTATTTTAATAAGTTTGTGTTTAACTATATTTATGTATGTTAGCAAATGATTATTTACTATACACTTATTGCAAAATACAAACGTAACACGTGTTCAAACATTAGATTAACTAGTATATTTTAAATAAGGCAGTCTATCACATACTTTCACTGGTGGTCAAAAGTTTAGCTAGAAACTGACGTAATAGTTCATTGGTTATTTAACAGTTTCACCGTTTCCTAAAAGTTCGTGGTGTTCCCAGAGAACATAAATGGTTTTAAATAATATTATTATTATAATAATATTAGTAATATCCAATAAACAGTAATCTTTTCAAAAAAGGACCCCGCACAAATCTTATGGAAATTGGGTCCCGGTCAAATTCGCTGAATTTTTGATACGTGATAGAGTTCATCATACTGGTCAATTGTCTCAATGGCCACAAAGCTCAAAAATGGATAGTTTGGCCGGTACAGAGCTTTAAAGCTCCGAATATCCTCCACGGATTTATGTATATGCGCAGTGTGTATAGACTTTTGAAATAGCCTATTTCATTTTTTTTATTATCTAGGTTTATATTTTTGAGGTTGCTGAATTCAGATCTGTTGTTAGATTTTCAAAATTGACAGTTGGCAGCTGTCAACTAGCTGTCAATTTGCTATAATAAAGCCAGAAACTTGTTTTTTTATGATTTATTTTTTTTTTTTTTTAGTTCGATAAGTTCAAAGACGATATCAAATCAATAACAATGACTATCGGCAGCTGTCATTTAGCTGTCAACAATTCTTCAAAGTCCGGTAATAAAGTCAAAAAATTATTTTTTGTTTATAACTTCAAGTTTTTTAGATAAGTGAATATAAATATGATATAAAATTATGTAGTCATCAGCTTACAGCTGTCAACAAGCTGTCAACTAACTGTCAAAATGCAATAATAGAGCAAGTAACTTATTTTTTGTGCTTAACTTTGTGGATAAGAAATCAAACATGATATAAGTTTATGACATCACTTTTGAACTCAGTGATCTAAGCAACTTAAAGCTTTTTAAAAAAAGTAACTTTTTGACTTTATTATTGCATTTTGACAGTTAGTTGACAGCTTGTTGACAGCTGTAAGCTGATGACTACATAATTTTATATCATATTTATATTCACTTATCTAAAAAACTTGAAGTTATAAACAAAAAATAATTTTTTGACTTTATTACCGGACTTTGAAGAATTGTTGACAGCTAAATGACAGCTGCCGATAGTCATTGTTATTGATTTGATATCGTCTTTGAACTTATCGAACTAAAAAAAAAGAAAGATAAAACATAAAAAAACAAGTTTTTGGCTTTATTATAGCACATTGACAGCTATTTGACAGCTGCCAACTGTCAATTTTGAAAATCTAACAACAGATCTGAATTCAGCAACCTCAAAAATATAAACCTAGATAATAAAAAAAATGAAATAGGCTATTTCAAAAGTCTATACACACTGCGCATATACATAAATCCGTGGAGGATATTCGGAGCTTTAAAGCTCTGTACCGGCCAAACTATCCATTTTTAAGCTTTGTGGCCATTGAGACAATTGACCAGTATGATGGGCTCTATCACATATCAAAAATTCAGCGAATTTGACCGGGACCCAATTTCCATAAGATTTGTGCGGGGTCCTTTAAAGAGTAAATCCAAATAGAACATGTTTTTAATGCCTAATGACTTACCACAGTAATACGAAGAAACATTTTTGGAACCGCTGACTTGCAGTTTTCATCAGCAGACATTGCTATTGTATTGATTGGCTATTTTTTGTACTCGTTATTGTATGTCTATTCGCAATTATTAAGACACAAACCAAACAAACTATATTTTCACAAGGACTGATGACAACCTACAGTTGAATTAGCAATTATTTTTGTTAACTACAAAACACTTTAATCAATAAAGAGGAGGGCGCGCTATCTACGGCCTCAACGGTTCCAGAAGTTCTCAATAAGTTTTACCAATTTTTACTGGATACAATATTTTCAGTATTTACATATTATATGGGCAACAGCCCGAGCTAGGACGGCCGCTATTAAAGCATTGTCGTCGCGACTCACAGGCAGCATTGTGGATGCCCACCGATTATGATTGTTCTCTCCGGTACAATTCGCAGATATTTATTTGCCGTTGTTAAGGTATAAAACGAGAAAGGTGAAATATACAAGCGTGTAAAATATGTGAGCGCTACACGCATAGTACTGTATAGGAACTAAATTGAAGCTTCACACAATAATTTCACAGCGAACGTATTAGTAATATATTATTGGAAGCCATATTTTACGGAGCCGGCATGGCCGAGGTGCAATTGTGAAATCTGTTATTATTTTTCAGCTCGGGCAGGTGAGAAATCGATTTGCAGATCATTGGCGTTTGTGTTCTGTATCATTTGCAATGGGCTCTCGCCGAGCGAGGGAGTCTTGAGAAGCTTTTTCTTTCAGCGCTCATCAGATGTTGAAAATTGGGCAGTCTTATTTTTTTCTTCACCAAACTAATGTCCAAGATATCTTTGAAAAACCGCAACTGACCAGGAACGGGTTGACAAAAAACTAGAGTTGACAAAGAACTAAGAATGGAAAACACCGAAAAAATTTACTGCCATTTGATCAAAATTACTTTCCGTGTTCTTAGATTTCCGACTGACACGATCTGTCAATTCAGAGACGTCCATGCTTCGTCTGTGCTTGTTGTTGTATTTATTTGTGCTCGCCGATTGTGTTTTTATTTGAATGTATCGTTAATCTTCCAATCTATCGTTAATTTTCCAAAGAATCAGTTATCTGCTAGTTTTGTAGTAAGGAAGCAAATACTGACTGACTTCATTACACAAGTAGACTGTCTACATAAAATTTCTGTGGATGAAAAGGAACGCTCATATTTTATAACGCGAATTATTTGAATCAGCGTTTTAATTCGAGCCGCAGAATCGACGGTCTCTTGCTGCACTGGTGGATTTAAAAGGCGTGAATCGCGGGGATAATGAATGTAGGTTTTAAGTTTGTTAACACGTCTGTTTTGCATGCATTTAATCGTTGCGGAGGCCGCAACTTTACAACTTTTCGTCTACCGCAGCCTTCTTGTTTCAAGAACATTTTACAAGACATGCGCTTCATTAGTTGCCCGCTTACAAACGACCAATGGCCATTCCTGATAAAGCCCGTCGATAAGGGGGTATTCGATTTTTAATAGTTCTCGTTGCCTCTCATTATTGCAAGAGGAATAATATGGAATCGATTTGACCATCTGCCGAGTCCACATCAGTGGATATAGTCGGTGGGAACTGGAAACGTTTTGCTCGATACATTACCATGTAAATTTAAAGGTGATATAATAAAATAAATTCAAAATGATTATTATTACCCAAATAACGCTATTAATAGCAGCTAAAGGATGATGGACCCATTAATTCTTGTTTGTCCGTGCACGTATGCTGATTTAACCAAAAGTTTTTAAAATAAAATATCTGTTTTCTTATTGATTTCGGTGAAAGATATAAAGGTTTATTTATATAACTGACAAAATTATATCCCTTACTAAAATTTGAGCACCATCATTCGTATGTAGGGATGAATTTTTGTTAATAATTTCGTTTAGAGCCAATAAAGTAACGTTTGTAGTACACTAATGCAAACAATTTTCCGTGACTTTTGACAGACTGTATTTAGGTGAAAAATGGTCGTATCGCAAATTAATAAAAAAGCATTTTGAAGCTCTAAGATTCTAGTTTTTAGATCTTTCGGTTTTAGCTACGGTTATCATGCAATTGTAAGAAATAAAGCGACAACAAAATTTTGCAAATTTTCTTCTTTTTTTCTGAATCTACGGACTTTTTTCAGCTAAGTCATTGCATGCACCAGATAGCTTGTTTATTCAGCTTCAATTTCCTTTTTTTAAATTTCAATACGGCCATTTTTCATCGATATATCGGACTTTTAATGGAAAAAGGATCCTATTGTCTTCAATTATTATCGATATCTCGGCGACAAGTGGTCGTACAGAGAACTGAAAATTTGTTTTCATCAAAAATGCGAATTTTTAGAAACATAAAAAAGGGTAATTTATGGTTTTTTACAAAATTCACGGCTAAATTAAAAACATTCACGAAATGACTAATGTTAAGCATGACTTTTACAGTTTGATATACCCAGAAGAACCCTGTGAAGTTTCATCTCGATCTAGCGAACCGTTTCTTTGTTTCAAGCAGTCAAACTTTTGAAAATAAATAATTGGTCATGTTTTTTGAGCTTCTTAAACACTTCATAATCATGATAAAAATGGAAAACACATTTTTTTCGAGATTTTCATACACATTTATCGCTAATAACGTTTAAATTGATGAGAAAAAAAATTTTTTTTTTTTTCAGAGAAGAAAAAGAACTGCTTTTTAAGTGACTACAGACTGCACAAAAATTAACTAGAAATTTGTCTCAAAAAATGGTATGAAACGGGATCTGATTTTAATATAATTAAAAGTTGATGAACAGAAACATATGACGAAAAAGCCGAATCGTGCTGGAAACAATTGGATTTTGTTTTCTTCAATATCCGGAAGGTTTTAAAAAAAAAACAAAAAAAAATCGAAAAATTTCTAAACATTTTTGGATAGTTTTTCGATTTTTTTTTTCAATTTAAACGTTATTTGCGGTAAAAAATATGAGAAAAACCTCAAAATTTTTTTTTCCATTTTAATCATAATTATGAAGTGTTTAAGCTAAAATTTGCAACATTTTTGTCGCGATATTTCTTAGAATTGCATGATAACCATAACTCCTAAAAAATTTCAACCGAAAGATCTAAAAACTAGAATCTTAGAGCTTCAAAATGCTTTTTTTTAATTCCCGATACGACCGTTTTTCACCTAAATACAGTCTGTCAAAAATCATCGAAAAATTTCGGAAATTTTGACCCTTTAGTTCTTTGCATTAGCATAGTTTGTATTCGTAGTAAGCAAAATAATACAAAATAAATAACTATGAATGTTTAAAAAAATGATGACAATTCGTACTTTGGAATGTTCAGTTTCTTCTATTGTAATACAGAACCAATAAATTTGGTATATTAATAATAATCGCAAATATCAAGAGTTGACGTTTGATCGCACCTCTTGATGGCTCCGCTAAGTTTCACAAATTTTCATAGTTCGGACGCTCTTGGATATCGGACAGATAAAGAATAACAACCGAAAGGATTCAGGCTAGATAGGACCACTAGTAGGCCTAAATAATTCAATACTTCTAGTAAGAGAAAGAAGATTTTTGTCAAAGATCAAAGAGAAGCAATATAAATCCAAGGAAAACGAATTATTTTAAGATGTGACAAGGGCTTAGAACTTCCTTAACTGCATAAATGATTCGTAGGTAAAAATGAAGAACCGGCTAATGATTTCAAACCACGAACTAGAATGTCACGGAGCAGACACAGCAAATGTGTCTAAATACCGGCCAAAGGGTTTAATCATTAAGTTTTACATTTTCTTGAAAAATTGGTAAAACAGATAGATTCTCTTTGCATCTTTTTAGAAGATACATCTAGTCCAAAGTCTTTCTTGCCATAATTTCCACTGATATTTTTTTCTCTTCCTTTCTAAATCAGTATCTCTGATTCAACCACTGATGTGGTTTTATGTTCATTCCTTTCTATCTTCCTTATTTTATTTGTCCTATAAATTTTATAACAATTTCAAAAACATTTAATTGCCTTTACTGACAATGTTTGGGTGTCAAATCACTCGGTATTATTTTACAAACCACTACGTAGATTTGTTGTGTAAACCATATGATTGCAGTTGGGCGTCTAATGAGAATGATTGATTTCGATGAAAGTGTGAGAAACGGAGATGATGCATAAGAGGTGGGCAGGTATCTATCAGAGATTTAGACCGTTAACAGACATGTCAGGGATAAACACGTCACGTGTAAAGTGGTAAATGTTAACGCATGCACTAGTTTTCAATCTTCTGTGGACCTTACTGCTCTTTAAGTCGCATAGTATATGTTTGTTTCCATTACTTTACATGTATAACCAAAATCGGGTGAGTATAATATCATACAACTAAAATTAGGTGTTCATTTTGTTGAAACTCTACTGTGTGATGTCAATAATGTGACCAATCTAAACCTCAAGTCACTATTTGTGAAGGAAATGAAAAGCGTCCACTTCTAGTAACACTACACTTTGTTTTTCAATAAACTTTACATGTACTGAGGACATCGGGCTAAGAATCGCGGTAAATACAAAACATAAACATCTTCACAGACCATTTAACAACACAGATTTGGAATCCGTTAACTGAGGATAATCGTGTGAGAGTCTGCCGCATCCTGCTGTAATTATGTTCCTTTGATTTAACCGCTGTCGAAAGTCGGGAGAGGGAAATATTACTGACGGTTTCAATTTACTCCGTTGTGCTAATCTATTACTCGGGTCCGTTAAAAGGGCATCAACCAGTACACTGGACCTTTGAGATTACGTTACATTACTTTAAGGGAAGAACATAATTACGATATCGAATATTTCCGTAGTCTTAAGTTGGATACTACCCTCAATGTTTTAGATTCAAATCCAGTCCGTAAAATTTGCAGCCAAATCATATTTTCGGTTATTCTTCCAAGGATAAGCTCAACTTTGTTAAACTTCAGGGAATATACTCGTCTCGAAAAACTGTTCGGATTTATATTTCTTCTCTATAGAACCCTGGGCAAAATCTTAACTTTCTCTCTTGCTAGAGTTTTAGTGCTCTACAACTGCTGTGTGTGTTTGTCCTGTTTAAGTACCTGCTTCTAATATTAGCAATATTTGCCGTTATCAGTAAGAAACACCAGTTTTACGTATTCCCGCATACTATGGCACAAATGACTCTAAACATGTGTTCTGCTATGCCGCTAACAGAGTCTCTCAGATCACGTGATTAATCTGACTGATTGGGGCAATACAAGCCAGTGTAAATTTACATATTTATTCGAGTAATTACATCGAACATTTACATTTTTTGTATATAAAAACTGCTGCGTATATGTAAAAAAGTATTTTCCATCTCGTGCAGAGCAATTTCGGCTCGAAAAGACGCAAATGGATTCGAAAAAATCCGCCCAAATTGCTAATCTTCGCGGATTTGCTACACTTTCCGTACGTGCCTGCAGAACTGTGTCAACACACGCTAAATCTGTTTGCTATTCAGTGTGGAGAAAAGCATTTAATATGCTTGAAATTGCCGGTAATGTAAGAGCCCCAGCCCGCGGATTATTATGTAAATATATGCAAGTTTGATGCGGTAGAACTGTAACACTCGCGGACACGCCGTGACGAATGCGTTTCGATCTCGACGATGGAACATCATGATCACCGAGATCGTGATAAGTGAGAATTTATGTTTAATAGTTTTTTTTTTCAGCCGGGCCCGATATGAATTTAATGAATGACGCCGCTACCGAATTCGCTTTGAATTAAATAAATTGTCAACGGGATTTTTATGGACTCGGTTTAATTTACAGCGGGGTTTCCCCCTCCCTTCTCAGGACGCGGCAGGTAAGATTCGGTCATCTCTGGGAGGCGTCTCTATGATTTATAAATGTTGAGATTACAGGCGTTGAAAATAATAATCTGGAGTAACTCAATTTCTTGGGGTCGAAGGACCAATGGGGGAAAGGACGGCATGCGACAGCACGACGGTCTGGATTGTCTCGAAACGTCATGCCATGCCTTAGATTCGTGACGTCTCGCGTGACGCTTCGACCGTCGCATTACCATGGAAACCGACCCGCGGCCACTCGCCGCAGTAAATTTGCGGGAATGCCGCTGAATAGGTAGCTCTGTTGTCAGTCTCGGGGGCTTCAATCACACGTGTTATTACTGTGCATTTCATTTTTTACCCTCGACACAATGGTCCATATATTACGTCATAGGAGCAGCCGGTATTCGCTTCTGCGGCTTGTAGCGCTCGCGACTGATGTTATTAACGTGGCGGCGGAGACATACAATTAAAACCGATGCCGTGCGGCAACAGTATATCAATCAGGGCGAGACGGGCGGGCACTAAAACCATGGTTTATCTCCCAGTCCATTGGAAACGAGACTAATACCGTTTGGCAACATTAAGAAATGCGTCAGAAGGAAAAATAAATACAAAAAATAAAGTTAAAAGTACGGCAAATTGATAATTCAAGACTGACGTGTCTGTACTCAGAATGAAACTTAAGGAAAAGAATGCAACCAGCGTTGCAAGTGTGTTAATTCTTTTACTTATCCTTCTAGGATCAAATTAAGGCATTCCCAAAGAACTATGTAACTACCTTATTTCGAGCTATTCAAGAACATCTTAATTTTATCGCCTTCTAAACGTCGACCAACAGTGAGTCCAATTAAGATCCGGATGGTATGAATTTTGACCATAACTTCGTTGTTCACAAAAGGACCAATTAAAGAAGCTTCATCGAAGTCATCGAATACAAGAATAGTTGAGGCAATAGTGTGAATAGATGGACCTTCTTCTTCCTTAAGTATCAGTTTTATGAACATACTTAAGGAGCAGCTATGGGCCTACCCTTGTCTCTAGCTGGCAAATATCGACGTGGAAGCCTTCAATAGAAAGCAGAGTCAGCAACTCTGAACCAAAGTGCTCTAATCCAAACGACACCTGAACCACACCAATAGAATACTTTCGGACATCAACTTCACAATGGAGATGGAAGAAAGTGGTACCCTGCAGTTCCTAGACATCCCTATCAAGAGAAAACTTAGGGCACAGGTTTTACAGAAAGCCAACCCTCAGGTACAGACAGTTGAACGCTGCTAAGTACCACTACCACCCAGTCCAGAAACAAGTTATTGTCAATAAATTAGTTCATCATTCATTATCTGCGATCCTGAACCCCTGTACAAGGAACTACAGCACATACGATCTGGTCTTAGAAGAAATGGTTCCACGAACAGGAATATTGAACGAGCCATCAGAAGGATACCCAATGTACGAGGATATACTGATTGTGAGACACTATACCATCTACAACACCAAATCCACGTGTTGAAAATTCTTTAGAAAATATCTTCATTTCTGGTGGTATTAAAACATCTGAAACAGCTCCAGGGAATGGATGGAAGGGTAGTTTTTAAGAATTTTTAAGGGTTGAAAAGTAATTAAATTTCATAAATTATATTAAAAAACATGAAAGGAACTTTATCCAACATATGTGAACATGAATTGAATTTCTGCAATTTTCGCATTTTTTTTTCGTACGAGGGTACTTTTCACCCCCAAATAGAAAAAAGCACACATCTAGACAATATAAATTTTGAAGTGAGGAGTCAGATGAGCTTGTATGCAAATTTTCAGGAAAATCCACGCTATCCGGAAAAATTGAGAGCCTTTACCTTATTTTTGCCTTCAGTGACTGGACTAAATATGTTTGAATTGCAATAAAAACGTATTAATACAAAAATGTAAATAATTGAAAACATTCCCATGCAACCATAGGTTTTTATTGAAAAAACAAAGTCTTTGTTGTCATCTAGACTTAGTGTTTATGTTATTCTTCGTTTCAATATTACTACATTCTCATTAAAATCAACTTTTCAGTTATTAGACCACTTACTATTACTTCTTGCTAGTAATTCTTCGTACACACAACGATATATTTTAATATCGCTTTCACTTGTCATATTCTCTTTGACACAAGTGCAGGAAAAAAATGAAGTGCTGCTTGTGTCTGAATTTGTACGATGTTTTAAGGTCTTGACCCAAGAAAGGTTTCAAAATTCTCTTATACTACAACAAATTTGACATGAGTGACACCATAAAAGAATTTACAATGAGAAAATCTAGAAACATTAGTTGAAATGAAAGTGTGTGAGACCCTCACAAATGTTCTTTTAATAAAAGGATTAATCCTGAATGCAGAAAAATGCTGAATAATTGTTTCGATTGAAAATCAACTTTTTTGCAATCATCAAAGAATATGTAGATGGACAATAATTGAGTTATATTTCTATAGCTATTTCTGTTCCTTTCAGAATGTATACCACAATTATTTGGATAGTTAGTTGGCATTAACGAATTGGCGTTTTGTTGAGCTAATGTTAAATTGCTGTAACCGTAAATGAGGATGGGAGTGATACTAGAAGAAGCCATGCTCTCATGGAACCGAAACACACATCGGGATTTATTGTAGATTTGTAATTATCTCGAAAACAAAGAAGTTAATTCAGTTTACGGCTGATGTATGACGGTGGTGAAGTAACTAAAAATAAATTGAGGTGAAGGTGAAGTAATTACATTAAATTGTTTATGATGAAAGTAAGTGGTATATCGAATGGGCTAATCTAAGTTATAACCGTCGCTGGTGTACACACACGCTGGGGTCGAAGTAGCGTCTTCATCAAACAACCGCGTTGTTTATGGTATTCACCGGTACGGTTTCGCGGAAATCACGGATCATACCCGGGGGACCGATAACTCTCTGGCTGCGAGACAACACCCAACCATGTAGGCTGGGGATCCATACCTCTTGGTGATGTTCCATTATTCTACAATGTGTCCCAAATTCCACGAGCTTTGATAACTCGGTTGTAAATTGTCGGACTTTGCGAAACCGGAATTTTACTGGAGGTCTGACCACATTTAGTAGCAGAGGAACGTGAAGCATGTGAAGATTTTTTAAGGTCCAATGCAACGCGTTCAAAAAGTGGAATTCATAAAGAGATTAATTGAAACGAATCTTTTCTACAATACAACAAAAATATATCCATAAATTTATATCCCAATTAACAATATTACATATCTACATCTCTCTGTAGTGCCACCATATATCTGTTTCAATTTTTTCATAAAATTTTAGATCACCAGCTTAAAGTAAACGTTTTGAATACCCGCAAGCATAAGGGAGCTCATTAATGGAAAATAAAAACAGCAATGGTCCTAAGTTGGAACCCTGAGGCACCCTAGAATTGGCATCATACTTATATCGCTTCTGTTATTATTTCTCTTTTGAAAGCTGTTTCATTTCCCAACAAATAAAGAGAAAAACTCCATTTTCGACGGCACACTGTACAAATTGAAACGCGAAAATACAATTTTTGTTTCAATTTTCGTCATTTTGGAGAACTTGGAGCTTTCCTGAGCCGTAGGATATGGTCAGCTTTCCGTATTCCGAAGGCATCGCGTCCGGCGGCAGGCCTCGACTATATCTACATAAATCAGATGGCCGCTGGTACACGTTGAGGATGGTGTCGCCTTTGTGCATTTGCAAAACCTAATTTAAATACAGGATACGGCGCTCACTGATATTCCAAGCGGGCTTTATTAAATTTATTTAGTTAAAATTCATCCGGGACAGACAGAAGTGTCGTCACTGTGGTATTGTTCTTTAAAATCGTATTTGTATGCATAAATTGTCCATTGAATTAGAAATGGCCTATCTGGTGGAGTACGTAACGCTTCGAGTTAGATTGCCGAGTGAAGAAATGTGGAGTACAAGTTATCTTAGTAAAGATTTGTGTTATTAGACTCATTATTAAATTGTTTATTTGTAACAATCCAATAACGTAGAAACAGACAGTGTAATTAGACAAGGGCGGATCTGTTTTGAGGTGGATATGAGAGTGGGCAAGCAATTTTTTTCTGGATTACCTTCAGTACAACTCACGTAATAAAAGTGTAGATCCCTAGATCTGGGCGAGGTCCGGAACATTTTCGAAGTTTAAAAAAATACCTATTTTATCTGAGTTTTTTACTTATATCTTAGAACCTATAGATTTTGGAAGAATATTGAAGAGAAAGAAAGTTTTCGAATTGAATTTTGCATAATATACTGTAAGTTAAAATGTTTAAATTTATTACCGATGTTGCAAAATGGCAATAATTGATGAACAAAAGGCAAAATAATCGAGTTTTTTGAATAATTTTTTTTAAATATTTTAATTACTCCGAGAGTATTCCAATTTTGGTAAAAAAACTTTAGAGTATAATAAAACAACACATCAAATTTCATTAAAATCAAAAAAATTAAAATAAAATCAATAAAATTAAAAATTAAAAATAAAATTTTCGAATTTTCAAAATAAAGCATCTAGACACTTTAATTTCATTTCGAATTTTTTTTTTCTAAATTTTCTTCAAATAATTATTTTGCGAAAACTATAGAACCGATTTTAATGAAATTTGGTGTGTTGTTTTATTACACTCTAAAGTTCTTTTAACCAAAATTAGAATGCCCTCGGAGCAATTAAAATATTTTTAAAAAATATCCAAGCAACTTGATTATTTTGCCTTTTTTTCATCAATTATTGCGATTTTGCAACATCGATAATAAATTTTAACATTTTTAATCTACAGTATATTGTGCAAAATTCAATTCTAATACTTTTTTACCACTTCAGTATTCTTCCAAAATATAAGTAAAAAAACTCAATAACAATATCATTAATAAGTATAGAAACTAAAAGGAGTAACAAGATAGAGCCCTGAGGTACTCCAGAAACAGTCTGAATTTCGACGAATATAAAACTAAACATAATTTGTTTCTTAACCCAGTTAAACATTGAGGTTATACCAAGAAGAATAATAATTCTTGATACGAGAAATAAATTTAGTTCACACCACTGTAAACTTTAAATCAACTTTTATGGATCATTTTCGATATATTATCTGTAAATATGGCATGTCTCGACTGCGTCTTACTTCGTTATTGGGATTTTGACAGCTCTTTCCGTATTTTACGAGTGCTTCACTTCTGTTATTACAGTTGTAAAAGAAAATATCCTCACACCTCAACTTGTGCACATCAGTTTAAATCATACTTAACTAAGAAAAATTGTTTTCTTACATGTAAATTAGTAACTATAATTATAATGTCTGAAGGCAACTAGAAACCTGTTGAAGAGGTTGTGTTTTTTCTTTCTACTTCGAATGAAACAGTTCTAATTTTGAAATACCCATTAACCTTTAAACCACGTTTAAAAATATCACTCCACACTTTTATTTTCATTCGGCGCCTGACCTTTTTGACACTGTTTATTCGTTTTTATAATTCGTCCGTTCCATTATTCACACCTAAACTAATTTATATCAAATCGAAATTTTATTCAAATGTACGACAGTCGCAGCGAGCTGTAGTATTACCAATGGGATGATTAATTTCAGCAATATATACACGACAATGGAAAAGTTAAGAAACATTGGCCTAATTTAACGAATTTTAATAAACGGGTCGTTAATTCGAGAACCTCCGTCCTCAGGTGTGCATCATTTGAATGTGAACATCATGAAACTCTTTTTACACCTACCCACACACGCATTCTGTGAAGATGTAGTGTTCGAATAATAACTTAGATAAACACTTGAGAACAAACAATCTATTGTCGTTGAAATATCCTTTTTATGTGTTGCATCTTATTAGTTATTAATTTGACAACAATGTTGAAGTAATTGCGTTGTTCCTTACAAAATTTAAAATAACGTTGATGAAGACAAACCAAGTTTATCATCAGAAGACCTATGAGTCAGATATCTACAAAATAATTACTGTCTTGAAGCAGTAGAACTCTATTGAAAATAGAAGACAACATTCTGGATTGACAAGACGTTTTTACTCGATTTAGGGTCCGTTTAAAGAAATTTTTAAGAAAGACATGTCGAAATATTAGTAAAAAATTCAGTATGAAATTTTATATGGGAAATTCCTGCCGGCAATTTTTTTATTGTAAAATTTACGTCTCACGGCCTGTGAACGAGTTCAGTGTTTATAAATTTTAGCTCACTGTGAGGTTTTGGATTGAGTTTATTAAGCCAGACAGCATTTTCGTAAAAGATAAAGCATACGCTCTCTGTTCGAATGTATAAATTGTTTGTATGTATCAAATTTGGCACGAAATTTTCACAGGTACGTTGACAAATAAACTGAGATGTGTTCTAAGGACGATGAGGTTCGTACAGAAATTGTTTTTCTCATTTTTATCATCCACCGGCATTAATATGTATGAAATTACGTGAGCAGCATCTAAACCTTAACCGGTATTGGTCGAAAGACACTAAACAATTATATCTAGCCTCAGGTGCGCAATTAGGAACAATGTGCAAATAACACAATATGATAATACCCAGCCAAGACCAATAGAAAATTCACTTTACGAGTTTCCACTCCCAGTTTCGAGATCGACTGTGTGTACTTTGTCGTGTCCAACACGAATATTTCAACTTACACCCGATAAATCTCGAAGAGTAAACAGTCATCGTGTGTACAAATATTGGCGGTGCCGTGACATGGTGATCGCACTGCTATAAAAATTGTTTAGTTTTCGCAGGGTACGAGGTGCGAAACGTGGGCGACTTTTTTGGCATACGCTGGCGCAGCAGAAGGCGCAAATTGACGGATTTTGATGTTTGTGTGTCCCACGGACTTTTTACTGTAAATAACAGCTATGAAATAGAATAAATAACACTATGGAATAGTTGTATATAGTACAAATTTGAAGACGTTCTAAGCAGATATCCCGAGTTGACGTTCGATCACACTGCAGGCTGAAGCTGCAAGAGTTCTACAGTAGTCTTCGCGCTGCATTCTGAATTTTCGCCTTCATCTGAAACTGAAACATAAAAGACATTTTTTAAAAAACAAATTTAAGTAATTAAATTTGTTTATTTTGAAATACATAAAATTCTGGTTGGAGAATATCTACCACGGTGGCGTCTGTAGACGGTAGAACAGAACTGTGCCCGCCATACTCAAGCCATACCGGACCGAAGCACAACGGATGGTTCCGAGAGCCATGCTGCGTGCTACAGTTTAATTACAGAAATGCTAGTCGAGATGGAAATGTGCTCCATCAATTGTGCCAGCTATAAATACGCCTGGCGTTTCTATTATATGCAAATAAATGTTGTTCAAATTGTAACGTACAGCCCGTGCCGGCTATACGTTACGGGGCATGTTACTCCAACATTGAAATCGTTACGTCTGCCTTAACCCGCCACATACACTGAGAAAAATGTACCTGTGATTTTTATAGGCATCAGTCGATACCCAGTTTGATCTGCTGAGAGATCTTGAAGGTTTGTAATATCAGATCACATTTTAATTAATATCGTTTTTTAAGGGATCTATTGTCAAGTACGACGGATAACAATAAACAAAACTGGGACTTTATTTTCACTGCATTTGTTAATTGCAGTGGAATACACGAAAAGCGTAAATTTAGGTGAAAGTCGCTTTCATATTTCCTGTATTTTGTTTTGAAAATGCTAAATGCAATTTTCATCCACATTAAATTCAAAGGAACACTTTTTTCTAAATCTCTTAAGATGTTGTTGAGGAAATGCATGTTTTCAATAACTTCTCAACAAATTTACTTAATATTTGTCAAACCATGCAACTAAATAGGTTTTTTCAGTGTATTTTAAATTGGAGTGCACCACATACATTGCTATAGAATTGTTGCAGGCCACCAATACACAATGGAGATATTCAGTTGCTACAATTCATTATGTTGCAAACCATACTTCGCATTATTAAGTTCATGAAAATTACATTATGTTCTATTGAGGTAAAAGTTAATAAAATATCTAGTTGGCCTTATTTTATTTTACTTAAATAGCAGCTTTATCGTCACATGTTTGTTATTACTTACTATTTAATATAAATTTAACAAACATGTTTCCGCTTTCAGATCTACAACAATGTAGATCAAGTAAAAAGAAATAATTCTATTGAAAAAAGTTGTTCCTATTAAATATTATGTTTGCTTAAAAACTTTATTTATTAAGTTGAAAGTTAAAGCTTGGTACAAGAAATAATTTTATGCAAGATGTTCAAAATACTAATCCAAAATTAGACACACAATATTTCAAGATTATTTTACTTTATGCAAATGATAATATTGCTTGTTGGACAGTGCCAAACTATAGATGTAACATTAATATTAGCAGATATCGGGAGACAATATTAAAATCAATAAAATTGAAAAATAATGTAGTATCGTAAATTTCAAATAATTTATTACGTGTCAGTATCACAAAAAATAGCTCTTTATGAAATAAATGTCAGATATAATTTATTAGGAACAACATAAAATCATTTCTAATATATGTCAAACGCCAAAAATTTGACTAACAAAATGGATGCAGCTGCAAAATGCAGGCTGCTACAAATTGGCTTCTCACTACATTGATCTCGGAAACGGTAAGAGGTACGAAGTTTCGTAATCAGGGGACCAACATTATATCTCTAACCAAGGCTAACATGATTAGTTTTCGCAAATATTTAAAAAAAAACGAAATTTTGGAAATCCGTTTTTGTTTCATGTCAGCCTTGTTTGAGGTGATATTGAAAAAAAGAAGAACACTTTCTCGTGGCCACTTTTTACCCTCTATCGAAAGGTACAATCAATTTTTATATGTAACGTTTCATCTCTCCAGGACCATCATCAACTTTATTTTTTTAAATACGACCCTGGAAATTTTATTACATTTTTTGCAAGCCTACATTACCCTCAATACTGTACTGCCTCAGCCTGAACCAGATTCAGACGTTTTGTCTCGGAAAATTCATCTTCAGTGTATTCGTTCCAAATTTATCTAAATCTTTTATTTAGATTTCTTTGTTTATTGAATTATCGTGTCATTAGACCCTGTGAAATCCATCTAGTTATTTAAAGTATTACCAGTAATTATGACAGTAACTAATAGCAGCTATATTTTCCATAAACAGTTCTCCATACAACGAACAAACAGGGACCAATTCTTACCAGCAGTCGTAGATAAACATTACGATTGCAAAATTATTAACGGCGATACTTTGTAGCACAGAATTGTCCTTTAGACTTTTTCCAATTTCTAAATAACACTGGTAAGAATTATTGTAGTACGCGAGAAACACACCTATAAAGCAATAAATCACCCGCCTTTTTATAAGCCACTTCCAGCAAATTATTTATTAAAATGAGTACGAACAAAATTGCTGGGCACGAACTCGAACACTTCCTCTCTGGAGTGGCGAGTGCTCTCAGCACAGGCATGGGCTCAGGATTAACAAAATATACCCGTCGAAATAACTTAGGACGTCCATAAATCATTGTCTGTAACGAAAATTGTTCATGGAATGTCCTCCACCGAAGTATGGATTGGAAACAAGAAGCTTTTATAGCTTCTGTCATATTTATAATGTAGTAAATATAATTTGTGGTGCTCTAAGGATAGTTTGATACAAATGTGAAACGTCGAAACATTTCGTTGATTGACCGGTTGTAGTATGGAACAATTTTTTGATGTTTTCTTGTGTGAAAAATATTATGGTCTTTACTATTTTTCCAAAGGACATAGACATATTTTTCCACAAAACTGTCATAACATGATGGCATATATTTCTATTTCCTAAGTGTCAAAAAGACACATATCGCTTGTTTCAATAGTATGATTTCTGAAAACTTGTTTCAGTTGAACAAGTTTTATATGATTATTATCAGCTACCACTATTTTCTCTGTTTGAAAATTGCAACATCTAATGACGGATACAGTGTTCTACATTTGTTTGCCTAGCATATCTGCCACTTGCTATTGCTCACACTGAAACTTTCAATGAAAAATCGAATTATCGACGGCATTCAATTGCAATTTGTTAGGAGCGCTTGAAGATCGGGCCGATCCAAACCCTCCATTTTCTGTTATTATTGATTGCTCAATCATATCTCGTTGTTAATCTAAACGAAATCAATCGGTGAAGGCTTGTTTACGCATAAAGTGAGCATTAGCGCGATGAGAACATGATTATGACAACTAATCGCTACCTTTGGGCGTAAAGGCAATAAATAGTGTTTGCTTCAAATCTTTAAATAATGTGTTCCACATAACATTGTTAAGAAGCTGTTAATTCATTTTATCTTCTTTCACCATAAATAAAGAGGATATCCGCTAATCTTACATTGCTATACATGAGCTACGAGCGTAAGCTCGTTTCTGAAAATACTACCCACTTCAGTACCAGTAATCAGATCTGTAACAAGCAAAGACGCTAGCCAATCTGCACGCAGCCTTACGGAGCTAAATTGCCCATCTGTACTCACCTGCCTTGCACTTTGATGGGCTGTCAGTGAGATATCACTTAGAATTTTAGCACAGGCACGATAATGATTACCTGAGACGCGAACAGTAATATCGCAATTTAGAAGGTAATTATGCTGAAAGGATTCATCTCTTACCTCGGTAATTGCCGGTTGGCCTAGGTTTCTGTTAATCGTATCATTCGAAAATGCCGGCTAATTGTTAGTCAGTGTAAATAGCAGACTAGTAATTAATGATTTTTTTTGCTATGATCGTGTGTATCGTGCTTGGATTTTATTTGGACAGAAAGAGTATAAACACTGGTTAAACGTTTAAAACTTAGAACTGAACAGATCGTGACAGCATTTTGAATAGTCACAGACGTTGAAAGTCAAAACAAGCAGACTTGTATTTGTCCTAAATTGAGAAAAACAATTTTTTTTTGTCAATTTTTCGACTGGCAAAGCAAGTCAATATTGGGACACCCTGTATATGATTAATTCTAAACCCGACATACCAATTCCTTTTCATTTTGAATTATAACTGTTTTATTTTATAAAGAAGACATTTATGGAGGTATTGAAATTCCGTAGTCTCATGGCTACCTTAACGACCGTTTAAACTGCAATAAATTTAAATAAATTGGCCAAAACTATGAAGACTAGTGATTAAAAAGAGAAATGGTCATATCAAATAACAGAATACAGCAGCTAAATGTCTCCGGTATTCCATCTGTACAAAGATCTTAATAACGTGGCAGGCCATATCATTTTACATATTTTTTTCCAGAATTCGGAAGAGAAACCCATAAGAAAGCTCTGAAAAAAACGGTAATGTACTTATTTAATATAATATTTCATTGAAAGTAATTAAAAATTTATTCTAAGATATTTATATTATTATTCTACTTGTGTTGTGTTGATGAGGACAAAGGAAGGTCAAAATTTCACTTTAATATATCATGTTCGTTACCTACATTCATACTTTTGTCATTAAATATTCTAGATCAGGGAATTTAGTATAATAATATACTAACGACAGACAATTGAATTTAAATTTTGTACTAAAAGAAGTGCTATTGCTTGAAGGCCCATAATTCTGTTAAACAATGATTGTTTTGTCAATAGGCCCTCCTTAGAAGTCGAGAGCATTTTTTGTAATAAACCAAACATTAAGTAAATACATATTTCTATCTTACAAAACTCTCCCAGCACTCTACAGTAATCGAGGACATACCTCAGTCACTTTCATTACAATTATTGTAATACACATAACAACAAACAGCACAATAAGTAACACTTAAAGCACATCTAACTTTTAGCGATAATTAACAATTAAGATGCTCATCTTCTAGGTGTGGCATAGGACTAGCTTTCAAAACGGCTTCCCCTGCAATTGCAGGCTCGTATTATAAGAACGGTCTTGACCAATAAACACGAGCAAATAACTAATAACTTTTAACTCTTGTCAAACTATTAAAAAGACTGAATTCTTTGTAAAAAAATTCGTAGGAACATTTTGGTAGTAAATTGAATATTACTAGTTTGTTAGGAATAATTCTCAAGTGCATTTTTACAAGAAAACTCATATATAGAAGGAATACAAGAACATGTATTAAAAATATTATGTTATGTCGGCAATAAAACTGTGCTGAGTCCGAACCTGTGCGTCTTCTAGGCACAATATTTAAACGGCCATCAAATTAGTCTCATCGTCAAGTGTAAGAACAACATACAATAAAATATTCAAATTACTACCGTCTCGAACTGAAATTCTCGGTAGAATAAGGTTAAGATAATGGTTTAGAAATTCAGAATGGAAAAAAATGCACTTACGGATTCTGGTTTAATTACGTCTTAAGGTATAAAGTATACCTGTGATAAAAACGAAGATTGAAGCCGCGTTAGATCATTTATTAATAAAATGATAATAAACCTAAATTGATTTAGTGTGGTTTCTCTGGGAAACTATACTTCATGGGTGACTCGTCAGGGTTCCTTGAATATTAGCTTTTTACTTTTAGTACACAGATTTTCTTTACGTTTTCGTTCACTATGGACTATTATTTGGTCACCAAAACGTAGAACATACATTGCTAGAAGCAGAGTTTGCAATTTCTTATTTCCACAAAATATGAATTTTTGGTCTGTACAGTGGTTTGATCAAAATTCTTATTAAAAACTAAAACAAGATGCTTCTCGAAACGTTAAAATCTTTACACTATGTAGCAAATATTTGATTAATCTAATCTAATTGAAATTTAAGTTACCCAGATCCACAATCTGAAGAATATATTTAGTACAGGTACATCCAATACTGTATCACAATAATCGGAGATTCAATAAAGCTTTCCTTCGGTTTGGTCCCAAATCAAACTAACTAACTAACTAAAATATTGTTTATAACTATTTATTTATCTTTTTTAGTAACTTCCACCATATTGAGAAAAAAATACACAAACCTTTGTGCCAAAAGAATGACTCAGGCATTGATTTTTTAGCTTAGCTTTGCCTGCAATTTTTTTCACAAATTTTTTTTTTTCCACATAGTCACGATGACCTCTGATGCTAAAACTTGGTTAATGACGTCATAATATTTGTCACAATTGCAAAATATACTTTAAATTTAATTTAATATAGAATTTACGCATTAAATTTTAATATTCTTATTTTTTATATTTTCAAATATCCTGTCAAAAATCTTCTTATAAATTCTACTTCGAAAAAATCAATTTTGTACCTACCTACAGCACCACACCCTTTTTTATATTTATATATAAATTCAAATTTAAATACCTATTAATATTTATTGCTTTTCTATAAGTTTCATATTCGTTCATAATCTTATTTTTTTTTTATCAAAACATCATTTTTCGGTAAAATGTATTTAATAAAAAAAATACTACAAAACATTGACTTTCTGATTCGAATTTCCAATCTTTCTAATATCAAATGACCTGCGGGGAACAATGCCATAAAACAACAACAAATGCAAGAAAACAGCATCGTCTATTCTTCCAACAACATATCTCTTCCCTGCGCCACTGCTTTAATTGACATTTATAGTCGCACGTCATTAAATTTTCTAATTTGCCGCTAACTTTGAAGACGTGTGATGTGTACAATATACACACCGTTTTACAGTCGATTATTATTTAATTACTCAATGATTTTTTATGTTAATTTAAATTATTTCGTAACGTCGTTGCAAAACAGCGAAGTGACACAGAAACCCAAATGAAAGCTGAATGGTGAATTATAACCGAACTAGAAAATAAATTTTGCACGCTGCTGCTAATGTTCTGTGTCCTGGATCAGTAGCGACTAACAACAAATCGTTTGAAAACGTAAATATACGGAATTGTCGCAAATAAATGTCATTAAATGCCAAAGGAACATCTCTGAAAAATCCAGAAATATTCTTTATGAAACAGCATAGTGCAGAACTTTTCAAAGCAATTGCTATTTAGGAGAGTTTAAAACTAACAGTACGCAACCTGCTTAATGCTGAGGAGCAGTTCCTAAGGAATCCGAAACGCCCGGAGAGAAAATCAATTACCCAATGTATCCAATGGAACAATCTGCCTTGGAACATTATTAGTTCAAATTGTTTCTGTAACAGAATAGTCCGTAAAGTATTAATTTAATTTTAATGCCGAGCTAATTGCCTCATAAGTCACGACTTGGCCGGACCCGCCCTTCGCCGTAACTAGCGAAAAAGGCAACGAACAATGTATAGTTCCAGAAATGCTGCACGCGGTTATTAATCGAAAATTTACAGATATAAGGTTCAGCCGTCGTGATCCTGTTGAGTTAGAAACCTCCTCGAATTTTTTATCTAGTTTATATGAAACAAGACAGGAAAAGAGACTACCCTCAACGTGCTTAATTGATAGAAGTAGGAAAACTCAGTTTTTTCTTTTTTTGGAAATTTTAGGCATTCGAAAGGTACCTAAAAATATTAAAGTTTACAAATTCAAAACCTAAACGTCATTGGCCTTGACTGCAACAACCAGTGTATCGCGCCATTTTTTCAACTTCGTGTAAACAATAAAAATTCTATTTTTAAGCTAGTAGAACATACTTATTACTTTATAGCAGTCAATTCGTTGACTGGGGGACCTACAAAATATGTCATATCATAAAATATAGTGGTTGTTTAAATAGTGCACCTATAATTACTTTTTACATGTAACTATGACTCGCCCTGTATAGAAAAGGAGGTCTAAATCTTATTTTGGTCTCAGAATTCTTGAGCAACAACTCTTCCGATGTTTTCATTTTCTATTCACTTCAATGGTTTAAATAAGGTCTCGTTTTATTTACATTTACAATAAAATAATTGACCGATTAATTTGAAGCTTCGTGGTTGGTTAAGAGTATATGTTAATAAATATTTTCTGTTATATCTTCATAACCGAAACCGAGCATAATTTGGACTGATAGGTATAAACTTTTTGTGTAGAATAAAATTCGCTACCTGTTTCTGATCGTAATAGGAACATAATCACTGCACACTTCATGAAGAGAAATGAAGCAACATCAAATTTTGCTCAAATCGTTTAACTGGGTTCTGAGTTAAGGAGAAAACAAGAAATAAAAAAACAAATTTTAACACCCTGTAACTTTTTTGTGACATTTTCGTTTAAGAAAGTTTGGTTAAATCGACACCATTTGGATTCTAAATTATAGCCTTGAAGTATCTAACATTCGTTAGATGTATTTTATACGAATACTAAGAAAAAAAATATAAAACGGCCTTTTTCTTGCACAAAATGCTCTAAAATAGAGACATGTCAACAAGGTGTATGTTAAATATTTTAGGCAAATTTTTTAGGAAATCTCGGAAAAAAAACCTTTGCTGTGCAAAACGACCAAAAAAAACGATGTGAAGTTTGTTTTAAATATTTTAGGCAAATCTCCTGGGGAAAATTTGAAATGACTTTCTTTACCCAAAGCGGCCAAAATTCAAAATGTGACGAAATATATTGTTGTGAAATGATAATATTTTCGAAGTTGTGTTTGTTTGTGTTGTGTGTTGTGTTCTTTGTTTTGTTTGTGTAAATATTTTTTTTGTTGTTGGACACAAGGATTGTTTTTTAAACAAATGATTGATTGGCTTGTGTTTATTTTTATTCGGGTAAGTTCTATAGTTTATTCTGCATCCTTTTTCTAGGTTTGATGCGATAGAAAAGTATTATTTATAAGTTATAGCTATATGTTTTGTTTATAGTGCACTTTATTTTTATTTTAGGTACCTGGTATTTGCTCACTTGCATTTTTCCTTGTTGAAAACTACGTAGATGTCCTGCATACCATTTATGGGGCCATTGGAAACCTCTATGGACTGCTTACAACTGGTAACGGAGATTTTCTTTTTGATGGCAAATTTCTTTTCTGGTAAGTTTAATTTTCTTACTTGACTATTTCTTTCTTGTTCAAATTTAAATTTATTGGAGCTATCTCTCTACTCTGCATTCTCCAAATACCCAAGCCGTAATCAATCAATACACTTTTGTTTTTCATCCTTTCTGGATTATGCTGGTCCTATTTTTGCTTAAGGTCCCTTCACAGAATTTTCAGTCCTTGGATGTCCTTTTTTAGCAACACTTTTTCACTACACTCCTTATGACAAATACATTTTTTACAAATGTTCTTTTATTTTAACATAAAATTCTATGATTAATTATTAAAATATTCCTTATTATACTATTTTGTTGTTGCTATAATAATAGTTAATTTTTATATATACGATCCAAAGTTGGGTCAGGTAATTTTTCATTCGTGATTCTTTGTGTACATTTCCAATTCGTTACAATTTATTCATTTTAGGCGAATCTCTTGGAAAGAAGGTGAAACTTCCCACCCGGAAACCGGGAAGTCACAGCCGCGAAACTCGAAGGCGAAACGCTCCATCCGACCGCCTGCCTAACTGGGGTCATTTTTCCCGTCCGTTGTTACTGCGGCTAGCGAGCGCGCTCCGATTTAATAACGGACGCTCGGCCCATCCGAGGGGGCTGGGGCCGAGCGCGTGGGCCGCGCCGCTCGCCCAACCCGTAATTATACGTATAAGTGTTTTAATTGTGGCCGGGCGGAGGTACGTGTCGTCGTGTCCGCCAGCTGGCGGCGGTCGGGGACGGCGGCCGCTGCGCCGGTCCAGCGCATCGCGGCCGCGGTAATGTGAGAGAGGCCAAGAGGTCAGCCGGAGTCAAGAGCCGCGTGCACGCCAGTCGAGCGGGGCTACACTCGGAAAAATGTGCGTTAGCGGTGGAGCTACGCGGCTTGCGTCCTGCCGTAATCGATTTAATTGGCCTGGAAAGAAAATTTACGCGTCGTTTGTAAACGAACTGTTCCTCTCCATTTTTTTGAAAAAAATTAAATATCTCGAAAACGGTTAATTTTAGGAATAGGGAAACTTCATAAAAGTCCACCCAAAATAACAAGTACACTGAAAGAAATGGGCTTATTAAACTGTTTATCTAGAATAATGTGTATAGCGCATATTAAAACTTTTATAACCAATATACAACTTTTATTAAAAAAAAGCAATCTTCTCCATACTCATTATTCAATCAGTTTAACTGGAAGGTGCTTAATACACCTTATGCATCTATGCAATAAAGGTTATAATGAATTACTTATACATTATTAGGTGTTATAGACTTTATATTCCAATTGTATAGTAGGGAAGATTTGTTGTATAAAGACCAGTATCCGAATTTGTATATAACAATTGTATTAACAGAATTATTCGTTCTTATACTGAATATGTTTCCGTTTTTAACGTGTAAAACGCATCTTATAATGGTTAAGTGATCGTCACCTCTCGGTGCATAATCGGTTATGATCGTTGTTAAGTTATATTCATAGTCTTGTAATAATAATCATATGTCAGACCCGAGAGCGAAGTGCGCCGACTCAATAAGAAACCTGGCTATTCCAGCCGCTGATTTAGGGTTCGCCGCACGAGCTCATCCCTTCTAAGATTTCAGTAGCATGCTATGCATGAAGCAGAACGGTACTCAACTATCTTATACAGTCCACTTTTATTGTCCATACATGTTCAATCATTGTCAAAATAAACACACAAAACCACAACGTCTTTATTATCTTTACTCAAGAAGAGAAAATACAACAATCGTAAAATTTCCGACAGTCCGCTGTGCATCGACTTACACACGTCTAGTTTGATGAAAATGGACAGTATATGCACATGTTTTGTGGGATACATGATCATATCGCGTTGTGTGAAATGGAAAATTATTATGTAAGTATCTAACTGTTTTATGGCTTGTAATTGTTTTGTTTTTTCAAATGTAAATCTTGTCTAAATCTTAAAAATTATTATTTTGTAGGTCCTATTAGAAATCGCTGATGTTAAGTTTTACATAAGATGGAGGAACAGAAGGTTAACGGTGACAAAGAAGAGCATGGGTATAAAGTCAATCAACCAGAGGAAATAAAATTATATGGAAAGAAGCTCAACCTTTCTGGGGATGCTTCATTCTTAAGGTGGAAGAGTTATAGTGCAAATTCTCATGTAATACAAGAAAATACGGGTGCATCGTTGCTAAGAAAATAAACTGGACAGTTTTGGGAGCGATTTGTCATCATTTTTAATGCTTAAAAGTATGTTTTATGTATGTTTACATTAGAACCTTAGCTTGTAATTACAGTTATCCAATAAAATTTCTGAAAACTTAATGACATATGTTTTTAACTCATACAGAGTATACAACAGTTTAATACATTTATTATTATAAAACTTATAACCAGTACTAGATGTTCTAATAACGATATGGAACACTTTAATAACAGTTATTGCTATTATTTCGTAAAGGGTATAAAAAACGTTGTATACTAGTTATACAATAATTTAATAAAGAATAAGGTTTACAATCACTATACAACTGTGCTAGCAATACGCGTTTTATATCCAATATTCACCTGTTTAACTGTCACATATAGTATACAATGGTCTTATAATGGTATATAGAATTCTAATAAAGAATAAAACGCATTTCTTTCAGAGTAGAATCCAAAATTGCAATACTATATAGGGTGTTCCATTTAAAATAAGTAAGTTGATGGCGACTTCCGGTACAACCGGAAGTGGTACGTGGACGCCATTATTTTAGTTGAGAAAGGCATGCCCGAAAACCCGGTATCCCAAATTTTCAAAATTAAAATCGAAGTAGTCTCTGAAATAATTCTAATGGGCCGTCACCGTAAGACACCCTGTATAGTGTCATAAGGGTAGAAAATGAGCATTAGTAGCCCGCGGATATTAACGGGCCACTAAAGCGTTTTCTGCATGTGTGACACACAACTTTTTTAGCATTAAACAAAACCAAAAAAAGGAAAAATATAACAAAAATCATTAATTTCATAAATATAAATTAATTTAATATTTATTTTAAGCATTTTGGGATATAAAAAATATAGCCTATGTTACTCAGGGATAATGTAGCATTCTAATGGTGAAAGAATTATCGAAATCCGTCCAGTAGTTTTTGAGTTTATTCGTAACAAACATACATACATACATACATACATACAAAAATACAAATCTTTCCTCTTTATAACATTAGTATAGATAATTTAATAAGACTCTTGAACACAAGCTTGGTCCATTGGAATTGTCTAGATTAACATTTATTAGGTCGTAAATATTTAATACTTTAGTTGTGTTATTTTCTCTAGTACCTACCTGACTGTTGTTTTGGGTTCGTTAGGATTTTTTGAGAAATGTGAATCTTATTCGATAATATATCTTTCTACAACTGCAGAAGAACGCCAATCTCCACGTGTTTTAAGTGTTAGTAAATCACTACCAAAGTTAGCTAGTAGTGTTGCGAAACTACGGCAGAAGCATTGTCCTGTATATGTATTAGGTTCAGGCAGTTTAAAATATTTTGCTATGGATATTTTGCTTAGAATTTTGCTAAATACATTTTTTAATAATGAACAGACGATTATGAGGAGTACGGGAAACATATTTTTTGTATATTAGATTAGATTAAGTAGATTCAATTCACCAGTTGTTTTGTTTGTGACTGTAAACGTTCTTGTAATATTATTTTTTGTTTGTGGAACTGTTACAATCAATATATCTCCTCTATTATTCATGTGATCAAGTTTCATATTCGACAACTCATTTCGACGAAAAGCTCCGTATAGTCCGTATAAGAGAAACCTATAATGCAATCCTAATAAAAAAACACAATTAATTTAACTTAGTTTTCATTGATCATAATATATTCAGAATCATGTGCTTCCTTAAAAAATTTAATACATTATTCTTGAGTCAAACTTTTAGACTTTTTGGGCAGGTAATTTACAGAATTTTATTTGAAAAATGCTGGAACTTTATGAAAATTATCAAAATTAATATTTTCCTTGACTTTAGAAGTGCTTTTCCACATTGAAAATTAAGACCACCGTGAACCTGTATTTACAATATTTGATCTTCCTGACAGATAAGCAAGTAGTAAATTTTTTGTTTAGTTTTTTGCTTTTTTATTCCTTTTCCATTTAATGAACAATTCATAATATTTTTCGAACCGTTGTCTTGACTTTGTAGGAAACAAATTGAGTAAGCATTAATTTTAACTTATTCATTAAATTGACATTTAAAGAAAAATTAGATAAAACGTCAAAGTACGCAAATGACAAGCAAAGTTTTCCAGATACTGAAAAACTACAAAATCCTGTTATAAGTTTAGTGGCCCAAGGGTCGATAAATATTACTTTCGGTCATATTTTTATTGTCAATATGTATAATTTTCACATATGCTAGGCGAAAAAATACAGAAATCCAGAATGTCACTAAAATCATCAATATGTACTAGTTTCCATATGCTAAAATTAGTTTCCTTTTCGCTCTGATAATTATAATTTTAATATTTGACAGCGTTTGACGTTTTGGATAGTAGCACAAAGAAATAAAAAATATAAACAACAATTAGAAGACTTAATCTTCACTTTCAGAGTTTCTTCTGAAGAAGATATGTCTCTCGAAACGTCAACTAGTGATTTTTAAAAATAAACTTCAACTTGACTTCAAGTTAGGCAATTCCTAAAAAACATCGAACTATTTGAAATTATAAACGCGAAATATGTTTGAAATTGCGGTCCGCATCTTGTAATCATTGAACAATGTACAATGTCATACAATCATTTCAATACGTTAAATTGATATTTACCCTTTTTTGTTATTGCTTACCCTTTTTTAAGTGATTCACAGAACCAAATATATTACTGAAACCAAATGGTTTTCTCAGTGTACAATTTAAATAATATTTAACGCAAACTTATTTTCTTATATTTGCAATTATGTTTATTCATTAAACACTTAGAACATGTAATGTACTTTAACTTAGTTTGTTAACATATATCCATCAATAATACATTTTCACTCTGTATGTAAAAATACAAGGGTATTAAAGTTGTATTTCCTCCTCGCATGAAAATCAACACATATTTTTAAAATGCTTCAACTAATTACCATCATTGAGACCTTTCTTTTATTAATGACATTGTCCAGATATGCATAAAGGTAGAGACATTACGTCACATGTACAATACGAAAGATGCGAACCAAAAAATGTGTTCGTTGATGAACGTGCTTGGTATATTTTAAACGACCAAACACTCAAATACGTTAATTTTTCATCTAACAAAATATGCCCGCAACACTGCCTGCATCACTTCACCAAGCAGGAGCGTACTCCTACAAGTCTCCCATAAATAACAGAACCCGTGTCGTCTTGTAAACTATCAATAAACTGTTATAATAATAACTATACTCATATCTGGCTTTTGTACACGTCCGTAAGATAGATGCCAGTAATAAAGTAATAAGATATAGAGGTGTTTGATTGTATAGTAAGGTAGTGATAACGATCGGTAATAATTTGTCTTCCGCAGCGAGTCTTCCTGCTATCTAGCTGCATGCGTACAACAGCAGCCACTTTTCCTTTCTTTATCTCAATCAATATTCAATAAGTATTCGTATAAATAGCTTTCATTATAAAAGGTGGAATGCCTAACTGTTAACGATAAGTTTATGATTCGCAAAATGAAAAAAAATGAAAGTTACAGTCTTTGCTCGAATATCTTCCGGTAACGGGTGTCGCATTGTTTGCACAATCAGGATTTATTCTTTAGTTGTCTTCTTCAGACACAGTCGTTTGCCTCGAGCAACAGAATTTGTTGGAACTTGTAACTTTTTAGCAAGTGCTTAAAATAATTTACAAAAAAATTATTGTCAATAGTGTTATCTGATATTAATGGACTCATAAAAAAATTATTCAACTATGCTAATATAACTATATAATTTTATTACTGGCCTAGGTGACAGTTAACTTCATTGATGTAGGTTTATGGATTCTTAGGGGTGTCCCACAATATACCTAGTTCTTCACTGAAGATGGTTAGTGTTGAGTATGATGATAATTTGTCTCTGTAGACTTGGTTGGGAACATCTACGACTCCCAGACGATGTTGAGAAGTTCCTGTTCTTCCAATCTTCACAAGTTGCTCTGACAATTCCTACAGACAATTAAATAATTTGCAAAGGTTATAGAAATGCAGTAGAAATTGTAGGTATTGATTACTTGAAACAATATTGAGGCAGAAAGTTTTGTTGCAATACAATTAGTCTATATTTAACGAAAATTAGGTACAAGAGGAAAGATATAACCTATTGCCACGTGGTAGATTAAGAATCCGCTTCCACAGAAAATACAGGGTCTATTACCGAAACCTAAACATATTTTAATAATTTAATACAGTTATTCAATTATCAAAAACAATTAGATATTGGGGGAAATAATAAAGAGACACTACTCGCAGCAGAGTACAGAACTTTCTCAATAGATGGCGCTTTGCAGGATCAAAAGCGTGTTCGTTTGGATATCTGAGGGAGTTTTACCGAGGAGTAGGAGCAGGAAGAGGATGAAAATGAGGGGATACGCTGTTTTACTGTTAATTACTTAGCACCTTCGTTGATTTCATTAAATATTTTATTACGGCTTTGAAAAAAACTGCATAATTCTCACGACGTTCGAAATAACATCCTCAGAGCCATTACCGTACACAAATAAAGCGGTAATTAGAAATTACTATTAATTTAATTAGTTCTTGTATTATATTTATTTTTAATTGATTTGACATTTGTAATGTAGGTAAATGTAACCTTCTTAACTGTAATAATTTTATTATTAATAAATGTGAACAGTACATTAAAGGTAGGTATTACTGTTAATGATCTAAGGAATTATAGTTCGTTATTTTTTGCTTTGTTGAATAGCTACGAGGCAGTATTTATACATAATTGATGTTAATACAAATAACTTTTTACTACGCTGAATGATGATCAAAAATTTGCCATAAAATAAGAAGTGCGGAAGTAGTAAAAGCGAAATTAACATTTGTCCTCGTCGAAGTGAAAAAATATAAATAGTATTACATAAAGTTAATTATTTTTTAATGATATTAATTCTGCATCGGCGTTCAATGAGTTGTGCGTGTTCGTTGTAAGCCTAGGAAGATTAATCCGTCTAACTTTTACTTTACAAAATGCTTCTGAATGATGCCATCCTTGGTGGCATGTAACAGATACAAAGTCGTCTTTTTGAACTATATTTCGTCCTGGAATTTATTAGAAATGTCAGTTTTGAAGGTCAGTGATTATATGTCATGTAATATTAAATATTCTCTTCGATCAGTCGCTTCAGAAAGTTGATTATTATCTATTTTCCAAGATCCTCGTCGAAACTTCAATGCGGTATGTACTGGAGTTCCTCAAGGTTCAGCGCTAAGACCTTTGATCTTCATAATTTTTGTAACTGACTTAGGTACCTGAATCTATCAGTACTAATAGGTATAGGAACTAATTTTACTGATGAAAAGCTCGTAGCAATTTCAGTTGAAACCTTTGATGCTTACTTCAAAAAGTGCTAAGGTTTGTGAACTGGTGTGGAAATTACTATATATGTAGAGGTCTTTTAATATCTCATGAGCCGCGAAATGCGCGAAAGGCGTGGTGTATCCCCATAATTCTTCTAATAAGCACGTTATGAAAACATTGACTCAGAACTAGACCATGTGCATCATTACAAGTAGACATGAACTAAGGCGCTCGGGCATCAATAAAGTCAACTGGCGAACGTTCGTTATATATATTTTTATTGTTTACTCATCTATGATGGCCCTATTAGTTAGTGCATTCGCACACGAATCGCTCTTCATTTTATTTTTCTTAGCAGGCCACGTATCTGACACCTAGAAACTTAATTCTTTTGTTTCTCATGACTGTCTGTGACCCATAACAACAACGTATAATAACTCTTTCCGTGATTAAACAGTCGCATCAATAGAAATCCATATTCCATTTCAACCACACCGTACTTTCTAACAACAAAGTATATGTATCCTAACTCAATTTTTATCGAGCTGTCTCGAAGATGAATCGTACCTAACAGCTAGTTTCACCAAAGCAATCCAACAATTAGCATACAGCATGTTTTACCGTAATGAATTTGTCATCGTGGATAAATAATTTTCGGGTTTGATTCAGCCGAGAGTATGTCGAGGGATTTGATTAATCATCCTCTACGGTTTCCACAGCTGTTATCTTCAAATTAAGAAACAATATGCGGACAAAGTTGTGTCTGTGGCCACTTTTTAATACGCGCGGTACCGTCCGGATTAGGATATTCATTAATTTCTCTATTTGACAGATTTATTAGCGCGAGCATGAACGAGGCTCGGGCCTGTGTTTATAATTCTTTTATAGCTGGTGGTATTCACGTATTAGGACGATTCGATACGGTCAATAAATATTTTCTTATACCAAAAATTATTTTCTTCAGATTATATTAAATCTATTGACGCGGAATAATTTGGAATAAATATTGTAAATCACCTGGAAGCAAAATTGACTCATACATGTCATAATATTCCACTGATTTCAGTTTTATTTTTCTGGAATAACTTATATTGAACTTGAAAAGTAGCGGTTTTCGAGAGGCAATAAGGCCTTTTAACTGACCAGAGGAGGCTAGCCTACCCTGTCCTTCGGAAGCGTTCGGAACAGGATCTAATTCTGCTAAATTTAAATTAGTTGTACAACGGTGATAGTACACCCATACATATTCCCATCTTAATTCCGGGTCACTCGATTTACGTCTTCCAGTGACAGGGGAACATGTGCTATAACCAATAAAAAAACTGCCCCCACATAAATGTATACTTTATGTTGTAATGTTTACTGAAGAGATAAAAAAACTTACACACAACGCTTTCATGTATCATTAAAAAAATAATAGCTCAATAAATAGAACTTGCATAATCTCTGTAGATATTCGATAGGGAAAGATATATAGAAGTTATTTGCAAGGCGATAAAGTGCAGTAATAATCACTTCATAATAATAAACTGAATGTTTTTATTGTAAACAGTAATTTTCTAGAAAACAAATCACCCTAAACGGTATTGAAAACTAGGCCCCTGAAATTATTGTCAGTTTAATAAAAAATGCTACCCAATTTTTATAAACTTTATTTATCATATTGAAGTCATGTAATTCATTGGATGAATGATTTAAAAATGAAACTTATAGCGTCTTCTTGTAATGATGCAACAGGCTATTGGATTTATTTATTTGACGTGCCATAGAACAGGTTAAATTCACATGTCTAGTTCTCTCCTCGGCTATTTTGAATAACAAAAGGCGCGTTTTTTACCACAACAAGCAAATAAACAATCAATAGTCAGCGGATGATTAGCAATTCAAATAAGGAGTTTAACATATCATTTTTTCACATTTTATCAGCTAAAAATATCTATTACTGCATTACACGATATTGCACCTCCACTTCTGGGTACAGATCAATTATCTTAATAATCGTAGTAGCCTTTGATATTGCCACGGTGATAAATGTAGATAATAAATTATAGTTATTACTTAAATTGTTACTTGGAGATTTTTCCTTATCACGATTCGAAACGGTGAAGGAAAAAAGAAGGGAATTATTATAATCACACCCTTGGTAAGTATTGTATTTAAAGGCATATATCACTCTTGTGGATAATAAAAATAAATACTCGTACAAAGTTAAGTACAAATAAAACGATGGTATAATTTTGCTTCTTTAAAAAGTAGTCGAATTTCATTTTAACTAACTATTATTTACTAGCCTAAACTTTTAATATAAATCGGTTCTTTTTTCTCCAGGGAAATTATCTTGAAGTATGGCTTATTAATTTCCCATCGGCTTGTATATTAAGAAGTAGAAGGTGGTTGTTTTTGTGAGAGTTATTGCCTTTTTCTCAAAAACAGTGAGATTTCAAAGGATGAAACAAGAACATACTTTTTATATGAAATAATATTTGAAGTTGCAATACATAACATACACTACAAAACCATAACCCCAAAATTTGTCATCAAAATGGCCGAAAAGAATAAATTATTTTAGACACTATTTAATTTTTGCTTACTTTTACTAGAAGTTAGGCCAGAAATACAGAAATTATCACTACGACGCTAGGCGTCGCGGCGCTTCAAAAAAATTTTTCCAGCAACATACATTTCTTAATATGTCACGTTAAAGATCCCTTAATTTTGAAAATTTCTCCTATATAACATTTTTTTATGTTCCCATTATGTATTTAAAAAGTTACGGGCAATTCTCTACTGAATTTCTCTATCTCATAATCATTATTGCAACGGCGTAGTCAGCGATATAGATCTTTTTCAATGTTCTTGCTGGTTCAATATATCAATAACTATGGTTCTATTTACAATAAAATACGTATTCACTATAAACAATTTAATGACACAACTGTGTATACAACAATTACATTAGTAGGGAGACCACAACAATATGAAGAATATCAACTGAAATACGTAAATAGAAAAGGAATATCAACTGAAATAAATAAACATAAAAATTAATAAACATAATACTTAATCTTTTAATAGGTGTTCAATGTGAGCACCATTATTATTTAAACACCTTTTTTAAAAATATTGCCACGTATTTCAGCACAAGCAGCAGTGATTTTCCGCTTCAAATGATCAGTACTGTTTGTTTTAGTTTTATACACAATATTTTTTAGGGCTCCCCACAAGAAAAAATCAAGAGGGGTTAGATCTGGGGCTCTCGGAGCAAATTTTAAAGAACCATTAGTACCTATCCACTTATTTTCAAAGTGTTTAAGGGTCCCATATTCTTTAAATAGTGTTTTCCGCAAAGACAAATAATTTCAAATATTTAATAACTGAATAATCTAAAGCTTATCAAATAATAGGAATGTTGTCATGCCACCTGAGTATTTTCAAAGACGCCGCAGTAAAACGAATAAACAGGTGCAAAAAACGATCAAACCATCAAAGTTTTAGGTACTGAAATCTACGAAAATACTAACTTTTTTATATATAACTCCACATGTAAATATTCTTATAACATTTACTTGCTTAGTCCTACATATAAAATTGTTTACTTTTATTTATAAGTACGTGAAAATAATTCTTAAAATGTGGGGTTAGAATAACAGCAAACGCATGTTTTACAAACGTTTTTTTTTTACTTATTATTTTATTTAAGTAAATTTAAATGGTAACAATGAATAAACAAAACATCAAGGATTTTATTTTCGTGCTTACTTCTGTTCTACACGTTTTACTTTTAAAGACTTCAGTACCTAAAAACGCCAGAAATTTCACTATTTCTCGGCCAGGAATAGCCACCTTAAATAGTTTTGAACAACTGCAGCATTAAGGTAAGGTCCAGTTGAAACCACAGGTGTCTCCTAAATTGAAGTGACACATTTTCTATAAGAATAGGAATTTCATTTGCAAGAAAATTGCAATACCTTTGTTCGTTAAGACACCATCATACACCTATTATATGGCGCCCTACAATTCCACACCATACATTGACACTAAAGTGACCCTACCTTTGAACTTCTCTAATACTACGTGGGTCTTCGTCCGACCAATGATGAGTATTTTTCCGGCTTGGAATGCCATGACTAATAAAATCACTTTCGTCTGTCCACAAAATGTGGTTATACAAATTAGGATCATCTAATGCAACTAAGAACTGAGAGAAAATTTTTTCGCCGTTCAAAATCTCCAGGATTTAACTATTACACACTATGTATTTTATAATCGTGAAATTTGTTAATTTTTAAAACTCTTTGAATTGCATTATATGTCAAATTTAACTCTCTCGAAGCCTTTCTAATCGATGCTTCAGGATGATTTTCAAAATAGTCTATTGTAATTGCCACATTTTCATCAGCGGTTGTTTTTTGTCTCACGCTGTTAACTAAAAATGATTTCTGATTCTGACGGAGAACATTTTCCAATTTGCTAAATATTTGATGATTTGGAAGAGTTCTTTCGGGATATCTCAGTGCGTATAATCTCCGAAAATTAACAGCATATCCACTTTTTCGTCATGGGAAAACATTTTATTACTGCTACTTCAGTAACTACTACTAATGAACGATCACAGCACTTCAAAAATTAATTCTATAAACTCTATAATGATTATAAAAACCTTCAAAATTCTGACACTTCTCATTGAGAATATGTCATATGAAAACAAATACTGTTTTTTGCCTAGCCTGCTTGCATTTATTAAAAGAATAATAATGTTCAACATTTATTAGAAGTGTGTGGCAAAAACTATCACAACAGATAAAACTTTGGCAATTGTTTTTCACTGTTTAGTTGCATTGGAGAATTACAGCAAAGCTTCAACAACTTTTTAAATAATGGGAACATAAAAAAATGTTATATAGGGAAAATATTCAAAATTAAAGGATCTTTATCGTGACGTATTACAAAATGTATGTTGCTGGAAAAAAAAAATTTTTCAAGCGCCGTAAAAATAATTTCTGTATTTTGACCCTACCTTCAAGTAAAAGTAATCAGAAATGCAATAGTTTCCAAAATAATTTATTTTTCTCAGCCGTTTCCCAGAAAAACTAATTTCTCCAGTTAAATCGATCACCCTGTACATTAAAAATAAAAGTTAGGCAGAAAAAAATGTATTTATTTAAAAATATGCGGATTCTTAAAAGAACTAGTGAACACAGGAGTCTTCACTGCCTTACAAAAACGTGTCGAATTTTCCGCCGCAGCAAAAAAACAATTGCACTATAAACGACCGGTCAGCAATTCACGATATTTTTCCACCATCCCGTCTAAAAATACGTGTTACCTCACTACACCATATTGCACTTCCACTACTCCTAAATCAATTATCTCAATAATCCGACTAGCCTTGGAAAATGCCATCGCCAGAGAGAAAGATGATAAATAACACGATATACGCAGGATAGGAGACGGGCATCCGCGATTGCGCGAAATAGACATAAATAAGCGTGATTAGAGGCGAATTTGCGCGTCACGTGACCGGGCGGCGGCCAATCCCAGGGGAGGTCCTGTGGCGTCGGGCGTGATCTTCACACGTGCGACATCAGTTTTTCCTTGCGTAAGTCATTTAATTGCGGCATTCGCCAGCTCGCGAGAGACGTGATTGCCGGCTCTTGGGCAGGATTTATCTGCGACTGAATATTTGCTGATTTAAATGCCAGCGTCTGTGTAGCTGTTCTCAGGCTGATATGCGAAAAGCTCGGGCGAGTCGCTGTTAAGCGTCTTAGGCTAGGAAATATGGTGTTGGACGCGACTTTTTGTTTCGGCAAGCTGAATTTGTCACTATAGATGCTAAATATTATGTACAATAACATATTAGTTTCCACAGTCATAAAAATGGGGGAAGATTGTTTACAGGGTGGTTAATTGTATAATTTTTACGTAAATTCACGTTTCTCGCTTATAACTTTTTTCCGTTCATTTCCACGAGAGAACAGTAAAGTACTTTTGTTTCGTCTTCAGAATACCTACAAAAATAGCCCTCGAGCGTCAAAAAATATTGATTAGATCAAAAGTTATAAGCAGAAGAAGTTTATTTATGACTTTTGAATTAAACATTTATAAACTGCGTTATTATTACCAGAACGTTTTGGCATCGCGTCCTCTCATTCCTTATCACTGTCTAATAACTCACACGAAATCTGGAATCGGTAAGTTGAATAGTTTACAAGTTATGACCTCATAAACAAATTAACTAATTATTAGTCTGGACGATCCCGAGCATCTTCCACAATCGCACTGATTTTTTTAATGGTAGATCTCATAATAATACATTGAAATCTATCGTTTTTTTTTTTAATTTCAAATTTGCAACCCGGAAATTTTGTTTATTTTTTAGCCTTAGTTGCAAAATGAAATATACGACGCACACGCGTGATATAGTTATATATTATTACATATTCGTTCTTAAAATCTTATGAAAAGCTTTAAGTTAAAAAAAAATCATCAAGATTCGTTGAAAAACAACGTAGTTACAGACTGTCAAATTTGACGGCCTATCGTTAAACAAATTAGGTTGGTAACGGAAAAAAAACCCTGACCGAACCTTTTGGCACAAGGATTTATTTTTTTACACAAGTGGCAAAATACTCAATAAAAAAAGCAAAAAAATTACCCATTATGATGTATGCTGAAATTCAACTAATATTATCTGAAATATGTACAATCTAAATTATAAATAGTGTTTTCTGAGGGTAAATTTACTGGCACAAAATCGAAATGGTACTCTCTGAGACATTTGGAATACGCCAGGAAGAGATATACTTCTCTTTTCACCTTGTGTGGTCATTGATGAAATAATATCTATATCGCATTACCTGAATACGTTATCGTCGACCTAACACATATCCAGCAGTGAATTTGTAATCATTACTTAAACATGAAACGTACGTGACATTTTTGAATTATAATTTCTGATTAAGCAAAAGTAACCCTGACAAGCAACACGGAATATCCGGTAAGGCGAAACTCAAATAAATTAAAACAAATAAAATAGTTCAAATAAAAAATTCATAAGAAATAAATTAAAATACTAAAATATTTCATATTATTTTTCTGTAGGATAATAAATCCAGATAGATGAACCTTATATAAAAAAATGGTTTATTATTTTGCTAAACTTAAAATAAGTAATAAGATTCTATAAGTTTCCTCAGTAGAATCAAGTGTAGCTGGACGGGCCTGTAGTTTACAGAGTAGTAGTTTAGTTAGTTAAAAACTCCATTTTTGTCAGTAGACATTGAATACCTGGAAGTGACAACAAAGAGATGACATACTCGTATTTTGCAGATTATATCTCACCCACAATGTTATAGGAAAATGTTAGCGAAAAATATGTTTTGGAGTGAACATTATGTAATTAAATTTAAGTTTTAAAGATGCCCCAAAGCACTTTTTACTACACATATTACATGTGGTAATATTTCAATAAAATTTTGTCATAATGGTTTAGTAATAACTTAACATGTGTGACACAACAATAAATTAGTAAATAATATCGCATTAATAGAATTTGTAGGTAAACAGGGTGTCCCAATATTCCCATATCGCTATGGAAAGACATTTCCAGGCTATTGAATAGAGGAACTATGACGTTCAAGATATTTTATTACACGAATCGTTCAAATGGTCATTTTAGATGAAAAAACCGCTGAGTGCTATTAAATTAGAGGGTGGAAATTGGAGATATGGGTGAAAATGCACCCCTTTCAATTTTTTTATTGTAGCTCGAAAACGAAGGAAAAATTATTTAGAGATGAATTTCCCATCGAAATAGCTTATTTTAAAAAATTAAAAAGAAAATGTTATGTAAAGAAATCGTTAATAAACAATTTGAAAATAAGTAAAAAATTCGATTTTCTGATTTTTTTTTTACTTTTTTGCATCTAGTTTTATTTTTAAATTTATATTAGGAGATTATAAACAGATTTGTTTTATAAAAATAATAAATAATGGTATTCCTCTCTTGAGTATTTTCGTGTTTTTTTAATTTATGAGCACCCTGTATATCTAATTTAAAATAAAGTCAAAAACAAAAGAGTTCCTCCTCTTGTCAACTCCATCCGTGGATACACTGTATATACATTATTAATAAACTTTATTGTACTTAAATTCTCAAGTTTTAACTAAATTATTTTAATAAAGAAGTAAAAAAAAATCAAAAAATCTAATTTTTTGCTTTCTTTAAAATTGTTTATTAACGATGTTTTTCAAAAAAATTTCCTTATACATTTTTTAAATAAGCCTTTTCGATGAGAAATTCAATTCTCTACAAAATTTTTCCTATGAACTATACCGAAATGTTGTTTCGTTTTCGTGCTATATTTAAAAAACTGCAAAAGTACATTTTCACCCTATCTTCAATTTCAACCCTCTAATTTAATAGCACCCTGCGGTTTTTTCATTTTTAATGACCCTTCGAACAAGTCATGTGATGAAAATCCTTGATCGTCTTATTTCCTTCCTTTTTTGCAAAAAATGAGAATTTTAACGTATAAGGGTAAGTTTCTATGAGGCAATGCCTATACCTATCCTTACTCAAAAAATACTAGAGGCAAAAACGTAAAAAAAATCAGAAAATTAAATTTTTTACTTTTTTTCGAAATGTTTATTAACGATTTTTTTGCATAAAATTTTCCTTTTATTTTTTTTTAATAAGCTATTTCGATGGGAAATTCAATTCTCTAAATATTTTTTCCTATGAACTATACCGAAATTTTGCTTTGTTTTCGAGCTACAATTAAAAAACTGAAAGGGGTGCATTTTCACCCCTATCTCCAATTTCCACCCTCTAATTTAATAGCACTCCGCGGTTTTTTCATCTTAAATGACCCTTTGAACGATTCATGCAATAAAATTGCTAGAAAGTCATAGTTCATTTTAACACTGTTTTTTGGATATATTCAATAGCCTAAGAATGAAGTTAGTATAAACGTATGGTTTGATTTTATCAGTATATTTCTGCTTCTTTTTGTTAGTTTACCAAATCGTCTCGATGCCCACAATTATTTAGATTTTCTGCGACATACTCTGCCGGAATTGTTTAACGATTTACCAATTAATCTACCATCGTACTTCAATCGCAATGAACATTCAAACGATCAGTACCCAGCCAGATGATAAGGCAAGAGACACGATGCGCTCCAATTCACTGGCCATCACGTTCACCTGACTTAAATGCCTGTGAATTTTTTATTTGGTGTACTCAATTTTGTAATAATCTAAAAAAAGTCTGTTAACCCGAAACGATTACAACTAAAAAAAAATTTACCTGAGGAGACATTTTTTAACATTTCATCTACAAGACAAGAAAATAGAAGCTATAGCATGACTCAAAATTATGAACAGTAGTTCAAGAGAAGGGGTATTTTTATGGCTCTTTTAATAATAATATTATATTTTTCTTTGTCAATTTTATTGCACTCTAGTGTTAAACGAAGAATAAATGTAAATTTAGTTAAATCTACTTATACTGATCGCAGGTAGCTGTAGTAGCTCCATGTATATGTAATATTGGGACACCCTGTATAGCTAATTTAGTTTCAGTGAGGCACAAAATCGGCACGGTCGCGAGATTGGCAACACATGTTCCTACTCTTAATGTACACAACTGTTGCCAGCAAACGGATTTTTCGACTGCGCCACCAATTTTGCAATCATTAATTACTAAATTAAGCGTATCATTGGCAGCAATAAAGAACCTACTTAATTATTTTCTTAGGCAAGTCGGCGCAGCGCCGTAACCTCCCATAAAACTCATATTGCACATTGCGCGCATTCGTACATTTCTCTACTTTCATCCACCCACACACGCGATAATTTATACCTCGGGATTTGAATAAATCAAAATTTAGTAAGTTAATTAACAGGTACTGCTGAGTTATGACCGCATTTGTCCCATTTTTGTGAGTTATAACCAAAGCCGGGGACCGTTTAGCCATGTTTACAATTTTTTATTAACCTCACCTATTTAACAGCGGTTATTTATGGCTTGTTAATATGGGCAAAATTATAGATTCGACGACAAATAGTTATTGCGGCAATTTCGGTTTTGCGCGGGCCGCAGCGCTACGCCTCTGAAAATATTTGCATATTTTCGTCGGGTTTGTTTACACGTACTGACGTTGACCCGAAGAGTGCATACAGTGCGTATTTCGTTTCTGCAAATCGTGGATAGTTTTAATTTTACCAGAAAGAATGAACTTTTTTTCATTCCACAAATGAAGCCTTGATATTTTAGAGGCATAATGTTGGTCCCTTAAGGGGATAATAGCACCTGACTGTCTGCCTCGTGTTGGTAAAAGCAGTAAAGTTCTGAGTGAGACGCAGCGAGTGCAAAAAACGTGGTGCGGTACAGTTGGACGAGAAAAGATTCCCAAACATTGAGATTAGACGTCAATGTAAATTGCAGTTGAATTTAATCGAGCCCCTGCTTCGTTCAATTATTCCGCCATAGTTTGTTCAATTTGAAAATGTTTTTTTTTGTTTGAATGGAAAATAATTCTTCTCTAATCGAGCAATGCAAGCTGTGCACAGAAATTTGTTTTTCACTGACAAGATGAACTGTAGAATAAAAAAGTCGGGAATAATTTTGCATATTAAAATTAATTGTATGCCTATATAATAAATTTATGTGAACAGTAGATTGTTTAAATGCAAAAATACAGGGTAAATATTTTTTATTTGTAATATTAGTTTTCTTTTTCTAGTTAATAAATATTATACAGAGTATTTGGAAAAGTTGGTACAAAATTTAAGGAGTTGAAAGTAGAGCCAAAAATAGTAAAAAAAAGTTCATATTGGTCCTTCGGAGCACCGTTGCCCCTACAAAGGGGTCTTATAATTGGGATATTTTTAAAAATACTTTCTTTCTGAAGATAATGGAATGAAAATTGTAGGTAATAATCGTATCATACCGGATGATTTAGACGAAGTAATTTTAGGATTTTTCAACCCATGATGGTACATGGTTGTAAAAAAATAATCGAATGAAATGCAACGTCGAGCACAAAGATCACAAGTAAGAAAATAAAGAAACGTAACAATTTAAATGATAGCATGCAAAAGAGATAATCATTAGTATCATTACAAATAAACTGTCACCATGAAAAATGCCTACTATGTGAATATGTTAAAAAAAAGTTACTGTTCGGAGCCATACAATATTTAAAAATTAATTATTTCTGACCAAACTAAGCAGTATTCGAAAAAAAAGGTAGATACATTTTTTCTTCAAAAAAGTCTTAATTCATTAAAAAATAATATTATTTGCTTAATAATTCAAAGGAATAAAAAAACTCAGAAAACTATTCTTATTTATAACCGATTTTGATGAAACTTATGATAGTTATGGTATAATTACTACCTACAATTTTCATTCCATATCTTAATCAGAAAGAAAATTATTTTAAAAAATATCCAAAAGATAAGACCCCGTTGGAGGGCCATATCGCAATAACGGTGCTCCGGAGGGTGAAGTTTTATAGGATTTTTTTTACTATTTTTACTTTCACCTCCTTAAATTTTGTACTTTGTATCTTTTCCACCCTGTATACCACAAAATTTTAAAAAGTTCTTTTCACCACGAGCTTTACTATGCGAATAATATTATATAAATGAATTTCAACATTAATGTATACTTGCAGCAGGGACTGTACCGGTCATAAGAATTCCGTAGTTCATAGCGGTACCAATAGATCGCAGCATTTTACAGATACAAAATTCCATGAATTTTGAAAATTTATTATACACAAACGACAGCAGGTAAACAATTTAAATTTGAACACAGTATGGTGATTTACATTTTCTAGATGCATGTGAATGGGTTTTGCAAAAGCTTTATATTTTGTGATTTTTTTTTCTTTTTCTCCGGTTTCATGGAACATATTCAAATGTGCATGCACACAGCCCTAGATTATACAATTCTATATCATTCCTATAAATTTGAAACGATTCCGACGAATAGTAACGAAAATATGAATTTTCAAAAATATGATGGTGTGTTATAATCCCCTTAATTACGCAAGTTTGCCCCATTTAAGCTATTTCGTATCTCTTACCGTTTCCGAGATCCCTGTAGTGAGAAGCGAATTTGTAGCAGCCTGTATACAGGATGTCCCAGAATAACGTGTACAACGGAAGATCAGAGATTCGTGGACACAAAATAGGCAGACTTAGACTTATTTACAAAATTCAAAAAAATGTTACGAACTTTGAGGCCATCTTGAGTCTTCCGTTGTACACGTTATTCTGGGACACTCTGTATATAATTTTAGATGCTAACAAAAACCTAGGGTTTATTATGCGCAATTCATAAGAGCTTTTAACATTTCTTTATTCCGCATCTTCGCTAACACTTTTCTCAGTGTACAATTCGAGCCTACGGCCCATTTTAGCAAGAGTCGATGCGGAGAACATACACGCACACGAGACTGAATATTTATGATTTGTTGCATTGCATACTTTTTTCTAACGCGGCACTTTGCATCCAAATAGGATTTTAAAAAATCCCATCTCATAGAGGCGCGAGACGAAAATAAAAAAAATGCGGATGCGTTCTAGACGAAGCATTCAACACCACGGTGTCCTTTAGAACATGTCCATAAATCTCTGGTTTACTACAAAACATTTTAAAAAGATATTAGGTATAACATTTAAAAGTTTATGATCTATAATTATTTACGATGTGACATAAATACAGCATTAACAATTCAAATAAATAATCCACGTCTGCATCTAGCACATTCTACTTATTATTATTTTTATAGGCCGTCCGATAAGTGATACAATGTGTTTTTATTGATAATGTCGCTATTTTTTTATGTTTCCTAGAAGTGTTCAGATATCGGTAATATCAAAAGCTCATTATTTAGGTAATCGAAAGTAGCAAACCATTAAGCTTAACAGGACACGCAAGAAATTAGACTATTAGTAGATAATAAAATGGTTTAAGTTACAGCAGGCGGAATTACTTTTAATGTCGTTTTCGTGATTCCGATTGGTCGGATTTTCATTAAAAAAAGAATTAATTCTTTTCTGTTAATTAGCTACGGTTCCGTTTTCTCGAGGCTGAATTTAAAATTAAGTTATTAAAAATTATTATTTTTATCCGAATTTACTGCCTATCGTTTATTTTATATTTTACGATTCTGTCCTGCAGAATTCCCTGACAATTTGGGACTTTCTAAATACTTAACGATACATTGTTATTAGGTTAAATAATACCGATGGAACTGAAATCCATTGAACAACATAGTTAATAAACAAGTCAGTATTTTTTTTAATTTCAGAGGTTTCTCCGTTGAAATCTCCAAAAAAAATAGTAGGTACCTAACCTAAATTTTATTGGTAGTTGACTACCCAACATTCAATTTAAAAAGTTTTAAGATCAATTGAATAGTGGAAACTAGAAAGGGCCTAAGTACACTTTACAACAAACTGTTGAGATAATCAAGAAAAACTGAATAAAAGTCAAAAATTTATTTAGTAGATAAACTTTTAAGCACCTACATATGTTTAGTGCAAAACGGAAAACATGCTTTTCAACAAAAAGTAGGTATTAGCAAAGTAATTTCTTACAACAAAAATTTCAATTTGATATACATACATACTGTTGGACATAGGACCTTTCTTAGAAAAACGCTGCTAAAACTTTAAATATCTATTAATATTATCACTTGGAACTTTTCCTATGACATAAAGCATGGTATTTAGACCATTTTTATGTCAAAAACTAAATTTTGGGTAAAATGGTAGGACTTAGGCCATTTCTAATTTCAGTATTTTTTTTAAATTTCAGGGGTTTCTCTGTTGACCAAGCATTGAAATCTACAAAAAAAATAGTACCTAAACTAAATTTTATTGATAGTTGATTACCCAACATTTAATTTAAAAAGTTTTAAGATCAATTACAGTTAATAGTGATTTAAACAAGTAGGTAGGTATACCGCTAAAATTTATAGTTGTCCTTGGAGTTTCAATAACAGTTTTCTCAATCTGTGTTCATGATACGTTGCTGTTAGGCCAAATAATACAGATGGAACTGAAAATTCACTAAGCAACTTAGTAAATAAACAAGTCAGTATTTTTTTATAATTTTAGAGGTTTATCTGTTTACCTAAACTAAATTTTATTGATAGTTGATTACCCAACATTTAATTTTAAAAGTTTTAAGATCAATTACAGTTAAAAGTTAATTAAACAAGTACTTAGGCACCGCTAAAATAGCAATAGCAGTTTTCTCGGTCTATTATCACAAAATGAAAAAATAATCTGATGCATTTTTGGATACAATTTTTATTTCAGTGTAAATATATTTGTTTATTAATTTATAAGCGATAATACACTGGATTTTCAGTATAACGAGAAATATTCATCAATAAAATGTTAAAAAAGCTGTTAAACTTGCTCACAGTACCTTGGAATTTTGTATATATCTAAATTTCCATTGATACAAAAACCTCTCTGCTTCCGTCGTCATAAATTTTATACATATTTCGATTTACGGCTTTTTTACTGTTTAAATTCGTTCATTGATTTAGAATTTTAAATATCAAATATACACTATAAAACATGATGACTCAAGATTTAATTCTGGGAGTTTAGTAAGCATATATTTTTATTCCCCTGATTCGTAGAAAAAAAATAAATTTGTCGTCTTCATTTTTTTATTTCATTTTTATTATCTTACGCTAGCTCTTAAACTGGTGATGGTTAACTTATATAGGTAGGTACTCTGCATAGACAATTTTTTTCACGGTTAAAACTTCTGCATTCTTCAATGTCTTCAACTGTTCTTAAATAGGTTAATTTTCTTTACAATTTATCATACTAGGTACATCATTTTAGCGTCAAAAAAATGCGAGATAAATGTAGATACCACCAATGAACTATACTTATAAAGAGTGCACTTAAAATCAAGGTAGTATATTTTTGCATAGTGACACTTATTTGTCACTAAATTCCAATGAACCAAGGGGAGAATCGCCTGCCATTATACCAGACCCACCTCCGTATACAACCAGATTACCACCGAAATATATCAAGGCATTTGAGAAAGTTGCGGTCGAGTCTGGGCCCAAAGAAAACACTAACCACGTTGCTGAACTTAATGTGCAATAATGGTCTATAATACCCTGATGCATGGTTATCGAAGTCGTTACTGAACGTCGTAATGTGCGAGAGTACAGATGTTAATGCGTGTTTAGTCGAAATTATAGCTGCATCAGGTTACGGAGGGCTCTGGTCGTTGCGCTGATACACTGTATTTGGAAATTATGCTGTTTTTAGCCACATAGGGAGGAGGTAATCCCTATAAATACAGATTATAGTTAAATTTAGAGATAAGGTTTCAGTTTTGGATTACGTTTGATATTCAAAAGATGGGTAAAAGTTGTTAACAGAAACGTATTTAAATTGACTTGCGCGAAGTACAAGCAACATCGAGCAACACCGTCCTTCGATATATGTCGCACATCGAGAGCTTTGAATGGTTACGATTTTATGGCGCTCCTGGTGACATCCTAAAATAGTTATTCCCGTTTTATGGCGCATTATAATTGCCAGGAAAATTGAATAAGGCTAGTGATATAAACGCGAAACATTTAAAACAGCTTGTATTAAAGCGGGACACTAAAACAACACAATAGGAGGAATCTATACAATATGAGCTGTTACGACCAATAAAATAATAAGCGCAGTCTTAGTTCCAACAAGAGGTCGAAACAATCGCGGTGCACAATGTAACTCGATTTGGAATTTTAATCGTACGGTAGCACAAAAAGCCGCTTTATCCTTTATGCAAATCGATTGATATTTAATTGACAGAAGAACAGAGATAATGTGCTTCTCTTTATCTCATTGTAAGACTAATTGACGCTTTGTACTTTATTTAGTCTATACTCTATAACGTTCACTGGTCTCTTGTGTACTTCTGCGTTTTCAAATTCTTATTTCTTTAAGTTTTAAATGACGATCATCTCTTTTTTTGTTATTTATTTATTTATCCTATTGACAGGAGTGGGTTGAACTAAGATTACTTTACTTTCTGTCCATTTTTGTCCAAAGAACGTGCCGAAACAGGTTCTGATCAACAGTTTCTACATTTACTACAATTTGAGCTATAAAATTAAGTCTGTTTTCAATGTGACGCTCAGGCAAATACTCCACATTGTGAATTTTGTAGTCATGGTGCCCATTAGTCTTTAAAATTCGTTGAACGGCTGATTTATCCAAATTCAATTCCCGGCTAGCCTGTCGTATAGAATTTCGTGGATTTTGTTCGAAATACTGTAACAGTCTAGCTGTATTAACATTGTCACTTACCCTTCGGTCAATTATTTGACTTTTTCGAATAGAAAATGCATCTTCATTTCGTCGCAAAGTCGCCTCCAATCTTGTAAAGGTTCTATGATCAGGAATGAGGCGCTCTGGATACCTTTCTCGATATAACTCTACAGCTTTCCTCGAATTTTTTTGTGACTCGCCGTAAATTAGCAACATATCAACTTTTTCTGAATGAGAAGACATTTTGTAAGCACAACAGTTATACGTTTGACGTTGGTATTGAGTAATGACAAGTATTTTGTGACTTTTATGCACTTCAAACAACGAACATGCAATTATTTTCAAACGACTACTTCATCCTTTCACAGATAATGAGATTTTTAGGTGGTACCTATTTATTTTGAGGCTCTTTAGAACGATATCGCTCATAACTTTCAAACGGGAAGTACCTACCTACATAATCGGATATAATTTGCATCACTAAATAAGTTTTCAAGCAATATTTTATGGATCATTTCGTGGCCGCGTTTTTGCGTCTGAGTTATTGAATTTCATTCCATTGTTTACTTCACTGCTATCATTGTCTATGAAGGACTTGGCACTCAATAATCAACAATCGTTTACATTTTTTGTTCCACATTTTGCCGTTCAAAAAACACCTTCATCGATCGGTGTATATCAAAAACACTCAGCACTTATAAAAAAAACAACTGATAAATCCCAAATCGACAAAAACAATGCTGCTATTATTACTCCCAATATCTACACCTTGTTCCTATTAAGACATCTATTGTGTTGCTTTAATTTTTTCTGCGTGCCGCAACGACTTCCAATAAACACATAAATTAACACCTCGATATCATGCATTATGTCAGAGCGATATAAATCAAGATCGTGGGTGTTAATGCACTTATGAATTATGTGCAACAGTTTATTTCCTGATATCAATGACTAATTGTATTACAATGTTTAATATTCATGCTCTAAATAATTGAGCATGTAATTCAGTGGTTTTAGCGACTAACAATATTTTTTTTTTGTAATTGCTTCATGGTCTTGATCCATACCGTTGACCGAACGCCAAGAGCGTGCTTCAGGGTCTTCCAACGGACGAAAATTAACATTTTAATGATATTTGAAGCTACTCTAGCATTAAAAACATGTTAGGCAGTGATAGTCGAAAGATGTGCTTAACAGCGACAATCGTTCATTAAAATTATGAATGTACTAAATATATGAAATAGACCCCTGAATTGGGAAACCGGTATTAAGAAAACGTAGGGGCAAAAAAAAATATGAGAAATTTGGACCGTATATAGCCTCATTATTACTTTATTGTGTGCTAAAATTTCAATTAGTTTCGTTATCCCATTTTTTAGTTATTAATGAAAATGTTGAAGAAATCACGGTTTTCTGTCTACAAAGTTGATACCTTTAACTCGTCGTAATTTTTATGTTAATTGATAAAAAAAATCCAAATTTTTACTGACGATAAGTCGAACTATTATTGTCTTTAGTACTGTGAAGGTCATTTGTCTCAAAAGTTCTTTTTTTTATTATTTTTGAGCAAAACAGTAGGGAGTGTTATCTCCGTAAATATTGCGTTCTTAAAAAAATAAAAAACTGACATAGGTAGTAAATAGCTGTAAACAACAATCTGAAAAAATTTGTTAAAATAATAATATAGTATGCGAAAGAAACTAAAATTCTATTTCATTTTCAAACTTGATAGGTGCCTGCTAAAAATAGAATACTAGGTAAACTAAAAGATGAAGAGAATATTTAATTAAAAATGAAGAAGGCGAAATATACTTTTTCAAGGAATGCGAAATATTAAATAGTTTGCTAGTTAAAAAAAAATATTTATTTTCTATAGGGACATTATAGACAATTTAGATATTGCATATATTTTTCATTAGCACCTGCTACTTTATCATAGCGAAATATTTTAATTTTATAAAATTAATCGATCAACTAATAATTGCTTGCTAATAAAAATAAAATAGTCTTTAAAAGCAGCTGTTTCTATACAACATATCTAAATATTAGAGATGCGAAAGAAAATAAGTACCATAACATATTATTTATTGAAAATAATATGACAAAAACATCTCTATTGCACGTAATTTTTTCTATTTCGTTTGGAAAATACTTTTTAACTATTTGATTATAAATAGGGTCTGTATGTAATGAATGGCTACATATATGTCTATCACAGACTATTATAAAATTGTTTCCATTATTTTGTTTCAGTCAATGTACTGTAATGTAATGTAATATTTTATTATTAATCTTATTTATTACTCTATTTAAAGGTTAAGCTAATTCAAATTCAATATTTTTTTTTATTTAAACCATATCAAACGAAATTAAAATTCTTCAATATCGGAAATCTAGCTACGCTTAACAGACAAGAACTGCTGAATTTGCTGGAAAAGGATTGTTTCATCGATGTTTAAAAATATTGAGCTAATTCAAATTTTAAAAAATTAAAATTATTCAATTCTGGTATCAAAAGGCATTTTTTGACTTCATTTCATAGGATTTTTCAAAAATATTATTTTGAATGTGTTCGAATCATCTTAATTATAATAAATAATATCCCTATGTTACGCCTCTGGATTGCACGCGTCCTAACGCAATATTATTTAGTTCAATGTCAGCTCTTTAAATGTGGGAACTCAATTAAAAGTGAAAACAATACACTTTGTTTGCTACCGTAATTCTGCCGTTACGATTTTATTAAACTAAATTGCTGCACCAGGAGTTCACGGATATGGGACTCTTTCGACGATGACCTCTGCGCAGCGCTTTGATAATCACCCATTATATTCAAATTTTTAATTGCTACACGAGCACAGGCAGATACTACTAATCTGCAACGAATTTCAAAGACATAAACTAAGCTGTCCTTAGTCCTTAAATAAAATGAACTGATTCAAGAAAAGGGAGTTGTATATGATTGGTGGTGTCGATGTCACAGGCATAATCAAGAACGTCGTGTTATCTGTTGTTTTCTAAAACATCTGATCGATAATTATCATAAGTAACGCGATTGTAGTTATTGAAACTTTTGTTTTATCAAACTATTCGTTTATGTCACTACCGATTGCTTTGGATATCACAACAATTTTGAAATTCAATTATAATTAAAAACTAAGGAAAGTGTCAGGTACTTAAAACCACACGGAATGTAATATTTTCAAAATCCAACTTTCCATTCCAACGTTTTCACTGAATTAATTATAAGTTTTTGAAACCTGTCGAATAAGGTATCCTACGTTACAGATACCTAACTTATGCAAGCGCCGATCTAGTTCTATATAAGGAAAGTGGTTCTTATAAGAAAAAAATGCAATTAACACTTGAATCTGAAACAATGGCAGCAATTAATGGCAATAATAACAGTGATCTAACTTAGGTGAGTAATCGTGTGGTACCGCAAATATCAAGGGTACCAAAAAATGTACTGAAAATTTTCGTGCACACATCGATCAATGTTCGTGATGGACTGATCAATGCGAGATTTTGCAGTTCCTTGCACAGTACATCAGTTATCACGTTTATTTTTAGATGTAGTAGTAACACTGCTTGATATTAAGATAATGTTGTCTGTAGGGTTAAATATCTTATGCATACCTAGACTCCTTGTTCTTCGTTTGATAAGACTTTTACAGAAAATGTTTGAAATCGAATTAGCTACATTTAAAATAGAGTAAAAGCTATCGAGCTAATAACAGAATATACGTTCGTCAAAAACCAATGTTCGTATTGTTAATTTAAATTAAAATAATTTTTGTTTATAAAACAAAGTAGAGTTTTATTAGAGACGTGACCTTATTTGATACAGACACTAACTATTATTCTAAAATATAGTAGATTAAGTATCGCAAAGAAAAGAATAATTATTTATTTGATCAACAGTTGTGTGACTAAAATAACAGATAAAATTTATTTCTATATGATTCGGAGACGAAACTTAATCGTATCATAAAAAGCAAGGATTATCGCGATGAAGAAAAATACGTTTCTGCGAAATCTGTGCCTGCACCACATTTAAGACTTCGGAGAAATATTAATGTAACACCTTTCAACTGATTTGCATAACATCGTAAACAAATACCGTCTTTTTTCAACATTATCTATACAGGGACAAATTGAGCCGAATATTTTTATAAATCTGAGTCTCGCACAAACAAACTCCGTATAGAAACAATCCTTCGCAATAAATAACCGGTCACCGACTTCTCCAACCTTTACCACACATCGATAAATAATTCGACCAGGCAATTGCACCTAATCGGATCTGGGTTAGATTTTCCACAAAATTGCAGTCGATTTATTGCGTGGTTCCGTATTATTGCAGATTCACCTGATTTATCGAAAAAACTGAATCTATGTCAATGCTGTGACTAAACCAATTCGCGGGCTTAGAAACTCGGTCTCTTTTTCTCCGCGATTGTGTCACCGCTTGTCAAACCCGGGAGCTGACCTGTCAAATATGGGCGAGTAAGTACAGAGACGGACTTGCCGAAACCGTTTATAAATCTGAAATGTTTAATCAAACATAAGGCGTTCCTCAGGGTTGAAGACTTGGACCACTATTTTATGTTATGTTAATTAACGATTTCGAGAAAAAATTTTAATATGCCTTATTAGTGTACACGTATTTTTTGTATTAGTAGATTTATAAGTGGGTTTCCTCCTCTTTGGATGAATCTAATTAAATAAATAAATCGCATCGTGCAACTTCATCGTGAGTTGGTTGGTTGTGCAAATATAATTAATCTATCTTCTATGATTTAATGTTTTACTTTCAGGACGTGACAAGTTATTTTTGTTGTTCTTTCCCATATTCTTGATCTTCATCTTAAAGCCCAGGTCTGTTCAGCTCTCAAGTTTCAGTATCCAGAAATGAGGTGTGCCAAATTACAGAATGTCTTGGATCTTCCTTCTTGATTGTTGTTTCATGGAATTTACCCACGTTTGGGGCCTGGACAAGTTGCTCAAGTATGCTGATTTTGATCAGCTTCCTTATGCTGTAGTTTTTGATACACTCAGGGCAAATTCTGGATCAATTGTAACTTGAGTTTGGACATATCGAGCTTGAAAATTCTTCTGATCTGACCGTAACGTTTTTATTCGCGCGATCGCGCCAGTCCGTCCCTGGCCGAATGCTTGGATTGTGCTAAATGATTTATAAAAACGGTGCTAGTTTCTCTGTCTAGCCATGCGTCGAGGTCTTATTAGGAAAGTTTTCTGATTAATCTCATATTCTAATTAACGGCTAATTATAATGCACTGTGTGATACCACTGTTTACACTAAAAACCGTAATTTATTAGATAAAGTGCAGCGGCAATTGCATACCAATTATATTAATTATACAATAGGCATTAATGACAAATTGATGTCAAAAGCGAACGCAATATGTGGGTTATATGGGTTTATGGTTGTGTGCTAGTGTTCGACAATTCTCGCACGTAGCAATTTTTAGATTAATTATAGATAGCCATGAAACGATAAAATTTAATTAACTGTCGCCGGTTTCAGCCTTCCCAAATGCTGCGCGGGTTTTTGTTTGTTTTCTAAATTTTTAACTCTGCAGATGTACTGAAATGAAAACTGCATAAATTAGCAGCAAGCAATTCACAAATTTGCATAGTTCTGTCGCCCCCAAAATCTCTCTGAAATCAAATATTGTCTGATATATGTGAAAACTAAAACTACTGTTTTTGTTGTTCAGTATGCCATTTCTTCAAACTATGACGTACAAGACTTCTGAAAGATAGAAGAATGAACCATCACAAGAAAAAAAGGAATATCTGCCTTGTACAAAGGATTTACTGACAGGATAAGCCACCGACATTTCTCAAGACGAGCTTCAAGCTACGAGCTACGTCCAATGTAGGTATATCCGAAAATATATACATTGAACAAACAGGAATACACGTCAATACGAAGTTAAGAGCACAAGGGTCATTTGAAGAATAAGAACGTGAAATTCAGCAGGAGAGAAAGAGGATTTCGGTCAAGAATATGGGAGGTCAATAAAAATCCAGAAGAATCGAGATAATTTCTGTAGAGACTAGGGGTTAAAACTACCTGGAATTTGGAAAGGATTCATTTCCAAAAATCGAGGATCAGAATGACATGGAACAACTTCAAACCATGCGCCAGATCGTCATATGTCAGTGCACACAGCAAACATAAATACCAGCTAGACGACTTAATCTCCAGCTTCAAACCGACGAAGTAGCAACCAGCTGAGAAATTGTTCAACCTTAAAAGACTACGACACGTGACTACAGAAAACTTTTTATTTAACAATACCTCGCTGAAAAAAAACCGATGTATGAGACTTCGTTTTTCTTTTCGATTTTTTAAATAGTAAATTAAATAATGATTTTAAAGATAAAAAATAAGGATCAAATTTCTTTTCAAATTATTTCATTCTATGGCAGTATCTGAAAACGTGGCTAACTTCCCATTGGATTAACGACGACAAAGGAACATCAACATTGTTACAAGCGAAATTTTTAATCGTTGTCTTTCTATCAATTCTACCAAGTCGTTTCGATTGTGACATTATGCCAATGAATCACTAAATACTTAAAAATAACACACTCCGTTTCCGGTGAACGGTTGAAACCGCCGAAAAAGTGTTCCAGTTTATGGGAAAAAAATCGTTCTCGGAAGTTGTGGAAAAAAAATGATTGCAATATTGGAATTAACTATATTACACAAGTTTTTCGATTTATTCATTTCACATTACACTGATGTTAATTTACTATTAATCGTAGTTCAATGCCAACAAAAATTATGTACCGTAAAATAGTGAGAATATAAATATAACTAGGTTAGGTACGGATGTACTGAGTTATGTAACAAAATTTAATGGAAATGCATAGGGGTTGGTGCAATAGAAGCAACTAGTGCTGCCATCTCTAATATTCGACAAGTATTACACGAATCCATGAATATATATGGAAAAAACAATAAAGAGTACTATGAGTTGATTAAAGCATAGCAAGTAAATAAATTTTCAGTAACAGGCCCTAAAGCAGTTCCGTGTGGGACCCCTCAAGTAATTTAGTAAAACCACAATTAACTTGTAGACAACTATTCTCCAAAAAAAGAGGAAAATATGCAGTCACTGTTCCCAAATCCCACAACTCTGTTCTTCGTATCAAGATTCACCTTATTATCGAACAAAGTTATTAACATTTTCAGTGTTAATTATGAGAACGTATCAATGAAATTACCGCTTAAACTGGAGTCGTTATAACTCCAGCGTCTTTCTTCCTGAAAATAAACTCGGTTCGCGCATCTGGAATATAGGTCCTTAATGAGGACGATAAATATTTGCGATGCACTAACGAGCTAGATCCATTCCGATCCAGCACGGAGATTATTTATTGGTTTAATACAATTATTGCGCGAACCCCGACCTCAGAATAAATACCTTTATTAATTTATTACCTTAGGATTTCCGACTGATTGGATAATTGTTATGGGAAAGGAATTTATCACTTTCGTAATGGCTGATACATTGTCGATGATGGCAAGAGCAGCCGCAGTCGCAACAGGTGAGCGAGCTAAGACACAGTTTGTGTTTATTTTTTATTCTAATTGGATTGTAAGTAGGCAGAAATAAAAAAATAAAGTAAAGACAAACTGAGGAGGAAGTGAAACAAAGTTTTTGAATAAGGGGTATCAATATTCCGAAAAATCAAATGTCTATCATGGAGATCATAATTTACATAATGCCGCGTAATTATAATGAATACGCTTTATGATTACGCAATATAACGATGCATTTGAAAATCCCTTTATATACCTAAGGTGATTTGTTTTTACATTTAATTTACCTATGATAATTACGTTGCTACGTAATCACAAAGCATTGCATTATTTCCTAATTACGCATTTACTTACAGGTTAGCTGTTCTTTATAACAACTAATGACAACACCTCTAACTGATGTTCATTGAAAAATCAAAAATTTTCTCTCTTAGTCGCAAAACGAATGATGATTACGCTGTTGCGTAAGTATGCTTCATGATAACGCACTACATCAATACATCTATTATATTATCCGTCTTCTTTGTGACAAGTAATAGTAATAACGCACATGATGATTACGCTGTTGCGTATTAATGATGATTACGTCTAGTTATTACGCCTTATAGCAGGTAAATCTTTCATCTAAGACTAACATAGTTTTTGAATAGGGAGTATCAATATTCCCAAACATCAAATGTTTTCCTCGAGATCATAATTTACATAATGCCGCGTAATTATGATGAATACGCATTATGATTACGCATTATAACAAAGCATTTGATAATCCTTTATAACAATTGGTAGCTCTGTTTTTACATTTAATCTACCTATGATCATTACGTTGCTGCGTAATCATAAAGCATTGCATTATTTCCTAATTACGCTTTGTAACAACGCATTCCTTACAGGTTAACTGTTCTTTATAACAATTAATGACAATACCTCTAATTGAATCTGAAAATGTTTTAACATTCATTGAAAATTAAAAATGTTCTCCCTGAATCACAAAACAAATGATGATTACGCTGTTGCGTAAGTACGCTTCATGATAACGCACTACAGCAATGCATCTATGTTATATTATCGGCCCTTTTTGTGATGAGTAATAGTAATAACGCACATGATGATTACGCTGTTGCGTATTAATGTTCATATTACGCGTAGTGATTACGCCTTATAACAGGTGAATCTTTCATCTTAGTTGCGGCAGATGAATTCAAAGGAAATCAATCTACCAAGTTATATCTACTCGAACAGTTAAACCGCAGTTACAAATACACTTTGACTGTCCGGGATTTTCATTTAGATTATTATGGAGTTTATAGAGATATTAAGCACAGTATCAGAATACTGTTAATAAAGCCATTCCATTTAAAACAGCCAATTGGAATAGCGTGACGGTGTAACTTTATTGGTATCCCTCAGACTATTAAACACTCACGAATTAAGAAATCGGTTTTTATCATAAATAGCCCATTTTAACGACCTTTAATTAAAAATGTTTACCGTTAACACGTCGAAATTCATGATCATCGCAATGTTTGTCCAGCTCTTGTACCAATTTTCGGATTTGGTATATCGCAGGCCATTAACAAATTCTTTGAAAGCCTCTTATTATAAATGAGTAATTGACGACAACCACTTGAGGCGCCACATTTTGCGGTTTTAACCATTAACGTTTGAATCCTCATCTATGGTCTATACGAAATTATAATTATCTTCAAAAGTAATCAATATATTTGCAGTCAAATTGACCCACTTTTGAGTATGTAAATTTTGATTATGCTGTTAGGTATAATCGTACAAATATTTATAAAATCGAGATGGGATCGAAAAAGTAGATTGTCTCTGCCGAAGTGGGTAATATTTCAACGAGTTTCGCGTCCGCAAAATTATGTCATCAATAAGTTTACAAGTTCTGCAATATAAACATGTTAACGTAATACCAACCCATTCATTCTTTCACGGTTGGCGTCTTCAGAGAATCACGGCATCATTACTACACTTGATAGTATTTTTCAGGGAAATATTCAGTTCTAAGAACACAGAAATTGTCGCAACATCGCTGATATTAAATCTAGCGGATGGTTGGAATGGAATTAGATGCAAACTTGTCAAAAAATTCATACTAGGTGTATAAAATAATTAACACTATAGGCCAACTGCCAAATATTTAATTGTAAATAAAATTGACAACAAAAATTAAAGCATAATACATTAATTTCTTTAATATAGGATCATGGTCACTGTTGATACGGTTTATAAAATGTATCGTTAATAGGACATTTTGAACAAGACAATTGTGCATTTTTTCAAGGCAAATGTTATGCAGGAATTACGTTCCATAGACTATGGAAGAGGGTTACAATATTGCGAGTAGTTTAAACATTAATAACAATTTATTGGACCTGCCATTTTTCACTGACGAAACATAGTTTCACTTATCAGGTTATATAAATAACCAACATTATAGAACGTGGGCAGCAGAAAATCCTCATATATTTGTAGAAACCAATTTACATCCTTGATAACAATATCAAGTGGATAATAGGGTCTATACTTTTCTATGAAACTGTAAATGCTGAAAGATATGGAACCCTTATTTTAAAACCATTTTCAGCACAATTACAGGTAGGTAAACTCTCAGCAAGGTGGGACAACGGCACATACTCAGAAAAAATTCAATTTTAATCAGGGGTTTTGACCAGGACATCGGATCTAACTGCTTAAGATTATTTTTCGTTTGGATATCTGAGAAATACTATTTTTAAAACAGCACTACAAGAATTAGAAGCAACAATTATTTGAGAAATTAACAATATAACAGAATAACAGCTGCAAAATGAGTATGAAAATATCCATAGCAGAATAAATGTGTACATAGCTAATCAAGGACATAATATGTAGTGTTTTATTGCGAATATAGCAATATATGTCAGTTTACTAATTTATTAGTTTGAAGTTATTTTATATTACAGCAAAGTAATGATATTAAAGCAATTGTTCCTATATTAATGCAATTTTACTCTATAATAAAATAAAACAATAATAAACCGCAAAATTATTTTTCATAAGTGTAATGCTAAATTGTATGTATCAAGTTTAATATCAACAGTTCATGTTGAACAATTTTATTTAATTACTTTCATCCCCTCAAACCACGCCATTGAGGTTTTGGGATTTTTAATTGATAGTACCAACCATGCAATATTGGTTGCCTATGTTAGATGATGACTTGTAATCATTTATGGAGACTGAATAATATTTACTATAAATTTTGTATACGATTGGAACTCTCCAGAATTTATTATATTTAAAAACATTTAGGCCAGTAAGAACCATCTAATGGGGCCAGTAAAAATTTACAGCCTTTGTATTCAGCCGAAAACATTTTTTAGGCCAATTTTATGGCTTTATTAGACGGTGACCCGTTGAACTCCGGGCCATTTCGAGCCGTAAATTTACCGTACCACCCAAACAAGGTGACCCATATAATCCCCTTTTTATTGCGCTAAATGCCGTATAATAAGTTACTTTCTGTTTCAAAAGAAACGACCATACTTCCGACGTGCTGAAGCATGTGAAACAATGTTTTTGTAAACATTACATTACCTCATGTCTGGTTAATTCGCAGTTTGTCATTCATGAAATTGAGAGTTAAAAATCCGTCGTTTGGAATTATTATTAAAGCAACAATGCTTTAGCGATTTGTGCAACTGCAGAAGTCTTAGCAATAGAAATAATAATTGCAGTACTTATTATAGTTTCTAGGAGTGAAAATGGTGACCTTAATAATTACAGTCGGTCTTGGTCAATATTTCGGGACCAACAATGACACTTTTCAGTAATTTATGTAACTAACTGTAAGTTGGTCACACATTTTTCTTGATAAATAGCGTTTCGAAAGAATAAAACGATGGATTATGTGAGTTCAACACGAGCGAACGTAGAAATATATTAATTAAGCGTTTAGTTACTAAATCAATAATCCCCAATAGTTTATTCCTAGCCGAGAATATGTTGCGGCATTTGTTTATTTGCTCAAATTTATTACATCTGTAAATCGTATATTTCTGTTGACAAAGGTTATGTAAAACAACGTTCTTACTCAATAAAGTACACGGAAAAATTATAATTCACTTTATGGCTGTGCGTCAGGAAATGTTTTATATAAAGTTATGAGCAAATGCCGATGGAGTTTATACACAGATGTATACAGGGCCTTCGGAAGGTTTCCGCTCTTTGGCTAAATGTACGAAGTACTTTGGTGTTGTGAAATTTGACTAATATAACAATATAATTTAATATACTGCACTTCATGAAACAGGAATACAAATAAAAAATTAATAAAGCAAACCTTCACTATTTATTTTAAATAGCTTTATATTAAAATGGCAAATCTGGAAAAAGGCTTATGTCAAAATCTATATTCACATAACAATTTAAAGAACATTCGAAATTTCCTGTTGGATTGAGAAATAATTAATCGATTCTATTAATTAACCAAATAAATTAACAAAATCAATTCTACACAGTTAACTGGATTAAAATATTTCTTGTTCTCTATATACAGATATCCGACTATTACTTACCCGCTTTTCGACATATTTTTTCCTGTAACATTGAAAGTAAGCCCTAAATCAAAAAAGTCAATGCTTATACGTAATGCTTTTTGTATATTTGACGATTTTCTATAAAGTTACAACAACTGCGGATCAAAAATGTTAAATTTTGCATTAACAATGGACGAAAAATAGTAGAAAATCATATGTATATTTGGAGCAATTTTTAAAATATGCAAATATTTATAAATATTCATGAAACTTTGTGAACAAATAGTAAAATATATGTCAATTCTACCCTAAAAATTTTGCAAGCTTGCGTGGTTTTCGATTGACAGGATTGTTAAAAATTAAGAAAATTTCAAAGGGCACACAATTTGTTAGAGATACTTTTTATATTAATACTAAAAATAACTATTTTTACACTATTAATCTAGTCGCTTCGATACACTTTTCGATACACAAATTAGTCATTAGGAATGGATTACATTGAACTTGTGTTTATTTGTGTAATTCAATTTGGAATAGTAAAATAATGAGAAAGTTTCAAATGAAGTATGTTTTTGAAATCTTTTTTTTTAGTTATAAACTATAATAAACTTTCAATACAAGAAGTAAAAAATACAGCAGTATATAAACAATGAAATTTTGATAAATTATGACATTTTTAATATATACTTTAAAATTAACATTTCAGTAATTTCAGTATATTTTTTGGAATATTTTTGGCATCGTATTACAATGTAATACTACTTAAATCAAATTGTATTATAGTTTCATAAATGCAATCGATTTAAACACTTGTCTTCTAATGAACATTTGTATTCACAGAAGTGCATCATAGTAGCATGCTACTTATGCATCTAACTAAATCATATTTAAACTTTTCCAAGCGAATCACTTCGTGATCACAGTTTGTAGATAATCTGAAATACGTAAAAGTTCTTTGCAAAAAAAGCAGTGCATGTTGATTACTTGATGCGCTCGAACGGTGTACGGAGGTTCTGGCTCCACAGTCTTCTCCAAAAAATTTATAACAATGACATCCGCTTATGTAACAAACTAGATTATTTAACAAAAATAGAGCAATGTTTTCATCCTCCTTATGTTAAAACTTGTTCCATAATTTGTATTGAATAATTTTCCTGAGATATTTTTCTATTTCTTATCTTTGAAAGTTATGTTTATAACTTGCTGATAGAAAAACGTTAAAAAATATTGGCAACTTAGTTTTGAAATGAAAAACAAGTTGAAAATCCATTCAAAAGTCCATTTCATACAATAAGTTTAACCACAGAGGAAGCCAAGATCAAAATCTCTATTACAACACGAGTACGCTCCCCGAATAACGGATTCTCAAATCAACACCAGCTTTGATCCTCGAAACAGCCTGCAAACTGCTAAAAGTCAAGGATTTCTATCTTATCGATATAACAAATGTGCTAAAACATAAATTTTATCTCCTCAACGGTGACAGATATCCCAACCCTCGACAAATAGGAATAATAATTGTAAATAATTATCGTTGTAAAAATCTAGAAATTCACAAAGGTTCGCCACTCTATGACAGGGGTACATCTGTTTCTTAGGAGCCTAGGAAGCGTGGTGTAAATTTTTATGCTTTCCGGGAAGCGCTGGGAACGTGCTCCTTTTTTTGCATTTTTAAAGCCACCATAAACACTCCAAATGGAAAGCAAAAGTTCGTTGGAAATAGTTACAATATTACAGAAAAGATGTTAAGATGTTTGTGTTTATAATCGTTAAAGAAGAAAGTCGTCCGTTTCGATTACTTATCACCAGTTTTCTGAATTAGTTTTGCATTATAATCTTCAGTTTATTGTTATGACGTTTGTTTGTATCCAAGTAAAAAAGAGAAATCTTTCAAGTGCGTTTGCCTTAGTAACGTTTAAAATAGAAAAAATAATTGAATTATGTCTTCGAAACTTATCTTGTGAGTAAAATCAATATAGCCGTTTCAATAAAAACAAAAGATAAAAGCATACAACTGAAAAACAAGCCGGTGCCGAGAACATTTTTGTTAATTTATAATCTAAATCCAGGTATTAAAATTTGGAAAAATTTTTATTATATGTTAGTTTTCCATAATGATACATTTTCAGTTTTGAATATTTATTTTATTGAAAATGTAAAAGTAGTGGATCATTCTTAATGAAGAATAAAGTTAAAATTCCTTAATAAGAATACAAATACCAAATAGGATTCACAGAAATTCAAAATATAAAACGTTGTAGTAAAGAAATGTTATATACTGCAATACACCGGTATCGTGACACCGAGCGTTCGGCATAATGTCAAAAGATAAACAAAACAAAATCCAATGGCGAAACAACTTTTATCGGAATCGATTAATATGTGAGAAAGCTCCAACACAACAAATTACAGAGATAATATCAGGTATCTATTTTAAATTTCAAATTCCGTTCGAAACCGTTGATATTTTCGACATTATAAAATTACAAAATCCTTATATTTATTCACTCATTGACACGCATATATAATTCCTCCAAGTCAATAATGGACAGCTCGTGTAAACTCAATGTTATGATTAATAAGACATATTAAATTAGTTAAAACGACAATGCCGCCATGAATTTTATGCAAATTCCGACTCGTTCTTCCAAAAGTAGGTTCGCTAACAATGGCGGCGTGAAACAAAAGGTCGCATGTGGTACACCAGTAGTATTTTAACTTAATTAGCGGGGTAATTAAAAATTTTAATTTCAGTTAATAACTTTATGTTAATTATAAGAATTACTTTAGACTAATTTGTTGTGCAAATACCCAATATTTATGTTGGAGATTGCGTGGTACCGCGAGATGCCACTTTTCCAGGGCCGGACTGGTCTCTAATATTTACCTTCAACAGAACCAACAAATTTAGAATAATATTTTCCCAGGGCAACTCAAACTTATAATATTAAACCGTACAACGCTAGAAAAAGTAAAAAAAATGCGTAAATACTAAATCTACGTAACAAACAGTGAAAACTTATTGGAAACTACTGAAGTTGAGAGGGAATAGCAAGTCCTTAGTGCTCAATATTGGATTCTTATTATCCCTAAACTAAAATCATTGATTTCTTACTAGTATTTAATATCTCATAGCTGTGTCTTCAGGTCTAGCTCTTGACTTACTGCACCTAACATGTTGTTTTTCATTTGAACTTGATGATTTCTGAAAAAAGGCTTTGTTAATAACAGATCTACCAATCCCCAAAGAGTAACCAATGCCAGTTCCTCTTCTCTGGTAATTCTCTGTAAGTCTATCCACCCTGTAGAAAATTCAGCTTACGAAGTGAATGGGACTTGCCTGATTGGCATCCATAAAATAAAAAGAATTATATATCTTATTGTGTCCAAATAATAAAACAGTTATTGCGGTCGGCGGTATTAAACTATTTAGAATGGGCTGTAAATACCCTTTCTAAGAACTATAAATGTAAGATCAAACTGGTGGTTTAAGTCGGATCTTGTGTCAATAATCAGGTAGTCAAAAGTACAAAGATTACATTGATTAGTTCAAAGTAATTAAACGTCAGTAAGCTCAGGACGAAAATTGTTTTAGCGACAGCGAATGGAAAAGAGGTATTGAAAAAGAAAGACTTTACTGCATTGAAGGCGATTTTTCGCTGATTTTTCGCTTCTAACAAAAGTTTCAGAAATGTAATTTCTAATGAAGAAAAAATATTGTGAAAAAAATAAACATTTTTCTTTAAAAAATGTATATATAATAAACCTTTACGCTAAAAGAATGAATCAAGGGTTATTTATTAAGAAACTAGTTTTTCGTAACCAAAAATCTCACACTGAAAATATCACTTCAATACACAGGGTATTTATTAAGTACTTGTACAAACTTTAAATGATGAATCTTTGACTAATTTTAAGATAAAAAGTTCTTACGAACTTGGTCTTAGTCTTGTAAACGATCTAATTTTGTCACATCGCAATACAATCACTAAGACACATTTTTCAAATCTTATGATTCAATTTACAAAATTCCAACACAAGTTTATCTTTAAACACGTGTTTTTACAAAACGGTTGCTTTCAGCGACAAATACTATTCCTTTTGTACGTAAAATTGAAGGGAGAGAATGGTTAGTTTAAAATGACATATTTACAGTGCGATACAAAAAAAATATGGTTTTTTAAATATAAGTACAACACCGTGTCTGGCGCCATGTAACATTAAACAAAAAACTAAGTAAATATTTGAGTTTCTCATCATCAATACTCCCAGTTTCCCAAATTTTGTCAAATTGCCATGTTATTGAACAAAAATATTATCAAGAACCAAGGTGTTGCGTACCCATGTTCATATAAACTTTTTATCTTAAAATTAGTCAAAGATTCACCATTTAAAGTTTGTACAAGTACTTAATAAATATTCTGTATTATTTGTTACTCTAATATTTTACCAGCATTTTTATTTTTTACTTTTTTGGACTGTAATTTTGTAAATTAATTTACTTTTATTTCATACTTTACGATTTTAAGGATTAAATTATAATTATTATTATTATTATTATTTTAAGTAATTATGGATATGAACAATATGAGGAAGAACAAAATTGTAAGGAAATAAAATTTGAATAAAATTGCTCATTTATTCATTTTAATAAGACATTTTTAATATTAGTTTTTGTACCTTTACTTTAAGAGATATTGAATTAATTCAAATCAAATCTAAGTATTTTAAACAAAAATTGAATTTTGAGACTGTGTCAAAAATGCGACATTACTTTTATTTTTGCTTAACCAATTCTAATACACTGATTTGTCTTTTTTGCCTAATAGGTCAGGAAATATAGAGTTGGACGCGACTTTCTGTTTCGGCAAGCTGAATGCTAAATATTATGTTGAAAACATATTAATTTCCACAGTCATAAAAATGGGGGGAAGATTGTTTACAGGGTGGTTAATTGTATAATTTTTACGTAAATTCACGTTTTTTGCTTATAACTTTTTTCCGTTCATTTCCACAAGAAAACAGTAAAGGTTTCGTTTTCAAAGGACCTACAAAACTAGCCCTCGAGCGTCAAAAAATATTGATTAGATCAAAAGTTATAAATAGAAGAAGTTTATTTATGATATTTGAATTAAATATTTATAAACTGCGTTATTATTACTAGGACGTTTGGGTATCGCATACTCTCATTCCTTATCACTGTCTAATAACTCACACGAAATCTGGAATCGGTAAGTTGAATAGTTTACAAGTTATGGCCTTATAAACAAATTAACTAATTATTAGTCTGGACGATCCCGAGGATCTTCCACAATCGCACTGATTTTTGTCATGGTAGATTTCATAATAGATTGAAATCTATAATTTTTTTTAATTTCAAATTTGCAACCTGATTTTTTTTTTATTTTTTAGCCTTAGTTGCAAAATGAAATATACGACGCACGAACGTAATATAGTTATATATTATTACATATTCGGAAAGCTTATGAAAAGAGCTTTAAGTTAAAAAAGAAATCGTCAAGATTCATTGAAAAACAATTACAGACTGACAAATATTCGCGAAATAGTCATTTCCCAACTTATTTTCCTGGCCCATAAATGTTGATGTGAAAGAAACTAAATGTTAATTTTTAAATGTTTAATATACTAAACAGTTTTTGCTGATTTACCTTTTTTGCCTAAATGCTGATGTGAAAGAAAATAAATGTTAACTTTTTAATTTTTAACTATACTAACTACTACTATACAATTTTTTCCCCAATTCCATAAGTTTCAGAAATGGCTTCAACCAGTTCTTGCAACAAACCGCAATTCTTTTTCGTATTTTCTCTGCAACAATGAAACTTAACTTCCATCTCCCATTCTCTTCCTCGCGCTTTACCAATTGATTAATTTTCTGAATTCAAATATACCTCTGGCATTTTATGCCCCTAACCGCCAAGTTTTTCACGCGCTGTCAGTGACTTTAGTTGGTATATAGTTACACGGATTTCACAATATTTTACAGAACGCTCATCGTTAATTTTTTCCTCCCGAGACTGGTATCTGCTGACGAAACTATATACTCCTGCCGAGAGTAGAAGCGTCGGCAGAGACAAAGCCAGAAAATATCTAATTAAGGCCTTTAAAAACTAATATACGAGTATATGATTAATATGTAAATTTCATTGCTAAATTTATAGTGGCTTATTAAATTTCAGGACGAAACAGCGGCTCAGCCGCCATTCCGTCGAAACATCAAATGGCTCTAACTGGCGCCGTGGTAACAGTAAAGGATAATATAATAATCGTTATTTTCATTTTACCACCATTTTGCCAGTAAGCCATAAAGTGATTTGTTACACTTTTTGCGCTGGACAGCTCCAGCGCTTTGTCTTATGTCGCGTCTGCGGAGACTTCATTACGTCGAAGCAAACTGGTGATTCAAGAGTTCGTACCGGCAAGTATAATCAAGTGCTCAGAAAATCAAGAATGAAAAAGGCCAATAAATGTATCGAGATGTTTTAGTTCACCTCCACGCAGATACAATGTTTTATGAAAATACAACAAATACCTTATAAAAAATTGTATATTGTCTAAAGTTACTTAGTTGTGATACAGTTTTAGTTTTTTTATATTTATTGGATTTTGACACTTAGAAAATAAAATAAACCTTTGGGGCAAAAGGATCACTCAAGGATTCTTTTTCTAAAAATATTTTTTCCTACAGATTGAATTTCGAAACGTCAACAACTTTTTGAAGTGCATTGAAGTGAAGATATTTTTTACGTTGACAAAGTTATTATTTTTTTTTATTCTGTATCAGTATGATTTAGACCCATTTCACAGATATCGATTTGCTTGAAAAATAAAGTATATACAATGCAATGTTTAAATTTCTTATTTTTTGGATCTGTTTGATGTAAAATATTAATATATAACCACTAGACTGCATTTGAATACTATACGTTTTTTATTTCTACACCACTATTTTTATATCTATATGAGTGTTTTTTTTTGTAACGTTGATTAAAGATTGTAAAATTATAAGTTAAATTTTAAAGAAATCTTTAAAAATGTGAGACGCAAATTGTAGTTTACTGTTTTTTTCCATTTTAATTGTAGTTAACAGTGCTATAATAATACATTTTTTTAATACAATTTGTTTCCTGTGCAGAAACACATTATTTTAAAAATAACTTTGTTACTAGTGTCAACAGTATCCAGAGATAACCTGTATATTACTGTATATTGGTTTATTACTAATTTTTGAACTAGAATCAATAAACTTTTTACACTATGAGTGTATTCCCTTTATTACTGCAATGCTGTGATGTCCAAAGGTGAAACTAGACCAAGTTAAATATTTATTTTCATATTTGAGAATTCTTTACAGCAAAAGGGATCTGGTGATAATATTTATAACGTGATTCATGAAATTTTAAATAGCGACATCATTAGTAGTAAAATTATTAAAAAATTACATTGTTAAGGACTCTGAACATGAATATAGTCATCTGCATGGTTTTGGTTTAAATGAACGACTGTAAACTTTACTTTACAATATTTTTTCCTATTTGATATACCAACTGTAAAGACGCATCCAAATTACTGAATACATTTAACATTTCTGAAATATATGTTAATGTTGTGAGGAACACAATAAATATGTATAATTAAATCGTTTATAAATAAGTGTTAATAATTTAGGAATGGGTATCTTAATAAAGATAAGAAAAAACTTTATAGTTCCAAATTTATTTTTAAAATTGAAATATTTGGGAACAGGAAACGTTGATGATATATTTTTAAGCAACATTTCTTTATAGGATTCGTTTTGTTTAATATCACATTTGCATTTTAATAAGGACGACAACATTCTCCTAATTTAGACAAAATTGACGTTTCAATATCATATTTAAAATATTCATACAAATTAACAGACAACTCGCCATTCATTTCGGTAAATAGTGTTTGATAATAATTCTCGCCACGTGACATAATTTAATCAAATCAAATATGAAGAAATTAGTTACTAATGAAATTTATGTTTTATATGCCATTCGTAATAGACAAAAATCGTGAAATAGTTTCCATTTACAGTACTAGTTACTTTGTAGGGTCGGTCGACCTCAAAATATCACAGTTTTAATAAACGACAGATTTAACATATTTGCTTAAAAATTGTTGAAACCTACAGCTTTTGCATTGAATATTTTTTTCAGAATTTCGATAAAGAAATAAAACAAATTTGAATTCAAAACAACATGCTAAGTGATTTGTTTCTAAAAGTTTGTCAGTATTATAACTTTAAAATACTTTGATAAATTGTTTTGTTACTCTATCGTCCACGATTTTTACTCACAAGCATAAAAATATACACTGTCTAAAAAAACGTTTCTGTCATGCCATATCATGATATTTTGCAGTAGGTTAAAAATTGTAGAAGTTAAAGGTACAGTAATATTGTTATCGTTTTGGTTTATTTACAAAAGTTACTTCAAATTCACGAAAAAGACTTACGATAATTTAGCTATTTTTTAAAACAATATGAATTTAATAAAAATGATAATAGAAAATTATTTTGAAAGTAGTTTGCTGATAAATACTCGGTCTAGAATTTTACAATATTATGAACATATTAAAAATTTCATTGTCGGAATTTACATTTATAATTTTTGAGTAAATATTATTTGGCTACAATTACACTAATTTATATCAGCTGTTGATCTATTTTGAATAAGAAACTAAATAAAATGCTCCTTTATTGAAAGTCAAAATTTTGACAGAAAAGTTCTCAAAATAAACCTTTTAAGATGAAATCGTTATTAAGATGTATCGAAAATTATAAAAATACCGTTTTCATGCAAAGAGACATTCAAACTTTGAATCATTTTTTCTTTATATTTAATTCTATTGTTTTTTCATTATCTTTTTTCAACGTACTGTGTTTTTATGTTTAATTTCTTGTTGTTTTTTTTTAATAAAATTAAAAATCTCAAACAATTTGAAACGTTTTTTAAGTAGAACCAACTAAACCAATAAAATAAAAATCGCAGTGACATACAAGTTGTATACAGAGTGAGTAGAGACGAAAGAGCCGCACCACAAGGTTTTATATAGCACCTAATGCAATTTTGTTTTCTTAAAAAGTTACGGACTTGCAAAGAAAATTTTTTTTATTTAACTTTTTCAAGCCTACTTAGATTCTTTTGAATCTAGTACCGCAAAATTAAATTCACATGAGTTATGAGTGACAGGAAGGTGGTCTAAATAAAAAAAAATCTAATTTCGTTGCAAATTTACTAAAAAATTTTAGTTAGATTAGAATTAGGAGGTTTCTTAAATCGGCCAGTTTTATCTTAGATGGAGTCTATCCAGCTCTGGGATAGCCTCAGGAGTTGTTATTGGATAGGTTTGAAATGCATAGCTTAATTAAGAGGATTAAGAGGTTATGTACTCGATAATGTTCTTGTACAAAATTGTCAACCACGATATTGATTGCATTGAGCTTACAACACAAATAAATTACGTGTTCCTAGAATAAATGCCAGATCAAATAGTTTGTTTAATCTTCCTTCTTCGCGCANAATTATTAGTCTGGACGATCCCGAGGATCTTCCACAATCGCACTGATTTTTGTCATGGTAGATTTCATAATAGATTGAAATCTATAATTTTTTTTAATTTCAAATTTGCAACCTGATTTTTTTTTTATTTTTTAGCCTTAGTTGCAAAATGAAATATACGACGCACGAACGTAATATAGTTATATATTATTACATATTCGGAAAGCTTATGAAAAGAGCTTTAAGTTAAAAAAGAAATCGTCAAGATTCATTGAAAAACAATTACAGACTGACAAATATTCGCGAAATAGTCATTTCCCAACTTATTTTCCTGGCCCATAAATGTTGATGTGAAAGAAACTAAATGTTAATTTTTAAATGTTTAATATACTAAACAGTTTTTGCTGATTTACCTTTTTTGCCTAAATGCTGATGTGAAAGAAAATAAATGTTAACTTTTTAATTTTTAACTATACTAACTACTACTATACAATTTTTTCCCCAATTCCATAAGTTTCAGAAATGGCTTCAACCAGTTCTTGCAACAAACCGCAATTCTTTTTCGTATTTTCTCTGCAACAATGAAACTTAACTTCCATCTCCCATTCTCTTCCTCGCGCTTTACCAATTGATTAATTTTCTGAATTCAAATATACCTCTGGCATTTTATGCCCCTAACCGCCAAGTTTTTCACGCGCTGTCAGTGACTTTAGTTGGTATATAGTTACACGGATTTCACAATATTTTACAGAACGCTCATCGTTAATTTTTTCCTCCCGAGACTGGTATCTGCTGACGAAACTATATACTCCTGCCGAGAGTAGAAGCGTCGGCAGAGACAAAGCCAGAAAATATCTAATTAAGGCCTTTAAAAACTAATATACGAGTATATGATTAATATGTAAATTTCATTGCTAAATTTATAGTGGCTTATTAAATTTCAGGACGAAACAGCGGCTCAGCCGCCATTCCGTCGAAACATCAAATGGCTCTAACTGGCGCCGTGGTAACAGTAAAGGATAATATAATAATCGTTATTTTCATTTTACCACCATTTTGCCAGTAAGCCATAAAGTGATTTGTTACACTTTTTGCGCTGGACAGCTCCAGCGCTTTGTCTTATGTCGCGTCTGCGGAGACTTCATTACGTCGAAGCAAACTGGTGATTCAAGAGTTCGTACCGGCAAGTATAATCAAGTGCTCAGAAAATCAAGAATGAAAAAGGCCAATAAATGTATCGAGATGTTTTAGTTCACCTCCACGCAGATACAATGTTTTATGAAAATACAACAAATACCTTATAAAAAATTGTATATTGTCTAAAGTTACTTAGTTGTGATACAGTTTTAGTTTTTTTATATTTATTGGATTTTGACACTTAGAAAATAAAATAAACCTTTGGGGCAAAAGGATCACTCAAGGATTCTTTTTCTAAAAATATTTTTTCCTACAGATTGAATTTCGAAACGTCAACAACTTTTTGAAGTGCATTGAAGTGAAGATATTTTTTACGTTGACAAAGTTATTATTTTTTTTTATTCTGTATCAGTATGATTTAGACCCATTTCACAGATATCGATTTGCTTGAAAAATAAAGTATATACAATGCAATGTTTAAATTTCTTATTTTTTGGATCTGTTTGATGTAAAATATTAATATATAACCACTAGACTGCATTTGAATACTATACGTTTTTTATTTCTACACCACTATTTTTATATCTATATGAGTGTTTTTTTTTGTAACGTTGATTAAAGATTGTAAAATTATAAGTTAAATTTTAAAGAAATCTTTAAAAATGTGAGACGCAAATTGTAGTTTACTGTTTTTTTCCATTTTAATTGTAGTTAACAGTGCTATAATAATACATTTTTTTAATACAATTTGTTTCCTGTGCAGAAACACATTATTTTAAAAATAACTTTGTTACTAGTGTCAACAGTATCCAGAGATAACCTGTATATTACTGTATATTGGTTTATTACTAATTTTTGAACTAGAATCAATAAACTTTTTACACTATGAGTGTATTCCCTTTATTACTACAATGCTGTGATGTCCAAAGGTGAAACTAGACCAAGTTAAATATTTATTTTCATATTTGAGAATTCTTTACAGCAAAAGGGATCTGGTGATAATATTTATAACGTGATTCATGAAATTTTAAATAGCGACATCATTAGTAGTAAAATTATTAAAAAATTACATTGTTAAGGACTCTGAACATGAATATAGTCATCTGCATGGTTTTGGTTTAAATGAACGACTGTAAACTTTACTTTACAATATTTTTTCCTATTTGATATACCAACTGTAAAGACGCATCCAAATTACTGAATACATTTAACATTTCTGAAATATATGTTAATGTTGTGAGGAACACAATAAATATGTATAATTAAATCGTTTATAAATAAGTGTTAATAATTTAGGAATGGGTATCTTAATAAAGATAAGAAAAAACTTTATAGTTCCAAATTTATTTTTAAAATTGAAATATTTGGGAACAGGAAACGTTGATGATATATTTTTAAGCAATATTTCTTTATAGGATTCGTTTTGTTTAATATCACATTTGCATTTTAATAAGGACGACAACATTCTCCTAATTTAGACAAAATTGACGTTTCAATATCATATTTAAAATATTCATACAAATTAACAGACAACTCGCCATTCATTTCGGTAAATAGTGTTTGATAATAATTCTCGCCACGTGACATAATTTAATCAAATCAAATATGAAGAAATTAGTTACTAATGAAATTTATGTTTTATATGCCATTCGTAATAGACAAAAATCGTGAAATAGTTTCCATTTACAGTACTAGTTACTTTGTAGGGTCGGTCGACCTCAAAATATCACAGTTTTAATAAACGACAGATTTAACATATTTGCTTAAAAATTGTTGAAACCTACAGCTTTTGCATTGAATATTTTTTTCAGAATTTCGATAAAGAAATAAAACAAATTTGAATTCAAAACAACATGCTAAGTGATTTGTTTCTAAAAGTTTGTCAGTATTATAACTTTAAAATACTTTGATAAATTGTTTTGTTACTCTATCGTCCACGATTTTTACTCACAAGCATAAAAATATACACTGTCTAAAAAAACGTTTCTGTCATGCCATATCATGATATTTTGCAGTAGGTTAAAAATTGTAGAAGTTAAAGGTACAGTAATATTGTTATCGTTTTGGTTTATTTACAAAAGTTACTTCAAATTCACGAAAAAGACTTACGATAATTTAGCTATTTTTTAAAACAATATGAATTTAATAAAAATGATAATAGAAAATTATTTTGAAAGTAGTTTGCTGATAAATACTCGGTCTAGAATTTTACAATATTATGAACATATTAAAAATTTCATTGTCGGAATTTACATTTATAATTTTTGAGTAAATATTATTTGGCTACAATTACACTAATTTATATCAGCTGTTGATCTATTTTGAATAAGAAACTAAATAAAATGCTCCTTTATTGAAAGTCAAAATTTTGACAGAAAAGTTCTCAAAATAAACCTTTTAAGATGAAATCGTTATTAAGATGTATCGAAAATTATAAAAATACCGTTTTCATGCAAAGAGACATTCAAACTTTGAATCATTTTTTCTTTATATTTAATTCTATTGTTTTTTCATTATCTTTTTTCAACGTACTGTGTTTTTATGTTTAATTTCTTGTTGTTTTTTTTTAATAAAATTAAAAATCTCAAACAATTTGAAACGTTTTTTAAGTAGAACCAACTAAACCAATAAAATAAAAATCGCAGTGACATACAAGTTGTATACAGAGTGAGTAGAGACGAAAGAGCCGCACCACAAGGTTTTATATAGCACCTAATGCAATTTTGTTTTCTTAAAAAGTTACGGACTTGCAAAGAAAATTTTTTTTATTTAACTTTTTCAAGCCTACTTAGATTCTTTTGAATCTAGTACCGCAAAATTAAATTCACATGAGTTATGAGTGACAGGAAGGTGGTCTAAATAAAAAAAAAGCTAATTTCGTTGCAAATTTACTAAAAAATTTTAATTAGATTAGAATACCGCCGTCCTAGGTAACAAAAAATATTACAGAAAACTCTGAAGTTTCTAAATCAGCGCATATATATAAATAGCGTTGTAGTAGAATGGTTTTATAATAGGGCAAAATTGATTACTGATTATTTTCAAAAATGAAATAGGACATGTGGAAAAATCTGTTGACAGAACACTTAAAATATTGTAAATAAAAATAATTCTGAAAGACAACAACAAACAAGCGAATGAAACAAAAACAGAGAGTTTTCGAAACGTGAACTGTGTCTTGTGTTGTAGTGTATTGAAAATTGTACATTTTTTTAGTGGGAGACCCAGTAAGAACAAGAACGTTAAAATAACAACTATTGATACATTAACCTTCAGTTGAATAACCATTTAAATGTCCCGCCAATCCACGAATCTTTTAAATAGAATTTTGATATTATTTTACGTTTTTTCGGCACTACAATCTAAAGTTTCTTCCTTTGTCTTTAGACCAGTAATTTAGCTTTGACAAATTTTCCCTACTTTTATAAAGTTCAATTGTAACGTTTACGTAATCTATGCTTCTTATAATAAGTTATAAAGTTCGGTGGAAAATTGAAATGTTATGTTTTCAACCTTAAGAGTTACATTGACCAAAATAACGTTATTTTAACGATTTTCTCAACCCATGAGGATACCTCTGGTTGGGCAAAACTAACATTATGAAATCAACCCTTTGACTAATCCCTTTGTCGCAAGGGCTATTTCATTAAAAAAAAATCCTTTATGCTGCAGAAAAGCCAATTGTATAATAATAGTAACAAAAAATGCCACGAATAAATAATTACAAAATAAATTTTTACTAATGTTTCGAATTATATTTAGGAAAGGAAGTAAATTACAGCTAAAATTATTACAGCTATGTTTATTTCTCAACCCTCACTTGTGTCATTAAAGTGATATTAAAGTTGATTTATTTTATTTTTTTATACATGGAAATCTTTCCAAATTTGGAAGTTGGTTGCGTTCATAGTTCAGCAAGGACCTCACGACGTAATTTTTAGCAGTTCCGCGGCAACGCATCCGAGCTCTCGAGAAGTGAACTGAACTGGACGTTTATAAAAATCGCCGTAGACCTCTCTAAGCAGTCACCCCACCCCTAGATTCACACCAATGACTTGGAGTTATAACATAAAAACCGAGATAGTATCCGAACGACACTAATTCAAATATCAATAATTTACCCCTCCCCACGGCCCCACCACGGCCGGCCGATGTCTTCAACAGGTAGAATTATATCTAAAGTCCCCTCCCGAGTAAGCATCCCGAGTCGGAGGTGTTCCTTACTCATTCCTCGCCAGATCCTCGCTGTGGTATCACAGATGACTCTGACAGATTCCGATACCTGCCGCCGCATCAGCTGATAGACCCCACAGGGCACATCTCTTGGACTCATTCCGCTGACGGTGTGAAGTGACGGCGCAAACAACGTGCGATTTCGAAATTAGCACCAGTGAAAGTGTGATTGTTCGCCGGATTACCAAGTGATTAGTGCCGAATTGTCAAACTGGACTGGATGTGCTGGTAGTGTTTGGTGTGAGGGACCCTGGGAGAGCTCGTTTGGTGCGTCCGGCGTCGCGGCCCGATTTGCTTGAAGGTAGGTGCTATTTTGCTTGTTTGGCTTGGGCGGAACGGCGGAAGCGGCGCGGAGATCTCGGCGGGCAATAAGGCGCGAAACCTGCCGCCGGAGACCGCAGCGAGCGGTTAGGCGAGCAACGCGGTGATATATGGGTTTTAGCTGTAGGTTGAGAATACCATTAAAACAACATTTGTTGAGCCCAAATATATTCAAATAACAATAAATAACCGTTCTAGTTATATGACATATTAATTTTACGAAGCTTGTTATCAAATACGTCCCATTTCATGTGATTGGATAAAATTTTTGCTCTTTGCTATCGTTTCGATAAAATTCCTACCTCCCTCATGGCTAAAATCGTGCCGAAACGTTTGCAAAATGTGAAAATGACAGAAATAAATAAATGGTCTTACTATACACAGTGAAAGAGACACCATTTTATAAAATCAAGATGTACATAGATTCATAGTTAAGAAAAAACTGTAAAAATACAAGAAATGTGAAAAATTATCTTTTAAATTAAACTAAATAATACGAACAGAAAAAAAAACAAACAAATAACAAATTAAACCATCTATTTATTTCTACGAATTTATTTGTATACTCTGACAAACATTTCGGCAGAATGTGTGCCTTCTCCAGGGCTAAAATTGGTGTCGAAACGTCGGCAAAGCGTGAAAATGACAGAAATACATAAACGGTCTTACTATATGCAGTGAAAGAGACAAAATTTTATGAAGCTAAGAAAAAACTGTGTAAAAATACAAACAAACGTGAAAAAATATCTTTTAAAATAAGCGTAATTGAGCTAAGTAATAAGAACAGAAAAAACAAACAAATAACAAAATTAAACCATCTATTTATTTCTGCGAATTTATTTTGATACTTTGCCAAACGTTTTGTCAGAATTTCTGCCTTCTTCAGGACTAAAATGGCGCCAAAGTCCAAAAATTTATAGAAATGATAGTCCAATCGTTATTTTTCCTACACGACAATCAAGAAGTATATAATATATTTTTTTTACTAATTTGCAGAAAGGCATAATGTGACAAATTATCTTTTCAAGATAAATCTAATTAAACTAAGTGTAGTGATTGTCTTATTAGCTGTAGTGATAATCTTATATACAAAGATAATCAATTTTATGTTGACGATGTACTTTTATCGCAACATAAATAATATATTGTCAATAATTTTTCTTAGTTACCACAAACCTTAGCTGATCTGATAAAAATAAATAAATCTTTATAAAGAATTCACCTGGTAGTCTTAAAGGTTGACCATAAAGTAGTTCTGCTGAAGAGCAGTCTAGATCAGTTTTAATAGATGCTCTTATTCCTAAAAGAACTATAGGTAGTTCTTTGACCCAATTATTGGTTTCGCATTTTGCTATCAGAGCAGCTTTAAGTGTTCTATGGAATCTTTCTACTATACTAGTCCATTACTTTGCGGATGATATGTAGTAGTATGAATCCGATGAGAACCTAAATATCTTGAAAAAGTTTTGACTCAAAAACTGATCCTTGATCTGTTGTTATAGTATTGGGTATACTAAAACGACAAAAATATTCACTAAACAGTTTTTTTACTATAGTTTCTGTATTAATATTAAACAGACGATAAGCTTCAGTCCATCTAGTGAATCTTTCAACCACTGTATATTAATGAGCTAATTGGAGATTTAGTATGTCTTGTAATTTTAGGTTTTTGACAATCTATGCAAGCTTTTGTCCATAGAGTGATCTCTGCATTCATTTTTGGCCAAAAATATCTTGAATTTATTAATTTTGAAGGGGGAGTAGCTGTAGTGATTGTCTTATTAACTATAGTGATACTCTTATATACAAAGATAAGCAATAAGACCATCGCTATAGCTAATAAGACAATCACTATACTAAGTACCTAATAAGAACAAAAAAACAACAAAAGTAACAGGTAAATCGAACCAACTATTTATTTTTATGCATTTTTACATTTTAAAACCCAGTTCGGCGGAATAACTTCCTTCTTCAGGTATGAAGGTGTAATTTATCACCAAACAAATAATAATTATGGAAAATAACAAGTAAAAAACATCTATTTGTGCTTGCAGATTTGTATGCTTTGCTAAACGTTTCGAAAAAATTCCTTCCTTCTTCAGGGCTAAAACTGTGTAGGCAAAGTGTACAAACTTAGAAAAACGAATAAATGGACCAATTTGTTTGCCGTTTCTTGTACATAATAAAATATACAGTGTAATAGTCAAAATTTTATAGAACTACAGTGTACATAACTATGAAAAATTTCACTTATTTGCAACAGAATTTACTTATTTCAGGTGTTTTAAATTATATTTTAAAATAAGTTTAAGTAATCACTCTAAGTACCTAATACCTATAATAGACACACAAAATGGTCAAAAAAAATGAGAAACCACAACTAAAAAATAGGTTAAAATGTGTGTTACGTACCTATAAAAATATGTTATTAATAGAAATTATATATAACTAACAACAAACTGGTTAGATCTAGTAAAATTTTAGAAAACAAGAAATTTTGATAAAATCATCTATGAAATATTTAAAAAACTGGAAATATTATCCTGAAAGCTTAAGTTAATATTACTTTGATTCACTGAATCTCTTACCGTCAATAGAAACCATGACTTTACTGAAATTGTCTGTCTACGTCATATTTGTGAGTACAAAATCAACACTAACTTTTCGTAACAAAAACACTACAGTCATTATAAAAATAATAAACTTTGTTTCTAGCGAAGACATTTAAATATTATATTTTTATCAAAATTAAGATCAGTGAAACCATACTACGAGTTACGTCTTCATTAAGAAATAATATATTTGTCATATTTCCAAATGACATCTGGTGAGACTAATTGTAAGCCACCAGATGTGCTAACGATTCTGAAAATATATAATTTTTATTCCCTCAACAAACAGAAGCTTCCAATAATTTACATACGAACGTCTTCCTCTATTTTGTTACTTTTCAGGTACCCATATTGATATTCTAAAACCGGTTTATAACACAAAAAATATCTTATGCTTTCCACAATATAAAAATTATTCGTTTGCGGCCTTATTCCCAAATGTACTAAAATAGCTATGATGTCAGATTTATTTTGCTACTTAATCTTAGCTTCAGCATATTAGCTGCCGGATTAAAGAGTATAAAAATGTTGACACAGGAAGCTTTTGTTTATATTCGTAAAGACCTTGAAGTAGGTAAAATTTGAGAACAACGCCCAACCCCTTCCGTGCAAAAGTCGTAGAAAACCCGCTTGTTTCGAGGAAGATCTAATCTCTCTATTACCTCGTCCAAAGCCTCATTATGAGAGAAATTATTTGGGAGCTGTAAATCCGGTAGCATGGCGATTTCACGGAGTATTACACGCCCAGGGTTGCCAACCGTGGGGTTAATCCATCCGAAATCAGGCCGTAAATGCGGTCAGCCAGCTAACCACAATACAATGTGTCGAAGTCAATCGTCCTTTCCGTGATTTTACAGGCAATTTGTAAAGGATAATACCGGGAACACTTAGAGATAGCCATCTCGACAGAAATTTGTTGCCCAGATAATCATCTTGAATTAACAGGGTCTTAAGTTTGAAGTTGTCCCTCAAGGAGGAACCTGTGACTCACTTTTATTCCCTGAAAGAGATTGGTGTATGAATGAAATGTTTTTCCTCAAATTTCTTTTGTGGTTCAAGCAAAAACGTACTGCACTGTCGCTGGGCATTATTTCCTCAAAAATTTTATTGAATCAATTCAGTTTTATCGTAATTATCCTGCCCCTATAAGAACGAGCTCCACCAGCCAAGAAAATTAGCGGTAATCGAGATCAGAACAGTCCGATAGCAGGAATTACCTTGTCATTACCAGCCCAAGAGCCGAGGCTAGCAACAAGGACCTTATAAAGAGTCAATTATTTTATATTAACACCGTCCGTATCCTAGTTATGCTGAAATAGCCGAGCAAATTGTTATTTTCAGGAATCCCGAGTCCGATATACCAGATCTGGGCGATTTAGTCGGTTGGATATCGCCAATCCAATTATTTTGAATGTTTTCTGGAGATCTAATTAAAATTGCGGGAAATATTTAGCTGCCCTCCGCTTTGGTTAATTAGATATTTTAAAGACAATAATCGAAGCAAACAGGGACGCCGAAAGCGGGGAAAGCAACTGGAATCTTTGCTCTTGTTCTTAATACGAAAGACAAACTGTTCCGTAAATATTTATTTAACGCGAATAAATCACCTTTCTAAATCAACTCTGCCATGATTTGGTACCTAAATGAAACTACTCTACACTACGAAGAACAGCAATGTTGATTTAAAATTTGACGTAAAAAAAAAGAGAAATCCACTTGGCTTTTAGTATAGTCTGGGCTGTAAAGCAAAATACACAGAGAAAGATATTAATTTGAATTGAGAATGCGTTTATTTACATAAGTACAGTAGGTACACCATAATCTCCAACCAAGTAAAATTTATTCATTTAAATATAGTTTTCTTGGCAAAAGAGACTCAAACTTGATATATACCGGTATAAGTACACAAATAAATGTATTGTTAATTCAAGATACTCAAGATATCATTTTCTCCATCATAGATAATTTTTCTAAGGGTATTAATAAGCAAACAAACTCATAAACTAAAAAACACTTCCAAACAATGTCTTTTATTGTCTATAAACAAAGAAAAAAGTATTACCTTGATTCAAGACTACATTTCTAGTATTTGTTCTTATAAATTTAAGTACAGCTATTTTACTTAGTTCAGAATTACAGTTTGCTCAGACTAAACGCAGCTTAATAGTTTATTTTAGATAATTAATTGCGAAATTTTGTTCAATGAAGTAAATAAATATTGATGGACGAAGAATTATTTTTGAATCATTTTTCAACAATTTTATAATGGTACGTCTCTGAGTCCATCCGGTACATTTATGTTTATAAACATTTCCGCATCAAACATCTGAGTTTTCTCGGTGTAATTTACAAATCATCTCCGCATAATAAATCACAGCAGGTCTTGGTTTTACAAATACGAACCTAAACACCTAAATAATATTTGATTAGACCCATTAGAACATATGTTTGAAGCAATTTCGACCGTCACTAATTTGTACCAACCGTTAGCGCTGCTATTAATTTTACATCACTCGTTTTTCATTTCACTCCGCATGGTCGTTTTGTAACGTAAGAATTACGGTTACACAGACACGAGAGACCCGGAAGAATAAGGAGTTTTTCGTGTGCAACAATTCCAAACAGATAAGCGACGAATTTTCTCGAAAAGATGCAAGTTCGACAGAACAGGAAGTTAATATTCCAGAGGCAGCAACTGCAATTGTTGATATTTTGACGGCAATCTCTATAAAACAGCGCCATCTTTCGACCTAAGGAGAAATTTCAAAAACCTAACCTCGAAATGTATTTTTGACTATATAATTTCTACCACCAGAGGCGCTACTATACTGTATTGCTTACTTTCGGTATACTGTAGCACATTAGACACAGTTTTAGATTCATTCAGATATAAAGTTTAGATCAATATTGATCAAGGCCACAGCTGAAGAGATGTCAGAAGGACAAAAAGAAATATATAATTGATCTGCATACTGATGGGACTGACATTAACGGAGATAACTACAAAAATCAGCAGTATAAATAGAAAAGAGAAGAGGACCCAGAACACTACCCTGGGGAACTCCAGCAGAGATACGATTAAATCTGGATACGTCAGCGTTCAAAGTAACCCTCTAGCATTTGTCCAACAGCAGTACAAGTACTATATTGAGCTCGAAAGCCAGACTGAGTACCAGGCAGTATATTTACAATAGTTATTCAGAAACTACTTTTTCCAAGATTTTTGATAGGGTAGGAAGGATACTAATGGGACGAAAGTTAGAGATATTTGTGGGGTTATGAATTTTTGCGACAGGTATAATGTTGGCATCTTTCCACGCAGAAGGAAAAACTCCAGCCGAGAGGCATTTGTTTATAAGAAAAGACAAGAAAGAAAATAAAGATATTTTATTTTTTAAACAAATTCACCTCATTTTTTGCATCTATCTGTCCAATAAAATCCCATGTACGTTTGCAAAGATTTTTATATAATTTTTTCAAAGAACATTATTGAAATTCCAACGCTCTATTCACGTAACACCTCGAACAATTTTTTAATACAAATCAGGAATTCCTAGAGCATATAAAATCTCCTTCCACAAAATTTTTGTTCATGGTTGTGAAACTGAAAATCCAACAGTGACACTTTGGATGCATGCAATTCGTCACTCAACACTAATTTTCTAGTACTTCTGCTTCTGCTGATATCAAAAATAGTAATCATTTCATTGAGAAGATGAGATGCAGCAATGTATAGATAAAATTTATAATTTTTTTCATGTGATGCAATGTTAAATGGTTGATACATCTCGACCAGTGATTTTTCTAGGAATTAAATTGTTGCAAGACCACAGATTTTCCCGTCATCTCAACCAATTCCCCTTAGATCACAAAATAATGTTATACAACCTCATTCGTGGGGTTCCTCGAAAATTTTCTGACGCTACGCTTCTGCGGAATATACCTGGATATGAATCGGACGCATTAGCAAGTGGCTAACCGCTTAGTATCCATAAGCATCGACCTTAAATGTGTATCATATATATTTATAGGAACAATTAGCATAAATATGCAATTTGTAGAGTTTCCACTATTAAGCAATTAGTAGTTATAAAAAGTAAGTAGTCCGCGGTCGAATTATTTCAAAACCTATAAAAAAAACTTCACAGCGATGACGACTGCAGATAATTACAGCATGCGAGTGACGTCACGTTGATTCTTCTTCGAGCGCGTCTGCTTTCGGAGAACGCGGTAAGTCACCAACCGCACCGATCCAGGATCTAGTGTGGGAATTTGAAATTTTTACTTTCTATCGATATACGCATGTGTTTGTTTGTTTTGAGGAGGCCTCGGGGCTTGTTCCAATATACGCGAGGAATAAGAACACGTCTGGGTACGTGTTAATGTGTTGCACAAATTAATGTTATTTTCATAACACACTTTTCCCAATACCGCTTATTTGGGGAATAAGTCCGCACCAAATTTAATTTACAGCTTTATAAATGCCACTTAAGACGCTCTTGAAATTCTTGGGTAAACACCGATTCTATTAATATACTTATTACTTAATTTTAAAAAGTATTTGCATTGGTAATTTGGTGTTATTATTATCTGTGTCAGACGCCTAGAAAAAAAACCTGTCATTTTAACAAATCGTTTCGACACTTATTTAACAATAAACGATTCGGTCGGAATAACAACTTTATTTACATTTTATAGACCGACAGGAGTAACTTGTTCGCATAAACTTTTCCTAGAGAACAATTCCGAAAGAACAAACATACAAATAGATTATTGTCCTTGATGTATCTGCACAAATATCAAATTTATTTCTACCATCGATACATTAATTTGAAATATATAATTCAGTGGATTTCGATCCTACCATCAAAATTATTCTTCCCTCTAAATATGGTCGTAGAAAAGTTAATTTTTAAGAAAAAAATCTAATATGCCAATAGCCCAAACCAAAATTGTAGTAGGTCCTTAAATTTTAAGGAGCACTCTCTTATGAATGATTGGAGTCATCATTCGTCGTAAACTGTATCGTCCAGTGGCGACACAGATCTCTCTTTTGTAGTCCCTACGGAATATCAGGTCACTCTCTGTCAGCTTGGCCGCTCGAAGTCCTAAATATTGAGTAACAGTGATCATTTACAAATGAAACATTGTTATATCTTACCAATACTCACTCCGTATCTATGTTAACACCAAAAATAGCTGGATCATTCATTGGTTGTCCCAGCTATGGCGTACTGATGAGAACTAAGTTCGGAACCGGTATATGTCTGGTGGACTCGGCTGACAAATTACCATATTGGTCTTCATTAGCGAATTTTAATTTAATCCTCAGAGCTTTACCAATCAACTGTTGATATAATCGTAGTTTTGTCATTTTGGATGATCCTAATTCATAGACCTAAGCGAAAAAAAACCCTATTAAGTAAAAAATTTCGTCATAACTCGTACAACACACCTCCTGCCTTGCAACTAAACATTGCGAAACGTTTGCGCAACGAAGATAATCCGCGAGCATACGGTTCGCATAAAAATTTGAGGCAACTGCAATTTCGATTACTGGAACACGGATTCCCAATTATCGCGACCGATAATTTGCTTTACTTTTTACGCGTTTGTTTATAATTAGCCGACAAATATATTCCATTAGTTTTTATGCTCTGTTACAATGTACTCTAAACAGTTGTGTTCGGCCTTGTTTCGACGGTAATGTGGAACATTATCGCGGATCACGGCCTGACGCTATGTTGTTGCCATTGGAATAGTTTTGCATAATCGAAAGATAAGTGTGTGAGGGAATACGCTTCTTACGCAGTCAGTTTCTCGCAAGGAATTGGATTTTGTACCGAATTGTTTTCGGGAATGCAATGGTATATCTTTTGGCAATGTAAATATCTACAAGACTACAAGCGCTTTACCACAACACAATGTTGCATGTCTCTTTGATCATCGTTTTCCATTTATTTTTTCGAATAATGGTCAGTACAGTATATCCTCAAAATTATCTCCTGTTTCGAATAGATATAATGCCACTTTGGTCAAAAACCACCACGAAACCCATCTGTGATAAAACAATTAACCCTTTCCTGCGTTTTGATTATTGCATTTTCAAATAATGGTCTTTTAAAAATCCAGTAATGTAAAAGCACTTACAGAAATTTATGGTTTTTAATTCTTTTAAAAAAATAAAAAAATTACATCAAATTTTTTGCATTTATCTTTCGTAGCATAATAATTCTTCTAAATTCTAACTTCTGTTATGTATAAATACGTTACTATTTGGTGGTTAATTGAATAACATGCACTGTGATCGAAATTTTCTATAAGGAAAGTGGTTCCTGCTTTATGGAATGCATAAATTTCTTCCACGGCCTACTGTGTAAGTAAAAAGTACATATTGTCACGTAAATCCTCTTGCGGTCTGAATCGAATTGTCAGAGAGATAAAATTTCGCGAAAGTTGGTCGTAACAATGGTTCATAAATTTGCGTTCTCAATTTGCATATTTACTAATAAATTCGTTCTCCTTTACAGTAAAAAGTTTTAGTATAACGACGTGCAGAAACATTTATTTTATAAACTTTTATCTTGGTCAATCTCCATACGAAGAAGACCAATCCTCAATTCATATAAAAGTCAACTGAGCTACTTTGGGCCTCATCTCAAACATTATTTTTCCTCGCTTTTGAGAGATAGTAACTTTTCTTCAAACTTCTGCTTTTTCCGAAATAAAATCAGGCTGGAGTATGTCAAACAAAACACTCTGTAGATCCTGGCTTCTCTCTTTTATTTCATGAAACACGTGCCTCCAAACCCATCCCAAAATGGAGAAATTTCTTATCAGATCCCGAAAACCACGCTGCCGTAAAAATTTATCAGCAATAACAAAATAAAGTGCACATAACTTAATTCGTAGCGGTCCTCGTTTACAACGACAGTAAAAAAATAATTAATCGAAGTCCAGGCAAGCTATGACGGAGCTTTAAGCTCTCATCTCGTAAAACATCTCCTGATCCCATCTTTCATACAATAAAAACCACTGAAATTTATTCCGTACTAAAAACTTGGACACCCAAACATAAAATCGTACAGTTTAACAAAATCATGTACTAACCAAATTTAAACGAGGGGATATTTTATTTTATGGTGTCTATTAAAGGTTTTTTAAATGCGATTAGGTTGTTAGTCCGCATGCTCGACATTTTTCGGGCGCCATAAAGCTGGTTTATTGCCATAATTTAAACACCATAAAACGAAAATCAATATACGTCCGTGTAGACTATATGTTAACTCAATCAGAATCGTCATAAAAAAACGACTAACAACTTGTTCAATGCTAAAATGTTACTGCTCAGCGGAATATTAATGACCGCCATACTGATCCTGATTTGCGACACGGAAAGGAAGAGGAAGAACTGGTGTGGGAACATTTTATGGGACATAAGGTCTAACGGCCTTATCAGAAATTGCTACTAGTAAATATATCTATAATAACTGTTATGCAAATGATTAGCCAAATTTTTATTTATTTGCAACTTGAACGTGTGTAAAAGCCTTTAGAGATGTACGCCAAGTGTTTATCGTTCTTTATGTAAATTTCAACTGTGCTTTTAAACTGTTTACAAGAACAATAAAACTGCACCTTTGATCTTGTTTACAGTATGTATGTATACATAAGTTTGTAATTCGCTCTTGTATTTTTTTTATGTAATGGACAATTTAGTTCAGAACAAGTTATTTTTTCGGATCAAAGGTGTAAGGATTACTTATAAAAATAGTTGAAAAAGTATTGAACTAGGAAAAAAATGGCCAATTTTATAGTTATTGTTAAGCTATTGTCGAAACGAATACCAGGGCGGATCTGTCGAAATTGGATGTAAGAGGGGGTAAGCTAATTTTTGCTGTAATACCTTTAGTACAACTCACATAATAAAAGTGTAGATCCCTAGATCTAGGCGAGGTCCGGAACATTTTCAAAATTGCAAAAATGTTTAAAAAATTTTTAAAAATACCTATTTTATCCAAGTTTTTTACTTATATCTTGGAACCTATGCATTTTGGAAGAATATTGAAATGGAAAAAAGTTTTAGAATTTAAATTTGCACAATATACTGCAAGTTAAAAATGTTTAAATTTATTACCGATGTTGTAAAATAGCAATAATTGATGAAAAAAAGGTAAAATAATGAAAGTTTTTGGATAATTTTTTTAAATATTTTAATTGCTCCGAGAGCATTCTAATTTTGGTGTTGTAGCTTTTGCTTGAAGAATATAATTATCAAAATACAAATAAATGGTTAAAAATTTTATAGAAATAGAATAATAATATGAAAAGCGCAAAAGCCATAGATGACAAAGAGCTGTGCATATCCTCAACGTGAGTTTAGACATTTTTCTCTAAATAATTTCACATAAAATCTCGAAGGTATGGTAAAATTTATTATACATTTTATTTATTTATTTAGCAGGATTCTATTACAAACACAGGTACAAATATCAATTGTGATGAAAGTAATCCATATTTTTGAAGAATTGTATATTACAGTGAAAGACATTGCTATCAGGACCGAGTTACGCTACAGCAGGCGCCATCTGTCGGAGGCACCTCGAACTCCTCGCCCGAACCATTGTTACTTAATTTATTCTTTTAATGCGGTATCAAAGGATTTATAGCTAATAAATGTTGCAACAGCGTGCATCTGCGGCAGAGGCCGGCAAAAAGTGCGTTGATTTTCTACACGTAGAACAATAACAGTGGCGTAACAGATTCCATAAAAAAAATCCTGAACCCATGATAATAAATATTTCGCGACATTTAGTGGAGATGATTTACGCTCGCTTTCTCTTAACGCACAAGAGTCCATACAATGTACGGTTAATTACAGTTCGAAGTGTTAGAGGAAAAATCGTAATTGGAAACAGGGTCTCGTTTAAACGATCGCTAATTTCTATAATTTGAAATCGTAAAACGCCTGTTTGCGTTTATGTAATGGAATATTAATTTTGCGGTGGGTTTATGGGCACCTATTGTTCTGACTCCCGTTGTAGTTTTTCCTAGACGGAACGCAAAAAATCCGGTAATTAAAATTTCGTAACAGGGGATTTAAATGTCTTAATTATTTTAACTGTGCGAGGGACGGGACAAAAGACGAAAGACGTGAAGACGAAACGCTCATTTATTGCTGATGCCATTAACATAGTAACACAAATGTCTTCTGACGGATTTTACGGCCCATTCTTCTGGAGTAGCTCAGAGGTATAATAAACGACGATCTCTATTAGTCTGAGGAAATTTTTACCAAAAAAATCTCTAAACATACAGAGTACTGTCATGAATTTTGATTGGATGTACCCTTCGACGCATTTACACTGCATAGTAATCGGGTGGACGTCCGATCACAGTACAGGCTGGGTCCGCAAGAGTCCTGCAATGGTCTCCGCGTTGATATTGGAAAATTAGTTTCCTTAAGAAACTCCTGTCTCGTTGTGACGACCGTCGTTGTGGACAAGTTATGAAGCTGGAACAGATTTTGGTTAAAATTCGGTTATTTTGTGAAAATCCGATAAGTAGTGAAACATGACATTTTACAAATAGACAACTACTGCATTCAATAAAAAATTGCACTGTACGAACTTGAGTACAGTATTAAAACCTTACAAATGGTTTTGAAAAATATTTCATAATTTATTTAGTCGCCATCGTCACTGCTACATTTACTTTTGAAACCAGTATTTTTACTGGCTTATGGTAACAACAACTGTCATCTGACAGAAATCTGAGCACTTTATGCAAAACCGATACCCATAAGTAACGAAAAAATGCCGGCAGAGTGCACTAATAACTGTAAACGAACGCCATTCACGATTCTGTTGTCTGTAATTCTCGTCTGACAAGGAATTCGGAGAAAATTTACATGTCGAGATATGTAAACAGCTCAAATCGAAGTAACTCGCTTTTTATTGTGTTTAAACAGGTATCCAGCGCTTTGGCGCGCTCACGTCGAGAGCGTTAAGGCTAATATGTCCGTACAATGTTGCATACAATCGCTAGGTGCCGACAGAGTGGAAAAATGGATAACGGTGAGGTATTTTTTTCGCGTTTTACTACTTAGAGGGAAATCGTTCGGAGCCAAAGGTAATCCGTGAGTTATTGCTAACCAGCTTTCTTCGTCGCGTCCAGTAGAACTTCATTTTAATTGTTTGCGTTGGTAATAGATCGGTACTGTCAAAGTTAGTTGATGTATTCTCTGGTTATTTAGTTGATACAAAGAAACGTTGTAGAAAACTTTGATTTTGCTCAATTTGTAGTAGATATTTAGTCATCTAAAGGCAATGTTGCCCCTTTTCTGTGAGGGATTTTCTAAAATAAAGAAAAACTGATCAGATTTCTTCTTCAAAATGGGGAAAATAACTAAATTGCGTACAAAATTTGTTAATAATCATTAATATTCTATATGGACATTTCCAGTTTTACAGACAACAATTAACTGCATCTTAGAAAAGTAATTTTTTAATTACTTTTTTTATATTTCACTAATTTCAAATAATTACGCTTTGGGATTTCAGTACATCATAAAAATAAATAATGAATAATTACATAGTAGTCCGTAAAAGAAACAAGGATGTCAAGAGTAGCTTAACAGTTTTAACTCTAAGTTTCACCTTATTTACCTAAAACACATGAGTAATGGCTATAATTTTGTTTTATTCTTCAAAAATACTTCTTAACTGATCGTTTTGGAGCAACATTTAATTGGATTCGTTTCTAAAATGTTCGAAGGTGGCAAAAAGGGCCAAATAAACAAAGAAAGGCACGCACACAAAAGAATATAAGAGCAGCCACAGAGGGCGTTGCAATCCAGCCAAGAGCGACTCAACAAACAAATCCATTAAATAAGTTTCCCAAGAATCGCGGCCGGCTTTGGAGAGCGCATTCGAACATAATCTCCGCATCATATTTAAATGTTATGATCTCTCATTTGGCATAATTATTGTAGATCCGCATAAAAAATATCGCTAATCGTGATTACGTTTCGTGTTGCCGGTGTATTCCTGACATTTCGAAATGTCAATCTGTATCTCAACATCTAAAACAATTATAAACGTTTAATTATGCATACTGTTGCCCGTCGCTGTTATATTAGCCGTTTTAATTAAGCGAATGTGTTCTATTTAAATGAAGATTCACCAAAATTAACCGTAAGCGAGGCGCAAAAACGTGTTTCGCGTTGTTTATCATTTATAACACCGCCTTAGGTAAACATCCTTGAGGGACATCCAGGAGCGTCCGTTAGAAGATTTCCCCTTGTCTTCAATTGTATTTGATAGTGCATAAATACAACTGAATGCATTTTTTCAGCACTGAAATAAGTTATGGTATATAGACTTATAAAATGAAGTAAAATTTATAATGCAAAATCAATAATGTGTACGTTAAATAATTGAAAGTTACCCGTGAATAAAATAATGTACCACAAAATACATAAAACAAAAAAAGTGCATTATTATTTAAAAATTCGTCTAGGCTATATTAAACTTTATTTATACAAATTGACATGACTTTATGCTTAAAGCTTCTTAATTTTAAAAACTTGTTTTTTTTTAATTAATGCGATATAAAATTTAACACCCTAGTATCCCACCCCATTCCTTGTTTAGTCATACAGGGGTGGAATTTTGATTCTTGTTTATATTTGTAGCAAAATGAAAATGAGAAAACATTATTGCAAATATGAACAACTGTATGGCGATTCTAGAATAACTTGAAATTTAAAGATCCTCCTAAAAAGAAGTTAGAAAAGCTAAAAATTATAGTTTTTGTTTTAAATTTACTTTAAATTTAATTTCGAAAGAAAAAACCCTACATCGTCGATTCCTTTTATTTGGTTTCGTCAATCATTTGATTTAAAACAAGAATTTGTCCATTAATGTTTGTATCGTCAGCAAACGGAATAGATAATAACGAATTATCTACTGAGCTGGATACATCGTAAACATAAAATAAGAATAATACAGGTCCAAGCACAGATCCCTGAGGCACCCCTGCACTGAAAGCAAAACAAGTTGATTCTGTTTTAGATATCAATACCTCCAATAACATTTTCTCTCATAATAATTAATTAAATTAAATAAGAATTGACGGAAATGGGTAAATAGTTTGAAGGATCATGCATTTTTGTAGCTTGAAGGTCCTAAATAAATGATGACGTTATTCCGGAAATATGGAATAAGCGAATGCCTATCTATATATCAAACATTGTACATAAATCATCTGACAAAAGTTATTAATAAATGGCGAACGACCCTATTGTATAATAATCGTTATGACCACGATAAAAAGCAATAAACAATTTTTATTGGCACATTCTGCGGCATTTCGACAAGTCCTCTTCAATTATTTCCTAATCCCTTTTTTAATGAGTAAAAACTTAACGACGAACCTGTGCTACAAAGATTTATGGTAGTTCAAAAAAACTAATGAACTAAAACTAATAAAGAAAGGATGGTCCAACTTATTCTGAATTATTGATAAATGACACCATAAATCAGATTATTTGTTCACGTTTGTAAATCAATAATGTTTTAACATTCCTCCGGCCGGTCGCTGTACCTATTAATCTGACATGGAATTGCCATTTAACGTATTGGCAGGAGCAGATTGCAAATACGTGCCGGTTTTGGCAATGACGCTTGATCAAATCTTTGTCTAAAAAATTAATTCTCCACTTATACAAACACAAAACATGTAAGATAAAGCTCGCTGTTATGAGGGTCCTGAGGTTCTATAAGCAATAAAATTTGTAAAAAAATAGAGTGAAAATTTATATACACATTCTCCAAAATACAGTAAATTGCAAAATTCCATAAAATTCCCGTAACAAAATGACAGACAAAATTAATGAAAATTATACTGAACTGACCATTGTTATTGTGAACAAACTGAGGGTTTTTTTGTTGTAGATGCATATAAATGCGATTTATTAAATAATAATACTCCGCCCCTTCTCCTGCACAAGTTCTCGACTTCTGATTTAAACAATTTTTTCTAATTTTTAGTAACGTCTGCAATTTACCTTCTCTGTCTTCATGTCCTTCCTTACATAATTTTCAGCGGGCTTACGTTCAATCGAATTCCTTAATCGCGGTCGCCCTAGAAATCCCCTCAACGTATCGTGCAACAGAAACAATTACGAATCGCCGACGCCGTCCACGTACGCGGGTCATTTGAAAATAATTTTATATTTTGACATCTGATTAATATTCCCCGAGCTGGCGATTTCAAAACGGACCGGCGTTGTGTGTTCGTTTGCAAACGCAGAGGCAATCGCGGTGACGTAACTGTGTCGAACGGTGCGACCCCCGAATGATGTGAATGTTTAATTCCGAGGGAATTGGTAATCTGGGGATCGACGGGGTCCAGGGATCGAGGGGTTCCCCAAGGACGCAAAGCTCACGCCGGAAAATAGCCGTGTAGCATGTAATTACATATCTCTGCTAATGCGGTTGCACATGTGGATCTGTGGGGGAGATGGGGGCAGTCTTCTATGGTATTAGAAAGAAGTTAGTCTTGGATTAATTATAATAGTATGTATATAGTTTCAATCCTAACACACTAACGCAAACAATTAAAGGGTCATAAGAATTTCCGAAATTTTTCCGTGATTTTTGACAGACTGTAGTTAGGTGAAAAATGGTCGTACAGAGAATTGAAGGGCAGTTCTCGAAACCTGGAATAAATTTCCATGTTATAGGAAATATATGTGCATGGCTTAATCAGAACTATTTATATTCAAATGTAAATAAAACGCAAATGATAAGATTTCATAACAGACAGAGAAAATGTGACGACCTAACAATAAAAATTAATAACTGTATCATTAAGAATGACGCTTTAGGCAGTGTTAAATTTCTGGGAATTTATTCCGACGAAACCCTTAATTGGAAAGTGCATTGCAACCATCTCGTTTCCAGCTTGAGTTCAGTAAATTTTTTATTTAAAAATCAGTTAATTCATTTATATTATGCTCAAGTAGAATCACGTCTTCGTTATGATGTCTGTTTTTGGGGTGGTTCCACCCTCTCACATTCTGTTTTTATTTCACAGAAGCGTATTTTGCGCAATATTGCTGGTGTAACCAGTGAACATACCTGTAGAGATATTTTTAAACAGGACAAAATTTTAACTTTAAGTTCGTTATTTATATTTGATGTGTATTTATTTTTTGAAAAATATGCAAAAATTTTATTGAAGTAGTGACATACATGGTGTAAATACAAGGCATAAAAATAATATTCGGGTACCTTTTTCTAAATTGTCAATTACCAATAAGTCACCAAATTATTTGGGGCCTAAAATTTTTAATAAATAACCTATTGAATTAAGACAAGATAAAGTATCTTTTTATCAATTTAAAGTAAAGTTAAAATTATACTTATTTTTATTCCTTGGGTGAGTTTTTTGCTTTCTAGTAAAGTTACATTTGTTTTTACTTTAAAATATCTGCTATTCGCACAAGTGACTATTGTTATACAATTTGTAATTGTCTCAAAACAAAAAATAAAATAAAATAAAAGATCTAAGACTTTTTATAGACTCATAATTTCAGTCATAGTCTTGCCATGGTTGTTCGAAAAAGAAATAGTTTTGTTTATTTTTTTATTTAATTCGTATTTTACTAATTGTACCAATAAATCTGCTGTTTGTAGAAGACAAAAGGAAAAGAAACAAATATATTTCGTAAAGGTTCCGCCTAAACAATTTAAATTTACCGCTAGATTTATTTCTGTATGTCAACAAGAGATGGCGACACGTGACCTGTCGTAATACAAGGCACTTAGTTCTATATTATGGTTGTGTTGGGTTATTATTCCCGCGAAAGCAAGAGACTTGATAAATCCCCACCGTTTTGCCCCGCTTCCCCCTCGAATCCCAGCGTATTTTTATATTATCGAAATTCTTACCATTCTTTTTTTTTAATGCGAAGTAATAAAGATACCCGATCACGACGCTAAATGTTACCACCTACTACATAATGAGTAGATGGAGACCGACCAGCGCGACGGTATCTGGGCTCGATCTGCCGACGGAGGTGTTGAATTGAGGCTTCACGATGCGAGAGGATCCACCGTTTAGTGGTCGTCGGGGTCCCGCAACCCTGCCCATCGATCACAGCACACCTGATATTCAGATCTGGGTCCCTTTGTTCTTGCCGACACGACCGCTGCCAAATTTTCAATGGGCTTCTCGGAAAAGGATTAGCTCTGCTCTACAGCTCGCGTACGCTTGATGATTGCACAAGTCCGAATAAAGTCTCGGAACGAGAATAAGAGCCCACGCCATGTAATCAAATGGTTCTCTTGTAGAGAGAATGTTCACAAGCCACCTGACTGGCAAGCATATGCAACCAACACTGCTCGGTTGGTAAGATGAAATAAAAATCCCTAAACCTCAGTGGTGTGGTTGACGGGGTAGATTTTCTTTTGCAAATGCAGTGGTTGGTTTCAAATCTTTTGACAGTAGCACATTTCGGTTTAAGAAAGTGTCATAGTCAATGTTTGGGTCTGGAAATTTCGTCATAAATTGTTCAATACAGTATTGTAGGGAATATGTCCATGACTCGTCTTTACAATAAAGTCATATTGTTCTGAAGTAAACGGCATAATACTCTTTAAAATAAAAATATTATTAATCTCAAAATTTTGGTTCTGTTATAACTCACCAATAATTCGACGAAATTCCAAAAGAGTATCTGTGAAAACAAGCAAAAGAAACAACGATGGTAGCAGATGAACTGACAAACGGATACGGACAATCGACGCCACTGAAAAATGCACAAATGTCTATTTAACATCATAACAGTAACAAATCATTGGGTTTACACTCAAGATAATCCGACCGCTGATTAGTTGAATGAAATGTGAAAAATTACACCAATGAGCCGGTACAGATTATGATTTTTTAAATAAGGACCTTATTTTTGAAATCTGTAAGATGGAATAGGTGATAATTGGGATTTCCAATATTTTCAAAGACAACGAAGTTCATCAAAACCAACATGTTCATGTGAAAATACCGTCTTTATAAAGAGGATTACATTTTTTTATAAATAGCAGTACTTATTTATTAACTACCGAAATTGAAACTAAAGAATTAACGTTCCACGTCACTAATCAAGCAGCTTTTTCCACAGCCTCGTCCAGAAGGAGAAAGGCGCATAATTACTGTGGATCATTTACATAATTAATTTAAATAAGACATTAATATTGTTAATAGAGACGTCTGCAATAATTATTTTTCGGTACGCCCATGCTTTGATCGTGCGCTAATATCCCATTCTCTCCATCACCATCGATGTCTAGAAAACAACGGACGTGTTATTGAATCGAATAGATTGAAGGCAGACAGACGGATAATTAGAGGTTTTGGGCTAACGCCGAATTTCTCTAATAGATTTTTATGTACGTTACTTAGCCAAACAAAAGAACTTGCGGACTAACGTCACGCCGCGTAACATATTTTTGACTAATTGCATGGTAGATATCGGGATCTTTTCTGACCTCTCGGCAACTGTTAAGACAAAAGCATCGCGCGATGACTGATGAGAGAGATATTTGTCCTAAAACAACAACTATGTAGCTCAATGACATTGCGTTGAATTTTCTGACACGAATTTTTATTTTCAGCTTTTGTCATTTCCAAATTCCCGATACCAAGACAGAAACCCAGCCATGAATATGAATTATGTATGTATTATATTAATATCAAATTTAAATATTTATTGTTAACTTGAAATTGTGCTATATATACCCGTACCTGGTATTACTGTGGTCCTGAAGAAATTAGAGGTATTGCCTCTAGCGATCAGTATTCTTGTGAAACTTGCATGCAAATTTTATAAGTATAGAAATATATAATAACATATATTTAGAGCCCAAAATTTAGGCACCTTTATACTGCAGATTGTGTATAAAACTAAATGACACAAGGAGGGCATTTTGTTGTTTTTAACAAAAAAAAAATTGTCAATAAAGTATTATACATTTATTATTTAACGAAACAGTTTTTATACGTATTGTATAAATACTGATATACCTCCATTCAAAAAGTATATCTTGTAAAAAAATTTTGCTAGAAATTCATATAAGTTGCTGGAGAAATATACATTTTTTTTTCACTAACAGATTAAATCGATGTTCTGTTGGTGTAAAAATTGAACTTGGTTTATTTAGTTACGATTTTGCAATATATAAGGAAACGACGCCCTTAATTATAAATTTTAACTTTTGTTTTTTCGTAAAATGCCGGTATTGTTAAAGTTAAAAATTAGTTGGTCTCTGCTGTCGACTGATCTTGTATGCTCTAAATATTGCGGAATTTTGTACGGGGTTGTAGTTACAACATAACTAGTTAAAAAAATGTCATTGCAATGTGTTTGTTACTTACATAGGTTACAAAAAAAATTATCTACCTTGCGACAACCTTTTTTTAATCGTGAGTTCGGTTTGGTTTCGATTAATTAATTTTTTTTTATTTAAGAAATAAATTTTATCATATTTTAAAGTGAAATATTAACAAAATTGTAAACGTACTTACAACTATTGTAAAAATTGTATCATTTGTTTCATTGCTACAAAAAAAAAATTCATAGTAAAAAAATTTAATTTAAATTTTAGTTTACAATGTTATCTGCATAGTTAAATAGATTAGAATTATGAAAAACATTAAAAGGGAAATGTTAAATATGTAATGTGCAGTCAATTTAACTCGACTTGCAAAATTCGTTTAAAAAACCCTACGTAGCACTTACATCTGTAAAGTGTTTACAGCGGTGGTCATGGTTACCATCACGCAGCGGTGAGAGACAAAGTGGGAGTAGCTCATATTTACTACCGTAACGAAATAGTAGCTATTCAATGCTTTTTTTCTTATTAAACGTAATTTCTTCAGGTGTGGTCTAAAATTTTATTACTTATGTATTGCTTCTTGTGTGTTTTTTAAAAGATTGTAAAAGCTTATATTGATTGTAAATTGATTGTGCGAGAAATACCAAACTTTAAGGAAATGTAATTGAAAAGTTTATTTCGGACAAAAGCAGAAGAATAGACTTTCACTATAAAAATAATGGTTTCTTATATATTCCCTATATTTCAATGTAATTAAAATAAAACTGCCCAATTATATTTAATTTTTTTTAAATACATTGTACATAAATTTTTCCCTGGTATGGAAATCCAGAGCCGCCACTGCTTATTAAAAATTAACGTATAGCATTGGCGTAAATATTCACTGCTGCAACCTGCACTAACGTTGTAATAGCGACGATTATTAAAAAATGACGTTTGCTTACAAAAAGCAAGACTCGTTCCGATATCGAACAGCTCGAGTCCATCCAACACATGCACTCTGCAACTCGACCATCGTTGAAAAGCCTTTGTGATTGCATCAACACCATTTCAAAAAGATAAACGCTCCTCAACGAACCGGTAATTTAGAGTGATTTATCGAATAAATGCATTGTTGGTCGCGATACCATCGAAAAATTGTATCAACCCGATGCCAGGCTTCGTGAGGCTTCATAATGGATTATAATTGACACCTGAGCTCTAGATCTTTTCAGTGTGGCGGTAACGCCGCTCGAGCGGAAGGGGTCCGGCAAAATATTTATGTCGGTTGTCGTCTATCGCCGATCTTTCAATAAAATTGATCAATAATTGACCTGTAAGGTTAAATTGTCTTATTGTCTTTTATTTTTGTGATACAGTAGCATGATTTTCATAAAAACCGAAATAAACATCAGGACAAGCATAAGGGTTCTATTGGTGGGTCTGCTCCCGCAGAACCTAGCCCGAGAACAACAAAGGTTTAAGTAACTTTTTAGCAATCAGCCTCCTTTATGAAGACAAAGTTGCACTTTAGAAAATAGTTACTTTTTAATTAAATTACTGTCCATCTATTAACTTTGAGTTAGCAACAATTTCAGAACATGCCATATAATGACACTGTACGTGCCATCAGTTCAGGGGCCGCGATAAACAACGAGATGTCAAACAGGCACTTGGCCAGCCTCCATCTTATGCATGTATTTCACCTGTTGCATCCAAGCTTTTATACCCTGCCAACGTGATTTACTACTGCGCGCAATATAATACACGTTTTAAATTTAACTGTTTTTGTTTACAGCTCCCCATATGCGTCCTAAGATGATCAATCACAGGACGACGTATATTGAATTTCCTAGAGTAGCAAAAAATTATACAAGTAATAACACTGTTGATGGTTAGCTTACAGGAACTGTAACCCCATGGGACGACCGATAGATTGTTTACGGTGCGTTCTTTATTCCCTGAAAAACGTTTAGTCTAAGACGATTTCAAGCTTTACTTACTCAAAATGCGGTTTCAAAAAGGATTATTTGTTTTTTTTTATGACATTTCAATGAAATCGGGGGAGCTAATAACAAAAAAACTGTTGTTTAAAAAAGGTATACATTATATTCCTAAAAATGCATCGTTTCGCAGAAAACTGGATCTCAATTTTCTAATTCAGTTGCCAACCAAGTATTTGAAAGAACTCTTGTCTAATTAAACCTAGTTTTTTGTAAAATTTATAAATATATATTTCTGACCATGCAAAATGAATCGCCAATTACATCACTCTTGTCATAAACACATACAAGTCTTGAAAACCTGAATCAGACCATCAGGTAAATGTTGACATTTTTAGTAACGCTTCCAAGACTCCATCAACCACTTCATCAGTTATTAAAGTCATTTATTTAACCGAGACACGAATCTGTAAATCCGGTCGCTCTTATTTATTGAAGATTTCATCGGACTGCGTCCGACAATAGCAATTGGTACAAACTCCTGTCGTAAATTCGGCAGTACTGACAGAACGAGGGCAGTTTTTCCCAAAACTCGAGCCGAAACTAGCTCATAAATAATTCATTTAATTTACCGGAATTGCGCCGGAGCTTCCAGTAAAAAGAGGGCAGCTGTCGCGAGGTTCGAGGCGAGGTGACTTGCGTTTCTAAGCCGAAACGTTTACACAGAACGCTAATAGGCGTGATCCGAAAAATATAAACAGGTAGAGTTCTCTGCGCGTTTTGTTCGTATGAAAATAGTTTGATAAATCGATTAATAATGATTACAAATAATGCGAGATTGTGCATTTCATATTCCGACTATAAATTCTATATGAATCCAGAGAAACGCTTTAGAGGATATCATTAATCAAGCTATTGTGTGGAAACGTTTCACGAAAAAGGTGTGTTGAATATATGTATTTCAACGGATCTCCTGTGACAGCAGAAAAGAGAAGAGACCATTTCTAAACTGTAACAGTCCGGTGGGCGGACGCGATGATATTCTAGGTTAAAAAACTTACAATAAATATCATTGTGGGTAGGGCTTTCCCGCGTTTTTTGTTGAATGCGATGATTATAAACACCGATTTGAATAGAAGGCTCAGAACGTCTGGGATTAGAAGTTTATTTCAAGGGAAAATATAGCAGGTATCGAAAATTTAATGGATTCAGTGAAAGAAATGTTTGAATAAAATAAAAGTTTATCACTGCCTAAGTGAAACGAATTCAGTGAAAACATACTGCTCAGTAGTTTAAAAACAATACTTAAACTCGATTTTAATGCATGCAAATTTTGGCGGTACCTCTAACTACCTTGGAGATATGATGTCACCGATATTTTTTAAAGGAATATCTAATACACATATCGAATTGAATATTGATTAGAAAACTGTACAGGCGATGCATGCTGAAGTTATGGTGTTATCCGTTATGTTTTAAAGCATACCATTAGAAGGATATACATTTGATGATGATACAAAAAAAAATTAACACAATTGTACAGTTATTACATTTAGTAACATTTATAAAATCTGGATAATTATTCCCCTCGCGTTTACTAATTATCACATTCTTCTCAAAATGATTTGACCGCTCCATTTCAGTCATCGGAGGCTCAATATTGTCTGACTGATCCATTAAAACAGCATGCTGCGACGTACTACTAGAACGTGGAGTTGAAGTGTCGTTGTAAAGAATCCTGTTGGCTATTTCATTTTTGTTACTTAAACTGTCGGCAACATAATTTTCTGCAATTGTGGCTGATTTCCACCCATCATGTCTCTTGATTATTAATGCATCAACTCCTGTAATTAGCCAGTAACGTTGACGATGTTCTTCGGAATGAATGGCCTGTATATGTTTCAGGATGTTCTAGTTTCCAAAACTGTGAAATCATATTAGGAATTAAAAAAATGTATTCTTGCCGACTGGTTGGTTGTAACATCTACCCGCTTGATAGCGCATAAAAAAGCGTGAAATTTCAGTTTTAATTTCCAATCTAATCTTGATAAATTTCTTGAGAATTTCTAGGTGAAAAACAGAAACCAGACGAAGTAATTGTAACGTACGTGACATACATTTTTAGAATCTGGAATTGTAACTACAATCATGTCATCAAAATTTTGAAAATTGACGTCCACTACCTTCATTACTATTTTTGTGACCACAGACTCTGAAAGGGCACTTTATTGTATAACCTTTTTCTTGAAGTTCTACTGTTTTTGAGGCATTATTAAAATTTATTGAAAAGCAATGAACAGGCTTGATTTCGGCGCGTGTACTCACACTGGCCAGAGACTTACCTCTGGTTAAATAACTGCAAGATCTCACAATCAGAGTCTACATTACTGGGGTCCGTGGATTCTCAAAGACTGCTATTCAGTTTACATCGTAAGATGGGTGTTAGGTGCGGTTTGTGGCTCTATGGACAGTTTCGACGGTTGAATTCGAAACATGAGTAGTAATTTAGATTACGCTCCACATTGATGATTGGCTAAATACTTTCGAGCTGAGTTTCTCGAGGGTAATGGCTCTACAAAGGGCCTTATAGCCCAGTCATTATAGACATGAAAGAGCTTGTTTCGGGAAAAAAATACTATTAGAAGTTTCTCTGCGGAATATTGTTCGGAAACCTGTTATAAATAAAATATCAAAAAATCAACTCGAGGCTAGTTGGGAAACTTTGTTTTAACAGTGGTCAAAGTTATGGAAAAGTGGTTTTTTGACTCACGTAAAAAAGCTATTATTCATAGCGAAAATAAGTTTATACAAAAAAGTAGGTATTAAATAAACCTATAAAATGAAAAAAAGTCCGATTAAATTCCGATAATTTATTTATGCACAAGAGCTCAAAAATGGTCGAAAATTGCCGTTTTTTTCAATTGCTAATAATTAATGCAATTTTCATCGCAGACACTTGTAATTCACGATTTTTGAGGCTTTTAATAAGTGGTAAAAATTTCAGCTCGAAAGCTTCATTGGTTTGGCATTGGCGGAATTTGTTATCTAAGAAGATGCTATTTTCAATTCATTTTTCCCAAGCTCACAGGCGTTGTAGGGTTTTTGTACCTAAATAGTTGTATTGACATAGGCATTTACTGAGAATTTAGTTTTTCAAATTTAATTTGTTTAAAAATGACTGAAAAAATGTTAATATTTATTGAATTGTTAAGATAATTATTATAAAATAAAATATTACCCTCTTTTCTTTAGTTTTCTTCGAATTTTAAAAAAAAATCGTTGTTGTAAGTTGATTAGAAGCTGAGATAATTTTTTTTATTTATTTAATCGCAGTGACCTTAATTATTAATATTAAGAGCCGAAATTTGGAGAGAGTATACATGAAGAGCTATATTTTCATGTCCTACATTAACATTAAGGTGAATTCAACTATTTAATTTCGAAAAAGAAGATAGCGGCGATGCGTTCTATTACTTGGTCTAGCGAACGAGTAGGGAAGACGAGGCTTAGCATGCGCGCTTAACGATATAATAAATATTAACATTTTTTCAGTCATTTTTAAACAAATTAAATTTGAAAAATTAAATTATCAGTAAATGCATATGTCAATACAACTATTTAGGTCAAAAAACAACTAATGATCGAAACCCTACAACGCTTGTGAGCTTGGGAAAAATCAATTGAAAATAGCATTTTCTTAGATAACAAATTCCGCCAACGCCAAGCTAATGAAGTTTTTGGACTGAAATTTTTACCTCTTATTAAGGGTGCAAAAAGCTTAAAAAAGCCTGAATTACAAGTGTCCGCGATGAAAATTGCATTAATTATTAGCAATTGAAAAAACTACTTTTCCATAATTTTGACCATTGTTTTAACAAAGTTTCCCAACTAGTCTCGAGTTGATTTTTTGATATTTTGTTTATAACACGTTTCTGAACAATTTTCCGCGGAGAAACTTCTAATAGTATTTTTTTCCCGAAAAAAAGCTATAATGCCTATTAGGTCAGATTCAAAAGTTGAGTGAACTTCCCAATTTTTTTTTCTTGAAGTTAAGTGTTATAGTCAATAATGCTAAATATAAAACATGAAATATTTGCAAACGAAATAAAGAATGTTGCTAAGTGATAAGTAATTGATCAAACGGAAAAATTGTCATCATTTTTTTGCTCTAATTACTATATTTACCATTATAACAAGATAGTAACAGCGCAAATTGGAAAAAACAACTGCGGAGCAAGTAGTTCGGAAAAATTTACTTAAATATAGTGCGGTTTATTCTCTCAATAAATATTTAAGAGCAGTCTAATTTGTTTTTCCTGTTCGTAGGAAAAAAATTGACGTCAAACGGTGGTGAGTTACGATATCACGCTTCGTGAGTTCGTCGAATACACCTGTTTGTTGTTCTGTTTGACATTGCCCTATTTATCGCCTCGTTCCACGGTGCAGACGTAAACGCTTTTAACGATATCTGGAATTACCTCCAGCAGAAAGGACTCATCGCTGATAGCAAATATCTTCGAGCGAGATTTACAATTACAGATTAACATCTGATCTCGAATCGGAGCCAGTAAATTAGCGCGGACTTAACGGGCGAAATTTATTGGAAATGGAGTTATGTAATGGAGCATCGACGTCCATTAACCATACAAAATCGCGAATGTCCAGCTCGCAGCCCGCTGCCGGCCATAAAACCAGAAGAATGCCCTCGGAATTCATTGGGATGCATTGTTGTGGCGTTATTTTATGAACCCGCATTATAAATTCATTGGTCATCCATTGTACAGTCGCTCTAGAAATTAATGTCTCAACGAGAAATTACCAAGGCTTTATATTTTAATAAATATTTATAATGCATTCCCATTATGCAATATAAATGCCGAGGTATGTCCCGGTGCTCGGCCACACACTGGTTTCGATGGTGGGTAGACTTCCACTAAATATATTTGTAACGAAATCAAATTGCTTTCTTGGTATGTTGAAGGGGGGCCGGCCGTTGCGAGAACGGCTCCCCAACCGAATTATTATTCATAAAGTTATCTGTATCACTTTACTTATGCGTATCCCACCTTGTCCATTGTTTTGTCAACTCGACATATTGTCGTAATAAATTCTACAGTCAACCGTTCAGGCTTCAACTTCTAGACAATGGAAGCACTCGAGGATGGTACTGTTTCTAAGCTAAAAAACGTCTTCATCCAATGGCCAATACGGTTTTAATTTACTCTAATTTTACTTCTGATTGTGACATTTTGGATATTCTAAGTGCTTTGGAAAAACAAAGGTTAAAGAAACAGTACAAAGCTGAGTAAAGAGGCAACCAAATTTATTATTTAATAAAAAAAAGTTGATAGCTAATATATTTCAGATATAAAATACTGAAAACAAACAGTGCATGCAAAAACGGAACGTCATTCATACATAGATATGGCATGTTTCGGTTGTGTACTCAGGCTACAAGAATCACTAATAATTCTAGAACGCTACTTGATTTAATCGTATCTTCAAATTTTAATATAGTAAATGATACTGTCGCTTTAAATATGGAGGGTATATCTGACCATCATTTAGTTAAATGTACCATGAAGCTAAAAAAGCCAAAATTGTTCCTAAGATTGTTCGCTTACCGTGATTTTTCTCATTTCAATTACGACAACTTTTTATGAAAAAGTGTACCGATATTCACTCTCGTTCTACTCGACATTGTGGCTGGTATAAAGTCCCTAAACATAGTACTGCGCAATATGATCGTTCTTTTCTATACAATGCTGTCAGAATTTACAACTTCTTGCCTACTTATATAAAAAATGCGTCCTCCGTATTTACTTTCAAAAAAACAGATCAAAAGCCTCTTATTTTCATCTCGTTCTATTATTTCGTAATTTATAATGTGTATTTGTCATATTACATTCTATTATATTAATTCCACTTTTTGTATGTTCTTTATGCACTATGTATGCTTATGGTGTTGGTGGTGGTGTTTTCACCTATATAGTTTATATGAACACTACAATTGTTCTTATCTTAAATAAAGACATTTATTATTATTATTTTTATTTGTAATTCTAGCTGCATTCTGTCTCCAAATATTAAATTTGCTTCCACTTTTCAAAATACTCAAAGACGAAGTTTCAATATGAAACAATAATTTATCCTTTTTACTCTACTATAAAGACATAAAGCTTAATCAAACAAATTAATAAAATCTTTGTAGAATTTTGTCCCACTAAATACAATAATTACATAATCACCTTGAATGGCCCAGAATTTCAGAAGTATCTTCTCACAATCTCACACATATCCTAGGCATTACCTCTAGAATAATAGAATTTGGTACCGCGTCCTTTTTGCGACGGACAAATTAATCAAATTACATTGAAAACAGCCGCTAATCACACGGCTGGGAAAACTCACAAGGCCGGGAACCAAAAAGGTACTTAGTACACATTTATTTGCGTTAACACAGTAATTTAATAACAATGTGTATTGCACACAAAGATAATGCTTCGCTGCACTTGTGCAACAGCTTATCAATTTCGAAATCGACGTTTAGCTAAATGATACATAAAATAGAACCAAGGAAAGTGAAAACTATTGTTTACTCTGGGCGATTCTTTTCAGTGACCTAAGCACTTTTAAAATAGGATAGCGACACGCCCCGCTACGGAAATCGTGACGACGTAAACGCTATTTCTTTAAAAAAAAATCGACGACACGTTAGAGGCTTTTGTGCGAGCGTTTGTTTAATTGCGGACACCTTATTGGCTGCAATTATGCAAGAAATCGGCGTTTCGACCTGACCAAAAACGGAGCTAAGCTCAGGATCTGATAAGCCATTGTTGCCGTAGCCAAAAGGGTGCGGGGGGTGAGAGATATCGTGGATTCAGTGAGGCAGAACCTGAACAGATGGCAGATCGGACGAGGAGGATATTTGACACTAGAAGTCGTGATTAACACTGGGTTATTTACAATAATTATTGTCTGGCTGTGAGAAATACATTCACCATTGTCATTGTGAAATTCAGCTAATGTGTGTTATCGATCGCGTTTATCTGATGTATCACTGGCCCTTATATAAAACTCAGAGCTTTCACAATGTCTAATAAAAACTTTACACTGAACTAGCATTCGTTTTGGTTCAAGACGAGTTGTTGTTCCTTAGTCCTTGCAGGAATTTTTAGATAGAAAGTGTCGGATTGTAAAGAAACTCCGATTTTACAACTATGCAAATCCCATTTAGAAACATTTCTCTATTCTAAATTATGGCAAAATTAATTGACAATAAAAAAGAATCTACAGATTATATCTTCTTTTATATACAATGTCTAAATATGCCAAAGAACTAACTTTATAGACGTTGTAATTATTATTTATTACATAAATAGCATTAAAAGTGATACTAAGTACTAATATATTATTTAATACCAAATGATACTGATTTTTTGATAATTAAAAATATGTTTTAAAGTTGACTTTGAATGTAATGTGTATATCCATAAAGTTATGTCTTTACTGTACCTAGACATTCACTGTCAGAGAAATCATAATGTCTTCATCAAACAGATAATAAAAAATGCTTTTTATTGTTAATTGGGCCCAGCTTACTGTCTTGAAATTACACTTAAAACCATAAGAGCTAGCAAAAAAGGACTATATGTTATTTTATAACGATGGATTATCATCTTCGATGTCAGTAAATTCTAGGTCATATTGAACATTAAAATTTGTAATCAAAAATATTCTAATCCATTATTTATTAAACATTTTGGCATTAGTCTATGACGCGTAACGTAATTATAAAAACACAATTTCTATAAGCAAATAGTTTGAAAAAAGGAATCAATTACAGTTTGCCTAACCATTAAAACGTCTGGTCAATTTTCTACATCTCCTCGAAAAAATTAATATTCCCCGAACAGTTGCCAGATGTTTGGAAATATACTTTCATTTTTAGAGCGAAAAGTGTTAATTTGTTCTGTAACTCCGTCCACGGATTTGTGTCAACAAATAGAAATAGCAGCGACAGAATTGGGACTGTGATTAATCCGGATGTGGCGGCAATTAGTACCTGTGTTAGAAATGTTTGAAATTTTTTTATAGCCGATGGTTTATCTTTTAAATTACGAACTTAATATATATAAGAGAATGTCACTTGGTTATTTAAGTAATTTCCCTTTAAAATATCGAGATATTAAGAGCATTCCATAAAGGAAACATTAAAAAGGAATAAATCTTGAATTTTATATTCAATTAGTACTATTTAATTAATAGAAATAGATTTTTTAATAGCCACCCAAAAAGTAATAGCGGATACGCTTATTCTTAAAACAAACGCTGAATCGAATTGTTTTTGAATGCTAAAGTAAAAATATTCCACTGAAGTATTTAGAATATAATTAAATACAAATTAAATCTCACAATGGGTATTCATTTTAGTAATAACTTTTTTATGTTGGTTATACTCATCATTTTAAAAACTTTTTATTGTGTTGTTTTGGGTTAATATGTCCCAATTTAGTTAACCACCAACTTTAATAACAAAAAAGTTATCATGAACTTCTCAAAGACCTATAGAATATTTTTTTCTTCATTTATATATAAAAAACTGTGCCAAAAGAATTTCTTGACATTCTAATATAATTTTCAGTTGTACAAGTTGTCTAGTTGTACTATTGCATTTTTTTATAACCCCAAAAGGACACTTTCTATTTCATCCTAACAACCTACCTAATTAAAAATTCAAGATTCATTTCATAAATTCACCACAGTTATCTCTAAATCTCCCTAACTGCTAAACACATCATAAAAAGATCCGAAACATGTAGATGGCCCCGATTTGAATAATTACGAAAATGAAGCAACTTCCACTTGCTCCAGTTAACGAATATTTTTCACTAGACCGCAACGAAGATGTTACTCTCATAATAGATCAAAAAACTATACTACGGTGCAGTGTCACATTCGGAGGATTTATTTGGAAGCCGGAAGACGTTACGAAATCTCCTAGCGAGTGTCATGTGGCTACCGAGAGCTCTCAGGCTGTGATAGATGAAGAAATATGCATTGGTTTCATAATATAAATGACGGTGTACCCCGATCTTCATCGAATAATTTATTAAATCGGATAATTTCAGTCGTACGAGATGAAGTAAATTTATTATCTTAAATTTGATCAGAAAAACTTTATAGATGTGAAATATCGAAGCAATATTTCAATGGATTTGGTACTGGCACAGGAAATAGTCTTCTAAATCTCTAAACGAAAAATAAATATCCTCGTTTTATAAAATCCATCAATTAAGAACTATTCCGGAACATTGGTAGTCCCAACAATAAGGTTTGCATGAAGCAAGGCAGAATTACTACGACTGCATTACTGCATTTCATAATATTTAGGTAGGAACAGAAGTTTTTGGAGAAAAAATGAGTTTCCTGACAGTATATTTGTATCACTTTCTAACTTTCTTATTAATCATTTCTGTAGCCATGGTTGTAGGAAGCAAAATATTTTTGAAGCACCTCAAGGCAATCATCTAGGCCTCTTTATTTTTCCGTTAGATAAGCACTATTCCTAACATTTTCAACAATTTTATTTCTACACACAATAGATTCGAAAATACTGTACCACATCCATGAAGTCTATAGGCTTTTTTTTCGCGAGTGAATATTGGTGAATACGTCTGACTTGTAGTTACTGTTTCTATCTCTTTTAATCTTACTTCTAACCTTGTCTAACCTGAACAGATGGCGAAAATGTATATATTCACTATTCAGTGATATGTAGTATGTACTTTGACGACTTTGACATATGGGTTTTAACTTCTAACCAGTAACCATAATTTGTCATCATTTATTGCTTCCAGTAATCTAGTGTTGTGGGAATTGGTGTTATATCTCACTATATAATATATGTATTTGCTTCAAATAAAACTGAAGGAATATATCAATGCTTTCTTTGGAATATTTTTAAGTGGCAAATTTAAAAAGCGTGAAAAGTATGTAGATTCTGACGTTGCAAGATATGCGAATATTCGACATAATCGTTATCGTAAGAGAATGGAAGGTTAGGTCGGTTTTTATGTAATTCATACGAAAAAGACTTGAATTACAAATGATTCCACCAATATTATCTCTGGCCTAGGTCACAAAAAAAAAGAGGATAATCCTGAAGCAAAGTGGATTGCAAATATGTCCCATATAAAAAATTAATCTCACCATCAAGTAAAATATTTGCTGTTTCAACGTCTATGTTTACTAAAACATCTGTGCCTCTAGAGTTTAAATTTAAACTGGCCACTTCCACAACCATATCAGAATCCATCATTTTGCTGAACGATTTTTATACTCATTCAAACAAAATGTCAAAAAGAAAAAGGTTAAGTTACCAGCTGACAATACTAGTTGAATATACCAACAGAATATTCAGCTGAAGGGTGAAGAGTTCAGTCATTTGATCTAAACTTGTGACGTCACATAGTAGTTTAAATGACTGACTATTCTCGCAAAAACGTAATATTCACTCATACTACACATACTACAACATACGACTTCACTCGCGAAAAAAAGCCTATTATATCCCAAGTTGACAATAAATTAACAGCGGATATAAAAAAGTGTAACAATATCAATTCCACACACCTCAAGATTGGTTGGAATGGCATTGAGAAAATCACGGGTATTAATCGCTTCAGCATCTTGGCTCATTGGATGATGATAATTGGATAGTTAACATTCATATTGATAACGTAATCATAGGCGCTTGCATCGATTAGATGAGGAACATGGTCGAATTAAGTGGATATTAAATATTAATAGGAGATTAATATGGACTTGTAAGCTGCTAATAAGGATCTTAATAACTGCAATTTAAGATACCGATTATACGACCATGCTCATTTTTTTGACGTTTATCTGTACTGTTTTTGGCTTTGCCGTGTTTAAAAAATAATAAGTACATGTAGCTCTATTTGTGACATACCAGAGCAACTTAATTAGCCAGCATATTCTTTATTAGTATTCTGAGCGTGTTGATCTTAGGATTACAAATTGTAATCCGTGAAAATAACCAAATGACGCCCACTGTCAACGTTATTAACTAAAAAGGTACAGGGTTATTTACATAATATTCTTTTTTGTTTTTCTATCTATGAACAAAATTATAAAAAGCAAAGTTTTAAAGAAACAAATGACTATTGCATTTCAAATGTATATTTTTTTAATGGAACATACCATATTTGTCGCTTTTTGGAAGTTGATATATACGTGTTATATATATTCAACACAATATTTTGGTTTCTACATTATTATAAAAAAAAAATAGTTTAACAGGTGTTTTATAACCCCATTGTGTCCTAATCTGACATCCATGTAGTTCTTTCTATGGGGGATTCTGAAAGATAAAGTAGAAAAAAGAAGATCTAATAATTTACGTGACCTAAGAGAGAAAATATTGACCGAGAAAATTTACTTGTAATATATGTCCTTTATCTAGAACAGGATGGAAGTATTATAAAGCACCATTAATAAGATATTTCTTAATAGAAAATTTAAAGATTTGTTTAGTAAATTTAACAGCGGAAACATACCCACGCAGTGGTTCCAAGGCGGTCTTGATTATGTGCGAGATCAGTAAATAAAGCAAAATATTGTACAAATTGTCGAAGCAAATATATTTCCATCACTGTAATAAGAAAAAAAAATAAATCCGAAATACGACAAATATTAAGAGTGTTCCTTTTAAAATAGCGAAGATTTGCTTTATATCTATCGAAATCCAACAGCCAATTGATTTTTTATGTATTTTTTTAAAGGCGTAAGAAAATTTCCGAAAACTTCTGTCCTTATCACATTTTTCTACACAGGAAAATAAAGGAGATAGAATGTTTTGTGCAGACGCTATACATACATTTCAATAGCAATAGCCCAAGAACGGAACCATGTGTGACACCAAAATTGTTCTTAATTTTTGACATATTTTACTGCTGATTTTTCTTTTTCTACAAATAATCGTAAATTTAATTTTGAAGGAAATTTAAGTTCACTATCTGAATATCAATTTCTAATTGTGTGATTTCAAATCTGGCAATTTAAAAGAATAATTCAATTTAGAATTTATATTAATAAATTTATACCAAAAAAAATTACACATAATGCGTTTACAATCTTCACATTGAATGCCTACTGGCATAAAGCGTTATTTTGTACCTACTGGCAAAGAGCGACTTACTAATCCGTACATACTGTGAAAGCTTGACTTATTTTTGCAAACCAATAAGTTTGACACCGGTCTAACCCGGTAGTACTGCTGATGAATGGACTTAGCTGTTTGCTAGATATTTGAGGTGTAATATTCAATGCCGGACAGGGCCTGTAGCTCGCAGAGAAGTTGTTCCTCATTTCTTTAGTTAAAAATGTCTATGTCAGTTCGCGTTTTGTTATTAATTATTTAAAATCTTCTATCAAGGAAAAAGCTATTTCGTGAAAACGGCGCTCGACACTGTTCCCTTTCAATCAATCCATTGCCTCACACCGCTGAATAAATATCTAAACCAACACGGAATTCGTTTACGGTTGCCCAAAACCTACTCGGCATAAGAAACGCAGACCGTTTTTATGCTTGATTTTGGCGAAAAGCTCCAATAAGCACGGCGTTAGTCACTTGGAGGTCTCGGCAGTGACAAATACAACAATTAACGGTTCCGCTAGCGGCTCAGCACTCTTGATTTCTCGCCCATTTACCGTGTCAGGTTTTGCACAATGTTACACACAGGAACTCTGTGTTACACTTACCATGGTCAATTGATATTTTCAAACGGTGCCAGATAGTTTGATTTATTAGTTTTGTATGTGCGGCTCCATTAACCCGGAGACAATAGTCGGAAGCGGAGTTAACATCGGTTCGATTTAGGAGTTCTTTATTGCATTGTTCGACTCAAGGATTTCGTATGGTCTGATTTTTTTATAACTAGGTAAGATCGCAATCCCAGCTTTTGTGCCCGCTTGTAGTTACGTAAGGCTGTTCTCTTTGCAACACCCCAATCTTCCCCAAATTTTGGCTTTAACTATATTCAAAACATGGGTGAAAATGCATAAAATGCATAAAAAAGTCATTTGTACACATCATCATTTGCTAAAATCATTTCCACAACGACTAATGATTATTATCAACCACTGTTTGCTTTAAGTATCGTCAAAATTTCTGCACCTAATCAAAATTAGTATTATAATCTTTTTTTACAGAAATATTAAAATTATTGTTACAAGCAAGTAAAAAGGCATTAAACCATCTCGACACAACGACGCAAAATGCTTTTAGCAACAGCTATTTTTAATTAGCAAAGCACATACCTATTAATTTTAGAAACTATTACCTGTTGCCCAAAAAAGTTGCCGCGTTATAATTGCTGATTAATTAGGTGAATTGTGTTAATTATATGGACAGAAAAAAAACCTATAGAAATAGACTATTTGCGGTGTTCTATTTGGTAATCAAGGTAATCGTTATTGTATCCATAATTTTGCGTTCGTGGAGCGATTGCCTTGACCATATTTAGAATAAGTTATGAAACTCAAAAGAAACCCAGAGTCATGTTGATTGTTTGATTTCATACAGAAATGACATCAAATTTTTTGCTAATCTGCGAACGAAATAGAATAACGTAAGTTCGCGCGTTGCTACACGATTTTCGTCATTCCCACTATAATTTAAACTCTACCCGGTCGTGATTACATTTAAATTCGTGTCATTTCATATTCCGAAAAGAAACATATGGAATAAATAGGCAGAAGGAGAATAAAGAAATATGTATCATCACAACCATCAAATTACTAAATCAAGTGAATACAATACGTGTATTGTGTAACACAGGATGATTTATCAGGTTTTTATTTAACCCCAAAATTTGAAGGCAAAATAAAAATTAAGTGACCCCATTTACACGAAACAGCAACCTCACTTTTTTGCATTACTAAGTTCTACGTTTTGTAGTAAAATAAATTTTCGAAATACCTGATTCTTGAGGACAGTGTTAGTCATTTCTCAAATACCCAATTTTAATAATGATTTAAATAATAAATTTCTAGGAATTGTTTATAGACCACGAAATATACACTTTTTTTCTGAAGATCTTAATGTACATTCGAATTTGAAACTACATTTCTGCAAATTCTGATAAAATTGCGATTTCCATAGTTTTTTATCGAGAATCAACATCTGCAGACCACTATATAGAAGACATTAATTAAGATTACTTTATATTTAGAAAAAAATTAATAGCAGCACAAATGCAGTAGAATATTTTTATTTGGTTGATAATTAAAGCATTAGTCTTAAGTAAATTTCTGCCTGAAGCCATCTTCCATTTCGAGTCGAGAAATATGTAACCGACCTGCGACAATTTTAACAGTTGTATTGTGATCTAGCTGTTTACCACTCTCGTATTGCTGGCTAACGTAATTAGATAGTGCATTAGCGAAAACTGTTCGGCGTTTAATTGTGTGTGTATGTGTGAGACTAATCTGAAATTTTCCATCTGTGCCATGAACTTGCTTGACCGCAATATACCACGAACCATGTGCCGAGCATGACCCAAAAAACGGTGAAGTACCAAATTAGTGTACCATTTAAGTACTATAATAGTGGCGGTAATCGATGAGTTACGTGTTGCAAGATAAGACACACAGATTTAATAACCGAGGTGAATCATGCAATTTTATCAAAGTTTAGAGTCAGGCAAAATCGCGGTTCCCGAGATATGTACAGCTTTACTAAACTCGTCCTGTGCGCAACATGCGCAGGTCTAGAAGAGAGTCCGCACTATGAGTGACAAAGACAAGAGACCTGAATAGTATAACGTTGCTGCTGGGCAATTGAATCTCGCAAACAAGATGTATTTAGTCAAGCTGTATCTATTACAGGATAATAAAAATGTTTCAAAATTCCTGTTTTTCATTATTTAGGTAAAGCTAATTAAGAAAATGTCACAAGTCAAACTAAAATTCATTCATAAGTAATAAGTTATTGATAAATGAAGAAATTTAAAACAAACGGTATGAATAAACTTAGAACACTAGGATTTTAGTTTATTTTCTATAAATCAGTTGTCAAAAGAAATTAATAAATATGTTTCTTTTGTTATCAGTTAAGTTTCCCTTTAAGTAATAATTTTGCTTTTGTTTCAGATGAATCAAACGTGTAAAGTATGTGGCGAGCCAGCAGCTGGGTTTCATTTCGGTGCCTTTACCTGTGAAGGATGCAAGGTGATTATATTTTTTTATTTCCATAATCTTTTTTTTTTCTTCCACAAAGATGCGACACACTTTTTAATATACAGTTTTTAGTACATATACTGAAATAAAAGAGGTTTCAATTCTATTATTTCTTTCAGTTTCCTAAACTTGCAATGTGCAATATGGGGTATCCCATAAGCACATGATCAAAAAAGTACTGCGATATTCTTTGGCTCAAAAGAAGACGATTTGACCTAATTTTCATTAGGAAAAAATGTCTGGTTCTGCTTTTGACTGTCAAAGTTCTTGAAAAAATATGTGTTTTTTGTAATATCTGGAGAATGTTACTATGGATTTTAATGAAACTTGCTGTGGACTTGTTCCTAAGTAAAACTCATGTTTTGATGAAGCAACCGCGTCCATCTGCCTTGGGCTAGTGGTAAATTCTTGAGTGTCTTGGTACAAGAATCACCAGAACTTTTTATTTGGTCGCTGGAATTAATTCATTTTATTTTTATTGATGCATTAGTCCTTTTTCGAGATTTTCGTGCTCTTGGTAAAAAAAGACGCAAAAAAATTTTTTTCAATTTTAAACAATCATTATCACTACTACTCAAGTACAACAAATACTCACTACAATCTCTACTAGTTTTACTTAGGAACAAGTCCACAGCAAGTTTCATTAAAATCCATCGTAACATTCTCCAGGTATTACAAAAAACATATTTTTTTCAAGAACTTTGACAGTCAATAGCAGAAGAACCAGACATTTTTTCTTAATGAAAGTTAGGTCAAATCGCCTTCTTCTGAGCCAAAGAATGTCGCAGTACCTTTTTGATCAAGTGCTTATGGGACACCCTGTAGAGTTGTATACGGGGTGATTCATATAAAACTGCTCGGGCAGGTAATTTGTTAATGGGAAGAGATTTTTTTATTCTGTAAAAATCAGTTGACAGAGCTTCTCGATGACAAACAAGCAGATTTACAAAGCATATTGTTAAAGAAATTAAAGTTTATAATTTATTTATTTATACTTGACAGTTTAATAGGATTTACACTGAAAGATTTAAAATTAATTATTTTACAGTTTCAGGCATTAAAACTTAAACAAAAATACTCAAACGTTTAAAATGTGTATAAAATTGTTGTAACTCTTGACTGGCATAACTTATTATCTTTGTTATTACAAAATCTAAAAATACAACTCAAGTACAAGTATTTGTTGCTATTGAAAATTTATGATTTTGGTTTAATAAATTGCATTATCCAAATCTTAAAATGTTCTTTAAGTAAACAACAACAACAACGACTACACCACAGCAGTCTATAATGAGAGTATTCCTTCAGAGACTGTGAAGTTTTATTGCATGAAATACTAGAAATTCATTTTTCAGTCCTGAAAACTTTGCTTCGAGAATATTTAACTTGGTGTGATATTTCAAAAACAACAGAATTATGAAAATTTATTTATAGAACACAATTTACTTAGAAATTAGAGTGACGCAGGATAAAATACTTGCCAAAGATACTGCAAAATAAACGTTTTTTGACTTCAGCGCCATCTAAACTTTGCCTGAAGTTTTAATTGGCAACATCCAAGAGCTCTGTCGACTGTAGTGTCCAACCTACACAACGACACGAAAATCACTCCGATCGAACCACCCCTGCGCCCAGCGGTCGTGACCGAACATTTATTAAACTTTGAAAGTTTGTCTCCCCTATACACAAATTCATTACCGATTCTAGAGTAGGATATACGGAAGTTCACTGAGTGTTTGAACTTATTATTTATTATTATCAGTCTGAATTAATAAAAAAAAATATCGTAAGTACTTTTGTATATTTCCTCAGTGTACATTTTACCAATAATGTTTTTTTTGGCTTTTGGTCTAAACATTTTTGTGAAGAAACGTTCTTTTATGAACAACTATTTCGTTTTTGTAAGTTGTGTACTATCTAATCAAGAAACAAGCGGATACTGTAGACCTTCTAACTAACTCGAACAGATATTGGTCCAGACATCCTGCACAAGGCTTTGTCCTGTTTACTCTTCCACACATAAGACCTACATTGTTAACAGTTCTTGTAAATTTGCCCGTCTATAAATAACGCATTGTTAAATTAGTATTGTTCAAAAATATGCGTATCGAATCGATTGACTACGTCTGTCAACTTTCGTTTTTTGTCGCGTAAAAATCGACGTGAGATATGCACACATGAATATTAAAAATAGTAACTGTAAACTCGCCAGGACCTTGAAATTTATAAGTTCCAACAAAAGTTGTCTGTTTGGGCTTGCGTCTTTTCTTAAATCCTTCTGTAATTATTGTCAGTTTCACACTACTAGATCCGCTCGGATAGCCTGACCTTTATCCGAGCTTTTTGCGTCGAGCAACTGATCTAATTCCTTCAATTAATCAATAACCTACCAGAAAAAGACATTAGATTTCTCTGAAATTATCCAGTCCAATAGCCGCCTATTGAAACATAATATACCTACATTAATTTTTACAAAACCTCCGCGGCGATATTGTAATAGTTAAATGACACTCATTAACCTGTTTTAGTTTTACTTATTGCAAAGACGTATCGACCATGTTAAAGTAACTATAGTAATCCATTAAGGATAAGTATAAAATTTCGATTGCTTTTCCTCTATCGCGGTTACGCAAAGCGACACGCAACGCGCGCCACGCGAACGGAATCGCGAATGAGGATGGGGCGTAGAGGAGCGGAAACCTTGAAATTTTTCGTTTTCTTGTTCTACACTCTATTTTCCAATAAATATGATTTCATGCAGTTCAGAATCTTAATTGTTTCAATCTTTGATGAAATATAGAAGATTTCTTGAGGATAGTGTCTATGATTTCAATCTCAAAAAAACTGTGTCTTTGTTTGCAAGAAATTGCTACACTTCCCTACATTTTCAATAATACATTACAATTAATTTACCAATTTATTATTCAAATTTAAGGTTATCTTTTTTTGGAATAAAAATCTACAGCAGTTGCTTCCCGCAGTATCAACAGTTAGAAGTTTTATCTGTGAGGATAAACATCTTTTGCACCTATATTTGTTGTTGTTTGATAGACTTTATTAGAATTTTTTTTGAATTAGCCCTTTAATTAGCCAAAAAAATTAATCAAGACTAATGTAACTGCAGCAAGTGGTTGCAAATTGTATCTAAAATTAACCTGTCCTATTTGTCCCAATTTTTTTGCCAATTTATTGGAGCTAAAAAATATACCTCAGTTTGTGTATTACTTGCAGCAATAAAACTCGGCCATCTTGATTAATTTATTGGGTCAGAGATTGATAAATGTGAAACAGGTTATTATGAAAAATCAATTATGGCGTTTTAGTTATATGGGAAAACAAACTTCTCTCTAAAGCTATTAAATGTTTATAATACTGAAAAACATAAAATTATCAAAACACTGTCTATTCTGACATTTATTACCGTAACATCATCTAATTTATTACTTGTTTGAAAGTTTATACAATAATACAAAAAAACTTAAGTTTTTATGTCAGCGTTTAAATTTTTATCTGTTATGTACTAGAAAAACATTAAATTTTATATACTTTGTGATCAAACTGTGCGTATACAGGGTGTTTGGTAAGTCGGTGCATTCCTTGCAGGAGGATTTGTGATATATTTCCTTAATATGCCATATTCCGAAAACGCTTAGTTTCCGATCCGGGTGTTAAAGTTTTAATAAAGAAATGCAAATTTATAAATATTGCGGAAACCGCTCAGAATAAAATTTGAAGTTTTGACAGTTAACAACAATACATGTTTACGATAAAAATATTGTTTTCTGAGTGCATCATTTCTGCTATTTTTCAAATTATTGAAACCGGATTTCGCCATACAATAAATCGATTTTAATTTTTTTTTTACTTGAAGAAAAACAGTCAAGACACCTTTTCTCTTCCAAATTGAAGAAGGAATTGAAAAATAATTTTTATTTTAAGAAAAATCAGTGACACCATTCTTTACTTTAAAAATATCCAAAGACGTGCCTGTGTGCACGCCACTGGTGAAACTGAAAACAATATTTTTTCGTAAAACATATATTATTATTAACTGTCAAAGCTTGTAAAATTTCATTAAAATATTCTGAGCGGTTTCCGCAATATTTATAAATTTGCATTTTTTTATTAAAATTTTAACATTCTGAAGATCAGAAACTAAGCATTTTCTTAATATGGTATATTAAGGAAATATATCACAAATCACTTATACTATAACCACCTGTAAAGAATGCATGGACTTACCAAACATCATGTATTTTTCGTAGAGAAACAACTATTAAAAATTGAAAGCAACATATCCTTTCTCTTTATTTGTTATTTTGTATGTTCAATGTTGGTTTTTCTGCAGAAATATTTGAAGATATAATGCTTTTACAATAGTCAGCTATATATTCCGTTATTCTAAGAATTGTATTTATTTTATGTATTTTCATATGCAACATATAGAGTCAAAATCCTGCTTCGAAGTTTGCATTTTATGCAAAAGTTTATGCAGCATAAACTTCCTATGGTTTTAACCTGAAGAGTAGCACAGTCTCGATTTTCTATGTTATTAAGCCAACTCAGATAAGTTTAAATTCTTTTTTTTTTTGTAAAATTGATGTCAATCGCTATTCTTCGATATTAGAAATCTAGGTTTGCAAAATATATCTAACACCACAGACAAAATCCCTAATCGTTGATATTGCAGGGAACAACCATTTTATGTCCCAACTAGCGTTGAATTATCGTATTGTCCTGATAAGAGAGCAACAAATACAAGAGATAAATAAGGTAATAATAACATTTTTCCTAAAAAATTATGTTGTTTAACTTTGGTAGAATTTTTTAGGAAACAATTTTTTGAACTTATCTGAATTAGTTTAATATCTCTATTATAAAGTAAAACCTTCTGTTTTATTGGTTGCAGCAACCAATCTCTAAATTTGTGGATATTTTTAGATATTTTCCAGGAACGTAAATATTCCGGAAAAATATTAAGCTCCTAGTTTTTCTAGTACTATCGGACATAAGCAAATTAAAATGTGTGGGATATTTTTTCCATTTTTATTTTCAATCCAGTAACCACGCGACTTATTTGAAAATGCACAGAGAAATACGTAAGTTGCTAATTTATAAAGTATGTGCATAACTAACGAAAAAAATTAATGGAATGATTCCTCGCTTATTTCTTGAAAAAAATTGGTTTTCAGTGTTTTCTTTAAATATAATGAAGTTACAGAAATTGAATTAAGTCCATCAAAATTTTAATTTTTGTATCTTTCCTCATGTTTATGGAAAAAAAATAAAAACTACATTTTTCTTCACGTTTGTCTTGCCATAAATAGGCAGGGAGGAAGCGAAAATATTTTTTTAATTGAAAATCCTCTTTTTTCACGCGTATTTGTGTACACCCCGTATACCACAGGGACGCCGACTGTCAAAGACAAGCGAAGAAGACCATACACAGCGACGACGATTACCAATTTCTCGGACCGCGACCCGTATCCGCCCCTCTACCGTTCCACACTCGGTTGACAATGGGCGAGCTAGCCACCGTGTAATCCGACCGAGTTTTCACGGTAGGCCGGTTCGGAAATCGAAAAGGATGACGTAAACCGGCGCAGGCGTCACGCGCGCCGCCCGAGACAGGACGTGCGTGTTAATGGGGCGCCGCCAGGGACTCCGTCCGCTATCAGACTGCCGCTCTTACGCAAGATTGGGACGAGCGAGCGGAGTTCGCCCGTCGCGATGAGCCGCGGTGATCTGAGGCGGCCGTGGCGTAGGCGGACGCTCGACTGTTTCGCGGATAGCCGGATTTTGGCGCAATGAATAGATGAACTTTCAACTAAAAGCTAGACAAAAGACTAAGCTAGTCGCAAAAAAAAGTTCTAAATCCTAAGGTGATTTTCAAAAGACCCCAACTTAGCGAAAAATGGCCGTAGAACAATAAAAAGAAAAACAAACTGAAGCTTATAGTTTCTAGTTGAAGTGAAAGTCAAAAATTTTTGTCGGTAACCACCTTTGAATGAAAAAAATAAATAAATTTAAACATCTTCATAGTTCAATGGATTTGACACAGTCTGGACATTCTAAGGACCCCCTTGTTACGCCTCTGGTCAAGCGACCTGATAAATTAAGTGTATAATTAATACTTAACTGTAACTAAAGTGAACTACATTTAAAGCTGAACTTGATTTTTAGAATGCAACGAATTTAGTTGAAAATTGCACTTTTGCAACTATATTTTTTTGTATTTAAAAACAATCCACTCGTCTGACATTTCACAACATAAATTTTTTAATAGATCACTTTCAAAATTTCCTGTTGCACATACCAAAACCCACTTTAAATTAACAATGAATTGTAAATGAAACATTTTGTTCAAAATAGTTACCAGGGGAAGTATTGGAAGCGGCACAAAGTGCTGTTTCACAATTAATCCCCAAAAAATCGTCGAGACAGTACCAGATTGCCTACAACGAATTCAAAAGGTGGTGTAGTTCGAATAAAATTCAAAAAGTGTGCGAAGCGGTATTACTGGCATATTTCGAACATAAAATTAATAAAATTAAACCTTCGACGGTATGGTCAGTATATTCTATGTTAAAAGTACACTGAATGCTAAAAAAAATGTAAATATTAGAAAATTTCTTAAACTAATACCATATTTGAAAAGCACATCAGTTGGATTTAACTAATTTTGGACAACTCTTCAGGTCATTTTAATAATTGGGGATTGTGGAGCTTTGAGAAGAGATGATCTACTAATGATAACGATTCAAAGTCGAAGATTTTTTGTGAAGTATGTCAGGGAAAAATGTGTTGGCTTCAACAAAATAAGGAATGTGACAAAAGAAATAACAACTTATCTCAATTTGCCTCATCCGGAAACTTATACAAGACACTGTTTTAGACGTTCTTCCACCACTCTGTTAGCCGATGCAGGGGCCGATATTACCACCATTAAACGAAAAAATGCAAACTATCTTTTCAGAGAAATAGATATATTTTTTAATTTTTAATAAAAAATTATAACAATTTCACAAAGTTAACGTGCTTTTTTATCTTCGTCGTAAAACAAAATTTCTAAAGCAACTTTTCATTATTTTAAAAAATCTATCGAATGGCATAGAAAAAAATTCTTTTAGTGTTAAATCATAAAAATTAACGATTAAAAAATTGAAATTGTTATATTTTTTTATTAAAAATTAAAAAATATATATTTCTCTGGAAAGAAAGATTACATTTTTTAGAGCAGACCGTAAAAAAAATTATAAAATTAATTCATTTTTCTGCTTACTATGATTTTTTAAAATTTCTAAAATCATCCCTTAACTTCTAGCTACCCTAATTCTGTTAATTTTAATAGTACAAGGAAAAGTCATTAGACCATTTTTATGTAGAATTTTACGCTCTACTACTTTTATAAGAAATATTTTTTTCTAGCTCTTACTTCTTCTGGGTTATCTTGAAAAACCTCTAACTTATACCAAAAATTTAGGCAAGTTGACCAATTTGCGATTTAAAGGCTCATTTAAATTGGACTATAACTTTCAGGATCTGGCATAAATTTAACTCACCGCAAAATCGGCACTTCCAATTTACATGTAGTGCAAAATAAATTGTAATCGTTCTGTTTGTAATAGTTACTGTTTTGTATTGAAATGTTATACATGTTACTTAAAATGTATATTGTTTAAATTATTTTGTTTTATGTCATAGATCCAAAAAGACTGGCGTTCTAGAACATAAAAGTATTTTGCAGCTAGATGACAAAAAAGACGCACTTTGTCGACTGAAAACTTAACGAGAAAGTCGACTTTTGATGACAGTTTTCGAAAAAAAAAAAATTATTATCAGCGTTATCAATATCAATAGTTTGTTTTCGCACCATCAGGATTTCTTTCCTTATGTCATTTTTGACGAACGCTTTGCAAATATTTACAAATTGTACCGCGGTAACAGTAGAAAATAGCCATTGAATACGTTTAATTGTGTGTAAACATCGTTATGCGGGATTACTTTTTCATTACTAGTTATTTTTTTGCCACAAAGGAACATTTCCTAATCGCTATTAACTGCAGATTAGCCACTTTTTTTTCCGTCTAATCCCATCGCGCTGTAACCGATAATTTCGAAACCAAATCATCAAACTATTTAGAATCTGTTACAGCCGAGACGCAACTTATTATTTCTTATTCATCCTCGCGATGCCCCCTGCATTTTAGAAGGCTCATTAGAGCCGAATGCCGAGTCACGGGTAATTTGATTCGAAAATATTTAGCAAACGAGGTTTTAATGCTAATTCTATTACTAATGTAAATCAGGGGTAAGCCGCTGAGGCAACTCTCTGCCGTAACGACGAGGTTAAGGCTCAGGCGAAGTCGCCAGCGGACTGTCAACTCGCTTTCCAACGGTTTCATTGTCACGGTTAAGTCTCGGTTGTGAATTTCGTTAGAAAAACCGCGAATGTCACAATGTTGTGGGTGTAATGCAAGCCATTGTCTCTGTCTTGTGATTAGTTGCATAACGCGGCCCTGTCGTTCGTTGGGTACGCTGAGAAAACAGACCACTTGCGATTTTTATTTAAAAAATGTCTTAATCGGTTTCCTGAACGAATTCCTCAATGTCGTTGTAACAGATAGGCTAATTTTCCTAAAATATAAGTCACCATGTGAAAAAGTCATACCAGTGCTAAAAAAATGTCTTATTTTTGCAGTAATAGCGCTGTTTCACTAATTTTTTAACACCCTATATCTCGAAAAAATAGCGCTTCCTAGCATATGTTTGTAAAAAGTTTATTTTATCTAATTCGGATGTTCTCGAATATTATTACTGGGCAAAGCATTTTGGTGTCTCTCTGTATATAACAAAAGTATTAAAAATTAATCAAAAAGACACTTGCAAAAGTTGAAAATACATTTTTTTGATACACTGTTAAACCCTTCATAAGCTTTGTGTGAACTTTTTTTTGTTATTACCATAGCAACGCCAGTCTAAAGGACGCCATTTTGAAATATTTAAATTGTCATAACTTCTAAATGCCTGTACCGACTTCAAGAAACGACGGCTCATTTTAAAAGAACTATTAATAAAATTTACTTTTATGATATGGAAATAAACGTATTATTTTCCTGAGCAACGATAGACGACGCTAATCAGAAAAGTTTTGTAATTGTCCCTGTTTACTAAAGCAAAACAAATACACAAATCGGAGGTTAAATAAATCTTTATTCCCATGTCATAAAAATGAATTTTATTAATAGTTCTTCAAAATGAGCAACCGTTTATTGAAATCAATTGAGGTATCTAGAAGTTATGACAAATTAAAAATTTCAAGATGACGTCCTTCATACTGGCGTTGCTATGGTAATAACAAAAAATAGTTCAAAAAAACGACAATATTCTGTAATACTATACTAGTTGCGCCCCCTAGCCGTGAAGTTACACACTTGAAAATATCTTAAATCAATTTCATTTGGTCGTAATTGTTAATAGATATTTTACCCCATGATCATAGCACGTCTAGTTTTCTATATACAGCCGCTCCGCACCGTTAATGGATCACCCTGTATATACAGTTTGACCTTTAGATACATATATCAATAGTTTATTGCAAATACCGTGAAAACTTAAATTTTGTATCCTTTTTTTCGTAATTTTCTTTACTGGACAAGCTAGTATAACTTCAAACTACAGCGCGTTTTAATCGCAGAGCATGCGCAATTGAAAATTGGGCTGTGCATTGTTGTCAAAACTAATTTAAAAACCAAATTTCTGCACCACTCGCCTGGATTTTTTTTATTTTTTAGCATTAATCGCAAAATGATATAGTTATATATTATTACATATTCGGAAAGCTTATGAGCTTATTTAAGTTATAAAAAAAATCGTCAAGATTCGTTGAAAAACAACGGAGTTACAGACTCTCAAAGTTGACGGCCTATTGTTAAACAAATTAGGTTGGCAGCGGCAAAAAATAATACTGTCATAACCGGCAACCCGAGTACTTTCCCAGATAAAAATATTTTATTTCCTGCCGTTAAATAAGCGAAATTCGCTTGAAAATAATATATTTGATAGTCTGTAACTCCGTTGTTTTTCAACGAATCTTGACGATTTTTTTTTAACTTAAAGCTCTAGGCTAGTTTTGTAGGTCTTTTGAAGACGAAAAAAAGTACGTTACTGTTTTCTCGTGGAAATGAACGGAAAAAAGTTATAAGCGAAAAACTTTAATTTACGTAAAAATTATACAATTAACCAGTCTATAAACAATCTTCCCCCCATTTTTATGACTGTGGAAACTAATATGTTATTGTACATGATATTTAGCATCTATAGTGATAAATTCAGCTTGCCGAAACAAAAAGTCGCGTCCAACTCTATATTTTCTGGCCTATTTTATCTATTTGTGCTATAGCCCGGGTGTCCTTTATAATAGAAATAGAATCTTAAGGATTTCATCTGTTTGATGCAAAGTTCTTGTAGGTCTATGGTTAATATGTTAATATTTTCTAAGTCTGTTATTATTATTATTATTAGATTCGCAAACCTAGCCTGTTCTTTGAGTGTACAGTCCGTGTCTCCGTCGTGTGTCCGATTTGCATAACGGCAGCCCCCCGATTTGAATATAATTGCATACAATTAGTCGCCGATTACACAGTTGGCCGGTGGAGCGGCGTGGCGGGAAAGTGCTAAAGTGCGTCGCGGGCGAGCTAACCCGAGCACGACTTACGTCACTGGGCTTCCGACCCACTGAACTAGATGGGCAGCGGGCCGGCGAGGCCCAGCGCGGCCGCCCTAAACAATGCCCCTATGCGCAATTTCACTTTTATTGCGGCGTTACGCAAGCCCCGTCAGGAAACCGCTCGTTCGCGTCGATGGCACAGGAAAACGCCGGTCTCTTAACAGCTACACCTCCATCAGATAAAACCTAACATGCAATTATGCCAGCTAATATATCTAATTATCTGTTGCCTAGCCCAATAAGCTGTTGTTTGTAAACGTTAAGGAACCTTTTATTTGTAAGTCAATCAACGGATAAATCGGGTGGGAGATACGGTTTCGTTTTCCGTATTATTAAAATGATGTCGAATCTAATTGTTGCTTTATGTCTTACAGTTCTACATGCTGAAAATGGATCTTAAATGTGTACGTGCTGTGATTCACCTTAAAGAGGTCGATAGTGGCACGATTTATTTATGAAAGATACATCAAAACTTCAAGATGAACTCAAAGTTAATAACACACTTACGTGTCCATAATGACTTTACAATCTTGTACCTATTTGAAGTAGAGAACTGAAAGTCTAATAAGCCATATCTTGACCAAATAATATGTTCGTATTAGTATAATAAATAGGTATATAATATAAAACCTTTTTTTTGCACAGAAAGATATGATTTTGCTGGTTACAATACGCAGAATATTGGGAGTGTATTGCAAAAATTGACCAAATGCTTTTCACTTAGACTACTTTCAAAAGTTCATGCCATTTAAACATTGGTTTGTTTTACTCTTACAGGAAACTCTTTCAAGTTTCGAAATATCTGCATTGGGAGATGTACGTGGCACACTCTACATCATAAACGTTATTACAAACATAACCATAACAATAAATACATAACGATAAACGAGTGACATTTTTCTAATTCCGTTCTTTCTTTCCAGTCATTCTTTGGAAGATCATACAACAACCTGAGCTCCATCTCCGAGTGCAAGAACAACGGCGAGTGCATCATCAACAAGAAGAACCGGACAGCCTGTAAAGCGTGCCGCCTCCGCAAGTGCCTCCTAGTGGGAATGTCCAAGAGCGGATCACGCTATGGTCGCCGCTCCAACTGGTTCAAAATCCACTGTCTCCTCCAGGAGCAGCAGCAGCAACAACAACAAGCCGGTTTGAACATGCAACAGGGCATAAAACCCCCACAGAAGACGCCACCACTCCACCACCAACCGCTGGGGATGGGTTTGCTCGGAGTCAACGGCTTTCCTCCGCCTCTCCTGCACTTACCCAAGACCAAGGAGGAGCTCATGCTGCTAGGCCTTGATGAATACAAAAACTCAGCTTCCCCTTCGGTCAGCTCCCCTGAATCCCACAATTCCGATTCGTCTGTTGAAGTCAGTGATGCAAGGAGGTTACCGTTGTTTCCAGGACTATTACCCCCGACCTTCCTCCCACCCCCAGGTCTGTTGTTCCCTCCAGGTTACCCTCCCTTATACCCCGGGTTGCTCCAACCCGCCAACAACAACAACAGATTGATGAGAAACCACAACCCCGGCGTGGAAGCCTTCAACAAAAGAGTGTTCCTAGATGCCGTTTTGCAGTCACAGCGATCCCCAACTCCCGAGGAAGTAGAGACGCCGGTCCCCGCCGTGTCTCCCATCCAAGAGGATCCCATCGACCTTTCCATGAAAACCGCTAGCGAGAGGGGGTCTTCCCCGGCGCACAGCGACCGATCCGGAAGCGTCGTCACCGAGAGGGGCAACGGGAGCGAGGCGGACGAGGAGAGCGACTGCGAGTCCGAGAAGGAGCTGAAAAGGATAAAGATCCTGCGGCCCACTCCGCTGGACCTCACGACGAAGGTGTGACTGGCAGCGGCCTGACCACCACTGTGTTCTCCGGGGTACCTGGTGCGTCGTGACTCGCAGAGATGCATTACACATCACAAAGGCGGCTGTGCGCGTCTCACGCAGGGTAATGAGCTTGCACATAACATCAGACGTGCCGATCATGCCGTCCGGGACGATTCCGAGGTGTTTGCTATGAATGCGCGACGGCAACGCGGAATTTTTATTGTCGATCGATCGATCGCAGCGAAAGTTAATTGTTGGGTATTGTCTTAGGAGACGTTGATCTAGATCGAAGTTGGACAGCTGCACCTCTGTCCAAAAGCAATGCCGCTGGATGTGGCCGAGGATGACTTAGGGCCTCCATCAACGTTTCGTGATTGTCAGATACAAGGTGTCCCGAAAATATCAAACCACTACGAACCGAAACAATTTTTGTTGCACGTTCCACGTCCAATCACCGAACTTCACCACCTCCAAAAGTGTGCTTGTATTTAAAGAAAGCTATTGTTGTTGCTACGTCTGTGATATTTCTGTCTACCATTGTGATCTGTCACTTAACAAAAGTTCATTTGCCAACACAGACAGCCTGTAATAAACAACATCAAAATACAGAATGTAGTTTTTCATTTAACCATAGGCAATCCTCCGCAATTTCTTACAGGTCTTTGGACCAGTATAGATGAGTTCTATGAACCCCAATGCAACTTTTCTTGTTATATTATGACAAATTTACCATCGCCCAAATTTGTGATCTGTTTCGAACAAAAGGACTTGTTTCTCTGAATACGGAAAGGTACTCTGTTCATCAAATTTTTAGTATTGTAAAAAGAGATAGTTTTTAATGAGCTTTCTGCGAGACAATATGATTGTTTTAGTTAAAATTTCTTGTAAATACGCCCGTGTACATAGTATTTAAATTATATTAAACTGTAAAAATTGTCTAGTGATAAATGCTCCGTTTTTTTACGAGAATGATGTAGGCCAGTATGTATCTAAGATAAGCTTTCCTAAACGATTTGTTAGTTAATGTACATATGAACTACTTTTCTATCAAGCAGTGCAATGTTGAGATCTGTTTTTAATTTATTTATAAATAGCCGGTTCTTCTTTTCCGGCGTTGTAGTTAGCGAATATTGTTATGCGTTTCTGTAATTATATCTTTAAAGAGACCCAGTTCCTGGGCAACTATAAGTTGGGCATTTTTTATTCGAATTGTAAATGTATTTTATTTTATATGTTTTGTTAATATTGTGTGCGTTCTGATAGCTATCCTGTCTGAAAATAGGGGACTAGGGCCAGTTGTGCGTGCGCGTGTGTTTGATGAATGCCTGCGTACAGTTCGTGTTGTAATAAAACAAAATAAAAATATAATTGCGACCCCACGAATTTTATTCCCCACCCCCCAACCTTTTCCACAAGTAGTTCACCTAAAAATGCAGAGAAAGCGACAACAGAAATAAATATAGCTCAAAGTAATGTTCCATTTTGTGTTTTTTCTTTAGTATAGTTCAAAGGAAACATTGCATGAATTAGTACAAGTTACAAGAGGTAATATGTTAAACTCCACTTCTATGTTCAAAATAGTTTCATAAATCAAATAGTTTAAATGTATCTTTTAGAATAACGTCAACGAAACAATTATTTAGAAATTACAAACGAAGTTTCTAGTAAAACCAAAACTGAAGTAATTTGAAATAGCCACGTATTTGACGAAATTTTAACCAGTGGTCATTAATGAAATAAATTTATACATTTATAGGATAATTATTTATAAGTAATTAAAATTCCAAATTGTAACACAACTGTTTCTGCTTCTGCCACACAAGTCATTGATTTCTAAACTAATTCTGGACACTGAAATGATGATGATGAAAGATATTACAGACTGTGTTCTAAATATAAGAAACATGGAGATATATAAGATATATATAAGATAGGATATGTATAAGATAACATGGTTAAATTTGTTTAAAAAAAACATAAAAATGAGCAAACAACTATTTTAACACAGGTGATCCTAAATTGTCTCTATAATTTCAAGATGGGTAAATACATCAAAATATGAGGGTTTACCTTATTATTCTTGTACATGTAAACGTTTCTCTAAAAATAGTAGTGATATACAGGGCGAGTCAGAAAGAATGGGTCAACAATAAGCTGGAGATACTAGACACCAAAATATTAAATACATAAATACGGGGTGTTCAAGGTTTAAATTTTATTTTGAAATTTCTCAGTAATTAAGAAAGTTTTAATAGTATGACTCTGAAAATTGGTTATTGGGTTTTTTGATGTGAGAATTACGAATATGACTACTAACACTACCAAATTTCATGCTATCAAACATAATATTTTGGGTGTCTAGTATCTCCAGCTTAGTATTGACCCATTCTTTCTGATTCAACCTGTGTATGCAATTAAAAGGCAAAGGTAGATATATATTTTTGTAATATCTTGCAGGTCTTTCGAGATATCTTATTTATATTTTAAACTTAGACTTGTAAATCCCCATCATGCCTAAAGGGGGTCATAGTCAGTATTTCATTTCAGATTATTTAATTTTTATTCATGTTTTAAGTCTTTAATAAATATAAATGTCTGCATTATTAGAGAAAAAAACTGTAATCCTATTTAATTGTGATTTTCTAAGAAGTTTGTTTACGTATAAGGTTGCTCCTATAAACTATACTTATAGAAATTTATTTTTAATTTCTGATTTCAGTAAGATCTCAGACAAGTATTTGGAAAAGGAAGTACATTATCTTGTTGCTATTTATATATTTTTTTTCAAGCTATAACGAAACTAGCATAGGTACTTATTTTACATAAATTGTGGCAAATTATAACATTTCAAAGCATATTCGTTGGAAGATATGAAATATCTTAAAAGACTTTTAAGATATTGCAAAAAATTTTACTGCCATCATATTTATTTATTTACGAATACCAGCTATACTTGAAAAACAAACAAAATATGGCCGTAAATATACGTTATATCCGTCATCCATTTAAAGAAAAAAAGATATATGCATTATTTTTACCACCTACGATTTAGTAAATTAATACAAATTATTCCTTGCGTAAGAATAAGCTTGTTTTTAAATATTCAACTAAATTAACAAGTGTTGGCAAATACTACTATAAAAATTAAAAGTCCTATGTCGACAGGTTCTATTTATCCTGGAAAAAGGACTTAAAATAATACATATACATTTGACAAATGGAACACATTCTCTGTGAGTGCATTAAAAAGTTGACTTTCTTAATTTAATAAACCTAAATATTTTTATTACGTACAACATCAAAAAAATCATAAAGATAGAAGTGTTGCTATTTTTGCCGCTCATCATAATTGTCATAAAGTAGGATTCATACCGAGACTCATAATGTGATAAAGAGCATGTATAAAATACGAGTTGGGAGAACATCCATCTTACCAACACGTACATACATGCGAACACACAAACATTCCTTATGGAGATGAAACTAAAAGGATCAGATGTTATTGCGTTAACCTCTGAACCACCAACATGGGCGTTATCGTAATACATAATTTATTTATAGATGCACTTTAGTAATGAAATTTCTACGCAGGCTAGTGTCCCACGATATTTCGACTATATTTCAATTTCATTACTTCCCACATGTTGTTTATAATTGTTTGTGGAGTTTATTGCAAGTCCGCTTGCCCCGTACATCACGAAAAATTAAACGTTTGTTGCGTCACTGACACGAAATCGATTTGACTTCATAAAAACGCGAAACCTTTTTAATCTTAAGCGGCAGCTCCCTGAAATTTTTACGGGACGATGCCTTAGCTAGGAATCCTCGACCTGCCCTTGTTGCTCTCGGGGTAGGCTGTGCGGGGGCCGACCAGCTATTAGAATCCCTTTGTACCACAGATTAACTATTTCTTCATCTTTTGTAGAAGTTTTGATGCTTTTTGTTTTATTATGAAGCGGTTTTTAAGATTTGAAGCATTTTGTTTCGTCCTGAAATATTTTTAATTTAATATTTGTCGATATTTTGTGTAATTCTCTCGTATTGCTATCCTCAAATAAAATTTCACGCACTTGGGACTAAGAGAGACCTAAATCGTAACCATATTTTAGTAAGCTCTTTGGAGCTGGAGGAAAGCTGAATCGCATAGCGTCCATTCTTGCCGGGAGAGCGGCGAATTTATATTATAATTCGCCAACCGGTTTGAGTCTCGAATAATTGTAATTCTATACACTGCGATATGCGCGACGCGAGCAGTTTGATCGTACGACATCAAGTTTTAATCGAGGATTTTGCTGGCCACACAATAAGCATCGTCGGTATTACCAGGACTATTGGGGATTTACTTCGTAAATGGATGAATTTAAATTATATTCAGTCCCTTTGTAAATACTTAATCAAGACTCGAATAAAGATCGAATGTTAAGATAATAATTCTGGATTCAAATGAATAAAATATTTTCAACTATTATACAGGCCGAAGATATAATATACAGGTGACCCAAAATTAGTATTAAATAATTAACCAAGAGATAATACAATCTACTTAATGCGAGTTTATTTTTTCCCATATTTTATTACAAGATGTAAAAAATACTAGAAGATTTATTGAGTTCATAAGCAGGCCATGAATAGATTAAAACATTTTATTAAAATGTATTTGTCTTCATTTGAATAAAGAACCATTTCAGATTTGAGTTAACACGCTTCTAATAATGTTAAATGTCAAACTTGTTTGTTTTCAAAGCCTTCTCAGTAAGGAAACTTAAATATCGTTGGTATTTTGAAAATTTTATATTTCCCGCAAATTTACACAAAAAATAAAAAGTAAGGTATATATTATTGGATTGTATTTTAGCCCTCTTTCCGTTTTTGAAATAAAATACATGGTGTTCCATATAAAAAATAAAAGTTGTGGTCATATCGCAAAAACTAAATATATTGTCACATTTTTTTATGCCACCGAATCTATATTAAAAAAGTGTATGTAGAATTTTCAAACCGTCTTAAGATATCTTGAAAGGGAAACAAAAAAAGGACACCTGTAGCTCGAAAACAGTAGCAGATAGAGATGCGGTTTGCGCCATTGTTATTTTCTCGAAAAATGAGCTCTGGACTCTCTATCAGATTTGCTCTATCTATGACAGATTGAAATCCGACCAAATTGAATCGCTCGGTACCAACTTTACAAACATTTAACTAAGTAACTGTTTTTATGCATAGACCATCAGCATGCAAAAAAATTATGGCCAATTAAATATTCTCCATGCATTTTCTTCGCTGGACACGACGCATAGCAATTTTAATCCGTATTTATTTAATTGTTAAACGGACTTTATTAACCAAAACAGAAATAATTAAGCCATTTAACAGCCTCCTCTGCTTCGGACATAAATTCCCTTTCTTACAGTTGAAGTTCGTGTTGCTAAACTTGCAGTTGTAAAGAATGCATTTGCTAGAATCATGAATACTAACTCCCAGTGTTGCAATTATTATAATTATGCTAATGGTAAACACACAAGGGCGATTTTATCAGTCAGTTACATTATTTATGTGCTCAACTGGGTTAGTGGAACTTAATTATTTTATATAGATGACTTGCTGCTTTGTGATTTACATTTCGTTCCTTTTTAGGCCAGGGCGTGCATAGGTTCCAAGATATAAGTGAAAAACTCAGATAAAATAGGTATTTTTTTAAATTTTTTAAACATTGTTGCAATTTTAAAAATCTTCCGGACATCGCTCAGATCTAGATCTACACTTTTACTATGTGAGTAGTACTGAATGTATTCCAGCAAAAATTAGCTATGGAATTCAATACCAGTAATACCAAAGAGCTTTTGTTCTGCAATTTCGATATTTTGTTTCCCATTTACAATACCTTACGTTGAGAATGTTCCAAAAATGGTGCTTCACGTCAATCTTCTTCAGTGTCCCGACAACAATTTGAAACAAAGACAGGCGAAATTGTACTTGGTTAGACAGACAACACGTCCATCTCACGAAACGTTTGCAATTTTTTGCACTTGTAACGGACCATGTTATTAACATATTACGAATACGGTTGACCCAGCTGCAAAATTTTTTACATCGTAACTATGAAAATTTCACTTGAGTGAGGACCAATGAAGATACAGGCGTTTCAAAAGTCAAGTATGAGGTCAAACCTAACATTTGTTTTTTTACAGAATTAAATTTAAGTGACATTCAATATAATATTGTCATGTTGTATTAAAAGCAAAGCTTAAGGCATTAAAAAATCAGTTTTGAATAATCCTTAATTGAAAACATGTATGGATTTATTATGATTGCAATATATTACTATTTAATTTAATAAAAGGAAAAACTGTTCTATTTTACATCTTACGGAAAAGAAGCATACACTTTTTCATGTAACCAAAAACAATATTCTCTTTTCTAATTACGTTCGTTGCGATTTTCTTATAACTTCATTCCATTTTGATACCAGTGCGGATTTTATTAGTTACATTTGTTTGTTGACTAGCGGCTTTACCGCTTAATGTTTTAATATCTATCCTTCACATTTATAGCTAGCAATTATTGCAGAGCATCGAGTAGTTATACTATTTCATGAGAGAATAGAGTTAACTCAGCAATGCACGCCCACGACGGTAGTTCGAAGTGTGGGAATTTTATCTTCTACCTTGTACTTGTATCAGAAAGAATCCTCTTTACGAACAAATTAAATTTAATTGTGAAAGTAGTCGCCATCCAATATTCCCGCTACAGACGTTAAATTAGGGTATTTGTCTTCCATTTGTGTTACGAAATTTAGTTATTTATTATGTATGCACTTGTAGGGAATTATCTTACATGCATGCATCTTGTACTTCGGTTGAAACGCCTGCGTTAAGACAAAGTTCTTTATCGAACACCTCAAAAGGCTATCTAACGGGAACAGAGTTAATTTAAACGTTTGGTAGGATGGGTGGGTGCAGATGAAGACACAAACCCGATTGATATGCCTATAAGGAAACTATTGCTCTCAATTATATAATTTCAATGTATTTGTATTGAATTTTACTTGCAATTTGTGGTAATCATATTTGTTTTAAGTGTACGAGCTTAAAATTTGGCTGTGTCGATTTTTAACAAAAATAAATCGTATTTAATGTTTTGTCACCTAACTTAAAACTGTATAACGAAAATTTTCGTCTCCCAAAAACAAACCCGTTGATCACGATACTCATAAATATTCAAATTCGACCAAAGAAACATAAAATCGGCATCACACTAAATTAATTTTTTATTTAACAATAACATTTGAATAAATAACCCAATATAGCCATCAATAATTATTAAATGTTAGTCAATATATTACTTTTTCTGGTCGTCTGTCGATACGGTTTCTTTTCTAGCACACAGATTTAAATACCAATAGGAGTAGGTATCAAAACCCGACAAATTAATAACATTCTGGACGTCTTCGATTTCTATAGCATCCCAATTACAATGATTAGCATACATAGCACCAGATTATAGAAATAATTACCGGTCTCTGTTAGAGCCCACCTACTTCTGGAGAACTATTTCTTGGTACATTCGTAGAGTTAAGTGAATAAACTGTTAATATCGGTTATTTAAATAGTTAATTTTCCTATAAAAAAATAAAAGCACGACGACCTACTTTCTCGTTATCTCTTGAAAACTATTTTTTTTTTGCCCCAAAATAGCTTCTCTAGACTTGTACGGGCACAATGAGAGTTTTATCAATAATTGGAACAAGTTTCTGGGAGTAGAAGATATGTTTCTTATCTTACGTAGTACTTGTGACGTAATAAATTTTTATATTTATGACGTTTTCAAATTGTTATTGGGGTACATGTTGACCAATTTATTTTTATTTTGTCGTACAGGTTCTTCGAGGTTTAGACTACAGCTATAGATAGTGAATGCTGGTTCCTTCTCAACTGAACTGAACTCTTCAGTTTTCAAGTCATATGAACAAAATTTTGTAATAAAATTATTCAATTTTCGTGGTTGAAAACAGTATTGCATTGTCGAAACCAAGAGAGTTGCTCGAACAAAATCTGAACAGGACATAGTTAATACAATGCGAAACATCGCCTTGATGTTAAAAATGCTGTCACCGTCGTTCTTGGTGGTGAAAACTCGAAATATAAAGTAAACTGCAGAATATGTAGAGAGGAAATAATTTAAGATAATATCGTTATGTCAAAGTATAACAAGGAAGAACTTACTTAATTTTTTTTCTTAATTTACAATTAATTGAATAATGAAACATCTACATATAAGACAAAAGTATAAAAAGAAATGGAGCATATTGTTAAACTGCATGGTACTTGGGTAGACGTCTGAACACAGTCTGCGCTGGCTCCGCAAGGGTCTTGTAGCGAAGTCCGCTTAGGTATTAGAAACTTGGCACTCTGGAATTTTCTTTGAATTTTAACCGTCTTTAAAGTGTTATTAATATGAATTGTATTTTGTTTAACGACCCTAAGGCCTTGCTCTCAAATTTCGTAAAAATTTGACCTTGAAAAAATTCGAGTGTGATGAAAATTTTTGCCCTTTCTTGCGCTAGTGGCTGGGCGATTAGTGGCATGCGTGATCAGCATTGTCTGTTACGATTATAAGCTTTGGGGAAATTTTGGAAACATGCGTGAAATTTGTACAAAAAAATAAAGGTCTTAAATTGGACCCCTGTGGTATCCCTGTGGTGCGTACAGATCTATAATTTTCAGTAATACTTTTTTTGGCTACCTATGTGAAAGTTTTAAAAATTAAACATTATTCGTTTCTTTTATTTTCCCACCCGACGAAACAGGATATTCTATCCGCAATAACTATAATTCAACTTTTTTCCGAACTTGGCATTTCTCATTTAAATTCCTCCATATTAGGATTAGGATCTATATCTGCATAAGCTGACAGTTAACATTCCTTAAATAATCAATTAATTTCCCTTTGTTTAATGTTAAAGTTTAAATAATAGCAATTAAAGATAATTTACAATTAATAGAAAAACAACCGTCGCATTCGGTCGGGTTGTAGATATTTTTATTCCGGCATGCCGCGCATTCCCGACGAGGAATTTATAAAATATCCAAGGAAATTAATTAACTACATAGAGCCAAATGGAGAGGCCTTAGATTTATGTGAGCCCGCGTCTATTCTGGACCGCGGGGTCGTTAAGAGACAGAAATAGACTTATAAATAAACGTCCTCCGATTTTGACATAATTTTCTGAAATTTGAATATCTAATAGTCCGGCCAGTTAGTTTAATAGTAATGTGAAAATAAACCATTAGTAAGATCGGTAATGTATTCTATGAATAGGCTTAATTAATAGAATATTTCTTTTTTTTTGCTATAAAATTAATTGGTTTTTATTATTTTTGCATAATTTTTATTGCCGATTCTAATTTTTGCATACTTTTGAGCTTTTGGCTGTTTTTGTTTACTTTAATTATGATCTCATCCTATATTTTTAGTCTATTAAGATCGACATTCTCACAAAAAAGCGTTTTCTAAATATATAGAAAAGATTTTGAAGATTGTAATGAATTTGAAATGTTCATGTAGAAACTCATATGAAAATATTCCCTGACTGAACTTAAAGTCGTATAAAAAATTTAATTATTATTATAGCAACACCAAATTTGTATAAAATTGTTAATATGGATATTCTGGATATAAAACTAGTAATGATCAATGATATTACATAGAATAAAAATAATAATCTTTTAATTTTATTCTCAAGTACAGAATAAATTTTCTTAAAATGCATGACGTCGACACTTGTCAGTACTCAGTACATAGAGAAAAACGAATCGAATGAAAGTTTAAAGTCTACAGATTGATCTGGTATACATATCGTTGGAAGACGAGTAAACTTAAAGAAGATATTTCTGTCCAACATAGACCATAACATGAAAATTTTCATCAATTGTCAAATTTTATAATAAATGTCACAAATGTAAAAGCTAAAGGTGGCTTTGTAAGAATACAACGGATATTCTTGTGATGACCTAAAAAACATAAAATAAAGAATATTTTATTAATTAATTTATAGAATTGTATATAAAAATAAAAGGACATTGTTAAAAATGTGTTAGTTGTTATAAGTAGTGTGGTTGAAAAGTGATTGAAAAGGACATCCAAAGACTGAAGAATTATGTGTATGGACCTTAAGCAAATCTAAGGACAGAGTATTCAGGAAGGATGAGAAAAACAAAAAAATTATTGATTAGTTACGGCTTGGGTTTCGCAAGATGTACAACGTGGAGAGGCATATCCCGAAAAATAAAGCAAGAAAAAACAGTCCAAGAAAGAAAATTAAACACTCACCAGTTAAATCCACAGTTTTCCAGAGTCCAGCGAAAGTTATTTTGTCATCCCATGAAAATTTTCCGGTACCAGCAGTATAAAGCAGTTCCAAAGCAGTTTCCAGTGGCCCCATAAATAGTCTGCAAGGCCTCTACGAAGTTTCCAGCAAATAAAACTTCAAATTTTATAACGTACCAGGTACCTGAAACACAGTCCAATATAATATTGCTAGCTATCACCAATAAATCATGCTTTCTCTCGCATCAAATCTTTGCAAAGTATAAATAACAAACCACAGGACTTACCTGTACAGAAATAAGCATAATCCAATCACTTGCAACTTAAATACTATTTTCACGAGCTCTGACAAAATCTGTCATATGAACAGCCATTTTCGTTCCTGTTTAGATATAAGAGATGCCCCTGTCTAATAGGCAACAAATAATATAAGGAGACGTACTCAGTATTGCATAGATCAAATAAAGTTAGTTAATAGTTAATTTTTTTTATAATTATTCATTATATTGTTTGTAAGCTGAGCCGAAAAAAATGTTGTTATTAAAATATTCTTTGTTGTGGAAAAATTATTACATACTCCTGAGGTTTTATGATATTGTCTGATATGTAACAACTGTCTACCAACAGCTGGCCAGGGATAAGAAAGTACATGGTAAAAAGATAGTAGAGGTTCGTATGGAACAAATTACAGCTTAATTAAAAATAAAAAGTAAAATCATCACACACACACACACATTGAAATTATATTTCAATATTTATGACAGTAAATAACACCAACTTTCGTTTCGTCGAGCAAAATGCTAGTTGGCAAACATTGTTATATGTTATTTTCTTCGAGTATTAATGCTTAGACTTCAAAAATCCTTTGCTCGAACTGAAAAACGAGACAAACATCATCACCAAGCATTAACATTCAATTGAAGTTTCTCAAACCAAATGGTAGCCCTTGATAGCTGCACATCCTCACAAATAGATTCTCACAGAGCACTCCGCGAAGACGCTGTGCTCTGGGCGTACCTACAGGTGCCTTACTGATGTAAACCAGTCGCCTGTCCGCCCCTACACACAAGAGGCAGGCACAAATATCGGCACATGTGGAACAATTCAGCCGCGGCGATATTTCAGCGCCGCCACAGACTGATCCCCCCGCGAGATACACTGACATTGAACAAATACAAGTCATTCCTTAATAATACCTTTGGGAATCGGGGGAATTTATTAACGGTCGCGATTTCGAACGAGGTGGTTCGGAATAAGCGCGGTGAAAATGATGATTAGCATTTTTATTTTGTAAAATATGGTATACAGAGTGTTGGAGAGGATTTCCGTATGGTAGATAGGATGATGCAAATACTTGTTATTAACAAGTATTTTCAATAATCAAAATCATTGAAGTTGCAAAACGGCGCTTAAAGTGAGTAATATTATAAAAACTTATTGAGAACCTCTGGAGGCGTCCCCGACTTACATACTACTTAAAAACATAGTTTTTTAAATTTTAACATTTGTTTAACATTATATTTATATCAAAAGTATAAAAAATGATTGCTTTTATTGAAAAAAAAAATGGAAAACAGTTTTAGTAGGTTTTGTTAGTAATGACTACTTTTGACTATAATATATGAACTTAAATTCCATGATCAAGTGGAAAATGGTGAGACCACTTGACGTGATTTGGCTCGTAGTGTCGGTTTTCCGTTATACAAGAAAAGAAATCGTAAATATCGGCTGGGAACAACGCATTAAATTAGAAAAAATGTAAATTCCCTCAATATAAATATTGATTCCGGAGATAACATACCAGCGCCGATGCATGAATAAATCAGCTCGTCGATTTCATAAATTCACTGGCAGCATCTGTACACCGCAAGAAAAAGTTTCTAAACTATATATTAGAGACTAATTAAAATTGTAGGTGTTATCGCGAGCCGAGGCGCATAAATATCGGATTCAAAGGTCCCGTCGCGTTACTAAACCTGTCTAATTATAATTTAATGCAAAAGCATTAAACAAGTCATTATTGCCCGCGTTATTATTTATTATAATGGTGGAAAATTCTAACGACCATAAAAAGTGTGAGCGGCAGTTATGCCACTTCCCTTATCAATCCTCGATCTAATAATATGAAGCATACCAGGTTAAGTTTTATAGGGTCTTGCTCGCTAACAGGGCCATATTTCAGCGGAGGATGCGGTTAACGTTGCTTCCCAATATGGCTCTGAGCACTAACGTAATTAACTGCTATAAAGATATTACGGCTGCTATCGTTGTAATTATTTCGATTGTACACGTTCATGAATAGCTGAATCAGATACCGCGCTTCGCTCGATAACTCACAGCCACCTACACACAAGCGTGCAAATTGGGAGAATCCTTATTCACTACGTCCTGCTTTCCTCCAAGTCTACTAAAACACGTCTAGCTCAAAATTGATTAATAAAATCAATTAACGATTATAAATTGTAATAAGCGGATGACCGTATGTAATACGGTTAGCATAAAAGCTTAAGAGCGTACTGAGTATTGGCCAGCAACGTTACTGTACATCCGCATAATACCAGGGTAGACGTTCGATCACGCGTCGAGGTGGCTCCGCCGTGTACGGCTGTGGTCTCCGCTTGGCTGCCGACGTCTATTCCCTCCGGATTTGAGCGATCTCTAATAGACTACAAGCATATCGGAAATTTTCAAGGGGTCATTGAATACTTTCTTGTTCGCCTTGTCGTGATGCTCCAACTCCCAAAAAATTGTATGGGTAGTAGATATAAATAATACACTAATTACATTAACATTTTTACGCGTAAATTGTCAGTTTCTTCAGTATCTAGAAAGCTGTGCCGCAGCACCGACAACTGACAAAAAATAAATTTTAATATACTCGTTTATTAATTTATAATTATTGTTATTCAAATATTTTCGAAATATGATTTGTAACCGCATTCAGTTGTTTCGTCGGTCACGAGGCATCGTCGGCCTCACGTAAAGGTTAATTTCCCAAAAACCTTAATTAATTTGAGACAGTTTCACATAAATCTGTAGATAATTAAGTTCGTCCATCTCGTGTAGCAGCGAGGGAGGGAATAGCTGAGATTCCATGTAATTTGTAGACGTGAGATACCGACAAAACGCGCGTTTTTCTCCGTTCGAATCCACTGGCGGATTTCTGAATAAATGAGGAGACTAGAATGGTCTTTAATGATCTGTCCGTGATAATCATTAAACGGTTATAATCGGCGTCGTTTTATATTAAGCATTCATTATACAAATCTCATTTTAATGACTAGCGATGCAATGTTCAGCGGAAAGAATGACGGTTACATATGATTTTTTTTAGAGCCGATAGTCAGTTTTAAATGCCAAACTGTAGTTTTATGCTGCCGACTCAACTAACGAAACTTTCTTGGTTCTTTGTAATAAATTTTGTATGTACAGGGGACAAACTTGACAGAGGGAGAATGTTCTCTGTAAAAAACGACAACCTTAAAATCCCGGTGCTTTCATTGTTTTTCCTTTGTGTTAAAATTTATTATTATAGCCTCAGATAACCCAAGATGGCCACCGTTTCCTGGACACCCTGTGCAATACCAGAACGTCGCTTCGTGTAGTCAGTCACAACACTGGAACTGGAAAACGAAAACATCCTCTGCTGGGAAATAAATAGCCTTGTTCACCTGTGAACAATTTCAAATACCGATCCTGTCAGCAGATAATTATTATCACTCAATAATGGCCGTTCAATTAGCCGCGACAGCTTTCATCTGGAATATAGGTTGCCTTCATTAAAGAAACGTGTATCGAAATAATAAAGCTAAAGGGGAAATATCTTGCTGTCACGATATAATCGTAATAACTGTGAATCTCCGAAAATGCGCTGTTAAACTAATGCCTCATGACAATTTACGATCGACAATTATTGGCGCGTCCAAATTTATCGCCAGACCACTCGGCGGTGCTTCACACGATTTCCATATTTTCTAGGTGAGGCACACGAAAAACGAATAATCTTAATATAAAAGCTCGCCTTAATTAATTGTTCGTTAATTATCGGTGCATTAAAAGTGATGACAGCCCCCTAAACTGATTATTTTGTGAGGACATCGGTTTTTAGTATATAGAGTGTCTCCAAAAGATCTAAGACAAAATTGTGCCAAATATTCCTGAACCCAAAATATGACGATCTAGTGCAAGTCACCTTAGACCAAAATTTGATCTTGAAATTCACAAAAATTAAATCTAAAAAGCAACCAAAAACACAAATTGATATAGCAATAAGTCCTCATTCGAATGATATGTGTCAGTTTGACGATGCATTTAATTTTAATGTGAAATTTTAAATTTGAAGAAACTGACAATACTTATTCCCCAACCCATTAATTTGGACCATTCCTAAGCTTGGACAAAGTGGGAAGAAAGGCAATGACTTTTAAGAAATTAAACTTTTAAATTCAGATATCCAAAAACCGTTGTTCAAAACGACATTTACCGAGTATACTTTTTTTTAGGAAAAACGCCGAGAATGGGAACTCACCATGTATATCCACTTCTTTATTGGCACCGTAATCGCTCCCATCGATTCGGTGTCGAAACTTCCACAAATTGTAATCTCGAAGTGATATCATTTACATAATATGTTTCGGCAATTAATACCGATCCACCTGGGCCATACCAACAGCCATAATTCCAGTCAATTGTGGTCATTTTTTAATATATTGGTGTGATAATCGCTTTTCTAAGCCTACGTGTTCCTTTGAATTGTCTGCCGGCTCGTTCTCGTTCTAAGGCAAAGGACAGTCCGGTATTTATGGTGTGATTAACACCGAATCTAAAAAAAAAGTTAATTAACTCCGCTCTAGCGTGTATAATATCTGGGAGTTTATTAATATTTTGAAAAACGCTTTTATTCGCTGCACGCATTTGTCTAATTTATATAACGACAGCGTAAGGAGTACTTAAGATTAGATATGGAGGAGAAATGTAATTAAGGACGGTGGTTATAAGGAATGGTATGTCCCCACCGCATACATTAAGATTTGAAGACGCCCGCCGTAGGGGCCATTCCCGTTTAATTTAATTTTTCCCAGAACGGGAAATTAATAAAATAGTGCTTTTAACGGCATAGTTATATAACATCATCGTTATCGAGTTTTCTTTATTTAGGTCAATCTTTTACAAGTTTACGAATATAAGCTTTGACCCACAACTAACCAATAGTGACTTTTTTCCATAAAACAGCTTAAAAATATAAAAAATCCTTAGAATCAGCTTTACTCGTAGCAATGGCAGCAGAATACAACAAATTAGGTACATCCAGCTAGCCTTAAACTGCATAAAAATTCTCAGTCAAACGTACTAAAACATTATATCTTCAATAATAAACGAGATGCCTTAGCGTGACATCGAGAATGGGACGCAGTGTACAATGCGAGTCCGTCGTGTTTTCGAATGCATTCTGGTTGTGTCATCCTTATCCTTTATCCGCTTATTTATACCAAATAAATTTCTGGCCGGTCCACATAAAAACTGGTAATATTATTTTAAATGAAACCCAGCATATTGCTCGGGAGTATTTGTGGACGGAGTGGACCGCCGCTTAGCTGGCTCGGCATTAGCATACGAATATTCCATTAATACTTTTAAGGTCTCGGTGATTTGTGAGATGAGTTGGGATAGTAGATCTCGACCGAGGAAAAGACCTACGGATAATGGCGCGGAAACGATTTATGTATTTCTGGATTTCTCCCACGGACGTCGCCGTTTAAGGGGGAGGAGGGGGGCAATTAACCCAATCTCCCCTTCCCCTACAGTTCAGAAACAATTCAGGAGATACAAAGTTATCAGGCAATGCAACAGTAAATGCAGACAGGCACTTATTTACTAAATATAATAAAAAAAAGTAAAAGAAAACGCTTTTCTTTGTTTTACCCTCGTAAATGTTTAGCAGTTTTGAAGAAAATTTTTCAATTAATTTTGTATTTTATTACATTTAATATACACTAATGCAAAAAATTCAAAGGAATTTCCGAAATTTTTCCGTGATTTTTGACTTACTGTATTTAAATGAAAAATGGTCGGGAATTTAATTTGGGAAAAAGCATTTTGAAGCTCTAATATTCTAGTTTTTAGATCTTTCAATCGATTTTTTTGGGAGCTACGGTTATCATCAGTTTTTTTTCAGAGAAGGAAAAGGATAGTTTTGAAAAAAAAACAACTGTTTTTTAAGTGATTACAGACACAGACCACAAAAATTAAGTAGAAATTTGTCTCAAACAACGTTATGAATCGGGAAAAGCCGATTCGTGCTGGAAACAAATGGTTTTTGTTTTTTTTTTCAATGTCCGTAAGGTTTTCCAAAAAAACAAAAAAACTTTTCCTAATGCAAAATTGTGGAAAAGTCGAGAAAAAATTTTCTATTTCATTTTGATAATGATTACTTAATGTTTAGAAGCAATAAGCGGATCATGGATCATCTTGTCAATTTACAGGGTTATTATGGGTACATTTAACTGTAAAAGTTTCTCTCAACATTATTCTTTTCATCAATATTTGTAAATTAGCGGTAGATTTTCTAAAAAACTGTAAAAAGTCATTTTTTGAAAAATCAAATGGATGTCAAGGATGAAAATAAAAATTCCTTCAAAAACCGTGACAGGTCCTTGTAGAGAATTTATTTACTTTTTCAAAATTACCCTTGGTTGGTTCACTGTGCAACAATTTCTTGCAGAGATATCGATGATTATAGACAAAATAGTGTTATTTTTCATTCAACCATCGATATCTCGTAGCTTCAAAACGCTTTTGTTTATCTCGAAGCGACCGTTTGTCATAGAGATCCGGCTTTTCAAAAATCACTAAAAAATTCATAAAAATTTTTAGTTCCTTCAATTTTTTCCAGTATAACATTTTATTAAACACACTCTACTTTTACCATGGTTATATAATTATAAATTATGGCTTTCACATATTTATACATTACGCTTAAGCGTCAACAACCTTTAAAATCTCAAACCAATTCTTATTTTGTCCATAGAAGACACATAAATATGACAACATTTCCCATAAAAAATATTTTACGCCATAAAAAATATCACCGAGAAGGTAAATATGTACCTACGTTTAATTTCTGTAGCGAGACTATCCACGATTCGTAAACAGTCCTACCAACTTATCTAAAGCCGCTTAGGTTACACATCTCTTAAAAGCACAATTTATTATTTATTTATTAATACATTTAATTGAAGAGGATTGCGTGAAGGTTTTTTATCGTACATAAAAGTCTTTCTCCGGGCAACTATCCCATTTCGTAACGCTATTCAGTTGTGGGAGTGTCCGTGATAAACATCAAATACTACTTTAAAATGTATAAAAATACAAGATTAGTTGCCATTAATAAGTAGGTTCCACAAACGTAGATGTTTCAATGGAGCCATTTAAATTATGAGCCGTAATCCTCGTATAAAATATGAGCCTATGCGCGATGTTTTTATTATTTTTTAACGCATCCAGATATACAGAGCATTCGTCCACGGTGCTGTCGCTAGTTATGTCCCGAGTTTACTGCTAATATTTAAATTTATTTATAAAGCCCCTTGTTAAATATTATTTATTGGCGTTGAGTATCACGTTACTATTAGGTCGTCGATATTTTTTATGTCTTGAAATTAATACGAGGATAATGTAACACAGGCCGGACTGTCTAATTTGTATTCGTGTGATTTTATGGCGGATTTGGAAATTTGTAAAAACTTGTCTAATTAACATGACAGTTTAAGAATGTATATAAGTAAAATTACTTTTTGGTCAAAAAAAATCTCGTAAACGAAAAATTAGCAGGAAAAACAATGAGCCCTCCATTTGAATTTTTTTCATAAAATATACCTACCAGATCTGTTCTAGTGCTAATGGAGACATTAGTGATATGAGGTTGGCAGCATTGCGTTGTTCATAGCCTCCTCTGTAACCACATGTTCTTGGATTGTTGATATATCTTTTAGTTTTGGTGCTATTATTATTTGAGTGCAACTGTTTATTAGTCCAGACGATATCTGTTTCAAAAATCCATATTTAGGTGATTCGTATATCCACGGAGATTTTTGGCTCTTTGGCTTTCAAATATCACTAGAAATAAAAATTATTCTATGCGCATAAAAAAAAACGTGGGCTTAACTTTTGGCGGCACAATATGTTAAAAAAAAAATCGAAAAATGTCATATTTTTCTTCCTATTTAATTATGTATTTTTTCAAGAGTTGATTTTAGGCGAAAATGGAAAAGGAAAAAAATGTTTGTAATTAATTTTTTTACAAAACATGACTAGTTACAAATCGAATGGATCATTATTATTATGGTACAAATCGAAAAAATCGCAAAAATGGGGTTAAAAAACAACACTTTTTAGGGAATTTTTTTGGGGTATTTAAATTGGGTACAGGGGACCTTCATACTTGGCTCAAGAAAACTTCATGTTATGTAGAATCATCACACCAAATTTCATCAAAATCGGTTCTATAGATTTTGCATAATAATTTTGCAATCCTGATTTTGAAAATAAATTTGCAAATTTTCAAAATTTTGCACAGCAAAAACCAAGGCCCTTAGATACTTGAAAATTTAATCACATATAGAAGGGCTCTCAAGCTTTCAAACTTTTTTGAAAAATTCGAATCCGTCAATTAGGAGAGCTCTGGCGCTTCTTTAAACATTGGTTTTTGTACTTATAAACAATTAGAATAACTTTGTGAATGTTCAATCAAATCAAATTTTTTAAAGATTGTTTTAAAAGTTCTTGGAAAGACGCTTCTTTAAAAAAATCAGATCGATTGGTCAATTAGTTACGTAGTTATAGCCGATCAAAGTTAACCGTCATTTACACTAAATGTACTGGGACATCCGGTCTAATTTTTCGAAAAATACCTTTGGTATTCCGAGTACTTACCAAGTCTAAGATTACAATACTTTTCATCATTGGCAACCGACTTTAAAACGTGTTTAAAGTTATTTATGCAATCGAGAAATTCAAAAAAATTGATGAACAGTATATAAGTTTATACACTTACCTTTGATACAATAGAAAAATAAAGTTGATAAGTAAAGGAAGTGGAAAGATAAATAATTATCGGACTGTTGAAAGACCAATAATTATTAACGATAGACATTTGAAAATACGCTAAAATTAAAAATAAAAATCATCAAATTGTAATCTTAGACCTGGTAAGTACTCGGAATACCAAATATATTTTTCGAAAAATTAGCCCGGATGTCCCAGTACATTTGGTGTAACTGACGGTTAACTTTGATCGGCTATAACTACGTAACTAATTGACCAATCGATCGAATCGAAATGTGGGCTCTTCTGAAAATTTTGCTGAAACTATAGAAAACTTTCATAGAAACGTTTCAACTTTTGAAACGAGCTTACGGAGATGATGCTCTGGGTCGTACGAATGGTTTTCTCTATTTAAAAGAAGTCTTCAGTCGATTGAAGATAACACAATCCCGCAGAAAAAAAAAATCCCCTATGGTGAAGGCAACCATAGTTATTATATGTTTTTGAGATGTGTAGAATGATTAACCCGATATAGTGAATTCTTCTCGATTTGACCTTAAAATGACCTTGAATCTGACCTGATAAGGTCAAACGGACCTTGGATTCGGTCACAGCGATTTCGAAAACACAAGGAGATATTGGTCTAATCCGACGCACAGTAGGAAGACCTTCGAGTTCAACTGATTACTTTGGAAGTCAAAGATCTGGTGCATGCTTACGTTACGTTTCGTGTTTTGAAATAGTTTCCTCTTCAGCTTACAAATTTCTAACCAAACATTACTATTAAGTGGATGAAAAACAATTGCGCAAAAAAGTAGTCTTCGGTCCAGATTATCCAATTAATCAAATTTTGATTGTTCTGGCAGTTAATTGGTCACACGATAAAAAAAATACTGTGGCTCTCCGCATTAAGGTGGACTACAAACATCCACGATACGCATCGATATACACACATCGTTTCCTTAAAGACGATCGTATACATCTAGACTTAACGGCAATTGCCTCCTCTCATTTTTGTCTCCTGGAACACAAACGGCATAACGATAAATAAACCATCATTAAACTTTAGTCTTAATGGTGGTTGTCATATCCATATAGCACCTCCATAAAGTTGGCAGTATCTGATGGACGCCGCGGAACAATTAAGAGAGTAGGTATAGGAGAAACGAAGGCCCGTCTCGAGGGCAGATGATACTTTTAAATAAAAATATTTTATGCGCCCCGAGCAGCGATATTATATTAAATTAAAATATGAGGATATTCCCAGATAACATCTACTACGGCATTCCGAGGCAGACGTATAACTTTGTTAAATACCCCCTAATGGCCCGATTATAACGAAATAATGGAAATTGTCGTTTCTCAAATAAAACTTAACTCGCATGGGGTCAAAAACCCCTTAACTTTTATTTGAGTTATACGGTTCTTACGTTCTTTATGCGGTGGTACCACTATCGATGATTTATTCGGTTTGGCCACTAAAAGACGGGACATATTTTTCTTGATAGAAAAGCGGAGTGCGATGTACGGTCCTAGTTCAAAATTACGGAGGTACTCATAAATCAGTATTACAATATCGGGTTTAAGGTACTATAGCGATTACTAAACTGATCTCTTACTAGAATATAGTCGTTTAACATCCAGGGAATCTAGATTTGAAGATGAAGCGGAAATTCATACTGAAATAGGTACTGATAGCTGGGGCATTCCACACCAAATCGACCACTTTTAACCCTGACGATTTGGCTAAAACTTTTTTATTGTTTTCCACCCCATTGAAAACCTCTGAGAATATTTTCAAATTTTTCACCCAACTAAAAAAGTTTTGCTGTTTCAAAAATTGAGTCATCGGGACGTTTTTTTTAAATTCTTGTTTTTAAATGTTTTTTTTTTTTTGAAAAAAAATAGATCAAAATTATCTGGACCTATCTTCACTGTTTTTTTTTTCTTCAATTTTCGAAATAAAACGGTAATTTCTCGATGATTACCACTTTTGAAAGAATTTTTTTTCTTATAAAGAAACAATCATTTTTTATAAATCCTCAAATTTTTTCAGTGGTTTCAAATTTAACTTATTTCACATACCATTTTGAAAATTTTTGTATATAGATTCCCAAAATTGAAAAAATATATATGAAAGATATAATTGTAAGTGGTAAACATGAAAAAAAATTCGATTTTTTTGAAAAAGTTAAGAAAAAAAAATCGTTTTGAATATTTTTTTTGTATTTTTCTTCGAAAACTACATCCAAAAACAAAGAAAATAAAAAAAATTGTTATTTGGTCCAATTTTGGACGAACTGTGCGCTTGAAGAAAAGACAAGCAACGCATTTGAACTTAAATAAATAATTTTGAAACCATCCTCTTTTGACTTTTTGAAATTGTTATCAATCACTGCATAGAATAAATTTTTTCAATTTTGGGATTCTATATACATTTTCGAAAATTTTCAAAATGGTGTGAAATAAGCTAAATTTGAAAAAAAAAGTTCAATCAATAAAAAGAAATAGACAACGAAAAAATACCACTCTGTAAAAATTTGAGGATTTATAAAAAATGTCAGTTTTTATACAAAAAAAAATCAAAAATGGTAATCATCGAAAAATTTTCGTTTTTTTCGAAAATTGCAAAAAAACGGTGGACAGGTCCAGATAATTTTGATCTACTTTTTTTTTCAAAATGTAGTTAAAAACAAAAATTTTGAAAAAAACACGACCCGATAACTGAATTTTTGAAAAAGTTATGGTTATTTAAAAAAAACTATTTTTTTCAAAACTTCACTTTTTTTGAAAAATTCTCAGAGAGGTTTTCAACGGGGTAGAAAACAACAAAAAACTTTCTGCCAAATCGAAAGGGGTCCGGGTTAAAAGTGGAATGCCCCAGCTGCAAACATTCGTTTGTGTTTGTGTTTGGAAAAATAACAGTGTATCCTGAAATTAAGTACATATCCAATATTTTTTGCGAAAAAATGGCTTCAGTCCTTTTGGTAATGTTAAATGAACGTTATCAAATGCAGTTAAATTAAACTGTTCGTTTTAATATCAAATATCCAGATCAACTTAATAATCTATTGACTTTAAAAGAAACGATTTAGGGTTCTGAACATTAATAAAACATAATAAAACGTAACATAAACTTTTTACATTTTCTAATAATTTAATATGGAGACAATTACATAATTAAGAATAACCAATAAACAAAAATATTTTTTTAATAACAAAGTTTTACCTCATATTAAAAAATAATAGTATTCACACATATCGTATACGTTGTGAACATAAAAAAATAACGTAGTATCTTTTTTTAAGGGTATCTTTAACGTTCTATATGAATATAATAATTTTGTTTGCAGATCTCGATCATGTGCTATTGCATGTCGATGAAAATAACATAATCAGTAATAAGTGAAATATATGTTTTACTTTGTTACTCTGTAACTATGGAATTTTTCTTTTATTTAACAATGTTGTTTTTTTTTATTTACATGTTACAATTAATTACTAATCGAATCCAAATTTATTAAAGTTTTATCTTACCTACTTTTTTTTTCAAACGAAAATTTGAGATTACGAAAACGGATGAGTTTGATAAATATTTCTCTATTCAAACATCCAAACTTGGAATCGATAACATTGAGCTTGTTTTCTAATAAAAAATACAATAAAGCCGCTACAAAATAGCTTCTAAAATTTAAATATGAATAATAGTAATAATTTCAAGAATTCCATTCACGAGATTTTAAATAATTATCTGTATCCTGTGTATTCATAGAATGTACGGTACAATTTTTATTTACTACTTCTCACAACTGAATTTTTTATAGACTTGATATACAGGGTGTTGACTGCCTTAATTTTAACAGACGATAGAATTCATTAAAATAAACAAAAAATCCTAATATGACAAGTGGTCCATTTACATAATATTTTGAATATGATCAAGATATTTCCCAGAAAATCCAAAAAAAAACATCATATTTTGACCAGTTTTCGCCCAAATAATGAATTTTCTGAGATCATGGGTAAATTTTACTAATGGCAACGCGTTCAGCACCTCAAAATGCTACGAAAATGATATATTTGGAAAAAAACTTCGAAAAAAAATAAGTTTTGACCAATATTTAGACCAGATTCACCCAAAAATTTCACTTTTCTTCAAAATTCCTTCGGAGTGGCTGTGTTATCTAATAACACTGAATATGCGTTTTAAAAAAGTATGTGTGTTTATTGAGCAAATATGACAATAATAATAAAAGGTAGTTGAAAGTTATTCCCAACAATTAACTAGTTAAATTAATCTTCACGCAAAATATTACATTAATTGATTAAAGCATTGATTTATAGCACAGAGTCAATTACTTCATTCACTGCTGCCAATCAATCAGCGGTGTCAATGATGGGTAGGGCATCCGACTTAACCTTTTGCCACCTTCGTCCCAATTTTACGCCGACAAGTGCCGCTGACGTCTCCTTCATAGAATCGGCGTAGACTTTCCACATACACCACCTTCAAACCCAGATTGCCAGCAACACCTCACCGAAACCAGCGCGGGTACACGCTCGCGCCCAAGTGCTTAATCAAAGCAGCCCGAATCTGAAAAAGGATCTGGCAGGATCCACGCCGAAGTCGTGGGGGCGTGCCCCCAGCTCGTAGGCGGATTCTGTAAATATTGTTTTAGTCAGACAAGGCTATCGATGCCGGGTTATTCCCATAAACAAATTGCTATCTATCGGTACCGTCAGGAACCAGTGTATTTCAGAGAGCTGGCTTCGGGAGTGCTTGTCCGAATGGTGGGTGGCCATATTTAACGTTGCTTTATGGTGGTAGGATAAAAGTTTGAAGCAGAAACGGGGACTCTGTAATATTAATGAGGAATAATTATAAACGGTAAGGACCACTACTTTTTCTACAGAGTGAGGTATTCGAAGAGGCATAAACTTTTGTGCGGTCGTTGTAACTACCGGGTATGAGTAATGTGTGAAGTACCCGAACGAAATTGTCGGACTGTCCTGGTGGGAATTGAGTTACGAAAGATGCTTAATGGTCTAACGCGTTGTCTTTGACTTGGCGATCGGTTTCAAACTGTGTGTGTATGCAGGCCGTGACAATTGAAATGATTATACACTGGGAAAGTTTAAATTGCCTGGACATAAAATTTATTACACAAGATATTCCCAGTAATGCACCAGTGTGCATCTTAATGCAGTATAACAGAGTTGAAGGAAAATCAACCCAAATTTTTGTTAAAACCTAACTAAGGTTAGCTAAATAAATCTCTCATTATATAACTTTTTCCGTATTTTGGTTGATAATACACTAATGCAAGATATTAAAGGGTCAAATGAATTTCCGAAATTTTTCCGTGATTTTTGACTTGACAGACTGTATTTAGGTGAAAAATGGTCGTATCGGGAATTTAAAAAAATGTATTTTGAAGCTCTAAGATTCTAGTTTTTATATGCTTCGGTCGACATTTTTTATGAGCTACGGTTATCATGCAATTCTAAGAAATAGCGCAACAAAAAAGTTTTGCGAATTTTCTTTCTTTTTGCGAGTCCACAAATTTTTTTTTCGGCTAAGCCATTGCATGGAAAATTTTCGGAAATTTATTTGACCCTTTAAGAACGGAAATTGAAGTCCCGTTTCATCTAACAAAGTACTACAATATTCATATAGATGTCGCTACAGGAAATACGTTTATAGTAAAAATAGTACGATTATTTCATTCATTCAAATTCCGGCAAAACAAACCTAAAAAAAAACGAGAAAATGCCAGGTGCACGCACACGTGCACGATAATGAGTTGTCCGGCCTATAAGTCCATCCCACTCTCTTGCTATCTCATAATTGCATATGAAAAGAGAAGGGTAATAAAATAATAAAAACACCAATTTGCGGCCGCCGGTTTTTTGTTCTGAATATATATTTCTATTTTCTATCTTCTACATATTATCATGTATATATTTACAAAAAAGGAGGATGGCAAGTGGTTGTACAAATTTATAATATTTGCAGCCAACTAAAAGTTTTATTTCATATTATTTTCTATATTTTAGTACTTATATGGATTCGGACCAGAGTAAGGTGTGAATGTAATTATTTCTTGTATGGATCTTTGAGCTGTTATCTTTTATTGTTGCGTTGTGGCTGCGAAATATTTTATTTGTCGAGTTTACTATTTTTTATATGAAGGAAAAAACATTAACAGAGTAAGTATTACAATTTGCTAGGCATAGTTGTACTTAGTACTAAATTCAAGTAAATAATAGATATTAAAATAAATATGTAGGTATTGTATTTGATTATTTGAAAATAAAAATTACATATGCGACAATGGACTTTCCGCTTACTTAGCCGTAATATAAATATGACATATTGTCGTTGCAATGCACATACAGGCTGTTCCAATAGTGTGACAAAGTTTATAATTATTTTCAGTTATAGTTGTATAGGGCAAAATCTTCAGGCCAAAAACAAGATTTTCTGAACGTTTAATTCGGTCTGAAAATAATGAATAATGGAAATAATAATAAAATGTGAATCCGAGCAAGTAACTTTTTTCGTATCACTACTACAGGCAGTTATACTAAACTTTATCGCACTATTGTGGCACCCTATATATGACTAGATATATCATTATGGTAAATCAAAAGCATAATAGGTAAAAATGTATAATTATCTATGTTTATAACAAATATTATCTGGTAAAATTCTTTTCTTACTTTCAGATACAGAGACAGTTAAATATAACCGGAAGAAGTCTATATGTTATTTCGTAATATACCTATAGTGGTGAAAACAACCCGCTCTATGTAGAACAAATTAAGAAAGATGAAGAATTATGGAAAAAATCAATGGCAACAAATTTGGAACAATTTTATAAAAATTGTATACTACCAGAAATAATATACAAAAATATTCCACAGGGAAAAAGATGTATGGATCCAGAATATATTATAGAAGCTCAAATTAATAAAAAGAAATAATTTTATTTTATGATTTTTTAAATTTTTTCCTGTTCTACTGTACCTATTCTATTTATTTCTTTATTACTTTCATTTATTTACATATTTATTAAACTACACTGTTCCACAGAATTTCTGTTTATATTGGAGATATTAAAGTACCTACAACTATTTTTTCAAGTGAAGTGAACTGAATACCTATTTCTCATTAAAAAAAAAATTAGTCTCAAATCGTCCTTTTGTACATAATTCTTTATACATTTTTTGGACAAAATAAGTATATCGTACATATTTTTTTATATTTTCTCATTATTATGTATATTCACATTTATAATTCTATTTATATTAATATGCGAATTTTTTTTATCAAGAATTACTTAATATTAATTATTAAAAATATAATATTTTCCATTTCTGTTTATACCAAAGTAAGCCGCTTTATTCACAAATCGTAATTATAACATAACTTTCCGTTATGAACAACTTTTCTTATTAACATTTTTTTATATTATCAAAAACAAAAGCAGTTTATTCTTCAACGTTATTAATTTTGTTAAATTTCTGATCACCCTGTATATATATAAATTACAGTTTTTCATGACAAACATATTCAATTAAAAAGCAAAATATTTTTTGTCACGAATTACTTTTTCTAGTAGAATAGAAAATAAAAATGTTTTCCCTCTTATCCACTAACCGTAGATACTAATATAGGTATATTAATTATAAATTATGGTTTTAAATAAACTAAAAATTGTTTATATTTCATATTTTCTAAAATTATATAATAGTATGGACTTGCACTGTTACTTATATACTTTTATACAAAAATATATCTAAAATGATCATGACATTCTTTAAATATTTACGTATCAATTAACAGAAACCATGACTACCAATTCAGAATCAGGTTATACCAAATTAACCACATACAACAGCTGTTCGTTAAAAATAACCCGAGTCCATTCATAAATAAATTTTTACTAGTGCGACATCTATTACAAATCAAGCGAATTAAAAGTCGGAGATAATGCTATTCATGAATGAATATTTTTTAATAATTTTATTCCAATATAACTTTTTAAATAATAAAGTGATGAACAAACTATGAAATAAAGTCTAATCAGTTTATTTATTTAAAGACAACTATATAAAAAATTGCATAATTCTATAATACTATGAAGAAATAATCGTTTCTTTGTAAAAGTCCAAAAAACCTTCATATTTAGAAATTAATTTCTCACGAATTATTTACCTATCCCAATTAATTTTTGCTTTACTGTCTTCATTTATACTTTGCCAAATGTGATATGAAATTTTACTACTTTCTTCCATTGCTTTAAAAAGATATATTGGAATAAAAAAAGAGCTGTTTTCTATCATTTTTCGGTATAATTTAGGCAACCAGAAATGCATCAGTTTCCATCCTTAATTTTTTGCATTAGTTTATACTATTTTACTAAATTCAAAATCGTTTACTAAAGTGGCACTTTACCACAACAAATGTCACTTTACTATATAGTAATGCCAATGTTAATAAATAACAGTTTGACAGAAAATTGTTTAGTTAAACATTGGAAACATTGTTATATATACGAGTATTATATAGCTACGAATTTATTTCTGGTCTATTATTTCTTGTATTTCATAAGGTTATTTTCCAAAAACGCTTGTGGACCTCTGACGTTCCTCCTTGTAGCTCCAATCCGTTGTAAGATCTTGAAAAATAACAATTACATCATATTATTTATTGACATCTGGTAAGTTGTAGTGGAGCCACCAATTAAAGCTACGAAGCGGACAGTTATGCTAATACGTGCCTATTATTAGCTAACAAGGGCAACATAAACACTTCCAAATTTATAATCAATACGATTCCAATAGATCCCGACGATGAATCTCCCATTAGATAAGGTCAACAGAATGTGCCAGCGCGCAGATGATACACTGAAAGATAACCTTTAAATTTTTAATCATAATATTATTTACCGAAATAAAAGCAAACCGTTTTATTCGATTAACATATGTAATATGATGATTATATTTTATTTATTTATTCAAATACAGATATAACTGATTTATCTACTCAAAATTGAAGTGCAATTTTATTCTCTGGATTAAGGACTCGAAAAAAGCGCTATTAGAGTACGGACAACAAAAAAAATGTTGCAAAAGGTCGCTCCTTAAGTGTCTGGCCGACATATTTGTATTGCAGTGCATAAAAAGCGATAATGCAGTTTGCGCTAACAGGAGAGGTGCTAAAATAGTTTATGGCCCCAGCTCGAAACCTTCAAAGAGCTGGGACCAGCGAGCTGCCGATGTTTTGTCAAAGGACATAATAATTTAATAGAGGTATGCATATTTATGGGTACTCGGTACCTACCTATTCCACATCTATCAAATTAACGTCATTAAGAGACAATTTATATTATAATCGATTTCTTGCACACATAAACGCGAGGAAAAATTCGATTTATGTTAATGGCGGCTTTGTTGTGCTGCTCGGTTTTATTGCCGTGGCGAATTTATTGCAAAACTGATAAATAATAAAGTTTTTTAATTGCGACGGAATAGAGAAGACGTACGAGAAGGAATTTGTTCAGAGAAAATCCTGTTAAATGAGGCCAAACATCGTTTTTGGCACCCAAAATATTTTATAATAGATAAAAAATGAGAGAGTTCATACCGAAATACGTATTTAAAAAAAATGATAACAAAATACAAATTTTTAAAAAGATGTTCCTCCTCCAACCAACTCGTCTAAATACCTGAACTGTAATTCCAGTCCCATCCAACAAGACACCCATAGACCGTATTTATAGCAACGGGCCCACCCTAAATCAAAACAGCTCTGAATAGAACCGGCCGTAAACGGCAATTAATGCCATTTGTCGAAGCGCTCAATTATTTATGTCTCTCCTCATCGAGTTCGATCGTAGATGGTCTCTCAATCATTAAGGCTAACAACAAGGCTGCGCGTTTCGCGGTGCTGTCCGACGACAAACAAAAGACGAATTTCTAAGCCGCCCGTGAGTTACGATCACCATAAAGCGAATCAAATAACAGGACTGCTTCGAGGATTTTCAGGCTAACTTTTACGGGTGGATATTTATTGCCTCTATAAAGCATTAATAATAGAAATGGTATTTTTTGTTTCACGAAAACGTTCCGTGGTGCTCACGGCGAAAAGTGAAATATTAGATGAAATATGGGGATATAAAAATTTTATTACGGGGACACAGGCGCCTAGATTTTAATCGCGATGGATCTGGACGGTGTGGAATTACTAGGACCCAGTTTAAAATATTAAGAATTTTGACGTTTCTAACGGTGCACAGAAGTTAAGAATATAATTTAACTCTAAGTGTTACTTAGCTCAGATATGTCTTTCTGAATGTAGTAATTCTAGAGGGAGATAAACTCGTATTTGGTAAGAATAATATTGGAAAGGGCAAGTAATAAAACACTTCTTGAAATTTCGCAACAGGTATTTTTATTCTAGTATTACCTAATATCATTCGCTTTCAAACCCATAAAAACAATGACTCGTTGACACATTTCTAATATATGCAAAAGAACCTGCTGATTATCGCGCTCGGAGTTTGAATATGTATAATATTGGCAGTCGCATGTATAAACGCTCATTTGCAAGGATTAGCCTGGCTTTTAATTAATATGCAAATTAATAATGACTTAATATTTTCAATATGTCTCTCGCTCGAGAAGAAGGTCAAGAGACAGTGGATTATTTGATTTGTAGGTGTTGGATCATCGTGCATACCTATGGTAATTGTACCTGTGCTGACTCTGTAGTTTTTTCTTTGGTTGAGTACTTACGGTAATTACAGTAGTTTTTATTAATTAATTTTTAATGTTTGGTAGGTGTTCATTAGCATACTACAAGCGTGTTTTTATGAAAATCAAATTTGAATGGAAAATACAACAAAAGTTGACATGAATTAGATTATACAAATACTTCATGTGCTTAAACATAAAAACAATTTACATACATCTATAATTTTTTACTCTGATCAATGTAAATCTGAATAATATTGCGTAGAATGAAGAAATACAGGAAAATTGTACATTATTTATTAAATCTAAAAAAGATAGCCAGTGACAGACATGAAGAAAGTTAAACTTTTGGTCCCTGCCCTTAAAACAAGAAGGTTAATAGATGTGATTACATCAGCGTATAGATTATTCATTTTATCTATGCCAATTTTGACCGACGGTGTAGATTTCAAAATATGGCGAATGCGCTGGTGATTATCTATTTTTTTTTGGCATTTATTTTATGCATCTTTTGTGCGATGTACTAAGATAGCTAAGCTACAGTGTTCCTATTTAGAAATAAAACAAGTAGTTTAGTATTTAATTAAACCAAGAAAATTAATTATTATAAGATTCACAAATATGAAGAAGCTGATTCTGTCGAAAATTATGGATACGTTATATCTACAACTGCTTGAAAAATTACTATATTGCGTGTACATTTTTTTTAATAAAACCAATGTTTTAATAATCAGCACGGCTTTGGATCTAAATAATAATACAAATTTGTCTCATTTTTCCAATTTTTACACTGAAAGAAATGGGCTTATTAAACTGCATATTAAATTGCATATTAAAACTTTTATAACAAATATACAACTTTTATTAAAAAAAAGCACTCACCTCCATATTCATTATTCAATAAGTTTAACTGAAAGGTGCTTAATACACCTTACGCATCTATGAAATAAAATTTATAATGAATTACTTATACATTATTATGTGTTATATACTTTATGTTCCAATTGTATAGTAGGGAAGATTTGTTGTATAAAGACCAGTATCCGAATTTGTATACAACAATTGTATGAACAGAATTATTCGTTCTTATACTGAATATCTTTCCGTTTTTAACGTGTAAAACGCGTCTTATAATGGTTAAGTGATCGTCACCTCTCGGTGCATAATCGGTTATGATCGTAAAATTTCCGACAGTCCATTGTACATCAACTTACGACTATTACACGTCTAGTTTGATAAAAATAGACAGTATAGGCACATGTGTTGTGGGATACATGATCATATCGCGTTGTGTGAAATGGAAAATTATATAAGTATCTAACTGTTTTAAGGCTTGTAGTTGTTTTGTTTTTTTAAATGTAAATCTTGTCTAAATCTTAAAAATTATTATTTTGTATGCCCTATTAGAAACCGCTAATGTTAAGTTTTGCATAAGATGGAGGAACAGAAAGTTAACGGTGACAAAGAAGAGCATGGGTACAAAGTCAATCAACCAGAGGAAATAGAATTAGATGGAAAGAAGCTCAACCTTGTAGGGGATGCTTCATTCTTAAGGTGGAAGAGTTATAGTGCAAATTCTCATGTAATACAAGAAAATACGGGTGCATCGTTGCTAAGAAAATAAACTGGACAGTTTTGGGAGCGATTTGTCATCATTTTTAGTGCTTAAAATTTTTATGTATGTTTACATTAGAACCTTAGCTTGTAATTACAGTTATCCAACATATAGTACACAATGGTCTTATAATGGCATATAGAATTCTAATAAAGAATAAAGCGCATTTCTTTCAGTGTATAAAATAAATTAAGCAGGATTTTCTCGTATTTAGACATAATTTTCAATATTTCTTTATTTATTTATCAACAAATTTATCTTAACAGATAGTATCAACTTGTCCCAATTAAATAGTTTCGTCAGTGAAGAGTTACGCCTGAAGTATTAAAAATTTTTATTCTTGAATTTGCGCGTAGTTTCTATCGGTACCGACGGAAAGACGCCCTAGAGAATTTTCTCCCGTTTCACCAGGAAACAATAGCGATTCATAGCGCCCCGAAAAAAATCGAAAATACTTAAAGAGTAGTAAAAACTCTCGCCGGCCGTAAATCTTTCCCGTTCGTGCAGCCTCAAAAGATGATGTCTCTCGACGAGAGAGAGAAAGAGAGAGAGGGCCGAGGTCGAGACCCCTGATATGTGGCACAGCACATCTAATGGCGGGCACACCCACAAACGGCTTACACACGCATAAAAGATATCAGATATCTAATTTTATTAAAGACTACTCATTTGTATACGGACAAACAGGCAAGAGAGGTAATTAAAAATATATTCCTCGTTTGCGCGCACACACTGCGAGCCTGTGACATTTCGTCCTGTTGTTTATTGCACGGAATTGTTAATTGGATAGCTCCCAGTGTCGTAGGTCGAGGGGCGCTGCTGCTTTTGTTTTTTTTTCGTGAAATCACCCGAAATATATGAAAATTCCAATGAAAATTTTCCAAAATTTTGTCACACCTGCGATAGGTAATCGTAGTACGAAACCCACAGCGGATTTGGAATTTTCACCTATGTTTTGAAAATAATTCAGTAAATCTTCAAACAGCCATCCACAGAGCACAAATCCTGCCTTAAGTACGGGACCATAAGCAAGCGATCGAAGACGATCTACGACGTACATTAGATTGCGCAAAACGGGACCTTTGGAAATATAGAAAAACTATTTAATAAATGCCACAAATAAAAATGTTCACATCAAACTTACACAATACTGTTTCATCTCACAAACACTGGTTCCTGGCGACACAGCACGCTTCTGCACGTTTCCCTACGAGCACAATGCCTCCTCCATGACATCAGGAAAATTGCAGGTGCGCGCGATTTACGACTGTTTAATTATTTTGACACCGAAAGAGAAACACAGATTTATTGATAGATTGCCGATAAAGGGAAATTTATTTTCCATTTAACTGCGCCTGCAATTACGCATCGGCGTTAATGTAAACATCGGTGTGATCGGACGTATTAGATCATCGTCAGCGAGCGGTTGATGGGCGGCCCATTAGAAATCGTGCTAGTGGAGGCAATAAACACGATGGTTTATTGGCGTTTTTCTCTGATTGGTACAGTAAAACTCGTAAAATGTTTAACGATTAATAAATAATGGGACATATTCTCGAGTGAACTACCAAAGAGAATAGACCACAATTTTATACGCATTTTCAAAACGGATATGAGATTTTTTATGGTTTCCACGCATTTGCCAAATTTGACATGCCGATAATGGAATTCATTGTTCTTTCTACAACTTTTAACCAATCAAAAAAGAGGTCTGTGTCTAATTAGCCTCTTTTTGAATCCCAAGGGAAAAGATGTTGAAAACGTTTCAATGAATTTTGACCACTTCTTGACTGAAAATATTTCAACATTTTCCTTTCGTGTATCAATAATTTAGTACACCTTTAGTAATTAATTGCTTGTTGTATTTTTTATTTGAATTAGTTTCATGCTTTTACAATAGAGTAAAAATACGAAGCTAATAATAGAATATGTTTCTTTTAACATGTGTTCTTAGACCTAAAGGACAACCTTTGCTCTCGTAAAACTATGAGCATGTCAAGAATTACATGAACCAGTGATACTAATCAAATTCTAGTAGATCTAGAACTAGATATCGTTGCCAAACCGTTATACTTGCAAGAAACATCATCAATTGTTTCATTTCCTATTTTATTTCTTTAGATAAAGTTCTAATATTTAAATAAGGTATTATTTAGCAAAATTAAACCGTTCCTCATGACACCAAATTAAAAACATGCATTTTAAATGTTATTTATCATATATTTATGTCAAACAGAAAACTTCAAAATCCCTCATTCAAAATGGAAATCAGAATTACTCAGAAGACTACAACAAATAAATCCTTACTTGCAAATATTTTTTCAATATTAATAAATATTTATGACATAAAATCAATTTTCGTTCCTAAATATGTATTATTCTAAAGAATTGCTGGTAATTCAATAAATGGAAATAAATTATTATTATGTAACATGTATGTAAAGTACCATTTCTTTCACGATTGGGTTTTTTGCCGCACTTAGCTACAGCTATTTTTGAAGAAAGGTGCTTTACACACAAATGGCTTAAGATATATTTTCTACTACGCCGATAAGTATCTGGTATAAATTAAAACGATATATTTTATACGTTACTGTATATAGTATATTGTATTAGACGCTACTGTAGTTTATAAAACAGTGAAGTAATAGCAGATTATTTTCCGGATTACAGATCGAAAAGAACCTGAATTAAATTTGAATTAAATATCCCAAGGTAAAGTAATAGCAATTATTATTGATTTTTTCACTCAATCAAAGTTCATTAATTAATTTTATACCATTCACGTCATTTTTGTACTGATAAAACTCGAGTGTTCTAAAGTTTTATCACAGGGCATGCATTAATTCTATTCGATTACAAATTACAAATTTTGTTTTTTCAATTGTTTAATGTTAGAAATAAAAGTTTGGTTTTAAATTAAGATTATAAAATTATATGAATATTCCAACGTCTACATTATAGATTTGCCTATGTGTATTTGTATCAATCCCTACTTTACGTCTTCTTAAATTGAATGTCAATGACGAAGCAGACCACATCAGCGTTATTGTTATCCTCGTCGTTTATAGTAAACGTCAAAGTCACCGCCGCCTGCAAGATAAATACGTGTTAATAAACAATAATTAGTTATAGCTGTAGAAATTATAGAAATAGTATTCGGACAAGTTTGAAGACGCAACGAGTAGTGGTCTATATTGTTTGCTATTTTTTATTATAATGAAATGGCTCACCTCGGGGAAGATATCAAGGATGTGCATGGTATGGGCATATTCAACTAGTTCTCCAGCTGACACTGGACAATTCGTGTTCAGGATTCCTACACAAGCATCGTCTTCGCCCAGGGGATACTCTAACTCAACACCTATTGCAGTGGCTATGATTTTCGGCTTAATGTGTTCCAGATATGTAGCTAGAAATTAACAGAACTATGATTTTAAGATGTAAATATTGTGTGTAAGAATGTTTTTACTTGAATTTTCGTTGCATGAAAATAGTATGATTTTCTAATACTCTTCTTCCATTGCAAACTAAAATTACCGATCAAGTCAGCTGTTTAATGAAGATATATAGTGTAAGTATCATCTTAGAAATTATTGTCGAACAATCTAATATGTTAAACTTTCGAACTGACTAAGAAACTCAAAATGTATGAAATTTGCGAGTATTTTTTTAATAAAATGTATCTCTATCTGCATATCTATAATGTATGAAACTTACGAGCAGTAAAAGAAACCGTAAGGGTTACATCTGATCCAGGCTTCACTATGCATGGTCCTTTTGCACAAACCGTGTTATTTGCAGTCAATACCACTTCTGGTAAGAGAGCATCGTGACCTAAAAAAATATTTTCAGATATTAACTGTTCCTTTTGCTGCCAAATCACTATGGTCGTGATAGGACCATTTTCAATTTTCGTGACTTTTTTATATAATTTAGTACCCATTTAAAGTAGCTTTCATGAATTTTTTCAAATTTTTATTTCAACCCGTCAAGAAGTTTTGAGCATTTGGATATTTGGGGAAAAAAAATTCCTTCGAAAAATCCTGAAACCTTTTAAAATGCAAATTTATGAGACAGGTCCTAGAGTAGTATCTTTTTTTATTCTACTTCTTTTCCCATGACTACTTACTAAAAATACCACATTTTTAAAAGTACTTCTACTAAATGTCTAAATTATTGTTAACTAAATAGGTATTCCGATTTTCTTTTTTTTCAATATTAAAAAGTTTGTTTTACATAATGCCATAATACTTGTTATATTTTTGACCATTTGTATTTAGTAAAAACATTTAGATAGGAATAGATAGATTAACGACGAAATAGAAAAAAATAATTTCAAGCCAAAATGGCTCACCCAGCATATGTACATACTATAGGTAAATATCTACTGTTATAATATAGTCAAAGTATACTTACAAGAATTTACGACTGTAGTATCTTTCGAGTAGGCGTAATTTACCAAAGTTAACAGAACCAAAGCTGCGAAGACCTTCATTTTCGTTATTTCACCTTCAGAATACTTGAGAAGTGGAAGATTGGAAGTGAGGAAATGCATAGTCCCGTCTACTTTTATACTAAATTATTTGGATTTGATAAGATCTTCTTCGAGGATTAGCATTGTTTCGCAATGTTATCATATCATTCCACCTTCCTCAACACCTGCGATAATAAGTATTTGCATTTTTTTAAATAAAAACGTATTGAATTTGATTTCCAATGATAACGATTGATCCACACAGGTGGTAAAAATTATGTAACTAATTTCGAGAGGTTCAGTAATCGTCAAATTAAGAGGAAAAGTTTGTGTAGACATACACTTTAAAATAATAGATAAGTTATTGAAAGGAATTTTGTTTCACGAAGATGTATTTATAGAACTTCTTTTTTAACCAGGCCTCTCATTTAAAAATATTATTTAGTTTTATAATTAACCAAGACACTTAAAAAATAATAATAGACTCTGTACATAAACAATAAAAAACAGAACTAACAATTTTTCCCAACCTAATTCCTCCAAAAACGAGATGTGAAACAGTCTGAATTAGAAAGATCATAGAATGTTCTTTGTAGATCTCTCTCATTGCTACCGCAATAGAAAGCTAATTATTTTTACTCTATTTTTTTATTATTTCAGTCACGAGAGTATACAGATGTCGAATTCATCCATTTGCTTATCTTTTATTCAAGCAAATGTGAACTGTTAAAAATTTAAGTTATACTAATTTTCTCTACAGTCCACAACTGACAAAATTTCCTGTTAATACGGGATAAACGTAAATCTTTTGTTTTCGCCGTAATTTGCAGTCAATTCTACTTTTGTCAGTTTTCAAATTTAACGAAGAGTGAATTTCAGTATACTTATAAAATTGAGACGTCATTTTAAAAACTTGTTTTTCGTCAGCCAAAAATTGTGTTATTCTCCTATTTATGAAATTTGTAGATTCCTACAAATTAGATCATAATTATATGATCTACTTAAAGAAGCTACAAATATATTTATTTGGATTCCTGTTTTTCTGTTATATTTTATTTGTCTGGCAGAATTTTGTTCAATTGTGCTGTTTCGTCATTATTGTTGTTGTTTTTTTTTTTAATATCTGTATCGATTAAAAAGAAACTGGAAAAGTTCTAGCAAAAGGAAATCTCCCTGACGATTTCAAACAATTTTTTAACTTTATTCCAGTGAGGTGATTACGTCACACCGAAATCTTTTTTAACTGCGATGAATTAAAAGCTTCATTAGTGATCATTTTTGAAAAAAATGTACTGTATTCTGATATTATGAATTTATTCATAATAGATATTTTAAATATATCGTATTTTCTTTTTTTTTCAGTTATTTGTGTATTTTTCTAAATTTTGATAATGTAATGCTGTTATTTTAAAGTCAGGCAAGCTACATTTTAATACATGACGTTTGAAAACGACGTCAGTCTATTTTTTGCTTTAAAAATATCACCTGCAATGGTATTTGACACTGATCAGTAATTTTTTGAAGAATATGCAGGTGTACCCTTAGGTTTTCGGAATAATAAGTTGTTAGATATAAATCAAACCTTATTTGTGAGTTTAAAAACTTACGTGACATCGCATACAGGGTTTCAAAACTATTGCCTACATTTTTACTCATATTTACATATAAACTATATGTTTAGATATTTCAATAAATTACATAGTTGTGTGTTAGATTAATTGGTACCTTTTCGCTTATCATCTAACTTTAGTAAATTCTGAAGACCTGTAAACATTCCTGTAGTTTTTGTTCAGATGTAGATCAATTTTGTGGCTTCCAACTCCATTTTTGCATCATAATTACTTTTACAAGTGCGGCCTAACCGCTTGGATTCATGTCATTGATATGAAAAGTCAAGCAACGCTGATCGCTGTTAATACTTGCTATTTAAATCCAAAATAATCAAAAAGCTAAAAGCTACTTTTATATAAAAATTGTTGCAGGTCCAACATAAAAAGTCATTTTGCTGTATTACTGAATTGAATCCGAGTCACAGAACTGATTTTGCAGTTGTGACCAGAAGTGAATTTATTTCTGACCAGTCTGGTACATTTCTATATAAGATAAATTTCCAGACAGTTTTTCGGTTGATAAAATCTCACTGATTCATATATTGTACAATATTTGCACACCTGTGTGACAAGTGATAGGTATTTTTTTATCAGAAAAATCTAAAAAGCATCCGTCTAGGATCGATAATAAATATTATATTTAACACTAGTTGCTTTTCATACTTTTGGTAAATCAGTTGTGAAATTTGGGCATTCGATCGCAATGCTAACGTACGTAGGTATTCTTATTAAAATTGTCATTATTTACTTATAGTCCAACCAAATTACACTTGGAAAAAAATTGTTATCTGGACTCTTACAAGTCGAAATGGTAAAAGGGCTTATAAAAAACCTAAAAAAATAAATGCGTGAGCAGGGGCGGCGGAGGATTGGTTTGGGGGGTTGAAAACTTGTGAAAATTTGTATCATTGGGATTTCTGGCGAAAGTTGACGTCAAACAAAAAATTATCTACTACAAAAGTTGTAGATCATGCAAAAATCTACAACTTTTGTAGAAGTCACTTTTTGTGACAACCTTAAAATTTCCGAGAAAAATACGAAAAACAGTTTTTTTCTAATTTTTTGTTTTTTATTTCTCATTTCCGCAAAAATAGTTTAACTTTGACGAAACTTGGAGAAAGTATACCTTTCTGTGTCTTAAATAACCATAATTTTTTTTAAATAAATAAATCAAGAAGTTTCCGAGATATTCATTTTTTCAGGTCTGAAACACCAAAAAAATATGAAGAAAACCGGTTTTTCGCATTTTTCTTGGAAATTTTAAGTTGTCATAAAAAGTGACCTCTACAAAAGTTGTAGAGTTTTGCATGAGCTCCAACTTTTGTAGTAAATACTTTTTGTTTGACGTCAACTTTCTCCAGAAATCCCAATGATACAATTTTTCACAACTTTTCAACCCCCCACCCCTGCTCACGCATTTATTTTTTTTTTCGTTTATTATAAGCCTCTTTACCATTTCCACTTATAAAAGTCTAGGTAACAATTTTCCTTTTTTTACCCTCTAAATGAATTCTTTCGATCGATCTGTTATGTATTTCTAATTGTCTATTTTAATTAATAAGCGACATTTTGTACGTACCTAACTCAATAAAATAATTTCATTTTTTTTTAAATAGTCCATCGAACAAACAAATAACATAAACCAATTTTTTAAATTTTTTACATAAAAAAACAGTCAAATAAATTCAAAACTTCTTTTCTAATAGCTCTTTTCAAGTAAAGTCAAACAATATTCCTCGATACCAGATATTTAGATAGGCAAGAGGTGTCAACCTCATAAACAAGATTTCTAACCGTTGATATTGCAGGAAACTACTACTCTGTTGACTAGCATTGAATTATCAATATCTATTAGAAATAAAAACAAAACATTATTTGTCTAAATGTATTTAATACAAAAACACATACTTCTAACATCACCAATAATTTAATGATTGTATATTTTTTATAAGCAAATTTTGGAAAACTTTTGACGCTCGTTACAAAGTGTCATTTTTCCTATAAGTTTTTTATTTATCCATATATCATTTTGTTAATTGTTTTTCTAAAATATTTTTTCATACACCCTGTTCGAAGGAAATTTTTTTATTGCCATACTTAAATTATGAAAATACCGCAGATTATACATGAAAGATTGCAGTCCATTCACATTGGCATTAAATAAAAAGTGACATTTGAAGTGTACTAATCAACAATCCTTTTCAATGGATATGCCTTATCAGTTAAGTCTCCCATACATATTATTTCTATAATTACATGCACGTGCTTTAAAAAATATGAACAGATGAATATCTGCTCCCGATCTCACTGTACAGCTTCTGGTAAAGAAGCATCGTCACCAGTGTAGAAATATTTTTATTAATTTCGTGTAAATCCGGCTTCAGATAAAGCGATCATTTGCAAAGGACAAATGTCGTATCGTGTGTGGAGGTGCATATCATTAGACTAATGCAATAGACGAATGTCGTATCGTGTGGATGGTGCATATCGACACATTCGAAAACATGTCATGACACTTGCAAAATATTCGACACTTACTACAACTACCATATCAGCAGGATTCATTTTCATAGAAGAATTTACATTGGTTGTTTCTCCTACCATAATTAGGAAAACCGGAGTGGCCAAAGCCTTCAGTTCGTTTAACCCGCTAACTCCGAAATTTTAAATCAGAAATTCTGATTACTTATCTCTAGGAATCCTTTTCTTAAGAGCTTGGTTTAGATAAGGTACTAGCGGTTTGTAATAAAACAGACTTATTTTTTCTCCTAATATTATTTCATGTTCTGAACTGCTGTTGATTACAAAATGTGTTTTATATTTTATTTTTGATGGATCATATACCTCTTAGAAAAAGTATCACAGAAAAATATGTATGCTGCTTCATCTTATTTTTAAAAATAAATATAAATGAATTCAGTAAATTTAGTTTATATTTAATTCAGATTTAGTCCAGACCTAAACTCGAAGAATATAGACTTTTCTACACACTTATTTTATTTTTTACTAATCCGTTTCCTATTTATGTGTACGTTATGTAATTTGGAATATTGGATATGATGTATACAAGATGTAATTTAATCTAACTGTCGCAAATGAACAAAACCAGTTCCTATAAACATATATGCAGAAACGTTCGTTTTCTATATACACCCTGTATATCGTTCTAAATTAATAAAATTATTTGGTTTATATCAAATCGCTGAAAACAGTCCAGAGAAGCTATAGGTATACATTATATTTAACTCCACTTATAGATAACATGGTTATCTGAACAGCTATTAATTTCACATAAAAATATCGATGTTTTGACACTTCTAACAATAATTACCTAGGGACAGGGTCTAACATTTTATTATTTATTTAATACTTTCCTCGTTTGTGGAAAAAGGCAATCGATTTGCCTATACCCAAAAAAAAAAAATAATTCAGAATCGTTCTCTGATCTTAGAATAATTAGTATACTACCTGCGTTTTCCAAAATTTTTGAAAGATTGTTATATAATCACATTTATGACTATTTTGTAAATAATAGTCTCTTACCTCAATCGCAATGTGGCTTCAGGAAAGGGTATAGTACTTTAACTGCTCTAATTACCGTCACTGATGATTTAATAAAAGCACAGGACAGGGGACTAGTTAGTGCTTTAGTTACTGGACTCAACAAGGTATGTGTTAATGACATTTTATCTAATAGTTTAGAAATACTTTCTGGTGTACCCCAGGGTTCAATTTTGGGTCCCTTACTTTTTATACTTTACACTGCTTCCATTTTAGAATCAATTCAACAATGTAAAGTACAAGCTTATGCTGATGAGACTCAACTATTATTATTTTGATATTAATGATCTGAATCAAGCATGCAATATTATCAGCTCTGAGTTACAAACTGTAAGGCAGTTATCTGATGAACATAACTTAAAATTAAATTTTAGCAAACCAAAATGGTTTGGTACCAAGAAAAAGGTACAAATATTAAGACTCAACTTTAATATTATAATTGATGTTATTCCAATTCCTATTACTAACAGTGTAAAAATTCTAGGAGTGACTCTTGACAGTAACTTACGATTCAATCAGCATGCGAAAACATTATTCAAAAAATCTTATTCTTCGCTTAGATTAATTTATAGTAGTCGTCATATTCTGAATAAGAAACTGAAAATTAATTATGTGAGTCACTTGTCCCTTCCTATTTTAATTACTGTGATTATGTCTATTGTCCATGTCTTAGTATACAAGAAAAAAATGGAATTCAAAAAGTTCAAAATTCATGTTGTCGACTTGTACTTGGATTAAGAAAATTTGATCATATTTCTCACAAAATTGTAGAAATCAAGTGGCTCAACATGAAGAATCGTCGATGTCACCATCTTGTGCATAAAATTTTAACCATTCCTTCTTATCATCCATTAAAAACTAAATTTGTTAAACGCTTTAATGTTCATTCGAGGAATATCCGATTTAAAAATACCTTTACAATGCCACATCATCGTAGTGCCCTATTTAAAATATGTTTTACTTATAATTCTATCACTTTATACAATTCTCTTCCTGATAATATAAAAATTTTTAATATTAACAAATTCTGGTATAAATTTAAATCGTATCTATTGAGTGGACAGCTGATTTTATAGTTTATATTCGAAGATTTTTATTTTAAACTGTTGATTATTGTTAGGTAATTGTATTTTATTTTAACTGTGTTATTGTTTCTTTTCTGAGCAATTGTCTGCTGTTATTTATGTATTTTGAAATCACATCTATCGCATACATATGGTTGAGTGTGAACAGCTTTTGCTAGACTTCGCCATAGGTTTGCGAATTTTTCCCTTCATTTTTTCTATTTCTTTATTTTTATATGTACTTTATCTGCTTCTAATAAAGACGATTTATTATTCTTTATTATTGTTATTATTATTATTTGCACAAATTTTATTCTCATACAAATGTTGTTCCCGTTGTTTTATATTAGGAATAAATTACTGGTTTTAAATCAAGGTTATAATGAGCCGAATAAGTTCTCTGTAATTCGAAAACAAATAGATAAAAAATATAAATGCACTATTTACTTTATTGTTCGTATTTGTATCAATGTCCACACTATGATTTCTCAATTAGAACATCAATGGTATAGCATATCACTTCAGCACCATCGTTGTCGAGATCAAGTAAAACGGAAGTCAATGTAGCAACCCCCTAGAAAACAAATTGTCTAAGTCAGCATTAGTTACAGCAGTAGATGATAGGGAGGATAGAAATGTTATAGAAACTCTGCAAGAATACTGTTTAGTTGCACAAGCTGTCTAGAAATTTTGAAGACGCAAGGAATGGTTCGATAGTTATATATTTTTTTATATTTAATAGCTCACCTCGGGATAGATGTCACTTAGAACCTGTTCGTGTTCATAATCGACGTGTTCGCCAGCTGCCACTGGACATTTCGTGTTCACAATTCCTTCACAAGCATCGTCTTGGCCCAGAGATACTTCTAACTCAACATCTCCTACTGTAGCTATGAGTTTCGGCTTAATATGCTCCAATTTTACAGCTAGAAATTAACGGAACAGTGAGATTAAGTTGTAGACGTATTGTACGTAAGAATTTTAAACACTCGAAGTTATGATGAATTTTGTTGGCGTTGTATGTGTGATATGTTCTCGTTAGATTCACCTCGAAGAAAAGATTTAACATTGTAAAGTTTAGAACTCAAAATTTGTTAAATTTCTGTGTTCTTTGTTTAATAAAAATACTTACGGGTATCAAAGGAGACCAATATAGAAACGTCTGATCCAGGGCTCATAACACACGGCCCCTCTGTACAAATGGTGTTGTCTACGATCATTGTTACTTCTGGTAAAAGAACATCATGACCTGTAAAAATATTTTTTTTATAACTTATTGGTCTAAAATTTTACTATCAGTTACACTTTTCGAGATATCAATGCATCCATAGCCAACATGAGCCATTCAGTATTATATATACCACCTATCAGGTATAATATAAACAATTCAAATATACTTACAAGAGCCTACCTTTGTTGTATCTGCCGCATAAGCATAATTTACCAAAACTAACAAAATCAAAGACGGCAAGACCTTCATTTTCGTGCTTGCAACTAATAGGTATAGAAACTGAATACTGTAATATGGAGCTGTACTGTCCCGTTGACTTTTATACTAAATGCTGTATGGATTCGATAAGATTTTCTACGGTGATTAATATTGTTTTGCAATAATTTGTTATTATTATCGCACTCAGAACCTTATTTCCACGAAAAAATTGCGATAATGAATGTTTGCCTTTTTTAATAAAAGCATATTAAAATTGATTTTTAATGACAATAATTAGTCATCGCAAGTCAAAAAAACATTGTAACAAACTTCAACAGGTGATAAGTTATTAACTGGAATTTTATTTCATTGTCAATTGAATGCTGCTTCACTGAAACTTTTTATCTACCAGATTACATGTAAATTTTGTTACGCAACCATCAAATTTTACTAAACACTTATCACAGATTTACAAATTTTCCACACCGTATTCAAAGAACTTCTGTTATTTAACATGTCCTCGAAGTTTGTAATTTTCTATTATGATAATCATGACATTATACAAAGAGCAAATAAGTCCTCTGTTTTACTAGATTACATTTACAAATCGATTTTTACGTTGGAAAATTCGTAGATGGCAATTTCTACTTTAGTTCTATATTATTTAACTGCAGAATATACAGAGGTAGTCAAAATGGTCGAGAAAGCGAATATCGCTCTGTAATTCAAAAACAAGTGAGAATATCAAATATCTGGTTGGCCAATCAAACTTGTCTTGAGGATCTAACTACAATATTTGTTTCTGTTTTTGGTTGGAAAGATTGTAACAAATGAAAATTTTCTTAGCCACATCAAACAACTCAATCGAAGTCTGTATTAAAAACTAATATATAATCATTACAAATCGCTTTTTTCTTTTATGGAGCTGATAGGTTGTGTAGCGCATTTTTTATGTAGAAAACAATCTACATATGCCACAACTGAATAGTGATAAATAGTGGTAATGTTCTTAAAATTAAAATAAAAACAAATTTGTATGGATCCTTAGATATTCTCTCACAAACAAATCTCGTTTTTTGTAGTACAAATAAGGTACATAATGTTCTTACCAGCTTAAATGAACTAAATGATATACTTTTTTATTAATTCTACAAGTAAATTGGTTTCGTCTACTTTAAATTTATAGGTCTTTATTCTATCTCTATCCATCATATACCTACGGCTAGTTGAATCACGCATACATAGGGACGAGAAAATCATTGAATTGAACTATTTTACAATAATCCAGTTTTATTTTAATCCTTGAATTTAATATGGGTTAATTGCTATTGATGAACAAACCGTAATAGCTGTTTTACATTGACAATTTATTGATCAATTAATTGATGAAGTCGCTTCATCAAGAAATTGGACAAGTGTAATGCACCGAATCAGCTGTCAAATAACTCCATCAATTTCTTGACGAATTAGAGCATGTTCTAATTTTCGTCAATTTCTTCGTGAAGTTCGGAAGTACCAACCCAACAGATTTCCAGCCACAGATCAGTAATGAGGTTATGTTATTGGAATATGTAAATAATTGTGTGGCGTCGTGCTAGTTTTGCATTGTTTTTACTGATTTGTTACTTACAAAAACTAATGTTTATATAATATGTGTCAAAACGGTACCGCTGTTGTGTCACTACAATTATGAGTGGAAAGGTGACATTTTTTAAATTTATTTGCTTCTTTTATTCATTGGTAGAACTGATTCATGCGTCAAAAAACTTGACAAAGTCCGTATCAGTGTAAAACCACACAATAAATTCGTGAATTAATTGATGAAGAACTTCGTCAATTTATTGATGAATAAATTGTCAATGTAAAACAGCTTTAGGAAATGGATTTGCACAAATTAAATGTATTGTTGTTTCAATTATTTATTTTCATTAAAATATTTCAACATCTACATTATATATTTTCCTGTTCATATTTGTATAAATGTCTACATTACGAATTTTTAATTGTAACGTCAAGGGAGAAGCATATTACTTCAGCGTCATCGTTATCCTCATCAAGTAAACTGACAGTCACTGTAGCATCCACCTACAAAACAAATTAGTATTAGTTAACATTAGTTACAGTAGTAGAAACAGTATGGAAACTCTGCCCGAATACCGTGTAGTGTTCAATATCTTTTACATTTCCTTTCTTTCAGTTTAATAACTAACCTCGGGATATTCATTAGCTATAACCTGACTGTATTCATAATCAACGTGTTCGTTAGCTGCTACTGGACATTCCGTGTTCACAATTCCTTTACAAGCATCGATCAGGGGTATTTCTACGTCAGCATCTGGTCCCGAAGCTACGAATTTCGCCTTAATGTGCTCCAATTTGACAGCTAGAAATTAAAGGACAATTAGAAGAGATTAAGTTGTAAAGATCTAGATCTAGATGTAAAGTTCTTAATTTTTTTTTACGTAAATTGTGAATGCGTAAAAAAGTGTTGAAAATAATGTTTGCACTCATGCTATATTATTTTCCAATATTTCTGTTCCTTCTCAAACCAAGAATACTTAAAAAGTCAAGCTAAGAACCATCGGCACGACAAATTTTGTTGAATTTATAACTTTGTTAACATTTTAATATTTCTAGTTCATCGAATATAACTCAAAATTTGTTAAATTTACATTTTTGTTTAGTAAAATGTATTTATAAATACTTACGGGTATCAAAGGAAACCAATACAGAAAGTTCTGAACCAGTTCCGACTACACAAGGTCCCTCTGCACACACTGTGTTGTCTATGGTCACTTTTACTTCTGGTAAAAGAGCATCGTGACCTAAAAAAAATATTTTTTTAAATTATTTGCGTTGCATTTATATGCATTTACTAAATATAGATAAAATAAATGCTCATACATTTGAATATTTACAACATAAGCTCATTTTATTTTTATTTCAAAGTAAGAAGCGTCGAGCTAAATAAAACTGTACTAATTAGGCCATTTTGGAAGTTCATAAATCTCGGAAATTATGATGTACTATAATCATAAGTCACTATAATCTGACAACTTATTGTGACTTTATTATTGATATTACCAAAAAAGTTTTTGCTTTTTTATGAATTTTTATAATACAGTATTAGAAAAAACAACTGAATGTAAAGTATGAAAAGAGGTTGCAAAGGAAATAACGATGGTTTCTACGGATTTTAAATATTCGTTAGAATAGAAAGATTATAGTCTCTTTTTTCAACATATCCCGAAAACCTTAACAGCTGGAGCCGGTCTGTGATTGCTCTAGAGTTAGTAACTTAATGATCTAAAATTTCTCCCATATGCGACTACGTTCCTATCTCTTACAATTTCTCAATACATGCAGAACCAAAACGACCTATCCAGAATTATATAAACGATATACAATTATAATAGAAATAGTTAAAATATACTTACAAGCTTTTACAGCTGTGGTGTCTGCCGAATAAGCATAATTTACCAAAGTCAGCAAAGCTAAAGATGCCAAGACCTTCATTTTCGTACTTTTAGCTTTAGATCACGAATATTAGAAATGGAAGAATATAATGAGGAACTGTAATGTCCCATCTACTTTTATACTAAATTCTATGCATTCGATAAGATTCTCTAACGGAGATTGGTATTTTTTTCAATATATTTGTTACTATTATCACACTCATACCCATTGTTCAACACCTAAAAATGCGATAATGGATTTTTTTATAAAATCACATTGAAACTTTGTTTTAATGGCAATAATTAATCTACACAACAACTCATCAAAATAAGAGGAAAAGTTTCCGCTTCAAAACAATAAAAGGAAACAGGATCAAATTTTTTTCAAAATCCCTATGAACCTTGCTTGCAATCCCATTATTTATTAGGGGAAAGCTCAAGCGACAAAAATATTTTGATTTGAAAGGTTGAAATTATGTTATAAAATTTATTGTTATATGTTCCTTTATTTCATATAGCAAAGCATACAGAAAAGATTTAAAAAAATAATTACTTTTATACAAAAAAAAGTTACTGGTCCAAAAATTGAAGGTCATGTTGCAGTATTACTAACGAGAATTTGAGTCATATAATCTGACCGACCTAGTGCATTTCTACATAAGATAAGACATAAGAGAAATATCACTTCCAAAGGTAATTTTGCGATTGATAAATCAGGACCTTCGGTGTTATTGCACAATATTTGCGCACTTGTGACAAGTGGCTGGAATTTTATATCAAATAAGTATGACAAATAACTGCAACGAAGTAGTAAGGATTTTAAATTTAACATTAGTTTTTTTTTATTTAACAATCTATATTAAAATTTTTGTTTAAAAAATATACCTACCTATGGATTGTCACAGAAATAAGTGTCAGATGTAGACTTATGAAAACTTGGACTAGTGACTTTATTTACTACCAATCAACAAGTATCCTTATCAGTCAAGACTCTCGTTTCATATTATTTCTGTAATTATTTACACATGCTGTAGAAAAAAAGTTTAGACGCATGTGCGATGCTAGTTGCATTATACATTCTCATAATTAAAACAAAAAAAAATTATTTCGAATATTTTAAAAATTCTACCATTTCTTCAGTATTTTTATTTAATTTTTAATATAATGTAATTTATTGTAAATAACGCAACTTATTGTTAATTTTTATTATATCCGTAGGTATGTCAGTTATCTGGTCAAGTAAATAATCAAAATTATAGACCTTGTCCTATAAGAAATCCTCATAAGTTTATTGAAACATCCTTACATCCTCAGAAGATAGTAGGCCCAATTTTTTCCCGAGAACTAATAAATGAAAACGATAGCAAGCTCTGTAATCACTGCATAATAGTAATGATGGACTGCAATGTGGATTTTTTCATCACGATGGAGCCACAGTACATACTACATCAGAAAATGTAAGATATATGCAGGAATTTTGTGCGGTGATATATTGATACGAGGGTATTGTGGTCCGCACGAAGTCCTGATCTCACCCCGTTAGATTTTTATGTGTTTGGTGGTATCAACAATAATATATTTCGAACATCTGTAATAAATTTTAGTTAGCAGAATAAAAACATTATTTGTGTGTGAGTTTTTTACTTAGGTATATCTTGGAACCTATGCATTTTGGAAGAATATTGAAGAGGAAAAAAGTTTCAGAATTTAATTTTGCATAATATACTATAAGTTAAAAGTGTTTAAATTTATTACCGATGTTGGAAAATTCTTCTATTCTTTCCTAAACAAATATCCTAATTTTGTAAAATGATTCTTGGATGATTGGTATTGTAAGAACAAGCAGATGTTCTCTTAGATATGTTGTTGAAAGATAAGTAAAAATTTCACAAAATTTAGTTTAGGATCTTACCCATCATCGTACCTATATGGAGTTTTAATAACACATCATATATTTCATAAAATATATTTAAAATGTATTATAAAATTTATTGTTATTTGTTCTTTTATTTTATATATAGCAGAGCATACAGCAAAAAGATCAATTTCGTAGATTCTTACTCCATTTTTACGTCACAATTACTTTTATACAAAAAATGTTGTGGGTCCAACATCAAAAGTCATGCTGTAGTATTACTAAAGTGAATTTGAGTAACATTAACTTTTACTGCAATTTGCAATTATAACCAAAAGTTTGTATCACTTAATTCTGACCCACCTAGTACATTTTGATATGTGATAAAGATCGACATACATTTCCAAAGGTCATTTTTATATCGATAAATCTGGACCTTTGGTTTTTTACACCGTAAGAAGTGGATTTGCACAAATTAAATCTATTGTTGTTTCAGTTACCTATTTATTTTCATTAAAATATTTCAACATCTACATTATATATTTTTCTGTTTATATTTGTATAAATGTCTACATTACGAATTCTTAATTGAAATGTCAAGGGAGAAACATATCACTTCAGCATCATCGTTGTCCTCGTCAAGTAAAGTGATAGTCACTGTAGCATCCCCCTACAAAACAAATTATAGTATTAGTTAACATTAGTTACAGTAGTAGATAGTAGGGAGAATAGAGGCGGTATGGAAACTCTGCCTGAATACCGTGTATTGCTCAATATTTTCTACATTTCCTTTTTTTTTCAATTTAATAACTCACCTCGGGATATTCTTCATCTAGAACCGTAGTATATTCATAATCAACGTGATCGTTAGCAGCCACTGGACATTTCGTGTTCACAATTCCTACACAAGCGTCGTCTTGGTCCAGGGGTATTTCTATATCACCACTTGATCCCGAAGCTACAAATTTCGCCTTAATGTGCTCCAATTTGACAGCTAGAAGTTAACAGGACAGTTAGAAGAGATTAAGTTGTAAAGATTGTACTTTTTAAATTAAATCGTGGTTGCATAAAAAATAATGTTTTTATAATTTATAACATTTTAAAATTTCTAGTTCACCGAATATAACTCAAAGTTTGTTAAATTTACGACTTTTTTGTTTAAAAAGATGTATTTATAAATACTTACGGGTATCAAAGGAAACCATTACAGAAACATCTGATCCAGTTCCGACTACACAAGGTCCCTCTGCACACACTGTGTTGTCGATAGTCACTTTTACTTCTGGTAAAAGAGCATCATGACCTGAAAAATTTAGTTTTTTAATTATTTGCATTGCATTTATATGCATTTGCTAAATATAGGTAAAATAATAATAATAGCTCAAATACATTTGAATATTTAAAACATAAGAAGCTCATTTTATTTTTATTAGAAGTCTGTACTAAGTTGGCCATTTTGGAAATTCATAAATTAGTATCTAGGACACTATTATGTACAAGAATGGTTAATTAAGCAAAGTATTAGACCATTCTGTGACTAACTTAATGGCACCTGTGGGGCGGGTCTAGCTGTTTGAAATATTTTGAAAAAAATACATTTTTTTATTACCACGTTTTTTGAATAACTAAGACTTTATTACAACAAACTTTTGCAAACAGCATCACCGTATTTTTATTTCAACGTTGTAGTTTCATTTCAACTTTATTTTTTCGTGAACAAGAAAATACAGCAATGTACCGAAGTTTCGCATGAAAAGAGGTTGCAAAGGAAATAACGATGGCTTCTACGGATTTCAAATATTCATAAGAATAGAAAGATTATAGTCTCTTTTTCCAAAATATCTCGAAAATTTTAACAGCTGGAGCCGGTCTGTAATTGCTCTAAAATTAGTAACTTAATGATCTAAAATTTCTCCCATATGCGAACTACTTTCCTATCTCTTACAATTTCTTAATACATGCAGAACCAAAACGACCTGTCCAGTATTTTATTAAACGATCTTCTATTATAATATAAATGGTTAAAATATACTTACAAGATTTTACAACTGTCGTGTCTGCCGCATAAGCATAATTTACCAAAGCCAGCAAAGCCAAAGATGCCAAGACCTTCATTTTCGTACTTTTAGCTTTAGATCACTAATATTACAAATGGAAGAATATAATGAGGAACTGAAATGTCCCATCTGCTTTTATACTAAATGCTATGGATTCGATAAGATTCTCTACGGTGATTAGTATTGTTTTTCAATACATTTGTTATTGTTATCACACTCATACCCCTTGTTCAACACCTAAAATTGTGATAATGGACTTTTTTAATAAAAACATATTGGAATTTATTTTTAACAACTGATAGTAACTCATCAGACTAAGAGGAAAAGTTTCCGCTTCGAGACAATAAAACAAAACAGGATCAACATTTTTTTTCAAAATCCTTAAGAACCTTGCTTGCAATCCCCAAGGATTTACTGAGGAAAAGTTCAAGAGACAATAATATTTTGGTTGGAAAGGTTAAAATTGTGTTATAAAATGTATTGTAATATGTGCTTGTATTTCATATAACAAAGCAATTTCGTGGATTCTCAATCCATACAAAAAATGTTGCCGGACCAATATTAAAGGTCATGTTGCAGTATTACCAACGAGAATTTGAGTCATATAACTGATTCCTATCTAATCAACCTAGCCCATTTCGATATAAGATAAAATATAAGGCAAAGATCGACTTCGATTGATAAATCAAGACCTTTGGTGTGTTTGCACAATCTTTGGGCACTTGTGACAAGTGGCAGGAAATTTTATATCAAAAAAGTGTAACAAATAACTTTAAGGAAGTGGAGAGAGTTTTAAATTTGACACAAGTTCTTTTTCAAAGTCATATTTAAAAAATAAACTAACGAAAACATACTTTTCTTTTTTATATATCTATACCAATATTTTTATTTAAAAAAAAGGAAAAATATACAGTATGGAGAAGAGGGAAAATATTTTTATTTTTTATTTTACGAGAAAAAGGTATTCTTGATTAAAATTTTTGCTTGTCTTTAAAATGCGGCTGGAATGGAGAACTTTTATCTTGAATGTACCTACAGGGTGATCAGAAAATATGTAAATATAAAAATACTTCAAGAATAAACTGCCTTTGTTTTTGACAATACAGAAATATATTATTAAAGAAAGTTGCTTAGAACTGAAATTTATATTATAATTTCTATTTGTGTATGAATCGGCGTACTTTGATAGAAACGGACAGTAGTAAATACTGCAATCAATTAAAAATATTTGTCAATCGTAGACAAATGCCGTATCGTGTGGATGGTGCATATAGATGCATTCTAAAGCATGTCGTCACTTGGCAAATGTATGTCAAAAAAATGTTTGACTTTAGGGCAAGGATTTATTTCATGAATTTTATAATTTATTTCGCGTGCAGCAAAATATCCCATAAATAAAAACAACGATACGTTTTATTTATAAAACTACAGACTAGAAATGGTGGTATATATTATATTTAAAAGTAGCAGTTTTTTCAGACCTTCCATGATATTTTGTATAAATTATTTTAATAAGGCTATACGTTAAACCGAAACAACTTTGCTTTGTAAACAAATCATCATTTTCGAGATAACTGGGTAGCGGATTTGATTATAATGTCAATAACAATGTTGTATTCTTATTAAAATTAACGTTATGTAACTAATTTCGTGTTATAATTAATTCAAAGTAGTATTATGTTATGTAAATAAACTAAATAATTCCCCATTTTTTTTAATACGAATGTCAGACCAGCTGTTTATTGGGAAGTTCATGCTCAGAATTTCTGGCATAAACAAAAACAGATAAATCAGAGGTTATGGGTATGGAAAGAAATCAATATATGCGATTTTAACGATATATGAGAATTATATATTCCTTCTATACCTACCTAATAGTTAAAGTGTTAAGTAAGTTTCAAATTAAACATAAATATTATTAAAACACATTTTACTAACTTCGCTTAATTAAAAGAGTACAAAAAAACCTTAATTTTGATCGACTGCCTCTTCTTGCGTTGCTATAAAAGTGATTTTAATATTTTCTGATCAACTGCTACGGTCTTATAGGGTATATAAAAATTTTAATGAGCTTTTTTAATTGATTATATAGCTGTTAATTACTACAAGCGGCCATCCGACGGAAAACGATTATTAAACAATTATTCAAATGTTTTTCTATTAACACCACTTTATATAGTTATTCAACTTGATACGACGGCAGTTTTTTTGTCTTTGCAGCCTCAGGATCTTCATAGGAGGTACGATGTTTAAGGATGAAGGCAAAAAAGAAACCGCTTTATACGTTATATTCTAAAATTACTTTAAATAACGTATTTTAGGAATAATAATAATTAAACTATAATTGAAATGTGAACATAATTCTTATTAAAAAAAATAATTTTTAACACCACATTAGTTTTGAGAACAAAGACATAAATTTGGTTTGTTAGGTTGGTACTTTAGAAATTGCCATAGAAAAGTCACTAACTGGGGTTCTAGGTAAAATGTTAATCCTCTGAGCAGAGGACGTTTGTAATTTTTCATGTGTTTATGTTCTTAGTACAATTTAGAAGTCATTATCAACATTTCTGTGTTCTGTTTGCGAATTGAAGAAAAATAGTTCTTTTCAGAACTTAAAAATTCGTTAATTCGGAAAATATTGTGTTGGGAAGTACTAAGAAATTTGTATCGTAATTATGAATGAACATATGATCATTTGTAATAAGTTTTAGTTAGCAGAATAAAAAAAATATTTGTGTGTTAGTCTTTAAGACACCACTGTTATTTACCTATAATGTGTAATTAACTGTTAAATAAATAGTAATGAAACACCGATACAATTGATTTTGTGAGATCATTCATCTTATAAAGAATTACATTTAATAGGTTAATAGTTTAATAAGTTTTAACATTATTATTCCATACAAAAAATATTTTGTCGATTTAAAATGTGATAAAAACTCAAAATATTTCATTATTTAGTACTGAAATTCAATCTTTGTAAAGATAATGTAACATGTAAGCCACTTTTCTGTCTAGGTAATTTTGGTTAATAGTTGGCTTTGGTGCAACTTTGGTTGCCTAACACTTGTGATCACGTGGGCTTTGAGCTTTGTTACAGATTCGTTACATTCGAATAATTTGTTTTAAAACCTGTAGATTCTATAAGCTACCATAATTATTTACTACATTTATTACAACAATTTATGTAACTGTAGTAAGTGAATAACCTCTTTGTTATAAAACACAAAACATTCCGCAACCTAAATCTATAAGTATTAGATAAAAATTACATTCTCCGATCACAGATTCTGGGAACGGGAATACAACAAGCTTTATTTACTAAACATCTATCTAAAACCATCCGTAACCAATGTTTGATACGTTGTGTTACGCCCTCTGTGGGTGGCAGTCGTGCAACAAAGTACCTGCATTTAGCAGGTCTCTTCCTACTGTAGTCATTTGAATGGCACTGTTGGGAGTTTGCACGACAGATGGAGCCATTCATTGGCTCCCGCGTACAATGTACTTCCTCTTCGTGATGATACGACCAAATAGCTCTCGGAGTATTTGTTTCTCGCGGCACTGACGGCTCATATTTGTTGATTATTTTTGTCAATTATAGTACCTACTAAAATGGGTGATAGCGACGACAGTATTAAAGTAACACATTATAGACTATCGTATATCACAAGTTAATATAGTTAATAATAAAATGTAATGTACAATTTTGACAATTTTTCCACCAGAAAAAGAGGCACATCTTTAGTTATTACTTTTGCTAGTGTTTGATCCTAAAACAATATATGCATATTTTTTGACATAAAAATTTATTATAAGAAAAAAAGGAAGTCTCATTTACTATATATTGAAGGTTATTTTGACAAAATGATTTAAATTTACCTTGAATCCTTCTAAAAAAATTTACTGATTATTTCACTCAGGCATGACTTATGCGTATATTAACTAATTTTAGACCAAGCACGCCATTATTGTACTGATAAAACTCAACTCTTCTAAAGTTGGCAAAACCCCATATCTTCTGATAAACGTATCAGTCTTCAGAAATGCGTCGCAAATTATATTCCATTACAAATTTTCTATTTTCAGTTTAATATTAGAAATAAAACCCTGACTTAAGTAAGAGTAGTTTTATATTTATATCTCTACGCGTACATTACATATTTTTTCTGTCAATATCTACTTTACGATTTCTTAACTTGAACTTCAATTGAGAAACAAAGAATTTCAGCGTTATCGTTGTCTTCGTCAAGAAGATTGATGGTCAATGTCGCAGTAACCTACAAAAAAAAATAAAGTTAGTTAATGGTGGATTTAGTAGTAGATCGTAGGGAAAGTAGAAGCGATACAGGAAGTTTTGACGACCCATTTTTTTGCAATTTAATGGCTTACCTCGGGGAAGACGTCAGTTAGGCTATAGGTATATGCGTAATCCACGTGTCCACCAACTTCTACTGGACATTCAGTGTTCAGAAGTCCATCACAAGCATTGTCTTGGTTCAAGGGTAAATCTACGTCAAGACCCAATACTGTAGCTGTCATCTTTGGCTTAACGTTTTCCAGTTTTACAGCTAAAAATTAATGATATTAAATTGTAAACATTGTAAGATTTGTGGTTGTGTTTGTTGTTTGCCAGATTATATTATTTTGTGACATTTCTGTCCATCTCAAACAAAGAATAAATGTACCAAAAAAAGTCAGTTTTTTAACTTTAATACAATCATCACTGATTCCGAAAACATCGAGGAAAAGATTTAGCATTTTAAGATCTCGGTTTGATTGAATGCAAGTCGAAATTTGCGAAATTTCGAGTTTTTCGTTTAATAAAATGCATCTCCAAATACTTACGGGTATCGAAGGAAACTTCCACATAAATTTTCGCTCCAGGGCTTACTACACATGGTCCTAGTTCACAAAGGACGTCGTCAACAGATATTTTTACTTCTGGTAGAAGAACGTCATGGCCTGTAAATTATTTTTAGAAGGAAACTTTATTTAAATAGGAAATATATATCTATAACTTTAGAGTATTTATATTTTGCTGTAGTTACCATTGCCTTAGTTTTATTAATATTTAAACTTAGTTTATTGCAGTTTAAATGTGTAGTGCTCAATATTATGTAGATCATGATTCTATCAATAGCCTGATTTAAATCGCAATCCACAGTTGTAATTCGCAAACAAATTAAGAAAGCACTGGTGGTATATTTTACATCCTATTTTACATCATTTAAGTAGATTATAAATAAAATTGGTCCTAGGATACTGCCTTGAGGAACTCCAAAATTATTAACAGTGGGAGTTGATAACTTTGAGTTAGATTTTAGTTATTTATTGACGAATTGACAAATAATTTTCAAAGCAATTTAAACAAACCCATGTACGTCATATGTTTTTTTCAGTAGGATATTTCTGCCAATACTTTCAAATGCCGTTATAAAATCTAGAAATGCAGCAACAGTGTAGTTACTCTTATCAATATTTACTTGTAGCATGGGTTCATTAATACTAGAAACAAAGTATTTAATCAAATTTTCAGCAACTGACGCTATTTGAAAATAGATACTCAAATACATTTAAAGGAACATATTTTTAAAAAGTACAGTTGTTTAAATCTCAAAATAAGAAGCTCAAGTATTTTTTTTTTCAGGGCCAAAAGGACCTATATGTATTATCAACGATCTACTTTTAGCTATAACAAAAATAGTTAAAATATACTTACAAGAGGCTACGTCTGTTGTGTCAGCCGAATAGGCATAATTTACCAAAACCAACAAAATCAAAGATGCGAGGACCTTCATTTTCGTACTTTTAGCTTTAGATTACTAATATTAGAAATAGAAGAATATAATGAGGAACTGCAATGTTCTTTCCACTTTTATACTAAATGGCATGTGTTCGATAAGATCTTCTGTTGTGATTAGTATTGTTTTGCAGTAGTTTATTGTTATCACAAGCCCCTTCTTCAAAACCTGAAATTGCGATAAGTAGTGGATATTTGCATTTTTTTAATAAAAACATATTTAAATTGAATTCTAATGTCAATAATCTACACAAGTGTTACAAAAATAACGTAACAAAGTTCAACAGCTGATAGTAACTAAAAAAACGGAAATTTTATTTCACTATCACACAATTTTGTTTTATGGAAATTTTTGATCTGCCAGATCATATTCGAATTTTCTTTCAACACCATCAATTTTGCGAAACAATTATTGCTGATGAGAAAAATTTTATTTAAAACAGCTCTCGAAATTTGTATGAAAACCCCGTAATTCTCTTATTTGTCAAAATCGTGACATAATTCATGGCAATTTTTACTTTGGTTCTAACTCATTTAAGATATACAAAAGTGATCAAATATGTAAAGAAAACTAATATCGCCCTGTAATAAAAAGAAATATCTGGTTGATAAGTTAAATTTGTCTTGAACATCTTTCATTCTGTCTTTTATAGTTTCGGAGAGAGACAAAAATCTCTTCAAAACAATAAAACAAAATAGAACAACTAGTGCTAGTACAACTATAGTACAACTATTTCGAAAAAATAATGCCTACATTCCTTCAAAAACAAAATGTAAAACAGGTTTTAATCAGATAATCTTCTTTTACAGATTTGGATAGACAATTTTTAACTAAAACTTTGCATCTCCTGAGCAATTTAAAGAATTACAGATGAAAGCCAATTTTTTTTTTTTTTTTTCATTAAAAAAAAATCATCCACGAAGTTGAACAGATCTGCATAATCTGCATTTAATTATATGTTATTAAGTAAACAAAAACTGTTAAAAACCATTAAGTCGTACTGATGTTCCATGACCTTTTACTTAAGAAAAAGCTCAAGAGACAAACATGTTTTATCTGAAAAAGCTCTAACAAAGAAAAAATTTCTTGGCCGCATCAGACAACTGTAACGAAGTCTGTATTTTTAATTGTTAATTAAAAACAATTATTATCATTACAAAATCGATTTAGGAAAAAATATTATTGTTTTTCTTTTATTTAAAATTATCCTCTGTTACACCGTGTGTTTATTTAAAAAATATTTTCAATATTATTCCTATTACTGTATTTTTTTACGTTTTTAAATTGGAAATTTAAAAAATCGTTAAGAATTTACAGAAGTGCCTCATATCTATTATTCTTCGCTAAACAAATATTACAATAGAATAAAATGGTACTTGACAGATTAGTATATTTTAAAGAACACACAGGTGTGCTCTTAGATTTGTTGTTGAAAGATAAAGTACTTAAATATAACTCAAAATTTGTTTTCATAAATATTTGTTTAAGGGCACTTGTAGATTTGCTAATGAACGATAAGTAGTTAGATACAACCCAAAGTTTATTTTTTTTAATTCAGAAAACTCATGATCGTGTACGGGGTTTTAATAATGTTTTACCTAGATTTTGCTACCCTTATTTATACGAAATATATATTTTAATAAAGTACAAACGAAGTTGTGTGTTATAAATTGTTACTTGCTCTCTTATCTCATGTACCTAATATATGATATATGATATATGTACATCAATTTTGCGAATTCTTACTCCATTTTTACATAATTATCAAAAAAGTATCGACGGTCCAACATTAAAAGTCATAATGCAGTATTACTGAAGGGAATGCCAGTCACAGAACTGATTCCTGTTACTACAGATTGCAGCTGTGACCAAAGGTTGATTTATTTCTGATCACGCCGATATAAGATAAAGATCGACATACATTTCCAAAGTTCGTTTTCCTATTGATGATCTTTGATGTTGTAAACAATATTGGCACACTTGCGACAAGGGGTAGGAAATTTTATAACAAAAAGGTGTGACAAACAACTGGGCAGCAACTGTGATAATTTTAAAATTAATCCTAGTTGCTTTTCAACCTTTGGATATGTTTGATATAAGCTATTTTAATAAGACTTTATATCTAGAGTACTAAATTTATTTAGCAAATCAGTTTGTTTGACTTGAGTAAGTACTTTTATTAAAATTTGCGTTGCCTGCTATATTTCCAAATTTCTGTTTTAATTGATGTTACATTTTTATTATATTAAATTTATAAAAAACAATTAGTATTTTTAGTAGTATTAGTATATTGTGTACCCAAATAAATAAGATAAAATGAAGGCATAGAGGAAGAACACTGTTAGTTCGTTACTTTTCAATATATTTACAATATTGTAAATGTCACTTTTCAATTAACATCCGTTATTTAGACTCAAACTTTGTTCATGTGCCTAGTATACTAAAAATATATAGAAAATTATAGACCAGGAATAGTGATAAATGTTATATTTAATGCTAGTATTTTTTTTTTCATACAATCGATGATACTTTGTATAAATTATTTTAATAAGGCTATACATTAACCGGAGAAGCAACTTTGCTTTGTAAACAAATCATCATTTTCGAGATAATTGGGTAGCGGGTTTGATTATAATGTTAATAATAATAACACGTATTCTTATTAAAATTTGCGTTATATAACTCTAATTTACTGTTATATTAATTCATGGTAGTGCTATGTTATGTAAATAAACAAAATAATCTCCCAAACCAGCTGTTTATTGGGAAGTTTCCGCTAAAAATTTTTGACAAATAAAAAAGATAAATCAAATTAAACAAGTAAGTACTATTAAAAAAACGTTTTACTAACTTTTCTTAATTGAAAGGCTACAAAAAAAACTTAATTTTGATCAGTTGCCTCTTCTTACGCTGCTGTAACAGTGATTTTAATATTTTCTGATCAACTACTAATGTATATGCGACGGTCTTGTAGAGAATATAAAAATTTTAGTGAGCTTTTTTAATCGATTATATAACTATTAACCACTACAAGCAGTCATCCGACGAATATAAACTATTAAACAATTATTCAAATATGTTGCGATAACTCCACTTTACAGAGCATTAATATCAGAGCAGAACATACAGAGCGTTTATAAATGTTTATAAGCCAGGTGACTACCTAATTTAGCCAACCAACATTACAGGGTTGCAACGTAATGACAAATCCCTAAATGAATGATTCGTTTACAACGAACAATGACGAACCGTTACATCAATGCTCGAGATAATGGGATCCCTGATTAGTTGAACAAAATCTCCTGAAAATTTGCAACAAAATGTCGTTTTTTAAAGTAATCTTGATCTAATTGTTTTAATTTTACAGAAATTTAATTTCCACGCGAAAGAAATAAAATTCCAAACAAAATTACTGACCACGCGGCTTGTAATCATTTATGAAAGCTGTGTATTATTCTCAACATATCTCATTTGAATGGAAACAATTAGAGGACGGTTTTTCTCCTCTCCGATAATTTAGAATGTATTAAGCATCGTCAAGGAGGATGCTGGGAAGTAAAATATTACATTCTCGATCTAATTGAATTTCAACAGACCCTCGGCCGCTCTACATGAATAATCGTATGCAAATAACGCATGGAATCCCATCTCGGAAAGCACCTGCAGAGGAAAAGAACATCGCATAGCTCCGCACTCCCACACAGAGCCTATCTTTCAGGACGGCAACAAGTGGTTCGAGCCATTGGCGGGGCCGCAACAAATTTACCGCGGAAACTTTAAATGATAACCAAATGATGTCCCGGCATTATTTTAATCTAGTTGCTATTTATAACAGTACAGTGTGTCCCAATATTCTGTGTTCGTAGAGCCACCACCACCACAGTTGCTTCGTTTAGCCGCTAGAGGGCATCAAAGTCGACAAGAAAAATTTGTTTTCTCAAAGCTTTTAATAATTCCATAAAGCTGATTTAAGACGAAGTAAACAGCATCTTCCGCCCTGTTCTACAGTTATCCTTCACTCACACTTTCTGTTTTAAAGCCCTCAAAATGAGAATCACAAGGATCTAAGTCAGGTGAGCGTGGTGAATTGGAGCATATTCATCTGCCTGGGTACTGATTATTTAAATGTTCTCTTACAAAACAACTAAAATTTGGATGTCAGAACTGAGCCACACGTTAACAAAGGCAACAGTATATTAACGTGACATGAACATGAAAAGCATTTTAAGGCTCACGCGTGTCTTGGTTGACCCGCTTGGCACGCCACTGAATTACGGCTCTCTCTGCCAGCCTAACTAATTATTCAAAGGCAATTCATCTAGTTGCAGAATAACCAAAATACGGATGTAATTGTGGAAAAGCAATGTCCATCCGGCTGCAGAAGGACCAAAATTAAAAAAAGAGCATCTCGCCCCGTGCGCCACTGCAGTAGAGCTTACGGGCCGTCTCGCTCCTCGCGCCTCGTACGGGGGTGGTATACGAGCACGGCCGTGGCCCGCGCCATCCATCAGCCCCGGTAATTACCGGCTAGCGGGGCGGCCGGGATTTACGGCCCGAGATGCCTCGCGGGGGTCTCGCGCCTCTCCCGTCATTTGTCGCGAACAATCGCCGCTCGATTTCGCTCGCTGGCGGCTTGATTTGTGGCCAGAAAATAGATTTCCCACTCGATGGGACTGTTCGGGGTGAGCGGATGATTGGGCATAGGGGTGAGTGGTGGAAAAAGAATGGTGATATTGTCTTATTGTATCTCTAGTCCAGACGGTATACAGGGTGTTCCAAATAGGCCTTCAATTAGACGTTTCTGGAAAACTACGCGTACTGGAATTTTGAAAATTAATGTACGGGGGTTTCTCCTAATGTTCTATCGATTGAAAATATTTGCGTCGCCATGGAACTTCCGGTTCTACCGGAAGTAGATGTCAACTCGCTTATTTCAAATGGAATGTACTATTTTTTATTTAATTTTTGGATTCTACATCGATTTTTAAGGTCAGTTTCATAACCTTACTTTTTCCTTAAACTCAATAGTTTTTGAAATATTTTGACTGTTTCAAAATTTTTGAAAAAAAAATACCTACACTTAATCGGTTCTATCTCCTTCAATTTTTTAAATAGGAAGCTGAAATTTTAGATGGTCAATACCAAAACGTGTCCAAATATCTGGAATATTCGAAAGTCGGTGCATGTTACACAGGGCGTCTAAAAAACTCGGACCAATTGTGCCAAATTGAAAGTTTAATAACTCGCTTATTTTAAATAGAACACCCTGTGTTTTATAATGCCAGTAGATGCACCTGTTAATTCTCTTTCCATTGGTACAAGCATTCCCTATACCTAAATCCCACCGATTTTGAGATATTTGAACATAAGTACAGAGACGAATATAATCCGACAGTTAGCTGTAGGTTGGCTGTGGAAAAACATTTAAATGTCACCAAGTGTCATTACTTATTTAGCAGATTTGCTGTCATTGCTGTAAAGCGAGTTTGTCGATTTTCCAAGTGTTTTCAATAACAATGGCACACTGGGTACACTTTGGATTAATAAGAAGTGGATCTTATTTGTGGAAGGGCGAAATGGGCGGTGACTATTAGACGCCTTCATTATAGCTATATTTCTCTATCGCACGGATTTTTATGTCTTTATCGCTCTCACGTAACGGCAGATGGACCATCGGTACTTTCCGAACCCGTATTTGTAATTTAATTGAAAAATTACATTTTTGGTCAAATTTTCACAGCTCAATCCAAAATTTTGACAGGTGTGACAAAAATGTCAACCACAGAGCATAGTCAAAGGACTAACTGATATTTTTAAGGAAAAGTAATTTCTCTTAACACCCTCTTAATGATTATTTTGTATTATATTCACTCTAAAATACATTTCCTGTGTTTTTTTTTAATTAAGTGCTAGTAATTTTAAATCATTTGCTTCTAAATTACATTTTCTCGTCACTTAATTTCAGTCCCATTTCACCAAAACCAATTCCTATTATTTATTCAAACACAGAAACACCTCCTCCAGCTTTAATTTTCCCTCACAATCTCCGAGGGCAATTAAATAAATTAAACACGGAGCTGTTAACATAAAAATAAATTTACAACGCCGCACAGTGAATAAAAGAGCAATTCGATGAAGATACAACGGCCATTATAAAATGCATTTCAATAAGAATTAGATAATAATTAACAATAAATCACAATTAGAAAGTCGGTTGGTTCCAGATAGATCTCACGTAACATCTCTACGTCTTCTGCCTTAGAAAACGCATGCCTCATACATTGGGAGCGACTGCTTAAAGGCTTTATTGCTGCTACTCCGCGAGCATAAGTAATTAAAAATATATTTTAAAAAACATTTGCAGTAAAACGCTACATACAGGAATGACTATCAAACATTTATTGCCATTGTACATCCTCCATTTGCTTCTTTAAATCTTTTTAATGGTCGAGGCAGGTCTGAATGGCATATTTTATAGCGTTGATGTTTCGTTTTATTAATGCCTTTCCCAGAAATTCAAGGAAAATTGCAAGCGAAATATAAAAATTCGTACACAATCGAAATCATCCAATGCGTTTCGCAACATTAAAACCTCCGAACATTTTTGAATATCTGAATTAAAAGCAATGGTTCCCAAAGCGTGCGTATTTACATGCAGTAACATTCGACATCTAGGAGAGGTGACATAAATCTAAAACTGATATAAGTCACTACATTGCTTCATCACCAGATGGCGCTCTACAAAAATTAAAGAGAGTTTTCGTAGCCTCTCGAATTTCACGGTGCTTGTTACTAGATGGCGTACTACAAATGTTGTGTTATTATTTGAAAAAACATAAAGCGATCTGCTTATCTGTCTCATAAACGATAAATGTATGAATTTATTGAATCAACGCAGTTGTTTGACTTGTCCATTAAACTTTTTTCTTGTGTTTAGTTTAGTTTTATCTCTTACTAAGATTAGTTATGCTTCGAAAAAGTTTAGGAACCCCTGTACTAGAGGAAGACAGCGTGAATTGGAAAGGGTAGGCAAAACAAAATAGCTAATAGACCAGAGCAGATCTGTTTTGAGGTGAATGTGAGAGGGGGCAAGCAAATTTTTGCTGGATTACCTTCAGTGCAAGTCACATAATAAAATTGTAGATCCCTAGATATGGGTGAGGTCCGGAACATTTTCAAAATTGCAAATATGTTTAAAAAATTCTAAAAATACCAATTTTTTTACTTATATCATAGGACCTATGCATTTTGGAAGAATATTGAAGATGAAAAAAAGTTTTAGAATTGAATTCTGCACAAGATACTGTAAATTAAAAATGTTTAAATTTATGCCGATATTGCAAAATAGCAATAATTGATTTAAAAAAGGCAAAATAATCAAGTTTGTTCGATAATTTTTTAAAAATATTCTAATTGCTCCGAGGGCATTCTAATTTTGGTAAAAAAAAAACTTTAGAGTATAATAAAATAACACACCAAATTTCATTAAAATCGGTTATATAGTTTTCGCAAAATAATTTTTTGAAAAAAATTTTGAAAAAAAATTTTCGAATTTTCAAAATGTTAAAAAAAAAGTTAAAACTCTTTTTTTTATTTTTAATTTGTTCATATTTTTAGAAGCTAATGTTAATGTTCCTACCAACAGATTTTGCTTAGATTGATTATTGATTTTAATTTCTAAATGGTTTTGAATGTATATATTATGTAACTGATTATTAAAAATCATACCTAGGTAAACAGAGGATTTTATATTGTTTATTATCAAGTGGCGTTAGTTCATGGCATGTTTTTTTTAAACATTCTACGCAGTATTAAATAAAGATTATAAATCATAATACCAAAGTTACAAAAATAGATTTATTTGATAAAAAAAATTAAAAATAAATAAATAAGTTAAACATATAACAATTATTAGACATATAACATAAAGACTAGGTGTACAAAATAAACCTTAAAGTTTACTGGGGCTAACATCTAAAATAAAACAAACGACAGTTTCATTTAACACTGTGTCCAGGATTCTAAACTCCAAAGTAACTGGTATCTGAAATAAAGATCTTGTTAAAGTAGGGACAAATAATAACAACAGCAACATTAATAATAGATTCAATCGACCCAGAAGTCAAATATAGGCAGTGGAGGTGGTGGCTTACAATTATTCTATGTTAGCTTCAGATTTAATTTGGAAAATATTTATTTTTTAACACATATGTTTTATCGCACAGATATTCTAAACACTTACAAATAGCGGGACAACCAGCTTTGTAGAATATCTGTATTCAATTGATTCCTTTTCCACAAGCGGGCAAAATGTGTTTAAAATACCAGCGCATACGTCATTGCTGACAGATTCTCCCTTGGGCTCGATATTTCCGAAAGCAGTTTTCACAATCATTTTGGATTTGATGGACTCCAAGTAATGCGCTGAAAAATTATTAACTTATTAGATCTGTGTCAAAAAGTACTAAGAAAACAAACTATTATTAAATTATTTTACGTTTTACTCAGTTAGGAATCTAGATTATATACAAATAAAGATAAGAAGGAGTAAATCAAAAGGTACAATGCTAGCAGTAACTTTATCTTTGATCCACCTTGTACAAGCGGTATATTTAATCTACAGAAAGAGCTGTTTTTGAAAATATTATTCAATAATGCAATATCCAAGACAAATCGCGATGTTTTTAGATTAATAGCATGTTTACTGCGGTGCACTTACGAGCTTTGAATTTCATTGTCATATTAAACAAGCCGTTAAATTTCACTGGACAAACGGCCGCATCTGGCTCACAATCGTCGACAATCACTTCTTCAGGAACCAGGCCACCTTGGCTACCTAGAACGAAATTTAAAAAATTACGTTTCAGCCAGAAAACAGCCAAATTTCGAAAAAATGTCATTGAAACTTAACACCATAATTTTTTTAGTGTTCATGCATACTTTTGGATTACAAAACGAACTCATACATTGACAGCAAAAGCAAAATATAGGTACTCACATTCGTTGACGACCAAGGCTTGAGCAACGCTGCAGAATATGCAACATAAATTAAAATAAATCTGAGACTTGACCATTTTAATTGATGAAGTTATCTGGGTTTTGTTTTTCGAAGACTTGTATAATTTGGCAGCAGTTTGAAGCTTCTTGGACATTTATACCAGCGCTTATCGCTTGGGACAATTAGCTAAGGAAACACTTGAACTCGTGACGAAAATGGAACTGGAATCCTGATTGGACGACTGTACGAATATTTGGGACAAGTGACTATCTGTTTCGGTACATTTAGGTGCAAAAACTAAAACGTAAATAAACAAGTACGTGTGAACTACGATTAGATTTCAACAAATCAATAAAGTTAAACATGAAAGTACAATTGTACTTAGAACTCTATGGAAATGGTAGGTATTAAATGTATTAGATGAATTTAATTCATTAGAAAAAAATATACGCAATTTGTCACAGGAGATAGGGAAAAGTTTCATATTAACGTAGGTATGTTCGATAACGCTTAGTGCAAACGTTTCACAATGATAGGGATACACTACCAAAAACATATTTCTTTTAGGATTTTTTGGACCTGTCAAATTTGGAATTCACAGTATTCCCTTGCGACTTATTTTCCTCTAAATAAGCCCGAATACGCTTGAAATCAAGTCGTATATACACATACTTGCGAGAAATTTCCGACTACTTTGGTCATAGAAGTGTAAGGTCGCAGAGTAGACGTTCGATCACGCGTCATGGAGCTTCCGCTGATTCTCTGGGATTCTTGTTGTTCTTTCAACAGCTCGGGTCTGCTGCAGCTAGGGGTGTTTAGAGCGGTTCGCGGTTCTGTGGACAGTCTCGGTTGGATTCGAAACATGGGTAAAGATTTCAATTTTTGGTCAGCATCTTCTGAGCATCTGCTGAGTTATAGAATAGTTTAAAAAACGTATTTTGGTAATACATTTTCTCGGTATTTTAGTTTGTCACTATATTTCAAAACATACCCTATGTAGGTACCCATAAATATTGTAAATACTAATACACACATCAGTGGTCACTTAATTCAATTTAATTTTTAAAAAAGAATCGAAAATATTATTAAATCTGCTAAATAATCAAATAAATAAGAGATCATTTTCTTCAAGATATATTAGTACATATAAATATACCTACATACCTATATATTTATTGTTTACATCATTTTAAGAAATCTCCTCAATCTATGTAAATGATCTACATTAGTGCTGATAAGAATGCTCTCGTAGGTATTGCCGAAATAACTTAGAGTGGTTAGATTTAATTGTGCAAAATATTTTTTTTTAAGTGCAACCGTACCCAGGTTTAAATACAATGCTTTTTATATTATTGCAACACAAATACTTCTTTCTAGATCACTATACATATAAGGAGTTGTCAAACATTGGGCAATTTCAAAAAGTTTGTTACTGAGGTAGTAAATAGGTATATTGCAGAATATAATATCCATATTTACATACTCTTCCTATTTTATTTATTAAATCGGAGTTATATGACTTTATAAATTGTTATTTTATTCCTAAACAACATTATAAATGACACAAAATTATGCTTTATAAAATTGAGTTGGACTCTCGGACGATGTTATGGTATTGTCGTTTATTATTTCATGTATGAATTTTAGTTCAAATAAATTGTTTTTTAATACAATTCATTTGCAGTTAAATAAAACTTCTTCAAATACACGTTTAGCTCTATTTTTGTTTAAAATTTACAGATTCGTAACTTACAATTATTTTTCTCAAAATCGGTTTATTTGGATATATTGTAATGTAATGAACTTTTTTGGTCAAAATCAATTCTTAAATCTACGTAAGTTATATCCTCAGCACCCTGCATAATATTCGGAACTTGTACAAAATTGCTCATATATTTTAATAAGTCAAACAAGTACTTGCTTACTTGCGTTTTCCTTATCTTCTCACAAATGTAATTGAATAAATTGTGCGTAAATAACTTTAAACATTATTGACCTACATTTAACGAAGATGTTTATTTTCTATTTTATTTTGCAAGATTAGGATTATCATTTAAAAATGTACCTACATGTTATCAATCATACTTTTTAATTGTAATCTTAGATTGTTAATTAACAAAAGCTTAATTATTTATTATCATTGTTAGATAAGTACTGGTAATGGATATGTTGGACATATGTGATAAGCGTCACTTAAGTTATTTTAAACTTAAAAGCTTCTTAGAATTATTTCTTTTCCCCGTTACACAATTTTACGAACAGTTAAAAAAATTTGCACCGTACCACTGTGCCTGATTAATTCCGTGTACCAAATGCGATCCGCTTTCGCGTTATCTCCTCGAACTGGATTTTTCCGAGTGCCCACAAAATTTTACAGAATCTGACAAGTCGTTAATCCGGCACAATGGGCGCCTATCCGTATTCCCGAGCGGTATCAATAAGGCCATTGATCAAGTACGTATTGCCTAGTAATGGCAAACCTAATGGTATTGTAACGGCGACGATAAATCACAGACCAGGCTATTTATCAAATTCAGAATCAACCTACAATTGAATTTTCTCTTCTCAATCATAGTCGACGTGATGTCTCGCCATGCGCGGGCCTGATGGGAGATGTCAAGGGGGCAAACGTGAAACGTTTAGTTGGATGGTTTCTATTTCCTTTACCTTGATTTTTATTTAATAAAATTACTCATAAAAGCCATGAAACGGCTCTATAACAGTCAGAAACAAAGCATATATTCACCCCAGCTTATCTTAAATGTCACTGCTAGTGAATGCCTACTCGCAAAAAAGCATTGCACCCAACTCTAGTAGGTACAAAAGAATACTTCTGGTAGGTACAAAGTAATGCTTTGTACTACTTTGTACTATCGCCAGTAGGTACAAAATAATGTTTTATTCAACTTTCCGCTTCTAGAACTGCCTCCCTTTTCCAAGCAACTGAATATGGATGTGTTGAGTGAAAACTTGCTTTTCAAACTTCGCAATATTTTATACATATACATATTTTCATTTGTAATCCATCTCCCATTAAAACTAAATACCTATTCATATTACATAGAATACATGCCACAAATATCAAAATATTCATATCTATATTTCAAACCTATATATGCTGTTGGCATTGAGGAAGAGCATGAAAACAATAATTGTTCTTCGAGTTGATTGCCCCAACAACGCGCGCCGCTCTGAGTCCGGATTTAATTAAAGAAGAAATGCAAAATCGTGCACCAGTCTGTCGTATATTGTTCTCTAGATGATGCGTTAATGTCAGATGCTCGCCTAAGTTATTATTTATAGGAATATTATTCATAGAAATGGGTTTTTACGGCTGTAAATTTTAATAAACGCAGGTTATCAATTCCGTAATAAGATACGATGAAAAAATGTATCAAAGAACTTGACGGCATTGCGGTTTTACGGCTACCCGTAATTTAAGAGTCTACAAATGTAAAGGGTAAGTGGTCAATGATTATAGGTTTATTGATCAAAGAGGAAATAAAAGTCAACGTCAATTAAAATTACATTTGTCCAGATTAAATAATTTAAATTCCATTTTTTTCTGATAGCCTTTGATGTTAACAGTCAAAACAGAAAAACTTCCCCTTTAAGTGATCTATCGATTCTGAGATCATTTTAGGGACAATTGGATTAGCTAAATTGAAAGCTGTTACTAGTTTTAACCTCAACAAATACATACTTCACCAACTACTAGAGCATTTCTCATGTCTTCGATTCGACAGTGGTAAGACGAAGAAATTATGATTAAGTATTTTCTAAGAGGAAATTACATCTCGCCTTTTATATTTTTATGGAGTAACACCGCAGGACATTTCGGAGAGGAATTATTATCTAATGAAATGTACTCTAATGAAAGGATGTGTAATATATGCTGTTATTACCCCTAATAATTAACTGCGAGTGACATAAACTTTAATAAAACATATTTATGGGTCCCATAAATTCTGCATAATGTTCGTTATAGCTCTAAATGGGGAAATAAATAAAAATTATCGAGTTTACCAAAATTAATGTGTTGATTTAGAGTTTCATAGAAGTCGTTAAAATCTAACGATTTAAGATACAAAAGAGGGCTCATAATTCTTGTGGGCCCCCACATGGTTTCAAGATACATATAATAAAGTTGGATATAGAGTTAACCCGATAAACAAGTATACAAACACGAATCGATTAGAAAGAGTGTTGCAATAAGAACTACAAGAAAGGTAAAATAAACATTAGTTGTCTTTCCAGAAATAAATTAGATATAATAATAATATAAGATCACTTGATCATACATAAAAAAATATTACAATATTATAAATCTATTGTATTTCACAGTAATTTATATGACAACTTTAAAATTATCAATTGTGTACCTAATTATCAAATATTTTGAACAATTCATTACGTAATAACTCAGTATTTCTTTCTATAACATTACAACAGTTAAATTTTAATAATGTTTTATATGTATACGTAAATTGAGTTATTTGAAACTGTTACTTTACTTTAGGACAAACTGGTTCCACTTTACTGCCATCTGGTAGACATAGTCAAAACTAATTAATTCAGTTTTGTAATTTCAAACAACTATACTCTTCTTCTTCCTCTAAAGCAGTTGATATGATAGCACAAAATTGTTTTCATCATAAAAGAATCAAAATTCAAATAAAAAAAATTACGTATGTATTATTAAAGACATTAGACTTTTTCGCGACTGAAAATCGAACTTGTAGTTACTATCTCTATCTCTTTTGATCTTAGTTGTCATATGTCATATTTAAATCTCTTCACTCGCTCATACTACACATACTACAACCAGAGACAACCTACAACCAGTCAACCACTCGCGAAAAAAGGCCTATTGTAATAAGAAAGCAATTCTAACCTCAAATTTAGTATTAAACATTAAACATTTTTAATTTTAAATGTCTTTTCAAAAAAAATTATTTGTGACAAAAACTGTGTTCCGTTTCTTAACACATTTCTCAAAACTTGATAAAAATGTTAAACCAACCATGGCAATCATCCAAAGCTACGCGGAAGAAAAAACGTATTGTCGTAAATTTGTTAAGCAATTAAAGTACATCCTAGCCATCACCTCAGGCTATATCACGTATAAAGCCTTTAAGGAAAACATAACTTTAATGCCAAACGTATCAGCTGCATCTGTGTTTAGTGGCAATTCTCTTGCGGGAAGGAGAAGCCAGTTTAATTTTATTGCGGATGTGGTCCAAACATCGGCACCAACTGTAGTTTACATAGAAATAAAAGACAGCAGAAAACTAGACTTCTTTACCGGTAGACCCGCGACAATATCTAATGGATCAGGTTTCATAATAGAGAAAAATGGTCTTATTTTAACTAATGCCCACGTGGTCACAAATAAGCCAAATGCTCAAGTCGAAGTTAGGCTTATGGATGGATCTATTTTCCATGGAGTTGTAGAAGATATTGATTTAAAGAGTGATTTAGCCACAGTTCGAATACCAGCAAATAATTTACCAGTGATGAAACTGGGCACTTCTTCAGATTTGAAACCGGGAGAATTCGTAGTTGCGATAGGAAGTCCTTTAGCATTGAGTAATACTGTGACTAGTGGTGTTGTTAGCTCAACTCAAAGAGGATCGCAAGAACTGGGTATGTATTGACAATAGAAACCAATTTTTCTCTCTATGTAAATAACATTTCAATATTTCCTTTAGGTTTAACGGGAAGAGATATGGTTTACATACAAACAGATGCTGCAATAACCTTCGGTAACTCTGGAGGGCCTCTGGTCAATTTAGACGGCGAAGCTATTGGTGTGAACAGTATGAAAGTGACGGCTGGTATCTCTTTTGCGATCCCGATAGATTACGTAAAGAAATTTTTGGATTCCACGACCGGCCCAAAGAAAAAAGAAGACGGTCCCAAGAGACTTTATATGGGTATCACGATGCTTACGTTAACCCCTCAGATCATCCACGAATTGCAACAAAGGGATCATCTAATTCCGAGAGACATCCAAGGGGGTGTTTTAGTGTGGAAGGTCATTTACGGTTCCCCTGCTCACAGGTGAAATTTGAACTTTTTCATCTCGATATGTACGTTTCTTTATTAAAATTGTTTTTAGTGGTGGATTACAGCCTGGTGACATTGTAACTCAAATTGATGGGAAACCCGTACAACACGCCGATGATATTTACAATATTTTGTCAAACACCAAGTCTAGGTCACTGAAAATGTCCATCAGCAGATTTGGTCAAAAACTTAATGTAACAGTAACACCGGAAGATGTGAATTTACAAACAAAACTTTGAATTAAACGCTTATTTGCTGCATTTTGTAAATATTGTGTATTTAAGCAATAATATATTTCGTTTTCAAAAATAAATTTTATTATTTCACGGTACCTTGTGAAAAGGCTTGTATAAATGCAATATTCCACCTAAGTAAAAAATATTAAAGGGGTATTACTGAAATCAACAAAACTGATCTTAGTATGTGATATATTGAGATTTTTATTTACAATAAAGGAAATGGATTCAGCATTGAATTGTTACAAAAAGACTGGATTGTGTTATATTTTAATGTTTTATCATCTCTTCTTTCTAGTTTTTACCTCCGTCCATCCGTCCTGCTCCATAGCAGTCTGTGATTTAGTTTGTTCGTCTTCACTTGAAGAATCGTCATTGACCTAAAAAGTACCAAACGTTAAGGAACTTCAATTAAATAGAACACTAAACCTTTACCACTGTTTGAGATGACTGTGTTTTCAATTGATTCAACCAGTCGGCATTCATGGTCGGTAACTTCTGATATTCTATCTCGCACTGTTCCACATTCCCCTCCTTTATAAGCTGTATAAATTTAAACAAAATCGCTGCCACCTCTACAATAAAAATAAATTTTTGTATTACGAAAAGCTAAAAAAATTGTTTTACCTTTGGGTGAATTGTCTTCACAAACGGTTTCAAATTCTTCATCTAAAATATCCTCTAAAGCTTCTTCGATGCTCAGTACATCAACGCTAGGCTCATATAGGCAATACTGGACCATGTAATTCATACATTCTACTGCAGTCTATAAAATAAACATATTAATGTTGTATACTGTTAATGTTGCCCTAACTTCTTACTTGTTTACTGTTAGGTCCTCCCATAGAATGTTCTACGGCTAGTTTCAACGCCGTCCAATTATTAAAAACGTGTTGTACTACTCTAGTGAATGCTTCTTCCATTTCTATTTTAATTAGACATCATTTGCAACAGTTAAACGTGTACACACGATCATATTTACAAAAAAAAAGAGAGGTTAGGTTAGATGTCAATTGATAGTTAACTTGATAAAAAAAAAAATTGTACTTCTGCTGTTGGTAGAACTGAAATATGGTGGCGACATCTATACGACGAATATATTATGACTAGTTTTAGAAGAATTCTTTAAATTGAAAGATGACATTAGAACTACTGGTAAAAATTGTATATTTTTTAAAATAACTTCGTCTTTAAGTTACTGGTTTTTGGATGCGAATATAAATGCAAATTTTAATTTATTTGTAGTGTGGTTGCAAATAATTATTTAATTTCATAAAAAAAGCGAAATAAAATAGGTAAGTAAAATACTAAATTAAAAATTTATTAGCTATCTAACAATTTTTCTAAAATTGCATGACACCTAGCCATGTCTGCTCTGTTCTTAGTTTTTCCAGCTACAGCTCCCAATAACGCCTTAAAAGCTTTCGTTTTTCCCGATTTATACGCCTTAACAGATTTTTCGTTTTCCTGAATAACTTCCTCACATAGTTTTCTAAGTTCATTTTCATCGGTTATTTGTGATAAATTTTTCTTCTGTACAATCTACAAAAAAATCGAATTAGTAAAATTATTCCGTTATGGAGAATATATTTACCTTTGTAGGAGAAACTGAAGTACCAACAATTATTTCTTCCAACAACAACTTTGCTGTGTTTCTGTTAATTTTCCCACTTTGTAAGAGTTCTATTATTTCTCCAAAATAATCTGCTTCACACTCACTACCATATAAATAACACTTAAATAACTTCAAGTTTATTTAAAAAACAAACTTACATGTACTCAGGCTCCAAGTTCTTTTTATTTAGAAGCGTGTTTAAGTCGTGTATTAGCAAGTTTGCTAAAAGTTTACCATCGATCTCCCTCCGTCTCAATGCTTCTTCAAATATGTTCAACAATGCAAAATCGTTCTTAAAACACAAAAATCATCAGTGACAAATATATACTTTTAACGGCAAAATTTAATCTTACTACGAGAATGACAGCCTGTTCGGCGGTTAAACCGATTTCCTCTTTCAATCTCTGCCTTGTCTGCTCTGGCAGTTCGGGTATAGTTGCTTTTAATTCATCCGCATTTACGCAACCTATATGAACGGGACCCATAGCAATGTACAAAGGTGGCAGATTCGGTTCCGGCATAAATCTGTAATCCTAAACAAATTGTCAACAAAAAGTTGTGCACGTATTCTAAATTTTTCTCATCTTCGAAATTTTGCCACATAAGATCGCAAAACAAGTAGGCATCGTTACCAGAAAAGGACTGAAACTAATTTTCATTTAACAAAAAAGAAAAACAAGGAAAAACGTCATTCACCAACTTTTTAACACTAAAAAATGTAACCTTTAAATTAGGCGATGTATGCAGGCGCAGATTAATCGGGTGACTGCAGAGACAACAGAATAAGTATTAAATTAATTTTTGTAGAATTACCTGAACCACCTCTTTATCACGCATTGCTACCGTTGTTTTCTTAACAGCGTCCCATGCTCTAGTCTCATTCACCACTGTTCCTCCAGATTCTTTTAACTTCACTTGCCTCTCTATCTCGCACTGTATAGCAGCTGCTACCCCCCTCACGGAACCTATATTTTTAATTTCAGTCCTTGTCCCTAAAGGCTCGCCTCTCCTATTTATAGACACGTTTGCGTCGACTCTCAAGGCACCCTCTACAAATTATTTCAATAATATTCCTGTTAACGCAAATATTAATCATTAACACCTTCCATCTTACAAGAACAAGTATTAATCCTCCGTAAAATTTGTATCAATTCTTTAACCAAAGCCGCAGCTTCCTCTCCATCTTTCAAGTCCGGATCAAATACTAATTCCATGAGAGGTACACCAGCTCGATTTAAGTCGACTAGGCTTCTATCAGTCTCGTGTAAACTTTTTCCGCTGTCTTGCTCTAACTGTAATTGCTTAATTCTAGACTTGGCTTTGTAAGGTGTTTTGTGGATGCCAGGGGTGAATACATGAAATTCTAGTTTACCGTCAACAGCTAAAGGACATCGTTGTTGAGTTATTTGGTAGCCCGCCTAAGAGTTATTATTTTTAAATGAAAGTATTTCACGTTGGATGTAATTACTTACAGGCATGTCAGCGTAAAAGTAATGTTTTCTGTCAAATGAAGACACGGGATTAACACGACAATTCAGAGCTAGTGCAGTTAATACGCCAGCTTCGACACATCTCTTGTTAAGAACTGGCAAGGTGCCTGGTATTGCACAGTCAAATAAAGAAACATTGGTGTTAACAGGTGAGGAAAATTTGGTAGAGGCCCCGGAAAATAGTTTGCTAACTGAATTGATTTGTGCATGCACCTCCAGTCCAACCACACTTTCCCATTTGTTGCTAAAAATGTTTGGATATAAAAATTTATTAAAAGAAAGATATATTTTACCTCTTATTTGATTTGACTGAATATTTACGTTTTGGTATGGATAATACTATTTTATTCCTAATCCTAAAAATCATTGTTTTAAAAAATTTAACCTATTTAGATTTCCCACTCATTCTTGTTTTGTTTTTCCATCATGCACCTACATCCATTGAATAAATTTATAGTCAGTGATAAAAAATTTTCTTCCTCTTCTTCTACCCCAGTCTCAACTTCTCAATTATAAAGCAGTATGGATATTAATCAGAAATTATGTGTAGAAGTTTTAATAAAATAAAGTTAAATTCCGATATTATTTAGACTTTTACTGGGTTCACCATTACTTTTAACAATTAGAATAGATTTTTCGATGTTTACTATAATTTTCATTATGAAAGTTGTCACAATTGGTGACTCTTTTCTTTGCCTATCAATTTGCCAGAATTATGGATTTTGTTTAGAACGTATTTTTATTCAAAAGATTTCCAGTATAATTAATTATTCACTTTCTATAAAATACGCAATATGTTCATGTTCGTAAGTGTACACTACTACTACTACTAATTTACTACTACTACTACTAATTTAGACTACTGTTTTTTAATAAGAGATAGAATTGGATTTTAAAAATTTTTACCTTGACAGCTAGTGACAAATAAGTGTTTTTGACAGTTCGGAAAAATCACAAAAAAGAAATCAACATCATAAATAAATTTTTCTGTTTTATATGTTTTAAAATAAACGTTTAGTTAGTGCTTAAGCTAATTAGTTCTTATCAAAACAAATATGATAAAATTATTTTCCCTCAAACAACAGAAAAAAGATGGAGAAGCCTCGCCAAGGACTGGTAACCAGAAAAAGGCCTCTGCTGCCCAACTGAGAATCACAAAAGGTTGTTAAACTGTAATAGGTCTATCACTAACACTAATACAACTTTCCTTTACAGATATAAATGAATTAAACCTTCCGAAAACTTGCACAACAGAATTTCCCGATCCGGATGACCTCCTAACATTTAAGTTAGTTATTTGCCCAGATGAGGTAAATTCTATTATGTTTTAATGTTTCAGATTGATAGGACGTCTATATTATTCATGAGATAAAAATAGTAACTAACCTATATCTATTTTTTAAATGTATAGTAATGCTGAAGTTACTATTTTTAGAAATATTTTCAATTAAAATTGAATTATATTTTAGGGCTTTTACAGAACAGGACGATTTGTGTTTAGTTTCAAAGTAGGGCCCAACTATCCGCACGAGCCACCAAAAGTGAAATGCGAGACGCAGGTTTACCATCCCAACATCGATCAACAAGGAAACGTGTGTCTAAATATCCTACGTGAAGACTGGAAACCTGTACTCACAATCAATAGCATCGTGTACGGTCTTCAGTATCTCTTCTTGGAACCTAATCCAGAAGACCCGTTAAACAAAGAGGCAGCCGAAGTGCTGACAAACAACAGAAGATTGTTCGAACAAAACGTTCAAAAGGCCATTCGCGGAGGATATGTTGGTGGTATTTATTTTGAGCGTTGTTTAAAGTGATGGACTGTCGTATGTGAAAGAACTTACTATAAGTTAATAAATGCCTCTTTTGCAAGGACCCCATTTAAAGTGGTTAAACGATAATCTTATAACGTAAAGTAAATCTAATCAAAAATCTTTAGTTGATAAATGTTTTCATTTGTAGATCCTGAGTTTAGGCAGCATTGCAACAAGAAATTTAAGCAATGGAAGAACTACCTCTGAATGTTATTTTTATTTTGAGAAAAATGCTGTTTCTCGGGAGGTTTAGGTGTTTTCGAAATCTTTGTGAAGAATTGTCGCGTGTTAAATCTACAAATTGTTGTAAATTATGATAACTTAGGAACAAAGGCTTTTTCAATTAAGTTTAAGTTTGTTTTATTGTTGTCCATTTAATCTTAATTTATTTTTATTCATTTATAAGCAGCATAGGAGGGTACTTTTCTTAATAAAATTCTCAAAAACTACAATTTTTTCATATTTTCCATAATTTAATTAAGATATTAGCACGATAAGGTAAATCATCGGAAAAAATAAATTTACCAAACTGAAGTGCACTTTCTGTGACACTTTCTATTTAAAAATTGCACAAAAATCAAAAGGTCACATTTTCGCTTCATATGTACTGGATGTTACAAAATACAGATTCTTTGTACATATAGGAATAATGGCCCACCTCTTTCAATATACAGGGTGTCAAAAGTTAACAATAGAAAGCAGTAATAAAAATTAAAGTAACCATATTTTCACAATAAAGCTTGGAACTTATGAACAACTTTGTGAAATAAATAAAATTAATAGTTGCTGACCCTGAGGTCAAATTTTTTTTTTTGATCTGTCGGCGAAGCTTTTGTAGTCACCACTGAAGGTGCCAACAGCGAAGAACGGCAAATGATTACGTTTGTAACAGCCTTAGAATGAACAATAATAACTGAAATGAACATCAAGATGGGCCTAGAGGTGCTGATAGCGGGTCTGTTACAATAGAGCCTAGCCCGAGAACAAGTGAAGGCGGAGGAAGTGCAATGTATGTCTGGAACTGGCAGCGACCAGGTATATAGGCCATGGCCTAACAACGTGGAAAACCATCGTACTTTAAATATTAACCCACCCGCAATTTAATCTTCCAATTTCTCGTAAATGACAAATTAAGTATTGCAAATGGTACCATTAAGATATATCTGCGCAACGTCCACCAAGCAAATTAGGTTTACAAATTAATTTAAAGAAATTTGTAATTTGCCACATTTACACCAAAAAGTAAGTTAAGTTTCGAACCAAGTCCATTTTATAGAAAATTGCGTTAAAATGGGGGAAAGTCTGGTATTTGTACGTTAACTCATATTTACAGAAACTGTGTAATAAAATCTATAAAAATGTATTGCTGGTTGCCAATTTGCTATAGAGCACTCTTAAATCATGTTTCACATCAGCAAATACTTCACATACGCTTTTACTTCACGACCCTCGATCTATTCCGACTGATTACAGTGGATGTGAAGTAGTCTGTGAAATATTTGCGGACGTAAAATATGGCATCTAAAAAGTGACTTTTCATCATGAAATGAGTTCGTAAAACTGCATTTTACTGTGAGGTAGACAGAAAATTGTTTAAATTATGAAAATTCATATTTTGAGAAGTTCCATTATGCCAAATGTATATCCACAAAACAAACAAATACTATTAAAACGAGGATAAATCATGTGTCTTTGAACTACAATTACAACGGTGCCGTTTTTTTTTTTTGATAATAAAAATCGTTTTGTGTTGTTTCATCACACATTACGTAATAATACCACAAAATAAATTAAAAAAAAAACAAGCTAAACGTGAAAATTTGAGTTTCGAACCAAGTCCATTTTATAGAAAATCTGCCTTAAAATGGGGGAAAGTCTGTTATTTGTGCATTAATTCATATTTACACAAACTGTGTAATAAAATCTATAAAAATGTATTGCTGGTTGTCGATTTGCTACAGAGTCCTCTTATATCATGTTTCACATCATTAAATACTTCACATACGCTTTTACTTCACGACCCCCGATCTATTCCGACTGATTAGTGGATGTGAAGTAGTCTGTGAAATATTTGCGGACGTAAAATATGGCATCTAAAAAGTGACTTTTCATTATGAAAATTTATATATTAATAAAAAATGAGAACGATTCAAAGCAAAATATTTATTAAAATTCAATTATAGTCGTAATATAATTAACACCTCTCTTATAACTGCAAACAATCAACTATAAATAATGCAATAATCTACTGCAAGTAGTAAACCAGAACGTATCTTGACACTGCCATTAGTTAAAATAAAACTATATACATCGAAAAAAACAGCTGTTCAGCGTGACTTTTATCTGTATATAATTTAAACTGTTTCACATACAATCTAATAAAAAGGCACTTAATCAAAATAAAAAAGATATTTATGATTAAACTGTACAAATAATCACTTCACTGGTCAATATAGTCAATTTTACATTCAGTCACAATAAATTACATTTATTTAAAAACACGAAATTATTCATGAGTTGGTGTCTCCAAATTTGAATGTAGTTGGTACCGCCTGCTGAGTGAACATGTACCCTGAAACAGAAATTGGACGAGTCACTAACGGGAAACTTCTGAAGGGAAACTCTCGGGCGTAAGGTACCGTTCCACGTTCACAGAGAAATTTCACAACAAACTAATTTTGAACGAAATTTGTGAAATAAACAATTCCAAAAGAAGTTTTCTTATGTTTGTGATATTTAATGTACAAAATTCAAAACATAACTATGGTGAAAATTTAATATCTTCCGTCGTTAAGAAGAAACGGGCACAAATACCCTACAACGATGACTGCTGCACTAAAACGCCAAATGTACATCCCCGTAACAAACAAATACTATTAAAACAAGGATAAACAATGTGTCTTTGAACTACTATTAGAACGGTGCTGTTTTTTTTGATAATAAAAATCGTTTCGTGTCATTTTATCGCACGTTACGTAATAATACCACAAAATAAATAAAAAAAACAAGCTAAACGTGAAAATTTCCTCTCGTAAAAATCATGTAATGGCATTCTACACATACAAAACACGAAGTAAACGATAAAACCAAAGCACTCCCTAATGACACGAGAATTACGTTGTTTTGTCGGGTTCTAAACGACTCACCTCCTTGCTGTTCGATCCTCTTGCTTTCCCTAGCCGCGGCTCGTTGTTCGGCCAAAACGCACACCTCGCCCAACGTCTTCAACTGCTGTTCCGACAGATTGGACGTCAACGCGTTATACCACTCCGGATCCTGACCTTGAATAGCTGCAAAGCAAACGGAAATGTTTCCTTGAAAATACTAACCGACGGCTTCGGCTAAATTTACGGTACACTACCTGTCATAACTTGTTTGAACGCCTGATATTCATCGACGTCGCAGTCTTCCTCGTCCAGAGGGGTCGTGTAAGATTCGAGCACGGTCTCCTCGTTCGGCTCGAAGTCGGAGTCGTCGTCCTCCGAAGTGTCGTCGATGTCGTTTATCGTGGTACTTACGTTCATACCCTGGGGCGCGTCGGCCCCTATGGCCCTCCTGGCGAGATTCTCGAGGTACTGCTGACCCTGGTCGTCGATTTCGTCCTCGTCGGAGCTGAGTATATCTACGGAAGCAATAAGAGAACTCTAAAAGTTGCAAATGTCGACGTAATCTGTCAAAGGCTCTACATAGTTTACCTGTTTAACATTTTTCGGACATTAGAGCCTTAAATGATTGGTTACAAATCTGCAGACGCAGGTGTGGGGACAGGTGTTCCACAAGGGTCAGTTACAGGACCCCTCCTTGTTTGTCGTTTTTATTAATGATTTTTATTGAAACGTTTGTATGAATGCTGTATTATACATGGCGATTACTTAAAATTATTCGCTAAGATTGATTCACTCGGTGACTGTTGCAAAGAAAATTACTTCAAAGGGTAACAAACCGGCCGGGTGGACGGAATTTGAGGATCTTGGAATTAATTTTGATCAGAGACCGTTTCTGGTGTTGCACCAATTTCAACTGAATTAAACTGCAATTAAAACAATAAGTTCTTGGTTTGAAATCAGTGACGTCGCGTTTGCAACTGGCCGAAGCAGTTTCGACTAACCTAAAATAGTTTTCATCATGAAAAAGGAACAAAGATGGAACAGCAAATACATGTAAGAGGTATATTCAGAAAATACGAGTGAGATATAACCTACAAAGTGTATTAAATGTCATTGCTACTCGATGCCTACTAGCACAAAATATTGCGTTGTACCTACTGGTGAATTGACCTACCATTCCGTAGATACTATGTAATCGGCGCGGTAGTTGTTTCCCACGACACCATTAGTTAAAAAGTAACTCTTTGTAAGATGGAAGCCTCGGAGAATTTTTTTTTTAAATTTTATTCCGTTTATTGCATTTTTTACGTGAAAAATTGTACATTCGATAACCAAATGCTTGTCCAAACTTTATAGACAAGATGTTTCGCAAAATTAACTTTTATAGGTTAAATTTAAACAGCTTATAAATAAATAAACTTACCGCCTTCAATTTCGCCTTCCGAACTCTCGCTGTCCTCCTCCTCGGCCGCCTCGGCCGCTTTGGCCGCGTATGCCCTCTTCAGTCCCTCAAACAGCAATATGAGCGAGGGCACCACCTTGGGCGCCATCTCGATCAACGCCGGCGGCTTATTAGGCATGGCGATCAACGTGCAGAGCCCCAGGACGCACAGCTTCCTATCGTGGATGCCCAGGAAGCAGTCGGTGTCGTGCAGCCACTGCTTTACGAAGTGATTCGTGAAGTCGGGCATCTTCTGCAGTACGGAGAACAGCAGCTGGGGGTCGTAGTACAGGGCGGCGATGAGCACCTGCAGGCACATAGTGCGCAGCTCGCTGGTCTTCACCTCCCTGAGGAGTCGGGTGGCCGCCAGCTCGACCAGCATGGGGGCCGCTTGGTCGATCTTCTTCCTGCACTGGAGCAGGATCACCTCGAGTAGCTTGGCGGCGTGAGATTCCGGATCCTCGCCGCAGTCCTTGGTGAGGATCTCCTTGCACATGTTGTAGATGGCGAGCAGCCGCTGTTCGTCCGACAGGAAGGCATCCGTGTCTATGGTTATGTAGTTGTGTAAGGCGGGCATCATGTCGGTGAAGTGGTCTATGCCGTTCTTCATAAATACCTGGGGAATTTTTAAATTAGTCACCGATTACAAAATCCAGTTCCCGAAGGACCAAATTTCCAAGTTTCGAAACGATACTAACCTGATAGATCAGCTCGAACACCTTCCACATATCCGGCGAGATCTGCTTACTGGTCAGGTCGTAGATCAGCGCCAGCACCTCTTCGTAGAACTCTTGCACGGCATTCTGTAAAACGTGCGCTATCACCTGGAGCACGGTCGGCTCCAGCAGTCGCATAACCTCCGGCTGTTCATCCATTACGGTCAAGAGCGTTTCGATGGTGTTCAAGAGACCCATGGCGGTGATGGCCTTCTCGTCGGAACCCTCGTCGGTATCCAACACCTGATTGAAGGTCGTCGCGAGGTGTTGGCATATCTCCACGGCGATGGGCACGAGCTGCTGCGTGAAGACGCACACCAGTTTCTGCATGACGCCCGTCACGTCTTCGTTTTCCGTTTCCCGGATAATCGTGAGCAATTCCAGGGCGATCTGCTTCACTTGGGGCTCGATATACTTGTGAGACCTCTCTTGGTAGTTCAGCATCGATTGGAGAGCTATGGCCGCCTCTACTTTAACGGGAAGGTCCTTATCGAACAGTAAAGCGCGGACCGTCAAATTCACAGCTTCCATGAGGACGTTCTCTTGCTTGAAGTTAAACTCGGCGAAGTAATGGAGGACCCAACAAGCCCTGGCCCTCATATGGCCCCGGTCGCTGTTAAATTCGGGGAAAACGTACTTTATGAAGAGCTGATCGAGTTGCTCGCGGTACATCTGCTTCTTCAGGAGGATGTCCGCCAAGGAGCCGACCATGTGGAGAGCCCCGTCTTTCTGGGGTGGTTCCGTGGCGTTGTTGGTGAGGATTTGAGTGATCATGACCATGGTCTTTTGGAGCATTTCTTTGCGTTTCTTACACGAGGAGTGCAATAGGGTTTGGGCCGCCGTGACGGGCGAGACGAAATCCTCGAATACATCTAGAAACGACGGTGCAACGTGACACATTTAAAAAAAAATCATTCTTAACAATAGAAATGAACCATACTAAAAAAATGAGAGAAAAATCACCACTTACCAAACTTAACGCGAATGTACTCATGGGGGTCGACGGTCCACAGCTCGTGATCCTCCGCCGAATAGCTCATAAGCGGGAACAGAACGTCCTGTATAATAGCGGGCATGTGCGGCTTCAAGATCTTCCACGTATGGGCGTGAGACACCGCCTGGTTGAGGTAGTTCAGCGTCTGTTGGAGGACGCGCGGCGGCACCCAGTGTCCCCCACGGTAACCATCGAGGACGCGCAGCAGAACCTCCAGTATGCCGGCGCTGAACGTTTGCAGGTACCACTCGGCGAATTCGTTGTACTCTTTAGTGACGTGTCCGGGTGAACCGTACCTCTCGAACATGCGGTAAAGGATGTGGAGGGCCCATTTTTTACATTTCCACCAGGGCAGGTCGGGCCGTTCGTCTTCGTCAGGCAGGAGAGCCGCGGGGGGGACCGCACGCTCCACAACCTTCAAGAAAGTCATTTCGCAGTTAGCGTAAGGAATTTCTCACGGGTTAGTCAATGGAAAAGTGTTATATTTCAATTTAGCCCCAGCGAAAAACAAAGCCCACTTTTACATTAATAAAATTTGTTAAGTTTTTCGATTAAAATCTGGACCCAATGTTATTTTTCGAGAACGTTATTAAAGAGTTGACTTTTATTCAACACCTCTTAAGAATCAAAACAAATTTTTTATTTCTGCAATACACAAAGTCTTTTTTATACAAGACATAAGAATATTTTACCGTTTACAAGTTAAATACAGACACAATTTACAATTTTCCGGTTCATTCATTATGCTCCCTTCAAATTTAAAGATCCTATTAAGTAAATATGTAAACAGATGTCACGAATAGCATTAGATGTCAAATAAGTTAATTGAGATGTGAAAATTGTTCTTTGCATCCACAAATCAATTTTCAAACGCAAAAAAGGCACTTCGCAATATAGAATTAAAAATAACTACTTATATTGTCTCTACAAATTAAAAAAATTACCATCCTTTTTTGTACTAAAATAACTATTAAAGATTGTAGTTATATTTTTATATACCTTATAAAAACTGTACTAGATACTGTACAATTTTTTATTTAAACACACAGTGTATAGATAAATTTTACACCCCATTATTTAAAATGAAATGCTTCTTTAATTTCATTGACATTCTTACCGATTGAAAGAAAAATTTCAACATTGCTTTGGGCGATTAAAAATCCATGTTTATTTATTCGAGCAAAATTTTTCAATGTGTAACGTAAAATTGACGTTAAAGGTTAAGTAAACATATAATAACTTAAATGTAGAAATGATAAAAGAATGAAAATAAATTCTTCCCTCCATCCGAATTCCAGAACACTATTTTAGGATGCATTTAACCTTGATGAATCAATTTAAAGCAAACCTTACTTCCATTCTGCCTATCTCTATTACTGAACTATGTAAATTAAGAATTAACGATAATTCCACAACCTATTTGTCTTTATAATTAACGTTCCAACGTAACGTGAAGAATAATTAGAAAATATAAAAAAAATAAACAAATTACTTTTCTATTCAGTACAAGTGTATTGTCAGAGTCAAATTGTCAGTTTAAACTCACCTGCCTACAAACCTCCATCCACTGGGCAAAGGCATCCTTGCTGATTAGATCCAACGGTAAAATGTACTGAGTAAGAGCAAAATAGACCTTTAGGCCTTCTTTCTGAAGCAGAACGGACTGCTCCGACGGATCGGATAACAGACGAACTTCCAGTTGGTACAGCTGAGGCAAAAGCAGGTTCATAGCTTCGTGCAGAGGTCCTCTTTCCTCTGCCTTCTTATACTCAAAGTTCTTGACCAGCTGGTAGAGGCAAAGCAGGGAGCCGTGCCAACCGCTTGGATCAGGATTTGAAAGATAAACGCTTATCTGTAAATGTGAGTTCGACTTGGTTTTGCGGACGGTAGGGTCACTGTGTCAGTTATACGACCAATACCGGTTCTCAACTAACTTTGTAGAAGTCGAGCAAGAATAAGAAAGACTGGATAATTATTGCTTTCCCGGTTTCCCTGTTTTTGACCACAATTTCCCTCACTCACGGTTCTTTTCGCATTTTTGTTCAAATTTCTCTGCCACTTTTTATTTAATGATGGTCAGATATCTTCTGTTTTACTTTAACTCACTATTTGGACCACATTAATGGCAAGAAATACAAATTTGCTCCCACATTTCAAACATATTCTCCAATAAACCTTTTTCTTATCACATTGATATCAGTTTTGTTCTATTTATAACTAAAAATGGGTGGTCGAAATCAAGCGGCAATATGTCAAAAACAGGAAAGAATCTACTTAATTGTTGAAAACCGGCACGGAGACCATATGATTTTTCAAATACATACAAAGTCAAACAGACACTCATAATGTAAGAAAAATGTAAATATTTTCTTCAAAACCTCACGATTTTTGAAAAAATTTTAATTTCCCCCTAAACCTTAATGAATTCTTATTAAAAATTTAAATAGAAATATTAGGAATTGGTTTTTATACAATCATATGTGAGGTATTAGGTAAAACCATATACGACAAAATGTTCTAAACATTATGACCCACATAATACTTTAAATTAACATTTTAATATACGATGCCACTTTAAAAATGAAATACTTCCATAAATATTGTTTTTATCTCACTTAATTTGTTGAAACTGAACATTTCACCGCATTAAATACGACTGAATAAAAAGTTCTTGAAGAAAACTGTCAGCAACCACCTAATTTGCATTATAAGAATACGAGTGCGAAAGTTATAATTATCGAAACAAACCTTATCAACGATCTGCGTCCATCTCTCTGGAAAATCATGTTTCACCATATGATTGACGCAAGTGCATAGCTGTGTTCTAATCAAATCCGGGGCGTGAACAACGGCATCTACTATACTGTCTCGTATAAGGGCCCTGTCCTGCTCGTGTAGGGCGAAGGGCATAGGCTGACCTGCCTCCGCCTCCCTATCTTGCCAGCTATTGGAAATGAGATTCTTCAAGTAAATTGCACCTGCCTGTCTGACAGGCATATCACAGTCTGCCATCATGACTACTTGAAGCAGCGACGGAGCGAAGCCTATTATCTTGTGGATCTGTTAAGGAACGCATTTATTAATAACTTTCTAATGCGGAACAATAGCAGCAACATGCCGCATCAAGCACATGTTTTACTTGCCTGATCGAGCTGGGCTTCGGCCTGCTGCCGTTGGTTGGGGTCTATCGTGGCCCTTAGTAAATCTATCAGTTTCCTTATTTCCATTTTGTGATGCTGGTTCGAGTTTCACTTCAATTTTAACAGTTGTCCAGACGTGACAATTTTTTCTGTAAGATGCTCGGCACCCGCACGATTACATTTGACAGATGGTCACGTGACCACAGCCAACTTAAAAACAAGTAACGCTTTTTCAAAAATCCTAGCCGATTTAAAATACATAAATACTGTGTAATTATTGTAATTTGCAAACAATAAAAAGTTTCAGAACAAATTTATTTTAACGAATACTTAGCTAATTAATTATTTAATTATTACTAAAAAAACTTTTCAGGTGCTTATACGTATTTCCTCCGTACCTTAGCTTAGATTTTTTCAAATATAGTACACTGACTTACTAGTTGTGTATTCAAAATACAACAACGAATATATTTCCAACATTTTTTCCAAATATATACCGATTTTTTTTTAATCTTAAATTTATAAAAATATCAATTTTTTTTGTTGCGCTGTTGTCATAACTGGTCATCAAATGTCAAAATGTTTGCCTTGCCTTGAACTTAACCTAAAAAAATGATGAGTATTTCGAGAAATTTAGACAAAATTTTTTTGAGAAATGTAGAAAAGCAGATAGTAGCTTGCTATTCCAATGCAGCAGAACCAAAAAATGATATAAAAGGTATCATTACCGCTACACGCTTTAAACAATTTTTCTTAAAATAATTAGTTTTAGATGAATTTCGAGTACTAAATCTGAAACATGTTAGGGGGCAAGTTCAACAAAGAAAGCCGCCTAGAAAAATAGAAGTTTTGCCCCCTAGGTAACTCTCAATTCTAAATATAAAAATTATGATAAACTACTTTATAATTACAGAGCGAATAAAATGGCTGTTGATCAAGACTGGGGGAGCGTGTGGCCAGGTCCCAGATCATTCCATCCGGCAACTGTCCCTTTACCAATACGACAAGGTTACGCGGAGAAAGGGGCGTCTCCAGATAAATATGCAAATGCAGAATTAATGAAAATACCCAATTTCCTTCACCTTACTCCTCCTGTAATAAAAAGACAGTGTGAAGCTTTGAAGAAGTTCTGCACACCTTGGCCAAAAGCTCTAAACACGGACGGAAAATGTGCAAAGCATTTTCCAATTGAAGTAATTTCCAGCGATTACTGTCATTCGTCCCCGTCGATAAGAGATCCACTGGCTAGAATAGTTAACGTACAATTCAAATTATCTGCTTTGCAGCTTACTCAGAGAGCACGGGACAAGTTTTTAAGGTTAGTCGGTGAAAAGTATGATGAGGAAAGTGACACAGTAACGATAATAACAAACCGATGCCCTCTGAAGAAGCAAAATTATGACTACGCCATGTACTTGATCACTGCACTTTATCATGAGTCATGGGTAAGAAAATTGTTTAAATTTTGGATAACTTGTAACTTTTAATTCATTTAGAAAGTTGAACCGTGGGAAGAGTTGAAATCCGAGGCAGACATGGAATATTACGACTGGAACAAAAATGCGTCTAAAGCAAGCATTGAGGCCATTTTCGGAAGATTATCGGAGGAGATTCCGAACGTTTCGGAATATTCTGATGCTGTTACGTTCCTTATGAACGAAGGTGAAAAATATTATCTGCAATTGTTGTCTAAATACATATCCGTGTTTTTCAGGTGAGAGCGAATATAGCGTCACAAAATATGGAGAAGTGGTAAGAAAAATTCTAAATTTGCCTTCATCGATTAGTACGTAGGAATAAAAAGTTTTAACCAGTTTCCAAATAATGATTTGTTCTCAGTTATGAATAGGAATTAAAAAAATATGTTGTTTTTCTTTAAATAAATTAAATTTTAACTTGTATCGTTACTTTTTTTTCACTGCTTGGAGTCGTTGACCTGTCCTTGTTCTTGGGCTAGGCTCGGGATGAACCGTTTCCAGAATAAGCGCGTTTGACAATTATGGTAGTCTGAATTATTGAGAACGAAAATTAGTGATTTTTATGATTTTATGCAGCAAAATAATTGTTGTTTTTAAGTTTTTTTTTTATTAAAATATATATCGTAAATAATACAGTATCTTTATCGTTAAATGCTTTTATCTTGGAACTCATTTGTTGTACTGACAACAAACAAGTATACCTTTTTTTTGCTTAAAAAATTACAAGTCTCGAAATAGTGACACTTTTAAAAAAATTTTTATTCTAAAATGCTGGGGCCGAATGTGGTTATCGGTAAATACACAGCTTTTACTCAAAAATTACTCAAATTCAATGAAAATCAGAAAAAATTACAATTAAAAATCGATCTTCAACTCTCAGCTTCAAGAGCGAATAACTCTACAGGGTGAGCTGGAATAAAACAAGAGAATGATATAAAATTGTTACATTTCCATGGCCTACCCGTATCTAAGAGACTGCCCGCCATTTCCTGGACACCCTGTATTAAAAAATGCCTAAATTCTAAGCCGTTAACTCCTCATATCACGTCAAACTAGAATAAACCCAGTTTTCTACAAAACGATAACGGCTCTCTACAAAATAATGCATTTCCGACCCAATAATTATCCTAATTATACCAAACCTTTATACGCCCAACAATACCTTCGGGCATCGTGACAAATCTCAAACGCTCGGCTGCCCCCGTGACAGACACCGAAATTACGCCGCCAGACCGCGACCGGACCTTATAAATACAACTGAAAGAACCGATCGCTACAAAAATACATCTTTATTAATATTATTACAAACTCAGATCAAAATAAAGTTATAATAAAATCTAAATATGAACCACTACGGACACGCTCACCGCTTCTGCGAGATCGTGACGAGCAACGGCCACCACATGATGCCCCACTACGTCCTCCAGCTGGTCTTGTTGGGTGCCGCAGTGGTGTTCGCAGTGTTAGTCGTGGGTTTCCTCGTAATATTGGACCGTGCCAGGCTTACAAACGTCGTACGGGCTAGAGAGCTAACGCGCCAAGGACCTACAGCCGAAGAAAATCTGATTCGAGCCCTATCGCGATTCGGGCAGTTAAACGATACTTAAAATATAAAATAATCGATTTATTTACAATAAACTCTGAAAAGCTAATATAAAAGCAAGAATTATAAATAAATATGTTAATTATTGCAAACTATAACGTTATATAAGGTATATTGGTGTCGACTGGTTACGGTTCATTAACTGGAAGAAAAAAAAAAACGTGGATTAGCGGACGTTCGAGTGACTGTTGAGTGTGGTTTACCTCCTAAAACGGGGACGATCTGCTAGGGATTTCTGTGCTGTCGTTAATTTGGTGCCGGCTGCAAGGAAATACATTTAAAGTGGTATTTTATTTAAACGAATATGTATCATTAAGCGTAGTTCGTTTTGTTGCAAAATTAATTCAAATAACGAAAATACTGACTATACACACTAGTGTATAAATAAATTGTTTATATACACGAGTGAATAGAATTAAATATTTTATACTCTAGTGTGTAAAACGCATCTATTTAAAGTGAATATAAAAACTAAAACAATTACGATTTCATAAAAAATTTGCAGTGTACAGATAAATTTTTTCTACTACTGTGCATCAAATATTAACTTTACCCACACTGTACTGTATGTAAAACTTCACGCACTAGTGTTAAAAGTGAAACATTTTAAACACTAGTGCGTAATTTTAATTTGTATAATTTCATGCACAAAATTAATACTTTACGCACTAGTCCATACAACAAATCGCATTTAAACATATTGTTTACAGTATGTAAAACTTAACGCACTAGTGTTAAAAGTGAAACACTTTAAACACTAGTGCGTAATTATATTTTAATTTGTAAAATTTCGTACATAAAATAAATTGTTTATATTTTAATTTAAACATATTGTTTACAGTAGTAAAATTTAACGCACTAGTGTTAAAAGTGAAACACTTTAAACACTAGTGCGTAATTATTTATATTTTAATTTGTAAAATTTCATACATAAAATAAATTGTTTATATTTTAATTTAAACATATTGTTTACAGTATGTAAAACTTAATGCACTAGTGTTAAAAGTGAAACACTTTAAACACTAGTGCGTAATTATATTTTAATTTGTAAAATTTCGTACATATAATAAATTGTTTATATTTTAATTTAAACATTTGGTTTACAGTTTATAAAACATAACGCACTAGTGTTAAAAGTGAAACACTTTAAACACTAGTGTGTAATTACGTATATTTTAATTTGTAAAATTTCGTCCATAAAATAAATCCTTTATATTTTAGACTACATGCAGAAAATTAAATATTTTATGTATTAGTGGGAAACAACTACTCTGCAGACTAAGACCTCGTACTCTGTTATTTATCAGTACAATCCCTATTTAAGATATAATACACTTTGTATGTAAAAAAATATTTTTGCAAACATAAACTGAATTAAAATTTGTATTTATGAATTATTTAAATGTATTTATAGGAAGTAAAAATNAGAACAAATCAGTGCCTTTGGCGACAGAATTAAAATTAAATGCAATCCATTTACAGATTTCTTCAATTATGTTCTAAGAATATGTTCTGGGTCTTTGTCTCACTTACAAAGATGTTTTCGAAAAAAAACTTAATTTTTGAAAAATATTCGATTTTTATGGTATGTAAAACTTCACGCACTAGTGTTAAAAGTGAAACATTTTAAACACTAGTGCGTAATTTTAATTTGTATAATTTCGTGCATAAAATTAGTACTTCACACACTAGTCCATAAAATAAAATGTTTATATTTTAAATTGTTTGCAATATGTAAAACTTAACACACTAGTGTTAAAAATGAAAAACTTTAAACACTAGTATATTTTAATTTGTATAATTTCGTCCATAAAGTAAATCCTTTATATTTTAACTAGACTTCATGCAGAAATTAAATATTTTATGTAATAATGGGAATCAACTACTCTGCAGACTACGACCCCATACTCTGTTATTCATCAGTACAATCCCTATTTAAAATATAATACACTTTGTATGTAAAAAAATATTTTTGCAAACATAAACTAAATTAAAATTTGTATTTATGAATTATTTAAATGTATTTATAGGAAGTAAAAATGTCAAAAAAGCAAAATCAGAAGTGGGATATATCTGATGAGCCTGTCACAAAAATTAATTTTCCAACACCAAATCGCTACTGGGCTACACATGCAAAAGACAAAACACATACCTCTTAACCCGGACTTACTTTTCGCCGACAGTACCGTTCTTGTGGAATCGATCGCTCCGAATGGCCTCCTCAGTGCCTTGTCCTTAGCCCTAGGCGACCTAGGGGATAAACCACTGACTAACCTTTTGGCTGGCGGTGGCTTAAAAACTAAAAATATAACAACATATTACGTCACAAAATAATACAACGACTGCGGAAGCTTTCAATGCAAAAAAAATATGAATTAAATTTTTTTCAATTCTACCGCAACAATTTTTTTTTTTTAGTAAAGAAAATAAACCAACGAAAAACGTTCATTAAAAAAATTATTTAATGAAGACTCGCTTAAGTACACTTCAATTTTTCTTAATTGTAGCAGAACAAAACACCCCGTGAATAATTTCCGAAGCTAACGCCCCCAAATAATTATACCCAATCCCACCTTTTGACATGAGCTGTTCGGCACACATTTTCGCTTTGGGTTTGTTCGGGGTTAAGTTTATGGACATGGTGAAGGTGCTGTCCAGGGTAGTGCCTACTGCCGGCTCGTCTATCTTTCTCTTGTTATTGTTCGATTTGGTCTCCTCGCCGTCTCCGAGGGTGGAAGAGGAACCGATGCCGGAATCTGGGATCTGCGCCCACTTTATGTTCTTTCGGCCTTGGTAGTCCAGCACTATTTCCTGGTATTGTTTTGTGAGCGTGGACGTCACGAAACCGTGGCCTTTCAGCGTAAGGTAGCATGGTTTCACGAACGCCGCCATCTTTTCAAGAAGCGTACATTTCTCCGTGTGGTCCTCCATGAGAAGGCTGGACTGCCTCTGTTCGATTTCGAGCTTAAACAGACAAATAGAGCACATTCGTTCGTAAAAAAAAAACTAGCTACTAACTGCACAGAGACATTTGGATTCAATAGGATGGATAAAGAAGGCTTCTGGAGTAGATATTCGGAAAAAAATTAAGATAAAAGGAATTGTAAATATTTATTAGTACTCAGATCAATGTTTACTTATTTATTAGCTAAATCCCGCCACCTGATAAAGGAGTCAATTTTAAGTAACAAATGTTATATAAAGTTTTGTGGATAATTCAATACTTTCCGAGTAATGCGTCATTGAAAATGTTGATTTTTTACTGAAGAAGTGTTTGTTTTCGGATAGTTTTTTGCAAATAACTCTGAAACCATTAGATTTAACGAAAAAGTTGTAATGAACAAAATGAAAGGTAATAAAAAAACAAATCTAATGGCATTATTTTGTTTTTCTCTAATTGCAATATAAACCGAGTTATGGATTTTTAAACATTATTATATGTTAGCTAAAAATTAAATTGGAAGCAGTCAACGTTAAATAACGCCAAAACCATAAATATTAGGAAAAAACTATTTGCACCATTTTTAAAACCTTTAAAATGAGCTGTTTTAAAAGTCTTTAGAATCAAAATTAACAGAAATATGATCGAAATAACATGATAGTTTTTTTTAAGAAAAAATAAACAAATCAGTGCCTTTGGCGACAGAATTAAAATTAAATGCAATCCATTTACAGATTTCTTCAATTATGTTCTAAGAATATGTTCTGGGTCTTTGTCTCACTTACAAAGATGTTTTCGAAAAAAAACTTAATTTTTGAAAAATATTCGATTTTTATGCTGTAACTTAAAAATTAAAGGGTGTACGAAAAAAATACAAGAGTAAAAAAATTTAGCTTTATTGTTGCTGATGATTTTGCTTATATTTATTATTCCTCTAAAATTAATATTAATCGAGATATCGCCATTTTAAGTTATCATATGAATGAGAGAACCACCCTTTTCGAGCCCTTTAAACCCTTCAAACGTAAAAATGAAGGGCTTAAAAAAAGATCAACTCAACAGTTCACGTAACCCTTACAATTCCCTGCAATATGAGCCTTTGTGCGATTAAAAATCTTAAAAAGTAAGAGAGTTATCGTAAAAAAAATAATGTGTATTGATGATAATTTTAGGAAAATTTAGGTTAAACAAGAATTTTGAAGAATTTAGATCTTTCTTGTATATATACGTATTTAGTATGTGTATATTCGAATAAACCAGCACTATATTATGATATATACTTAATTTTAAGGGTTGAAAAGTTGCAATCAATTCAAAATTATTTTATACATTTTATTTCATTTTATTTTCGAAAGAAGGGGTATTTTTCAAGGGTTGAAAAGTTGCAATCGATAAAAAGAATCAATTTTAATTTGACAACAATGCATGATTAAAACGTTTCAAGTTGAAAAAATTTTTTTATATTATTTTCATCCAAAGGGATGGTTTTTAAAGGTTTTTCCGGGTTGAAAACTTGGGATACATTAAGTTTCATGTTAGATAATACATGAAATTACTCATACTGCATAAATAAAAAATATTTGATTGCATAAAATGCTTAAATTTGTATTTTTTCTTTTTTTTTTCCAATAAGGGGTGGCTTTCACTCCTTAAGAACAAAAAGCACACCTAGCGCATATATAAGTTTTGAAGTGGGGGGTAAGATGAGCCTAATTCTAAATTTTGAGAAAAATGGATGCCGTTATAAAAAATTTGGAGTACAGTACAGTAACTGGGCTACACAATTTTTCACAATAAAGAATCGAATTAGTAAAAAAAAATCCCTCAGAATTAATTCACGGTCCAAGTATTTGAACGAACTTTCGTAAAATATAGCTCATTAGAAAATATCATCACAGATTTTTTTTTTCATTTACCATTTTTCATTATTTATTTTATATTTGTCTGTATTTTAATTATATCTGTAAAATTATTTGACAGAATTTTTGTAAAATATAGTCCATCGGACTAAAGTTATAGATTTGCGTCTAAAAAATAAGTTCAAGACTCACCTGTTGCTCCAAGGCAAAAATCTCCAATTTTTTCGTCTCTAATTCAACAAACGTTTCCAGCTCGGGGTGTTCCTTGACTAGATCGTCAATTTTTTTATCTACTTCCAACCTTGTGGTTTCGGTCAACGCTATATCGCCCTTTATAGCAGTCTCTTGCTTTTTGAACCGGTCCACCATGTTGGATATCTTCCTGTGAGCCTCCTTTTTCTCGGGCGTGTTTGTACAAACATCGCTCAACCTAGCATCTATTTCTTCTTTTATCCTCCTAAAATATCGAATATATGACGTTGTTTGTGTCTTTATTACGTACCAATCGTACAGAATTGTGTTTAGTTCGTGAAAAACAAACAAAAAAAATAAAAATTACAGTACCTTCTCAAGTTGGTCCCCATTTCACTTTTCAAGAGCTGAAACTGCCTCTCGAGAACGTCCTTCTTCTCCTGAACCAGCGATTTGACCGTATCCTTCAGCTCCTCATCGACAATTCGCCCGCCTTGCACACAAATATTATCAACCTGAGCTTTCAACTTATCGAATTCACTTTGCAGGGCCTCGTTACAACAATTTTTACTCTTTTCGTCGTTGAGCTGTATTTTCAAAGAGCTATTCTCCTTCTGTAAGTCTTCCACCATCTTTACGTAATGCCCGACGTGCAATTCCACGTTGACGACGTTCCTTTTAATGTTCGCCTTGATCTTCTTAGCTCGTGTGGCATATTTTAGTGTATTGTAGGTGTCCTCGAAACTCAGCGAAGACGGAGACACGTTGGCTATCATAACCGTCTGACAGTTGCCACCTAGACTGTCTTTTAGGAGACGGGTAAGTTTCGAATCTCGATAGGGAACGTGCCGCTGACCATCAGCTAAGCTGTTAATGCAGTTTCCTAACGCGAGGAGAGACTTGTTGATGTTAGCCCCCTCCGTGAAACGGGCGCCCACGTAGCCGGTTGCGGAGCCTCGTTCGCTACCCGCTAGATCTATCATACTTAGTTTTGCGGTTTGTACCTTAAATTGACGCAGATACATGTAACTAAGTGAAATATAATCATAAACGACTTACCTCGCCAGTTCCTTTAATGGTCATGTGTAGGTACACCTGAAAAACAGCGTGTGATCGGGAGCTCTCAGCATTCGCATCCGTTGGATGCTGTGTCCGATTCTTATTTCCGTAATCTAGCAAACTAAACAACTCCTCAGGCTTTTGAATTTTATGCACTTTAATACCAGCCACCATAACACCGTATTTCCCATCTTCTCTAAGTTGTAAGGGTGATCCAGGATTTAACAGATCTTTTACCAGTTCATTGTATACCTCTAAATATGTAATACCAAGTTCAAATTCTCTTTCTATAGTAAGTTCATCACGTTTTCGAAACAGTTCCGTCATTGTAAGAAATGTAATTCCGGGAGTTTCTGGTTTCCCTGTCATCGTGTGCGTTTTACCAGCACCGGTTGCGCCATACGCAAACACTGAGCAGTTATATCCATCCATAAGGGAATTTATTAATGAATGTGTGCTATTTTGAAAAACATCCTCATTATTCGAGTCCTTCGAGAACACTTTATCAAACATAAACTGCATATCTTTATGAGATTTTTTAAGTAAATCTCGTCCTCGCTGTTGTACACCATGAAAAAAGAATGCTTGAGCATCTTCCTTCGGATCAAAAATCAGCATCTGATCATCTACCACCTTAACTACCATCCTAGAATTTATAACTTTAGTAGAACAATGTTATACACATAAAAGGTATTAATTACTTACCTACAATTTTCTCCTTGTTCCTTTTCATTTGGAGGTCTTACTCTAACAACTACTCTAATATTTGGTACTACAGGCTGGACCGCTGCTACCTGTACAGCGGCAGAGGTCGGCCGGGAAACTGTTCTTGCAATGGCCCTATTCTTTGTCAAGGAATCCCTTCGACGAGGGGTGTTCAAATCACGTTTACTTTTCACCATATTTAAGAATTTTATGTCACGGTTTGTATTCGAATCAGATACGGTTCCGTAAAGTTACAAGTTCATTATATGTAAAACAGATGTATATATGGTAGATATTTACAAATTTGTCAAAAAATTTTTTGATAAACAACAAAATAATAATCTTCACCTGACACAGTCAACACACAAATCATGGAGACCGTTATTTTTCAAAGCTTTGAAAAAAGTCAGTCTCGGAAACACATGTAGAACCCTAACATACCGACACCAACAATACCGACATTATCGACTAAGACTTACAATTAACAAAATCCATACCTAACAGCTAACATACATTAGATGTCATGGGACAATTACCATACAAGTTATTGTTCACAAATCACGTGTTTGTACTTCGTGACCTAAGTGTAATTTGAATTTTGAATTTCAATATTTTGATTACCTTATCAGAAACCATTTACTAATTATGTGCTAATGAGCTTCAATACTCGTAATAAATTTGATTTAAAATTAAAAAGTGAACAAAATTCAACATATATTTATTAAATAAAGAAGAAAAATAACAATAGGTACTTTATTTGCTGCAAATATGTCCCTCGGCATTTTTATCTCTTTTACTAACACTCTTATTAGTCAAGATATAATACCTTAGAGGTTTTAAGACCCATTCTTCAGCAGATGGTCCAATTCCAATTCGAGTAGAATTTACAATACGTCCCCCATTTATAGAAGGGCCATCTTCTATCCACAGCCGATCATTTAACAAATCTGTTAAATCTAACTTGTTCGCATTTTGTTTCGTTATATTCATAGCAATACACAGTTTTGAAGGCCCGTTACAGAGATTAACGGACTTAATTCCTGTGACTTGATTTTTTCTTTTTGTTCCTAGAACTTAAATTTCCTATAAATTTAGAAAATTTGTTAGAAATGTTAATATACTTCTGTAATTTTCCATAATGTTTATCCCCAACCTGGGTTCTAAGGCCCTAAGTAAAACTACAGCGCCTGGTTCTATACTGGAAATATTAAGGCAATGATATCCGAAATATATTGTGTAAACGTATAAAGTTCCGGCAGACATATACATGGGTTCATTTCGTTTAGTTAATCTTTGTTAGGCCGATTTATGGATTTATGAAATATAAGACATTAAAATAATATACCATATATAATAAGTAATAATTTAATGTAACATACTTGCCGTTATAAGAATGCGAAGCTTTATCTTCACCACCTAAATAACATTCTGTCTCGACTATTTGCCCTTTTAAAATTTCTCCACTTTTTAATTTTCGAGCTAAAGTTTTTCCCAGAAGGTAAATTGCTAAATCTTGGCATGATTTGTTGAAATCTTCCTTTAAAAGTCTTCTGCATTCGCCTTGTATTTCAAACGTACACATTTAATACAATTTTAATTTGTTTAATGAGGTTATGTTTACAAAAATCTGGACTCTGGGAGTGAGAGCAATAATCGTTTTTTAGGTTAATTCGTTCAGACATTAAATTATAATCAAAATATTTTTCAATTTTTCGATGGTCTCTGAACTTTTCATAACAGATAATATTAATAAAACAACATAATATTACTTATAGAAATTTTTTTTTTAATAATACAACAGAGATCAATGTATATCAAAATCTAACTCTTCTTCAGCAGCTTTATCCCTTTTGCTTATGCTATCATTATTTAAAATATAAAATCTTAACGGTTTAATTGTCCATTCCACTCCTGCCGAGGCAATTCCTATCCGCGAAGTGTGAACAATTCTTATTTCTTTATCGATATCAGGATCATCTTCTAACCACATTTTGTCATTTTTTAGGTCTGTTAGATCTATTTTGTTCAAATTCTGTTTAGTAATATTCATCGAAATGCACAGTTTTGATGGACCATCACATAGTTTTGTAGTTTTTATTTCATTCTGAATACTTTTCACTTTTCGAACTAAAAAAATAGCAAACAGATTATAGAACTCACTACAAGTGTAAATGACTTACCCCTGAATTTTTGCATAGTTTCTATACCAGAGATGGGTTCTAGTGCTCTTAACAAAACTGCCGCACCTGGTTCTTTACTCGATATATTAAAGCAATGGTACATACCATAAGTCATATAAACATATGCCGTACCAGCAGGCATATACATTGGTTCATTTGCTTGAGTACGTCTTGTAATAGAAAGAAATACTATATTAATATTCTGTATTCGTAATTCATCAGGTTTGCTTGCCTGCCACTGTACGAATGTGATCCCTTATCTTCCCCACCCAAGTAGCTCTCAGTTTCTACAATTCGACCCTTTAAAATTTTGTCATCTTCTAGTTTCCGAACCAAAATTTTTCCTAGCAAATACATAGCTAATTCCTTGCAAGGTTTGTCTAGATCTTCCTTTAGTAACCGTCTGCAGTTAGACTTCTCAAGCGACATTTTTGTAATCATTAATTCATACCAGTTAACCTTGTTTTAAATATTATTTCTAGACATGTACAAATTATTTTGTTTATAATCAATAACCTAAGAATTAAGAACAAACAACCACAGACTTAAAACATTCCTTTGTCATAACTGATAACTGATGTTCTGTTACTTAAGTATTGCCAAATTAATATTTTCTGTTCTTATCTGATCCAATGGGCTTTCAGTTCCGGTATTTCCATTTAAGTGATCAACTTACTTGGGGTTTTACGTTCCAAGGAACAGAGGGTAATTTGAGATTCAAACTTTAGCTATTTTATTAAAAAAGAAAGTGGTGTATAAAAAGAAACACGAATGCAAATCCAGTTCGTTTCAATAAAAATATACAGGGTGTGCCAGAAAGACAAGGGACATCGCTCGACACCAACTGGAACTAAAGTAAGACGATTTAGATCAACTTACAGTTAGCTGAATGATAAAAACAAAACATTTTTAAATATTTAATCCTGTTTTAATTAGTTTTATTAAATTTTTTTAGATTTGGAAGCATATAAGTATTATATTTTTCTATAAAATTTATAAAATACTTGTATTCGAATTCATATCTAAGAAAATAAAGCTAGTTTTGTTTCAGGAAATAGAACACAATTTATTAAAAAAATTAAAATTTTATTTACATAAAAACAATTATCAAAAAAATGTTTAACAGGTTTTCAGGATGTGTCAACATCAGAATGAAAATCCTCCTCAGCGACCTTATCTCGTTTGCTTACACTATCATTATTTAGAATATAAAATCTTAAAGGTTTAGATGCCCATTCCACTCCTGCCGAGGCGATTCCTATTCGAGAAGTATGAACAATTTTTATGTTTTCCTTCTCAAATTCAGGATCGTCTTCCAACCAGATTTCCCTGTTTTCTGGGTCTGTTACATCAACTTTATTTAAATTCTGCTTAGTAATATTCATAGAGATACAGAGTTTCGATGGACCATCGCAAAGTTTCGATGTTTTTATTTCATTTTTCTTGCTTTTCATTTTTTGAGCTAAAAGAAAAATGCTTATTAGCAATATACCAGAATTTGTTAAAAAAGTTTCACCTCTGAATTTTTGCATGGCTTCTATACCTGATAAGGGTTCAAGGGCTCTTAATAAAACCGCTGCACCGGGTTCTTTACTTGAAATATTAATGCAATGGTACATTCCGTAAGTCATGTAAACAAAAGTCGTACCAGCAGGCATATACATGGGTTCATTGGCTGCAGTTCGTCTTTATAATTAAAAAATGTATTAATATTTATTGTATTTAATTTCATCAGAACTGCTTGCCTGCCATTGTATGTATTTGAAGCTTTATCTTCTCCACCCAAGTAACTTTCGGTTTCCACTATTCGACCTTTAAGAATTGTATCACCTTCCAGTTTTCGAACCAAGATTTTTCCTAAGAGGTATATAGACAATTCCTTGGAAGGTTTATCTATGTCTTCCTTCAATAACCTTCTAATATTTAAATTATTAACTGACATGCTGTTTAATATAAAAAATTATAAAATTTGGTAATTACTGTACAGAAGCAGTTTGGTTTTCTGCTTCAACAATTTCCATTATTTGCAATTAAATTCACAGAATCATATGCTGCCTGCCCTTGAATTTGAAGACTTTTTTAAGCAATACGCAAAGCAGTAGCAGTAACAGCGTAACTATAATCCATATTTTAGTAGAGGTCAGTGGTTTCATGTTTCTTTTCCTTTTATCCTAGGGAAATTTGGTTTGTTGGTGATAAGTAATATTCAGTTTCGTACCAACACAAATAAAGAAAAATCCTAACACTAAAGTGCTTTTCTGTCCCCTTCCTACACACTGTCCTTGTTTCCCTTCTTTTTTATAATTTGTCGAACATGGTGAGTTTTTCAATAAATTCCATTTTATTTTATTCATCCCTAACATAATTAATCTTTTAAATGAATTTTAAGATCGTTGACAGTTAGTAGCTGCCACAATAAGTAGTATTTTTATTTTATTTTCAGGGTATCGATATTAATCATAAATACGACCGTAAGGTTAGACGTACAGAACCTAAAAGTCAGGATGTATATCTACGACTTCTTGTAAAGGTAATTATTTAAGTTTAGTATTTTTCAAAATAATTATAAATATCTGTTTTAGTTGTATCGCTACTTAGCTCGTCGTACGGACGCTAAATTCAATAAAATAATACTGAAGAGATTGTTTATGAGCAAAATATACAGACCCCCGATTTCATTAGCAAGGGTTGTACGTTTGATGAGTAAACCTGGACGCGAAGGATTAACAGCCGTTATTGTAGGTACTGTGACTGACGATTCCAGAATTTTTGAGGTCCCAAAATTGTCGGTTTGTGCGTTACGTGTCACTGAAACCGCCCGTGCTAGAATCCTTAAAGCAGGCAAGTACACTATTATTGTTTTTCCTTCTATTTTCATAGCTAAAGTATTTTTGATATACGTTTTTTTATTTACAATTATGCATTTCCCGTTTTTGGAATTTTTGAAAAAAAAAGTTTTTTCAAATTCATCTATGTTTGCAATTAATTATTGTTTAATAGTATAACGTTTATATTTAGAAGCTTTTATATACAACTTTGAATTAGTTTTTAAAAACTATGACAAAGGGGATAGAGGTTGACTAAGACGTGTTTTTAGGTGGTGAAGTAATCACTTTCGATCAGTTGGCTCTGAGAGCCCCAACTGGCTCTAAAACGGTGTTGATGCAAGGTAGACGCAATGCCCGTGAGGCAGCAAAGCACTTCGGACTAGCGCCTGGTGTGCCACACAGTCACACTAAACCGCTTGTACGTTCCAAAGGACGTAAATTTGAGAGAGCTCGTGGACGTAGGCGCTCATGCGGATACAAAAAGTAGACTTAAGTTAATACTTATTGTACACCAATTGCTGTATTCCCTTTTGTTAATAAATAAATACCTAAGGATACAGTACATGTGATTATAATTTTTTTTTAATAAACCTTGTTCAAAAAATGTTCCCTTTATTATGAATTGGAAAAACACTTCATTGGTACCTTTAATAAAAATTGAAAAAAGAATAGTGTAGTAAAAATATTGTACAGCTATTAGCGAGTATGGTTATTGAGAGCAATTTCTAATGGAATAATTTTGAAGAAGAAGCAGAAACATTTTTAATAGTACCAACATGGGAACAAAAAATATCTTCTGTGTCTGCAGTCTGCACAGTTTAAACTATATAACCTCATTTTATCCTCGACAATGAAAACTACTAAATTTGAAATAATAGCTGGTACCTACGAGGAATTTTTACTGGGATTCCATTTTATATCAAAAGTAAGTTATTATTACCACACATTCGTTCAATTAGCTTCAATGCTTTGATTTTTAGCAAACGGAACTCGTTCAAAGTTTTGCAATCCATGACCACAGCAGCAGCATACGTTGTGTAGCTGCATCAGGCCATTATTTAGCTGATGGAGCTGCAGATGACAGAATAATAGTGTACAACTTAAGACTACGGAAGGAGCATTGCATGTTAAGTCACCATAATGCCACCGTAAATTGCTTACAATTCACGAATAATCATTCTCACCTTATATCTGGCAGCGCCGATGGGGAATTAGCCATTGTGCGAGTAGGTAGCTGGCAACTGGAAAAAACTTGGGCAAAAGCACATAAAGGTTCCGCTATATTAGATATTGCCATACATTCTTCAGGTAAATTGGCACTTACTCTCGGTGCTGATTGCAGTTTGAGAACCTGGAATTTAGTTAAGGGCCGTCAAGCTTATGCGATAAATCTAAACAGTAAAAGTAAAGATGCTAGGAGCTTAAATATGATCGTTTGGGCTGAGGACGGAGTTAGATTTATTTTATCGGGAGGCAAATATACTGAAATTTGGAGCATCGAAACTGGGGGAATCTTAAAAGTAATTGAACATGATGAAAAAATTTGCAGTTGTATATGGGTATCAGAATATCAAATAATTGTTGGATATGAAGACGGACAGATAGCTTTGATTGAAATTAATGAATGTACGAAGAATTTGCAAAAAGCTCATGACAGCAGAGTGAAAACTCTGACGAAGTATTCAAAGTGGATCGTATCAGCCTCTAGTAATGGCGAAATTAAGGTGTGGAACATGGAACTAAAGGAGCTCTCCAAGTACAACACGGGATGCCGAATAACTTGCTTAACAGTAGCTGCGCCCACTGTGAAGATAAAAGAAGAACAAGATGAAGAAGTTTTAGAGATTGTAGAAGTCAAAGAAAAACCGGTAAAGAAAAGTAGTGTTACAGTTACAGTAGAAGAAGAAGGCAGCGACAATGAAAATTCGGAATATGAAGCTGAGTATGATAAAATAAAAACAAAGAAAATAAAAAATAACAGAACAGGCGAAGTTGACGAACATAATAAAATCAAGAAAAAGAAGAAAAGGACAGCGGACGGTAGTAAGGAAAGACGAAATGAAGCAGGGAAACAGAAGAAAGTTAGAAAGTGTAGTGATAATGCAAGTGAAGAAAGGACATATGTTTTAAGTGACAGAGATGTATTTGGCCCTACAAAAAATGAAACACAGAAGATTAAAAAGTCTAAATCAGGTGGAACAAATAACAGACACTCTAAAAAGAAAAATAAACAGAAGACGAATTAATTTTATTAAAAGTGTAATTGAAAATTCGTGTAAAGGGTAAGAAGTTTATTTAAAATTTGGTTAGTTGTATGGTTTTTTGTTTTATACCGTAATTAATATAATTTTCCAAATATTTATTTCTTTCAATTCGTAATTACATATAAAAAATTGATCGATAAATTATATACTAAACTAAGTGAAAAATAAATAGCCTTATATTTAAAAATATTTAAAACATAACAATTTAGCAAGAATTTAAAGGCACCTCTTCTTTCTTATCTCTGTTAAACCAGTCAGCCTCGGCAAATTTGACGCAAGCATTGCACTGGGGTATCCAATAAGACAGCAATGGCATGTCGCACTTGTGCACCCCTAAAGACCGCATGAGCTGGTCGCAAGGCCCTGTAGCCCAGCCAATCACGCACGCTATGTTGAACCAACGCATACTAATACTCATCAAGTAATACTTGAGAGCGGAATCGGGTAGATTTGGGTTTCCCAGAGCTTCTTCAACTAATGTGTACATTCTAGGCATAGTTTTGGGTAAACTTCCTTTGAATTGGGCATTCCAAATGCCGTCCGATTTGCTTAAACGGCATACTGTGCCTGTGGTGGGCAACACAAAATCTTTGGGTAGGAGTTGTTGGAAATACTGTACTGTTTCTGTGTTTTCTGCATCTACTTTTATTCCCGTTAAGATACAGTACAGTACTATTCGAAAAACCTCCTGAGGCATTTCTTTTTGTAAATTTCTCAATTCTTTTGCTGTTGGGCAATCCACTGGACATTCAGGCACTTTATGAGGTATAGTTTTATAAATTTCGGCTCTTAACAAGAACACAAACCACAAATGGAGGTGCACAAAAACATTTGGTTCACCTACAAGGTCTTTGAGGGACCTCAGCACAGGTTTTCTAGTAGCGCCCGATGTTGTTTGCTTCTCCCTTAAAGGTTTCTCTTCCTCATAAATTTGGTTTGCTTTCTGCACCAATTCACCACTTATTTGCTTCAAATTTTTTTCAATAAAGTCGTAGTGGTGTAACAAAGGCATCTGAAATAATTAGCGACTAAACAAACATATCACTTATAAACGAAACAACTTACTCTAATTTAACTTACTTGATGTTGACCTCGAACTACAATGCAGTATTTTCTTTTAAAACCCCTCGATAAGGAATCCTTTACCGTAAACAAATGAGTAATAAAATGACCTTTGGTGTTATCTCCGAAATACATCGTCCCTTCGTCTTTGTCTTCTTCAGTGACTACCTAAAAACGTTCTGTGACTTTTAATAGACTAAAATTATCCCACCTACTTCAACGCTGAGGCTTTTTACAACTGCCTCATGCAGAAGATGTGCCATATCATCACAAAGAGAAGTGCGTGTGCTAATGTAATAACATTTTCCATCCTGGCAAGTGTAGGCGGTGTCTAAATCTACAGATTCACAAGCATCACAAATGGGGACATTAAGTGAAGCTGGGGGTACTTCGGGCAATTCCTTTGCTCTGTCTGTGCACATAACTATGCAGGGGCCATGAATTTCACAAAAATGCCCCATCGCTATCGCAACCTCCATAAGAGTTTTGAAACGTATAAAAGATTTTCGGAGTTTATTTGAATTTAAGTAACGAACTGTCTTAAAAATAGAAAATGCGTCACTATCACATGAATTTTATTTTTAACCATCTTGTAAGGTTATGTTTTCATTTTTATGCTGCCCAGAAAATTTGGAAGATTTTTTCTCTCATAAAGCTACGAAAACAATTCAAGGTCCAAGAAGAATCGTAAACCATAAATATACTGAATGTTCTTGATCCTGATCCAATGAAATTATGCGAGGAAAGTAAAAAAAAACATTCATTTCATTTGAATGTGCAAATCTATAGTGTAAATTGCTCGGACACAGAATTCTATAAAGATGACATTATAGTAAATTTTCTAATTTCTTTTTTATTTATCTAATTTGCTTCCAGTGACTTAAATTCTTATAAATGGTATTCGGTAACAAAATTTAATTGAGGTTATGATAACGAGTTCGTATTAGTGATGGGAGATTTCGAGTGAAAAATCGAGTGGTACTCGATTATTGAGATCACTCGAGATATATCGAGATGTTTACTTCCACCACTCGAGTGATTATTACCCTACGGTTGTACCCCAAAATGTTAGTGCATACTGCAAATAGTAACCTTTTTTTTTTTAGAATAAAACGAAAAAGTGGTTAGGTTTTGAAGTGCATGAGCTTTTTTTTAGCTACGCTTATAAGTAATATATGACTAATACAAACATATTTGTGCGCCGCTGGGATGAAAACGACCAATATCTCGTATCTCGAGTGATCACTCGATTATTAGAAATACTCGATTATCAAAATTGGTCGATTATGCCCATCACTAGTTCGTATGTCAAAAATCAAAAACATAACCACAATATGCACATATCAGGATTATTAACGAAACATGAATGAAATAAATAAGAAATTAGAAAATGTCTCACTGAAAAACTCTGATAGTAGTGAAAGTTCCTCGTCAGATGAAACATCGAGTGAAGGTTATTTTAAATATGTCGATAAATTTTAGAATTTTATTGATAAATTTGTAGATGAAGCACCCAGTTTCCCAGTCGCGATGTGGGATTTTAATCAGTGCGATCCTAAGAAATGCTCAGGTCGTAAATTGGCCCGTTTGAAGTTAATAAAATGTCTAAAAGTAAAACAGCGCTTTCCTGGGTTGGTGCTTACACCAACCGGTGAAAAATGCGTCAGCCCTGAAGATAAAGAAATAGTCAACAAAAAAGGGATAGCTGTTGTCGATTGTTCATGGGCTAGGATTGACGAGACGCCTATAGCATCTTTAAAGCCGTCTCATGGCCGACTTTTGCCGTTTTTAGTAGCAGCGAATCCAATAAACTACGGCCGACCTTGTCAATTAAGTTGCGTTGAGGCGATTGCTGCTACCATGTACATCACCGGATTTAAAGGTGCTGCTAAATTTTACCTCGATAAGTTTTCCTGGGGCCATTCGTTTCTCGCATTAAACGGCGAATTGTTGGATACTTACGCAAATTGCACAGATAGTCAATCGGTCGTTGCGGCACAAAATAAGTATATAGAGGAGGAACAGAACAAACAATTTATGAATCGAAATGGTATGTGATAAATAAACGGGGTAATGTTGTTTTTTTGTTAAATTTTTATATTTCGCTGAATAGAACTGTTTTTTTGATTTAATAAAATTACTTTTGAACTTCACGTACCAAGATACAAATTTTTCAAAAGGTATGGATCGTATATTTTGAATTTTGATACAGGGTGTTGCAATATTCCACCGTTAAAATGATATATTTTTTCAGCGCAACCAGACTTTCCCAGTTCGTCCAGTGAAAGCGACTAAGTTTCTTTAAGAAAAAGACTTAATTGTAAATATTTTTTATTCTTGCATACAGATTGTAAAAAAAGTACAATAAAAAATAAATTAAGACGCTTGTACCTCCTCGATCTTCAGTTGAGCGATGAACCTCAACCTCAACTGCAACTGCGGTCGCAACCGCCTCACCACTGCCTCCAATTCCTTCTTCATGCTATCCCCCACAAACATATACTTGATATGGTACAGCAGGTCACATAATGGGTCAATATATTTCATGTCCGTTTGAGCCTGATCGACCTGCGCCAGCAGTTCGTACAAAGCGTTAGTCAAATCGACGATCGCCATGTTAGATCTTTGAAGAAACGGCCCGACTAGGTGGCAGACGAACAGGAATTGCTCCTCGGATCGAACGACCGTAGGCAAACATTCTCTAACCCATCGCGAGACGCTGGAAATCTGTCCCGGCCCCGCGTGGTGCCACACGGAATGTGCCAGGGCCAGCATGTAGCTGAAACGGTTGTGAAGGTGTCCGGCGTGGGTTTCCTTAAAATTAAATAGTCGGAATGGCGAGCAGTCAAAGTTCCAGGTTTCTAGTTCGTCGAGAGTCGCTAATAAACGATCGTGAAGGACGCTCCAGTAACTTATTGGTAGGGCCGCGAGGATAAGACCGATGGCGTTGATCCATTGATGGATTTCGTCCGAGGGAATCATCACGAAGCCTGAAATTTACACGATATGCAAAATGGAAGTCTCGGACAATTCACAATCGTAAAAAAGGCTGAATTAAATTGATTTTTAATAAGAATGCATCAAATTGATGAAATTTTTTAATATTCCAACTTTTTTTTTCTTACCTTTGGCGACGACATCCAAGAGGCCGTTGGCCACGGCGGTAGGTCCGGCGGATAACGCCATCAACTCGACGCAAGAGGTGTATAGAATGTGGGCTCCGGCATTGGGAAACTCGTTGAATCTCCAGTCGGTCATTAAATTCGCATTGGAACCACCCAAGACTTCTACTACCCTCCTGACTAGTTGTATGTAATAATCCAGTTCCGGTACCCATACCTCGTCCGGGGCTCTGCCTAGGAAGGCTTGATACGGTTCGGAGAGAGTGTCTTTTAGTGTGCCAAGAACTGCGGCTACTAATCTAAGAAATAGACCAGGAAAATTAGCAAAAAAAAAAGAGAAACTCGATTCTTATCCGCGACATTATTGTTGATATGTAAAAAAATAACTTTTTAAATGAACGATAGCTTCATTTATTTATTTAATAACGGTAAAATAATTCCGAAATTGAAATTTTAATTAATATTTCGTTTAACAATAATTTTTGACATTTTTGTAATTTAAAAAAAATTTAAGTATAAATGATGCATTTTTTCTGGGGTTCGGGGCTTTTCTACGAATTCGTAAATATGCCCATTGTTATTTTTTCGTCTGGGCGTCACTTTTCGCGAAAGTTGATGGTTTTCCCTGCAAAGTGAAAAACTGTTTTCCTCACTTATTTGTTTAAATAGAAAAGTTGGTTAATAAAATTTTTTGACTGACGAGATGAGAGATCTTTTTCGAATAAAAATTTTATTTGCTTGGCATAAAAACAAATTTATGGGATTTAGAAATACTTTTAGTACATAGTACGTCAGATGTTAAAAAAACTCACTTTTTCTTGAGAGGTGGCCTGTCCCTCAAAATCGCTTCGTAGTAATGCAAAGTGTTATACAAGTACGTCACGGGGCGATCGTGAAACTTGTACAGCGAACCCAAATGCTCCAGAAGGATCTCCAGACTCTTCGTTACCTCGGTTATCTCCAAAAACCTGTGCACAACTATGTCGAAAACGGGTAAAAACCTCAAACACACGTTGCCGAAGTAGGGATGGTAGCCGCTGCTTTGTTCTTCAGGAGCGAATTTCTCCGGATACTTCCTGTGAAACTCCAAGTGCTTCTCGTGCCAGTTGGTCTGATTCCAATGGTCGGGCGAATTGTCCTTTACGAAGTCCTGCACCCTGTTCCGGAACTCGGTTGCTTTAAGCAGCACCAGTTGTATGATGAAGGAACACACTTGGGCTTCGTTGCCTTCCTGCGTCCTCAAAGCCAGGCACAGGACCAGACGGTCGATGGTGACGATGTTGTACTTCCAAATCATGTCGTTGATGGTATCGACGCATTTGTTAACGTGCTGACCGCCTGGCGAGTTACTGAACTCGAATACGAGACAGTCGCAGAACTTGCGCAAGTGGGCCGATAAGGCTCTGGCGCCGATCCGCTCTAATATCCTGCAAATACCACGATTTAACAGCAATATCATTAAATTGACCAAGTATTTTATTAAATCGTTTGGTTAAAATAACAACTTATATTTTTACTTTAAAGCTATCGAGGTCGTATAAAATAATTCTAAAGATGTTTTTAATTAATGATACTGTGTCTGGCATTGACTTCAACCCCAATAGCACCTATAGATTAGTAGGTCACTCTGCCAGTAGGTACAAAGTAACGATTTATGCCAGTAGGTACAAAGTAATGATTTATGCCAGTAGGTGCAAAGTAATGATTTATGCCAGTAGGTCCAAAGTAATGATTTATGCCAGTAGGTACAAAGTAATGATTTACGCCAGTAGGTACAAAGTAATGATTAATGCCAGTAGACACTGAATAGCAATGACATTTAAGATATGACATACACTTTATAATAAACAATAAAAAATGTATATAAATAATTAACTATGGGAATTTTCAAAGAACCCCTGCAAAAAAATATTTGCGCGATTTCTACAAAAAAAAGTGACTTACTTGTATGCAATAGGACTTATGTGATTGGTCTCCAGCAGCATCTTCCACAAAAGGCAAAGGAAAAGTGGTGGTGCTCCGGGAACCCCGAAGTGCGCCATGATATCGTTCTCGTTATTCATCGAGGCCCACTTCCTGTTCTCCTCTTCTACCGCCTTCTTCAGCTGCTGTTTGTTCTCCTTAGGAACAGCGTGTTGCGTGAAGAACTCGGCCAAAGCCCTGGGGAAACAATGTAACGTGTGGGGAGCCCAGGCATGCGGAGTGCTTTGGGCTATGGTCGTGAGCAGTTCCTGGCACCAGGAACCGTCAGCTCCCGTCACGTGAGTCGCTCTCGCAAGGGTCAGAACGAGCACTCGGTTCAGTTCCTCGGATTCGGCCGAGACTATAGTTTTCGGTTCGGCCAGGAATCTGAAGAGCTCGGTTTGGACGTCCCCACTACCCAAACCTGACTCAAAATTATTACTGTTACCGCTTTAAGATGATTGAAAAGGTTGAATAAATTTATGATACCTGTTTCTAAAAGATACCCAACAAAAAAAATTGTATAAATTACCTGTTATCAGTCGTAGAGCAGTCGATTCGACACACAAATGCAACTGGGTCTGATTGGCCTGCGGCACGGCTGCCAGCGAGTGCAGATGACTCAACAGCTGCACTCGATAGTGCGGATGGATATGGTGCATGCGATAACTGAACATCTCCAGCAAAGTATACAGAGTCCCCCAAGCGTGCGACTTATACACCTGCGGCAGCAACTGGCTTATAAAGCCCTTGATCCCCAAAGACTCTATCTCGGTGTACACCAAGAGGCGACTGTAAGTTTCCACCAGGGAAGGAGACAACGGCATCCCGGACTTGGCCTGCGCCAGCTTGATAACGTGCGTTACGATGCTGTGTATCAAGCTCATCTTCGAGTGAACCGTCAGGGAATCCAAAACGGCCATACTCAAAGGAGCTGTTGGGGGCGAAGCAGACTTTGCACTGCCCTGAATCGTATCGACTAGAGCCGCCATCGGCTTGCTGAAATAGTCCTGATTCGTAGAGTACGCATTGCAGAGTAAAGCGATACGATAATCGTTGCCCATGGCTAGAGCAGCGTTATTAGGCGGGATGAGGTGTTGAAGGAAGTCGTGGTGGGCACGCAACTTGTTGGGGATGGGCCAGGTTATGTTGACCTGCTCGATTTGCGCCTTCTTGATAAGGTGGATCCAAATGCACGTCATGGCCATTTGGCGGGTGCATTGCGGCTGGTTGAAATCGGGCACCTCCAAGGGAGGTTCCTGTTCGGGAAACAGCAGTTCGTATAGTTTTAATACCGGTAAGAAGTTAGACAAGGGGTTGCGTTGAATCGAGCCCGAGATGAATTGTAGTAAAACCCACATCAGCTGATCTCTGCCTCTTCGTAAATCGCGACCTTGCAGCCTCGAGTGCAACGACATGACAATGTTAGGGAAACTAGCGAATTGGAACAGAACGAAGTAAATGAGTTGGGACGAGAGGTGAAGCCATAAACCCTGGGTGGCTTGTTCGTCACCTTCCGTTTCCGTCCTCTCTAGAGCCAAAACTACCAACTCTACTAACTGTTCTTCTATCGCCTGACAATGTTGTTTGTGCTGTTTGTTTAAACCTAACATACCGCACACCATGTCGCGACTGTAAGGTTGCTCTAAGACGTACCGTAGTAATCCCGTTTGCTTCTCCAGTAACTCAGGATCATAAGGAAGTGTACCTAAAAAGCATTACTTTGTGAAACTTAGTATTCTTGAAACAGACATTTCAGATGTACCTTTAAGACTAAATCTCAAAGTTAACGGGTCCAATTTCCAATGATTTACCAAATGTTCATGGCAACCGCTGTGCTCGACAACTGGTCTCATTTCTGCCTGACCTATGATCGAGACCATTTGGGCGCATGCTCGAAAACTGGCTACATAATCTGAGAACAGTGCTGCCATTCTCCAATGAGGGCATTCAGGATAAGCTTTTTGCAAATCGTTAACGAGGAGATATCCTGGCAACAGACAAGCATTTCTGTCCATAATTCGCTCGGCGACATGTAGTAGAGCTTGAGTTTGTGGCTGTAAACCAGAATGTAGCCTCCAAGGAAGCGTCTTTACTTTTTCGCAGCATCCCTACAAAATGAAGAATAACAACCTTATACTGTTATGGCAACTCTAAAATTACCTTCATAATTTCTCGAACTCCTTTGTATTCAACTAAATCAATAATGTTTCTGATCAACTTGAAAGATTCTATCCAAAAGTGAGTATTATTATGCTGTAACAAGTCACTAGTGATAATAACTTCACAAACTTTTCTTGATCCCAAGGCGCCGTTTTTTACGCAAGATTCTAGCAGTTCCATCAGTAACTGGACTTGACTATGAGAACATGTAGCAGCTACGCCAAGGTACTGTCTCAAGGCGATTTCTAATTGTTCTGGGGTAGCCCCACGAAGGACAGATATTAATTTCTGTTGCCATGATGTTATTTTTTCAACTTCACTATTAGGCCTGTGCACCAAAAAGCAACTAAACGCTTCCTCAATACCTTCCACCCTCAGAATTTCACTTAAAATCGACGTTAGAGCTTCGCCCATTTTGGAACTCTTCTTTACGTTTCAATCCATTCTAATAATACTGTTTATTAACAGAATTTCAAATATCAATACAGTTTATTTATTAAGCCGCCAATATAGTTTGGATGTTCTGGAAATAAGGTTAGTTGATAATTGTCAAATGTCAACTTTAAATTGTAAATGTCGACATTTCTAGTAGGTTCTACCATGGTTAAATTATTATCGTTATCATAGAAAAATTAAGAATACAATTGCAGCGCCATGGTGTCAACTGTCAAATTGAGAACCATAAATTAATTAAATTTTGATATATTGACGTATATTTCGCAGTCCCTAAATTCGTTGTTTTGAAGAACGGAATATGAAATTATCATTTGAAAATATTTATAGCGGAAAATCTTAACTTTTGAGATGGATTCAGTTTCGTTTTCGCTAAGTATAATTAGTCACAAATCTAGAACATTTTTAGGTTTGTGTAATTAGTAGATTATTCGGTTAATCTAGGGAACTACTATTATTGTTATTATAAAATGTACATGTATAGAATTTTGTCGCAAAATGTAAAATAAACTCTAGCGATGTGGTGAAAACAATTAAAAAATTCGTTAAAAAATAGCGATTTCGCTATTGTAAAATTTTAACTTTAGCCTTGATTAGTTAAAGTTACAGACGTTTGAGAATATTACATAGCAAATTATAAAAAAGAATTTTTAAAAATTGTAGTAAATTATGTAAATTTGGAATCTGGGAACTACTAAATAAACTATAAAAAGAGAAATCCGCAAAACAAGATTATAAATTTTCCTAGATCATGCAACTAACAATACACCAATGTGACCTGACAGACTTTGACAGGAATAAAATAAATAAATATTGATATATACAGGGTGTTCTCAGATAGACTCTGTATATCGTAAAAGACAAAAAAAGTTATTGTTAAAATATGATCTGTGATTTGGCAAAGTGTCTTTTACGAGCAACAAAAATTTTAAATCAGACACAATTAAAATAGCCTTAAGAGAATAAAATTGTTCACTTACTCACTTTTTCATTCTCAAAAATTTTACTTAAAATTTTTTTATATCTCATATAGGAAGGGCATTTGTTAGTAATGAATATTCATAAAGCTAGCAGAGCTGCGAATTTCAAAATTAAATTTTTTTGTTCTTACAAGAGTCGTTTCACCTACCAGGGAACACCCTGTATAAGCCGAAGAAAAAAAGTAGCAATCAATGTTTATTTATTGCTGAATTTAACAAGTATTATTTGCAAAATAAGAGTATTTCTGTTTTATTTGATATGACTTTCAAGTTTGCCCTCAGTCAAATTATATTTGACTACCAGTCTTATCTTTAGATTGATTTCCAATATACAACTTTTCTGTTTTATGAGACTCATAATTAAACTGATATAACGAACTTATTTGCTTACCATTTTCATTTATCTGTATATATTTGGTATATATTTGCTTATCTGTTAATAATAAGGCCTGATTAGTTTCCATCGCTTCTACTTCTATCCATTTGTCTAGTCCGTTGGAAAAATGAAATCTGAATTTGTGGAACAGGTAATATATTTTATTTTTTGTTTGTTTTTATAATCTAAGTGTTTAACTTTTAGGTGCAACTCTTGATGGAAATACAACAAATTAAACACAATGAACAACTCTTTGGAAAGTCAAATTATATGTGGTTGTGCAGCAAAAAAGTTTCGATGATCTGGATGTCGACTAGAGATGAATACAGAATTCGGCAAGTCTTGAACAAGGTAAATTTGAATACTGATTTTTTCTTCTATGCGATCAGGGAATAGAAAATATCGTCCCATTTTAGATAACTCCTGACCAACAAGTGCAGATAATGAAACAACTACTAACGTGGTTGGACGACAATCCCTTGGCCGATGTATTAAAAATTCCTGAAGTAGCTTTAAACCTGATTCATAATTTTATAACCAACAACTTGATCCACGAAGCCAATTTTTCAAGGATGAACAGCTTTAGAAACAGTTTAAGAAGATTCTCGGTGAAATCGAACAAGATTTTAGCGGTCCCCACCGAACTGGGTGCGGGAGACAAACCTCGAAGATCTGTTACTTTTAATGATGTTCCAATTATTTACAGAATCTCCAAATAAAACAAAACCATAGTCGCTGGCTTAATTGCTTATTTTTTTATGTGTCTTTTGAATATTACATATAATATTGAGTAATGATAGTAATTTAAAAAATATACAGGGTGAGTCATTAATAATGGTACACAGCTCACTGGCAGATTGTTAAAGTCAAAATACAGCGGTTGAGCTAAACATGCCTTAATCAATTGTTGCTCCTTTTCGTTCTACAAGGTGTTAAAGTTGAAAAAATATTTTTGATTTTTTGATATATTTTAAATATGTATGAACCAATTGTTTTGAAAATTTGTAGTTCTACGTTTTTTGAGGTGGCAAATATGAATAGGGGGTGCTAGATCTACTGTCCTATCAATGTAAAAATATGTCTAACTTTTTATATTTTACAGTTTCGAATTTTTTAACTAGAAATTATTGAACTATGTTCAATTCTAAATAAAAAAGGTATACTTGTTACAAATCGATAAACTCGACTGTATATAAAAAGAACAAGAAAAGACTGTATATATTTTTGCAGCTTATTAGAATACGGTATTTTAAGGTGTTTTAGTTATTCAAAGAATTTGCTTAGAAGGTAATCTAATGGTACTAAATTTTGAATTACATACGGCTATAAAAAAAATAGTATCCTTTTGCAAAGAAATAATATAATAATAATTAATTAGTTCTATAATAAATTGTAATTTGACTTTGTGTCACATACTAAAAATCCTTATTCTATACTTTTAAAATACAAAATTTGTAATTTAGCAAATGTCGATATTCAACATTTAAATAATGTTATTTAGTTAATGTGAAATTGTTCAGAGGTACTGAACATTCTTCTTAATATGTACAGGGTAGGAAAGTCCCCATGGTTCATCGACCGTTACGTGAGAGCGATAAAATGAGTCATAGAAATCCGTGCGATAGAGAAAGATGGCTATAATGAAGGCGTCTAATAGTCACCGCCCATTTCGCCCTTCCACAAATAAGAAGTGGATCTTATTTGTGGAAGAGCGAAATGGGCGGTGACTATTAGACGCCTTCATTATAGCCATCTTTCTATATCGCACGGAATTCTATGACTTTCTTCATCGTTCTCACGTAGCGGCCGATGAACCATGGGGACTTTCCGACCCTGTATATTGAAACATATGCAAAATTTACAGTATATAACTTCTATATTTGTTGATTCAGTTTTCATGTCAATAACAGTTATTTTTAGTTGTCCTCTGAAACTTTTGTACATTATCTCTTCATAATCATTAAATGATTATAATATAATAAATATGCAATACTGCGGCAAAATAATTAATTATTGGACCCTCTGTAAACAATCGGCAACATTTTGTCTTATCTTATCAGTCTCTATTTTTTTTAATTAACACTTAAAACATAAGTGGTATACAGACAAAGTAAGGTGTTTTGGAAATAAATACCTCCATGAAAATTATTCAATATATTCAAAAAATAATAGACAGACTTATTACATAAATTGTAACGTAATATAAAGTTGGAATGATTAATTTTCAAGAATCTTTAACAACAGTTTGTGCTGGAACTAAATGCATAGTTATATCCTAGTGTACAACTTATGTAAAAATATATTTTATACAACTCTGTTAAAATGCTTAATTATCTCACAATATTTTACAAAGAAAAAGATAAAATATCAAATTGCACAGGTATTTTGGAAAGAACCAGATAGATAGAAATATGTTGACTGAGCAAAAGATTATTTGTATAAATTTGTAGATTTCATTACGCCAAACGGATAGATTGAATGATTTGGAACACTGCTGATCCACAAACAACGAAAATAAAGAGAGCCAAAAGCCATGGCCCTACAGCTGGACCGTCTTGGTTTGGTTTCTGCTAAAGAAAATACCGTTTTAGATTTTAAATCAGATAGAAATTTATGAGAAGTTATTAAAATGTCACATATAAATACTACATTATTACAAAACCTATGTTCAAATTAAAAGTACTATATTCTTAAGGTAAACGGTTATAATTACAAACAATATGGTTAGGTGTTACTCACCGATGATTTAGGAACGTTTCCTCTTAAGGTTACATTCTTCATTGCCTTTTCGTTAGCAATGCGCATCCTTTGTTTGGGAGCCATTGTGCCGTTTCAAATGATACAAGAAAATTTAAGTATTTCAAAAGAAAAACATCCAAGTCTGCTTGACACGTCTTAGAATTCCGATGACGGACTTCTTAAAAGTGAAGTGAAAAGAGAGGAAGAGAGAACAAAAACAACTTTGACAAGCACGTAGTCGCAAAAGTAGTACGCATGTACAGTTGGCAACATATGGCGTGGCTCTTTAAAATTGCCAACATGCAGCTACGTGTGCTTATTCTGATTTTTCAACCAACTGATTTTAAATTTTTTCCTATGCCTAATAAATTTTATAAAAATATACAGAATAAAAAACTTTCTTTTACCAATGATCAGCATAGGTATTCCAAAAGTTATTGGTTATACGCATACAATATTTAAACAGGGCGTATCGAATTGCACTAGCCAAGTTTTATCTGGTGCCAATTCCTCACAAAAAGGAAAAACTTCCAGAGATATGAATCGGAACATGCCTAGGAATTTGCAAAATTTGTTTTCGAATTACACTTTGTTAAGTGTCGTTTAGATACAATAAAAATTGATTATTTTTTATTAAGCATATGTATGATGGTCTTATGTAAAAATCAAATTTTAAAGTTCTTATTATATAAGAGGATAAAAAGTGAAAAAGGTCCCTAAATAAATTTTCATTTGTTTATCCTTAGGCGCCACGCGCCATTATTCCATGGCTAGAAATTGGCCTCGATGATTTGGGATCGAGGGGGATTATCCCTCTTTATCCTGCCTCATTCGTAGGTGGGCCCCATGCGTCGTCTACCTCGACCGCAAATGCGGCCGGTGTAGGCGCTTTGTGGGACCTCCTTTTGTCCTGGCTGGGCCCCGCCGGCTAGGGCCCTTTCTTCTGGCGCTCTTCTTGCTTCGCCGGCTCGTCTGTGTAAACCCCGGACTTAGGCGTTTCGTATATATTGAAAAAACATTTTCAGGATTACTATTACTATATTGAAAATATATTTTCAGGATTATCAACTCAAATATACTGTCTTTTGCAACCAGTACGTAATTTTAAGAATTTTATTTTTATTACAAGACTGGGCGTCATGTATAAAAATTATCACTTTCTAGCATATATTAAAAAAACTCTTTTCTTCCTTTTTTTTTGGAACTAGTTTACGTTGAAATTTGAAAAATTCTTAAGCAGGTTATCTGGGTTTTTTATGCAACTTTTGAAGAAAAATGTGCTGTATTGTAAGATCTGGACTAGGAGGAAGTCTAAACTAAAGTTTTTCTCGTTTCTTCAAGATTTATTGATTGATTCCCAGGTACAACTAACCAGCAGCAATTATTTAGGAATTTTAGTTACAAATGTATTATTTGAAAAAAAAACTGCAAGTCTAAAGATAACAAACCTAGAAAATTATAAAAAATCACTTTTAAATTTCATGTAAATATTATTCTTAGTTTAAGAACTTAAGTAAACTGATTCAAGCTTCCTCTTCGGCAGGTGACGCAGGCATTTACTGTGCAGCAGCTGGAGGTGGTTCTTTTGCAGTACTTCATTCAGTTGGTTCTTCAGTTCCTGCAGGAGGTGTGGCTGAGTCACCCCCATCGGCGCCGTCGCCTCCGTCAACAGCTGTTTTTGAGCCACTCGCACTTGCGCCACCAGAACCTGCTGCGCTGCCGCCTCCTGCCGCAGATGTTTTTGAGCCACTCGCACCTGCGCCACCAGAACCTGCTGCGCCGCCGCTTCCTGCTACAGATGTTTTTGAGCCACCCGCACCTGCGCCGCCGCCTCCCGCAGCAGATGTTTTTGAGCCACTCTCACCTGCGCCACCAGAACCTGCTGCGCCTCCGCCACCAGAACCTTCTGCTGCACCACCCCCCCCACCGAGCAGCGCAATAATGATCTCGTAAGCTTTCGTCACTCCTAGGGTTAGATACCATAAGAGAAACATACATGGTGGGTGCTGGTAGGAGGTCGAGTCTGCAATCCAACTCAGTCCTGAAGGTACAGGATCAGCTTCAGCCATTGTTTGTTTGTATTTGCACGAGGAATTTGCTTAGCTACTTAAATTTCTCACATACTTGGATGGTTACGATGATTTTCTAAAAAATTCTTGTCAAAATTGGTGCTGTCATATCAGTCAAGGAAAACTTGACTGCTTGCAGTTGTATTTTTTTAAATTGCAGCTCACAGTCCACGTTAGAACTCCTTTGGTTTTGCTGTAAACGTTAGTTTTGCTGCAATTCTCTGTTTCCTATTACAACTTTTTTAATTTCATACAATACATTGAAAACAATTTTAAAATTTTATATTATGTTACAATCCTTAAATATAAATAAAAAATCAGTTTTACCTACAAATAAATTAATACGGTTGCTGAAAATGTCAATCAGAAGGAGATATATTTTGCGCCGCTGCGACTAATGTATCGTGAATCTCTTTAGTATATGAAACTTGGGCGCTAGCAGTTGCCAAAAATTGTGGATACGTCAAGGTGTTGTCATTTAAGCCTAAATTTTCGCTTCTCGTTGTGGCGACGGGTATGTGCAAATATCTGTTGCTGCTTTCTTGTTGAGTCAAGCATTTAATTGATGTTTTCTAAAAATATATGTATAATTATAACCGAGATAAACCTTCTTTAATTAGTTTTTACCAAATGTAGTTCAATTTGGTCACAAATGGAATAAAACTCCTCCAAATTTTTATCGAAACGGGGGATTTGTATGTCAACTCCTTTTCTAAAAAGTAACGGTACTTAAAACATTACAAATATCTATGCAGAATTATACATACTGGGATCCAATATCAACTTGACTATTTTGATTTAAAGTTTGGGCTGCAGTTTTTATGGTATTCTGGAAAAATAAAATGTTATGATGCTACTGGAATATGTAATACATGACTTACAGAAAGAGATTCCCTTAGTTGTCCTATTAGCGATTTAATTTTAGATATATTGTCTAAAGGCTGCTGTTGAGGTTGTTGGGGCTGTTGTTGCTGAACTTGCTGTTGGACCACTTGCTGTTGCTGTTGAGCATTTTGTTGCTGCTGCTGTTGTTGTTGCTGCTGCTGCTGTTGAAGCAGAATGTTAATCATTTTTTCAAAGCACAATAAATACAAACAAATAACAAATATCAATAAATTTTATCTTTAGTTAAGGTTATTGATAATATAGAGAGCTGTAAACTGTCAACTGAATGACCCCAAAAGTTCGCATTTCCTATGGTAGATGGAAATCATTTAGTAACTAAATTTAATATATTTTAAATAAACCTTCCAGAAAAAGATCAACAAATATTTTCTTTTATTTGTTTTAAATATTCTAGTAATATTTTTGATGTCAATTAGTTTCCACCGGTATATTTTGGGAGTGAGCTATCGTGTTTAGGAAGTCTATTGTAATTTAATTGTCATAAGGTCAAAATCATATGATCAATCTTCAATCAGTCCTGTAATTTGCCTGCTTTCGTTTTTGACTCGTGCTGCTGAGTTTTTAAGGCGTTGTCGCTGTCCGTGTCCGTGTTAATATTCGCTCAGTTTTAAAGTTTATCAAGTTAATTATATTAACAAACAACCACCATGGCTCTTAGCGATGCAGATGTTCAGAAACAAGTAAGTTTACATATTGATATATAAAAAAATAAGTAATTTTCATGTTGATGGTCATGTTTTTTGGAATATGTTAAAAATGCTTATGTGTCTTTACAGATCAAACACATGATGGCTTTCATCGAACAAGAGGCCAATGAAAAAGCCGAAGAAATCGATGCTAAAGCTGAGGAAGAATTTAACATTGAAAAAGGGCGTCTCGTTCAACAACAACGTCTTAAGATTATGGAGTACTATGAGAAAAAAGAGAAACAAGTTGAACTTCAAAAGAAAATGTTAGTAAAATCTTTTATCTAATAATTTATGTACAAGTTGTCTTGTCATGTGACTTGATTTCCTCGAGGAATCCATTGCTTATAGTGAAATATAAATGCACTATATCTTATTTATAATTCGTGTGATTTCAGTCAGTCCTCTAATATGTTAAATCAAGCGAGGTTGAAGGTACTGAAGGTAAGAGAAGATCATGTTCGTTCTGTCTTAGACGAGGCTCGTAAGCGTCTTGGAGAGGTTACCCGTGACCAAGGCAAATATGCACAAATTCTCGAGAGTCTCATCCTTCAAGGTTTATACCAGGTCAGTTGGTCTTGTACATAGTGTAATTATACATTAATTAAAAGTAGGTTACATAATCTTTATCGTCAAACAAATTATGTAATAATTAAAATATTTAACGTGTATTTATTTGTTTCAGCTGTTCGAAAAGGAAGTGACTATCAGAGTTAGGCCTCAAGATAGGGATTTGGTAAAATCCGTCCTACCCGTAGTGGTTACCAAGTACAAAGATGCCACCGCTAAAGAAATTGTCCTGAAACTCGACGATGAATCCCACTTGTCTCAGGAGACTACCGGTGGAATCGATCTTCTGGCTCACAAGAATAAAATCAAGATCAGCAATACCCTGGAGGCCCGTTTGGAACTCATTTCGCAACAGCTGGTACCCCAAATCCGTACCGCACTCTTCGGACGCAATGTCAACAGGAAGTTCACCGATTAAGTATTACACATTTCCTTGCACAATTTTAATGTGTATAAATTATTCTAATTGCACGCTATATAGTTAAGCACACATTTATCTAAACGATTCCATGATTTTATCTAACGAAAACTTGAGAAATTGTTACGTATTGTTCAAAAAATTGTAAATAGCAAATAAATATTATGAAGTTCCATTTTCGTGTAGTATTAGTGTTTGTTTTTAGGTAGTCCAGTGTAGGGTAGCGGGAATTTTTTGTTTTTTGTTCATTTAAGTGCCCTACAATGTGTATAATGTACATTGTGTTAATAAAAATGTCATGAAAACGACCGCCTTTTAGTTCAATTTGGGCCAGTAGTGGTTATAAGACTTGACTTGTTATAACTTGTTACGACTTATTACAACTTGTTACGACTTGTTACAGAATTACATTGCACTTCCTTTGTCTTAGAAATCTGCCACCGTTATTCTGGGGCTAGGCTTAGTGGAAGCCCTAAGTCCACCTTTATGTTCGTTTCGATTCCTATTCTTGATTCTAAGCCCGCTGGGAATACGCAATTGCTCCTCATACAATGAACAAATAATTATCAATTATTTTTTGTCGGTCAAACTCCCAAGTCGGTATAAAAAATTAAATTGAAAGATGCCAGTTAAGGCAGCCAGATTTTTTAATAAGAAAAATAACAATCTTCTGACAAATTATTCCTAAAAAAATTGCAGTAGGCCATGGTTATGAACTGTACTTAGTGGACTCAAAAAAGTGCAATGTTTTAAAAAGATATCGAGTTCTTATTGGGCCACTTTATATACAGGGTGATCCACATAGTGTGGGTACCGAATATTCTTTTTAAAATGGGCCTTATACTAGAATTTTTGAAAAGTTTTCTATTTTTTAATGAATGTTGGAACTTCAAAACTTCTTTTATTATTCACTCATGTTGCAAGTTACATTTTTTGAAATAGTATCAAGCATTTACAAGAATTACCATGAATTAAAATAGGAATCTATTTCGGTGTTTTCGATTTATTAATAGTTCTCGAATACTTGCCAAAAGTACTTTTAGTTCTCGCATTGACAGAAATATTTGAATCAACGGTTCTCGGTGGTTATCAAATAGCATTCACTGAAACAAGAACACGTGACTGGTAAACAGAAAGAATTTCAAATATTCTATATATACACATATTAACCGTTTTCTTTTGATCTCAGCTTTGAATCATGATCACTGAATCAAGATCAAACAAACACGAATTATAGTTTCATGAATCCAATTTTGAAGAAAACGGGATTTTGTTTACTGTTGACATTTGATTTGATTTTAAATATCGATTAGGTGTACCTATTCTTCTGTGCACAACTAAAATAAAAATAGTAACTGCCTTCTTAGAGAAAAAAGAAACCACCACCACAATTTTAAGGTTATATTAAATATGTGATCGTGATAGTTCGAATCATAGATAAGAACAAGTAGTTCGAATCACAGAAAAAGTTTGCTTCATAAGGGAAAGGGTATTACCAATCTTGATCATTAATCTAATATGATCCGGAAACAAGAAAACAACTACGGTTTATGATGAAAAAATATTTATTGGAAACAGAACATATTCAAGTAATAAATTTATTTGAAAATTTAAACAATTTTACAGAAAACTGTAATTAAACTGTAAATCTAAGCCTCCCCCTGGATTCCTTGACAAAAGAACGCTCGATTTTACAGGTAGTTGATTATTTGATATTACTAATAATGCTAACAGATGGCAGCACACTAATATATTTACATGTTTTAAAACAATTATTTTTGGGCAGCTAGAGGAAAACAAATTAAGTATTTGTATATGGGTTGGTCCAATTCCTGGATAACGCTAACTCAAAACTATTGAAAATATTTTTTTGGTCGTAGTCAGAGTTAAACTTGAACTAACGATTTTCCTGTCAATTATTGTTGAAATCTATTTTACAAGAGCGAACGGTTTCTAATTCATTTTGTTATTTATTTGTACAATAACTAGAATCGAGCAGTTAAAATAATAATACGGAAGCAGAAAACATGACATCGAATTTTAATTTACAAAACACAAATATTATTGAATATTCTGTATCTGTACAATTGTTATTAATGAATGAAAATGTAGATGAGTCAATAAATCACAAACTGTTAAAGAGACAAACTGTGTTGCTGTTAAAATATTTTCAAGAATTTTTAATTTCAGTTAAATTAAAAAACACAATGGTATGTTTTGAAATGTACTAAGTATTGCTAAATTCGAAGGGGTCATTAAAATATGTGCCGTTGTGAACGTACTTACTAAATAACATGTACAGAACCGTACTCCGAGATTTTTGCTGCCCTGGCAAATATATAACTTCTAATAGTCACATTGTCCTGTTTCTAATGATTATGTTCTATAATGTAAAAAATCCTTCATTTAAAATGTTGGAATTTATGGAACAGGTTGTATAACAATTTATCTTTTTCTTCTGTTTTTTTCATTGAATTAAACAAATAAGATGGCTATGCGAGCTAAATACATTGAATACACTTAGCAATATGTATGTAGGATACAGCTAGTTATTAGTTTTCATCAGTAGGCCATGAGTAGATTGAAAAGCATGTTCATTCATAGATGTAACATTTACGTCTCTCCCACACTCATTCTATGTCCGTACGACCAAATATAGCTGGATTATTCATCGGTTGTCTGACCTGTCAAAATCTTTTTCGTAATTCGGGCCGGATGCGGCTCTGTCTCAAGGTTAAGATTCGACTCTCGACAGCGGCAGCGTATCTGTCTGCCGGGGCACTTATTAATGCCCCCAGTGGAGCGCCGCGGGCCCCACGACATTCCAAAGGCACTCCACCTTATCTCCATATAACTGGTATTTTTTACCCTCCTTTCCGCTCACCGTGCAGACCACTTTTGGGCAGCGATTGAATATTGTGTTCCTCGGCTCCTCGCTATCCGGCTTTTATCTCTCTGTCGTCGTTTTGCTTTTTGCGTTTCGGTGGAAGTGTGTCTTGGCGAGGAGAAAGAAAGGTCGATTACGTTTTGGTGCCTGCCATTTTTTCTTATTTCTCGAGATTTGAGAGCCGGTGTAGAAAATATTTCGAACTTTCTGTCATGAGAAAAAATTGCTTATTTAAGGACTTTTACAAATAATGAATATACTAAAGATATATATTTTTTTAACCTCAAAGTATTCCAAACATTCCTCGAGAGTTCAAACTGCAACGATTTTTTTCATTTTTTTCCGAATAATTGAATACATTTTGTCTTTTATTCATTTTTTTAAACTGAAAATGTTTTTTCAAATTTTTTTTCACCAAAAAAACAATTACGCACTAGAGGTCAGTAGTAACATCACTAATGTTCAATATTTGCAGAAAAACAAACGGACTGGTTACAACTTTTTCAATTAATTTTTAAATCGATATTTGAAAACAAGGTGGAATCTGCGGTTAAAAAAAGTACAGTATTTTTACGATTGTGTAGCATTTTCAAACACTTTTTTACTTTTTACCATTTTGTTCAATCTTTAACATTCTTTGTTCAAAACAATATGGATTTTTTGCGAAAAAAAATATTTTCAATTTGAATAAACGATGCAAAACTTATCCTTTAATGGATTTTTAGAGAAAATGACAAGTCGCAGCCGTTTGAAGGGTTTCTTTGGGATAATAAAGTAAGTCAAACTACTAAATTTCAACATGCGATTTCTCAAAGACCAGCAGTGATATCGGAATAAATCTAAGTACGTTTTGAATAGTAAGTATAGTACTTTAAGACCCCCAAGATATTTTATTACATGAATCGTGCAAATGGTCATTTTAGATGAAAAAGTGCTATTAAATTAAATAGTGGAAATTGGAGATAGGGGTGAAAATGCACCCCTTTAAATTTTTTAATTGTTGCTCGAAAACGAAGCAAAATGTCGCTATAGTTCATAGGGAAAATTATTTAGAGAATTGAATTTCCCATCGAAATGGCTTATTTAAAAAATTTAAAAGGAAAATTTTATGCAAAAATCGTTAATAAACATTTTAAAAAAGCAAAAAATAAGATTTTTTAATTTCTTTTTACTTTTTTGACCCTCATTTTTTTTAAGTAGAAGTAGGCAAAGAAAATTGCTGTACAAATAAACTAGATGAGATTCCCTTCAAGATGATGCGTTTTCAAACGTTTTTGGACTGATATTGACTGAGTTATAACCGGTCAAACTTAAAATATTTTTTAGATTTTCGTCGTTTTTAAGACAATAATAATTATAGTTCTTCCTATTTTTACAACAAATTGGTCTCATTTGTTAATAATAAATAAAGATTTTCACAACTTAGTCAAAAAAGTAAAAAAAAATTAAATCTTATTTTTTGCTTTTTTAAAATAGTTTATTAACGATTTTTTGCATAAAATTTACCTTTTAAATTGTTTAAATAAGCCATTTCAATGGGAAATTTCAATTTTTGAGGTAGGAAGTAGTTACATACGTATAGAGTAAAAGTCTGAATTGAAATTTTTATTTTAAAATTTGTATTAGGACATTATTTGAGGTTATAAACAGATTTTTTTTATAAAAATGTTGTGTAAAATAATAAATAATCTCTTCTCTCTTGAGTATTTTCGTGTTTTTTTATTTTATGAGCACCCTGTATATCTAATTTAAGATGTTTGTATGACAGTCTCATTTTTTCGAGGGGCAGAACTTTTTATAAAGAGTGACATTTTTCGATAAAGTCAAAAACAAAAGAATTTCTCCTCTTGTCAACTCCATCCGTGGACACACTGTATATACATTATTAATAAACTTTATTGTACTTAGATTCTCAAGTTTTTACTAAATTATTTTATTAAAAAAGTAAAGAAAGTCAAAAAATCTTATTTTTGCTTTCTTTAAAATTGTTTATTAACGATTTTTTGCATAAAATTTTCGTTTTACATTTTTTAAATAAGCCATTTCGATGGGAAATTCAATTCTCTAAATATTTTTTTGCTTCGTTTTCGAGCTACAATAAAAATACTGAAAGGGGTGCATTTTCACCCCTATCTCCAATTTCCACCCTCTAATTTAATAGCACTCCGCGGTTTTTTTCATCTAAAACGACCCTTTGAACGATTCACGCAATAAAATTGCTTGAACGTCATAGTTTTGAGGCGGGGTTGGATCACTGAATTTTGAGGTTCCTCGCAAAATAGCGCCCGAAAGTAAAGTGTCTGCGTACCGAAGAATGCTCACGTGGTAAAATGCATTTCCTCGTTTCCCCCACCCGGCGCGCCACCCCAAAAGAATGCATCCTTCTCCCCATCGCAGACCCGATGGAGAATCAAGCAGGTTTCGATACCAGTCGGTCATTCAAGGTAGTAAGTTCACAGATTCCCTCTGGCAGGTTGGCTGTCGCACCTGCTCAATCGTCGTTTTCTAGCGCACCGAGCAGCTACTACTCCGCTCACTTCCACCTGTGTACGTGCAGGTAAACAAATCGGGACACCCGCGAACGCGCGTTGCTTTTTTCCTCCGGTGGAAAATCTGTGGTGCGATCGGGGTGGTAACTTGATCCTCTGGACCCTATCATGCTCTGCAATCTATCGTGAAACTGTTCTACCCCAAAAATGTAAGTGCACACTCTTGGTTCTGTTAATTGTCCTTTACCTGATACGCGCAGTGATATCCGCGGTAGTTTTAAGAGTTCGTTTTCGCGTCTCGTTTGGTTTGTTGGAATGTGGAATGGAAAAGTTGTTATTATTTATGTAAACCGGTGTGAAGGTATATCAAATGTTGAACGGTTTTGTAAATCTCATGGTGCCGAGATACAAGCATGTGATATATACAGGGTGTGTCCTCTTGTACGGTGTAGATATGTAATTGGAATGTTAACCGTTTGGCGCTCCTGCGGCTTCCTGACTGGCACGGGACATTTATCGTATTTCTCAAAAAAGTGGGGAAGATGTTGTGAGTTTGATTTTGGAGGTGTGAACTATGAAAACTTTCTTCTTAATTCGTTTGAGAGGGAGAGGGCGCTTCTTATATTTGGTCATTTTTTGTAATTTCAAATTTTTTTACTTCTAAATTGTTTTAATTGTTGTCAAGAGGTTTAACTGTGGTTCTTTGCAAAGAATATGATTCAATGGGGTTGGGCTACAATTACAAGAAACAACTGCACTTTGGATGTCTGTATTCAAGGAAAGAAATGTCAAAAATAGTTTATAGTGTAGAAAATATTCATTGTTTAAGGATTTTCAATAAACTTTATCCACAACGCATATTTTACCGTCACTGTAAAAGTTTTACTCATATAACGGAATACCTAGAAAAAAAAAATCTTTCCAAAGGCAAGCCAGTAATTACAAAAGCGTGTACCTCGTATGTACGTAATTTAGAATTATCGTATGCAAGTAACCTACATTCTACTGTGTGTGATAAAGCTCCAAGATATGCATTTCACAATGGATATACCTTGAAAGTTTTTCGATTACTAATACCTATATAATATTATCGACTTTAACGTTTATTTCATTTATTACGAAATACTCGCAAATGTCTTGAGGCCTTTGTGGTAGAGAAAGTAGAAGTAAGACCTATTTCTAGCCATAGTTAACGAAAAAGTTCCTGGAGATAATTGTAAAATGTATAAAAGTATAGGAAATGTACATAAATCTATATCAGAATTATTTATAGAAATTAAGAGAAAATGCCACATCGTAACTGTGAATTCTTCATTGTGTGACAATTGAGTAGATTTACCTACCTTTCGATTACCAAATTTGGTAATTTGCAGCGATGTTTGGATTCATGAATAAAAACTTGAGGTATGCACTTTTTTACATAATTTGCGATATTCAGCATGTCCATAGTACTCTATAAATCTGGGTATTCAATATGCTTATTACAAGAAACAAATATCCATTTTTGGATGGTCTCTGCTGTTTATTGAATGGATGAATGAATCTTTAAAAATTGAATAAAGCAAAGATAGTGATTACTACTGTTTGTACATCTCATGTTTATTTTTGAAATTTATTGGTAACATGCCATTTTGAAACCTAATAAAATGGAAATTAGTATGAGTTAGCAAAAACCATATTGCATATTATGACAATAAAAGAAAACGACAGATCACGGACTTATTGTGCTGATAACTAAAACCAGAGGCAATTAATTCATCATTAAACTGATCAGATATTCTAACAGCTACTGATGCCACAAACCCTTCTTTGGTGCTTTGATCTCTTGGTCAATAGTTGTGAGTGGAATGAGAAGTAGAGACATTATAAGTTTTTCACCGTTTTCAAGAACGATTCGTTGCGTTAATACAATTATTAAAGTGGAAGGTATTGATAAAAAACTGTTGCGTGATGTCAAGTATTTGAGGACTTCTGTTGCTGGACCAGTTAAAGTAAATAAAGAGCTAAGCTTGCCTAAGTACCCACTTACCCGTCAGAATTATGTTTATTTAGGATTTGATCAGCACTTTTCTTTATGTTATTTCTGCTTGCCCTAATAAGATTGAAGAAGAATGATTAGATCTGAATATAAACTAAACGCCTTCAGACCTGTTTTTAACTTTATTGTAGTATAAATAGGCTTTGGTTCTTGTATCTAAAGATAGCTGGATCATCGTTAAATGCATTATATTATACTTTCCTGAAGAAAACGAAAAAAACTAGGAATTCAAAGATTAATTAATAAACAAAATACCTTCTGCTACATGTACTGAAATTTTAGACTATGTCTCATCATACTGGATGCCTTAAGACTTAATCTTACGCACCATTGTTTCAGTAAACTTTACAAGAGCAATTAAACAAGCATTTTATGTCATTAAAGCGTGTTAATTTATGAGTTGCCTCGTTTTCTCATTAGCGCGATTACTGGATTCCACCACAGTAATATAGTACAAGTTTATGCCTTTCATTAGAAAATTGCCTGATGTCTTCGTGATTTTCCTTTAGGGGAACAAGTGGAAGCGTGCGTGAACTGTATGGGAAACGCAGACTCAATCACGTGAGACTAGAAAATGCAGGAAAGAGCTCCTATTGTACCGGGCATACTTTGTTGCAATTTGGTTTGGTGTGACATGACTTGAAATCAAGTAATCGAGTAATAGTAATCGATAGTTAAGTCAAGATAATCTTTCTACATCCTTTCCAATAGAGACCTATATTAAAAATTAAACTTACGAAACCTCTTGATATTCGGACAACCAAGAAGTGGTATTAAACAATCGTAAGGACCATTTTTTCTCCAATGCTCTTTGTAGGTAGCTTTGTCGGCGTGCTCTGTCTCCTTTCTCTCTTTCGCTCGGTAAATACGGTCCTGTTTCGAAGCCAACCGATACCCGGTACTCGGTTTGACATTGAATTTTATTAAGTTATGCATAATTAACATCTCCCATCAATGTCATCCATGTTTATTTTCATATTGAGACGGAATAAAATAACCGTTTACGTTTACCTTTTAACACTCAACCAAGAAGGCAAGCCCAAGTGTCCAATCAACGGCTAATTTTGAAAATAAAATCTATCAGCTATTTAAATACTATACTCACTGTACTGGAAACTTAAATTTTTCCATCGATCTATCTTTTGAACTATCTAGGCACTTCAAATGTGATTCAAAATGCGTGAAATATACCAAGTCATCAAATACACGCGTAATCAAACCAGAGGGGAATGCGGAAACCGTCTTGTGTAATAACAAAGAAAATGATGGATTACAAAGCAAATCACGTGTCAGGAAAATTGATAGATGACGCTTTGGAGCAAAGCTCAGATTGTTGTAATCATAAACTAATTACTATTACGGCCAGCAGACATTATTTGCCCGGCTAAGAACAATTATTATTTGGCTTTAATTTATTTTAATAACGTGTATGGTTACGAAACTGCAAAGCAATGTTGGCAGTAACGTAGAATTCATTATTGTAATTGCGGTAGGTACGATTTTAATTGTAATAATTGTAAAATGATATAAACAAAGGTATAGTTAGTTTTCTTGGAACAATAATTAGTAACCAAAATTAAAAATTGAAGAAAGTTGAAGCCATATGGATGATTTAGATCCCTTAGTATCTGTATCTACCCAAAATAATTAGATACTTGTTGATCTTTTCCTCATCACAGAAAATGGAGATTATTGAGAACCCACACGCCTTCTGTATATTCTTCTTCACTATAAATCGTACCGTTCTTTTTGTTTCATTGATGACTGCCGCACACGAAGAGGCTCAAAGTAAATTCCTTTTGTGTTTAATTAAATTATATTGGGAAGATAGTGTCGATTCACCGTACCCTGACCTGGGCCATAGGAAACGCCGGAACGATTTCATGCTCGATGAAACTCAACATCGAACTACCTACGAAGCGTTTCAGTCGAGCTAATGATAATTGTTTAACGCAGTGTGGGATTGCAAAGATGTGGAATAGACTGGAGCAACATGTGCTGGTCGATAATCATTTTCGCATTCCATTTTTAATTGGTTAAGGTGGAGTTGCATTGAGAGAAGTTAAACGTAATCCAAGGAATATACAGCCAATGTTATATTTAATCGTATATCTCCCCATTAGATACAATAGTCACATAAAGTAAACTAAGTAATCACATCGAGAATTCTACCGTTGCGTAACGTTGATTCCATAATACCAGCATCTGACGTTACTCCTCGTTTTTCTTCTCGTCACAAAGAGTAGACTTTCTCAATTTATTCTTCACTTATTTTTTCAATCTTCGACACTGTCGTTAATATGAAACTATACGTCTTCCGTGAGATCAGTCTTCAAAGCTATGGCTATAAAAATTGGACCATGAGAACCTGCAGCTATGTGAATAATATTCTTGATTTAGCGTGTACGATATTTTCCTCCGGTTTGTTGTTTATCCAAGGTTAGCAATGCCATTAGAAAATAAATGTAAATGTAATTAATAAGAGTTACAGCGATGGAAAAATTAATCGGAAAACGTTAACAATTGTTTTCTTTAATCTAATCATGGTGTCTCATTGATGATAATAATACAATAATATAGATACGGATAGAGGTCAATTGAAAAAATTCATTGTGTTGCGTGATATTAACATAATTATATTAATTCGAAATTCAATAAGTAAGGAATCTAGTAGAAACAAGCTAATTATCTAATGTTTCAAGTTTTTAAATGTACTCTCAAATGAAAAATTTCAACGGTGTTAAATCAGGAAATGTTGGCGGCAATTCCATTTTACCTTTCTTTCTCTTTTTCCAATAGGCTATTGATTATATCCAAAAAACAGGGTTAAAAGGTACTATATATGACATTCAAGCAATTTTATTGCATGAATCGTTCAAAGGGTCATTTTAGATGAAAAAATCACGTAGTGTTATTAAATTAGAAATTGGTGGAAATTGGAGATAGAGGTGAAAATGCACCCCTTTCAGTTTTTTCATTGTAGCTCGAAAACGAAGCAAAATTTCGCTACAGTTCATAGAAAATAATATTTACAGAATTGAATTTCCCATGGAAATAGCTTATTTAAAAAATTTAAAAGGAAAATGTTTATGCAAAAAAAATCGTTAATAAACTATTTGAAAAAAGCAAAAAATTCGATTTTCTTATTTTTTTTTACTATTTTGCCTCTAATTTTTTTTTTCAGTGAAGATAGATATAGGCATTGCTTCATAGAAAAAAAAGTTGATAAAATTTCCTTCAAAACGAGAGGTTGTAAAGTATTTTTGGATTTAAATTGACCGATGCATGGCCGCTCAATTAGCCAATTTTTCGATTTTCGTCGAGTTTACCCTTATACGTTTTAATTCTCATTTTTTGCAAAAAAAGGAAGGAAATAAGACGTTCAAAGATATTCATCACATGACTTGTTCGAAGGGTTATTAAAAATGAAAAAACGCGGGGTTCTATTAAATTAGAGGGTTGAAATTGAATATAGGGGTGAAAATGCACTTTTGTAGTTTTTTAAATATAGCACGAAAATGAACCAAAATTTCGATATAGTTCATAGGAAAATTTTTAAAGAGAATTGAATTTCTCATCGAAACGGCTTATTTTTTGATTTTTTACTTTTTTAATAAAATTTTCCTTTTAATTTTTTTTAAATAAGCTATTTCGATGGAAAATTAAATTCTCTAAATAATTTTTCATATGACATATAGCGAAATTTTGCTTCGTTTTCGAGCAACAATTAAAAAACTGAAAGGGGTGCATTTCCACCCCTGTCTCCAATTTCCACCTTCTAATTTAATAGCATTCCGTGGTTTTTTAATCTAAAATGACCATTTGAAAATCCTATATTCAATAGCCTACAATCTGCTTATTAAAAAGTGACCCATTAAAATAGAATAATGAATTAATAAAACTCTGCTCCAGTCGAGCTATCAGTCGTCAGCGGTTCCAAAATTGTTTGTTCATATTACTGTGGCAAGTCACTAAGTACTAAAAAAATATATTACCATTTGCGGATATGATATCTCAGTCAAGTTTCCCTTACGTACTTTATTTTTTTTAATATCATCTCTTATCTGCCAGAGACATCCTGTAGGTGAATATCAAAATAAAATCTTCAGTATATTTTAGATAACGAAGTAGAACAATACAATTCTGATAATTTCCTACAATTATTCGATAACAAAATGTATAAATAGGCTATTTTCTCTTTAAATGAACAACAGTAAACTACATAAAATTTGATGTCCCTTCAAATCCGCTCAGGAAAAATTGTTTTTAACTGTCAGAATGGCTATACCGACCTTGGAGGTTGTTTCAGGAAAAAATATCGCTAATTTTTGTTACGATACTTAAAAATTCGCCTATAAACATGAAATTTCACCTAAGTCATACCTTACAACCGATAAGGTTTTTAAATATACTGTTTTAAACGAATTTTATCTATAATTAACCAAAGTCGTAGACATTTATCATGCATTATATTATTAAAATTGTACCTTCATTATCTCGTGACAAATGTGTTATAATGGAATCGACATTCCGCGAGATTCGCCGCACATAAACAACAACAGATAAAAGGAATCAAATCGCAGATGTTATCAAACCACTTAATTCTACCTATCTCCTTATATCGTAATGTGGGCAATTTCATCGTAGAAGCAAAATGAGCTCGACCAGCACGCGGTTTACCTTAGCGAACTTAACAATAAAAGCGAACGTAAAAATATTTTTACTAGATAGTAGGTACACCGTGTTCCACATGACTTGTTTTAAAATATCGCCATAACCTTCTACATCGTTGGGTTCGAGTTCAACAAAGAAATACGCGAACAGTGAACGATTGTAAGTAATGTTTGTTCTGTTCTTTGCAGATTTGTTGTTGGAAGACATGAGGAGTGTCCGTTTCGCTCGAAGTTAAGAAGTGAACGAGATGAACATGGCGTTCGTTGGTAGCAAGTGCGGTTTTTTGTGGTGCGTTTTGATTTTAGTGTACAGTGCCGGACTTGCTAGTGCCCAGGAGCAAGTCGCTTGTTACGGACCTGGATCTATAGCCGCCTCGGTCATACTCACGTTCATTTTTACGGTGCTGCTGCTCGGAGCGGGATATTTCTTGTGGAGAAAGTACAGGGTCAAGAAAGGTAAGCTTCCAAAAGTTTAAATATAAAAAAAATAAACAAATTTATACAAACATTCAACAAACATTCCCATAGAAACACATCCATTGGAGTAAGATCTGGACTGTTGGCTGGCCAGTCTCTTTTTCCTCTATGCGCTTGCTGATCTTGAAAGGCTTGTAACCAGCTTTGTTAAGAGTCTTCTGAACTTCTGAAATAGACGTATCAAGGTCATTCCATTCTTGTAAACTTTTTAAAATGTGCTTTATGGATATATTTGGATTTTCTTGCACAGATTTCTTGTGTGATGTGTACGAAATAGGAATTCTATTGTTGTTTTAGATTCGTGTGAAAAGGAGCAAATATTTCTCTTCAGTAGAAAGCTTCCATGCATGCAAATTTGGTCGAGAACAATCACAAAAAGCGTAATGAATACGTGTTTAAATTCTAGTTTTATGGGTCGTTTAATAAGTAATTGTTAGAAATTGATTTAAATAGATAAATGCATGTGTATTTCATGATAGATTTCTTAATTCTCCATTGCATTGCGAGTATATTAAGATATGGCTGTGTTCACTTTCTACTAGCCGTGTAGCTGGCTCGGTATTTAGGACAGTACTCGTGTTATTTCTTGCGCATTACTGTAACAATTCATTGCGAGTGATTATATTTATAACGATCGAAAACCGTGCTCGTCCACGGATTTTTGTGTTCCGTTCAATTAGCACGAAAAAATATTTTTAGTCGTTCGTAAATCTCTGCGAGTAAATCGAGAATTAAATATTTATTTCTGAGAATATTTGCTTATGATGTCTTCTGTGACGCAATAGCATTTAAAATAGGTGGCCAAATATTTGCATTGATAGTGGATTAAGGTTTTTGCGCTACTTGTTAGTCTTATAATTGCATGTTTGTTGAAGATACGGAAGTTAACGCGACTTAATAATTTATTTTGTGTAACTAACAGGAACTTTTAATAATAACGTTTTTTATTGATGCTCGTATGCCTAGGATATACCTACCTACATATTTTGGGTCGATATTAAAATTCTTTAAAAATGACACTTCACATTACTTATTTATTCTTCTTTTATTTTTATTTTAAATATAGCCATATCCACATGTACTATTACTCAGGCAAGTTTGTGTACCATTTTTTTCTTTATTCAAAATTTTTCCAGTAACATAATTTATGTTAATTTGCATTTAAATTTAGACAAACCACGAGATTGTAAAACTACTTTCGAAATTAGCTTCGACTAGGTATATTAGTTATTTATTTGAATATAAACAAAATCGTCAGAATGTTGTCGAATGGTTCAAGGTTGGTAGTAGTTTGTGCAAGGTGTGATGTAAACTTTGCTTGTAGTTTAGAAGAGAACATTGATATATTTTGTAAAGAATAAGAGTTATATTATCATTTTGTTGTTGTCATGTTGTCAAAAGTACGCCTTTTGGCAACACCGCTTTTTGGACCAACGAACGTCAACATTAGTCTCGCTTTACTTACTCCAGAGCTGAGACAGCTAATCTGGATGCTGATTGCTGAATTAGGTAAATAAAACGTATATTAACTTCACTACCAAGGCACCTTTTATTTCCTCAATATATTCCAAAAGCTAATACTTATAGATTCTTACGGACATATTGACAATAAGTGGAAAACACATTTATAGAGATAGAAATTGAATTACGACGACTAGAGAATTTAATAAACAGGAATATGTATGCATAATATACGCGATAAGTATAGTTATCAGTAAGCGTATGGTCTTCACTTTATCGTAAATTGTTGTCTAATAGTCACATGTCACATTTACATTTTGTCGTGGAAAAGGTTAAATCGGTATATTAATAGAGAAAGGTGAAAGATTTAGGGTCAATAGTTCGTTTAATAAACCTGAACTTAGCTTGAAAATAACGAACGGTGAGAAAATGCTTCAGTGTCTGGAGATCTTGTTTTTTCAAAAAAATATTTAGATGCATGGTAATTAGGCCATGTCGTATCTGTATGTTGCTGTTATTTCTTGCATGTTATGCAATTCCGGAGCAATTTACTTTGTACCAACAAGCATAACAAAACTGCACAGTCAGGTCTGAACCACATATTTACTTTTCGTGAAAAAAACCTCCATTAAATCAATTCAGGACAGTTAACCGCAATATTAAATACTCCAATGAAGCATGTAAATAACTCCACTACTTGTATAATGGTATCTTGTTGCAGTCATCGCTTCAATAATAGAATTTTGTTGCGCAACCGACCGAGGCTTATATCTTGCAGTAAGATTATCCGAGACTAGCCTTAGTCTTAATATCGTGATGGTGATTGACAGTCAATATAGTTTACTTTTAGAAGAATTGATGCTGTTTCGAGTTACTGAAAAATCTACTTTATTTCTGCACATAGTCCGAACTTCTAGTCTAAAATTACACATTTCCTTTTTACAGAAGTTTTCATGAACGAAAATTGAAATGGTTGTCTAAAAAAGTTTTAACATTAAAATTTTTAAGTTTCTGAAATGTATTATAGTATACAGTCATTGAAGCTTTTCACATTCGAATTCTTTGAAACTGAACCGATCGACTTGAAATTTGGCAGATAGTTAGAGAAAAGGTCAATGAATATTAGTCACATAGCGCTGATTGACGCTTCCACCCTGTTGGGGGTTGACACGCCTTCACGGGGGTGGAATTTTTTTTTTCAAAAATAACTGGAAATCGATAGAGAATCAAATTTTGAGCAAAAAATATTCGAAAAATTTTTTTGAGAAATCAATAGTTTGAGGTTAGACCAGTTTAGAATGCGTATTTTTTTAATAGTGTATGGTAAAACTTGAAAACATATTTTTCATTATTCAAAAAAAATTGCCTTATTTATATAATAACTCTGAAACTATGAAAGATACGTAAAAAATGATAGACAACAAAAATTTAGCTTTTTTTTTTCGACAAACATTTTGCTTTTTTTTAACCCTATAGCCTAAAAAATAAAGGAGATATCGCCGCATGAAGTATCCATTTTAGTGAAAAAACGACCTGTCTCGAGCCCTTCGATACTTTCCCTTTAAAAAACGAAGGACTTACAAGGTTTTATATGCAAACGATCTTACAGCTCATGAAATTACCTTTAAAATGCTTTTTTGTAGGATACTATAGCTTCAAAATTAACCGAGTTATGGTAAAAAAACCAATAACATTTTTTCGGAGCAAAATAGGCTTTCTCATTTTTGGAACAAAATGTTAGGATTCAAGTGCGCGTCAGTGTGTATAAAAGTTTATATGCAGCGTAGCAATTTTTTTTATGATTAATTATATTTAAAAATCGATTATAATAAAAATATTTTTCATTAATATTGGTAAAAGGTAGTTTATAAGAGTTGAAAATGGCAAAAGTAAAATATTCTTTCATAAACAATATAAGGGAATTCTTATTTTAAATGATTGCACAACTATAGCATTCCAAGATTTAAAACGTAATTTTTTATCATTTTTTAGCACAGGGGTGATTTGTAAGGGTTGAAAAGTGTAATGAGATTCAAATTCAAATTCCTTCATAAGCAATGAGGGAATTTTTATTTTAAATAATTGCACCGTTAAAGCATTCCAAGCTTTTAAAAAGTAATTTTTTATAATTTTTGTCAATACAGGGGTGGTTTTTAGGGGTTGAAAGGGAAAAATTCTTTTATTAGCTATAAGGTAACTATTATTTTAAATAATTACATGATTTAATTATTCCAAATCTTTAAAAAGTAATTTTTTATCATTATTTTTTGCATAGGGGTAGCTGTTAAGGGTTAAATAAAAGGTCGAGAAGATCAAATATATCATAAAAGATGTTCGAGAACATGGAACATTATTTAATCTTTCTGCTTGAACAAGATTTCTATCAATAAAATGCTTAAAACTCAATTTTTTTCACTTAGGGGTAGTTTTTACCCCTAAAAAACAAAAAGCGTTAATCGGGCTTATGTCACTTTTGAACTTTAGCCTAGAATGAGCCTTATTCTAAATTTTCATGCAAATCCATGCAGTTTCAAAGAATTCGGAGGTTACAGCTTATTTTAAGCTTCAATGACTGTACTATTATACATTTCATAGATTTAAATCAATTTTATAATCTAAATCTATCTATCTATTTTATAACAATTTTTGATTGATGTATTATTAGTATCTATATTTTATGACTTGTGATATAAATTAATTATTTTAATCTTTACCAGTTAAAATTATAATCCCTTCCTTCACGAACATAAAAATGATAACGTACCTATTTTAATATGCATTATGGTTTTTTAATTATACCCAAAATATGACGATTCAACGCAATCACCTGCACCCCTGAATTTCGTTTCAAATTTCTAAAAAAATCAATATCTCAGTTATACTTGAACTTAGAAAAAACATTGAAAACCACATTTTTTACACAACCAATTCTTTCATAAGTCCTTTTTTTAAATTATTTTGTGGCTACATTACCGTTATGTCAAAAAAATTTTATTAGTTGTTTTATTTTTTACTGTATTTTAAAAATAACTAGGTATTAGAAATTATGACATGCCCAAGTACAAAAATACCGTGTGATGAGTGTGTCGTCTTAAATATGTGCGTCAAATTCGTTCGTTGCAATTTTAATTTCTTCCGACTTCAAGCATGACCAAATATTATGGTTTAAATCGTGCTTGGTCTCCCGTTCTATATCTTTATTACTCGTGCTCGCTTATTTATTTCTGTTTTTAATTAAACTAACCTGCTTTCGTCTAATTGCACGTAATCCATTAACATTTAGTATTTAGTGCTTTGTGTTCGAGAATGTAGAGGCTGTTTCGCTCCACGGGACATTATTCAATGAGCATTAGATTAGATATTGGCGATGATTGCCTATAATAGTCATTGATGATAATGTCACTGATAGGTGTAGTTCAGAACAGAATGAATAGTTATCTGTGTTCCTTCCTGTTATCCACGTACTTAAATGAAATATCTCGAAAACGTATTTTTGAAATTGTTTTTCTTCTGAACTGTATCTATAACATTTCTGTTCCAAAAATGGAAAGAGATAAAATTCCGCCTTACATAATTATAATTCTAATTCATATAGACAGCAACATTTCCGGAATTATGTCCTGGTAACACCTATTCGCAAATTTGCAGATACATTATAATTGTTAGCATTTATCATTTTATCTGTATCTTATCTGTACAAGTCAACTAAATTATTCAAACATATTTTACATTCCAATGGCTACAGCCGCATTAAGCTTTGTTAATCTTAAGACATGGTTCCATTGAAAAAAATTGTATTAACACCAATTTAATACCTTTCTCAAGCGTTGTTATTAGCCTTGGCAGAAAGTTCATGCTTTCAATCACTTTGATTTATTGGGAAAAGTGCACAATTTCGCATTTTGATTGCACCATTTTTTCTTACTTTTCACAAGATCACTTTTTGTTAAATGCCCCCTAAATTGTGCTCAATGCTCATATTTGGTCAGATTTACTGATGCAGAGAAGTGTTAAAATCTTCTTTGATGACTTGTGACCAGTTCTTTTTTTATTTACAAATCATTCTAATATTTGTCCGCTACATGTTCTACAGCTCATGATAATTTCTGCGTCTGTTCATTTTTATCAGCAGTTTTGCTTCATACTCTTCTTATCATACTTTTGGATCGATGGCATTTATTATTGTCGATTTGTCGCATTACTTAGTTTTAGATTATGAAGCTTTTAATTGCTTGCATATAGATTTTTGTAGTTTTTGTATGAGGAGATGATTTTAATGCTAATAACAATGTAATGAATTAAAATAAATCTTGTTTTCTAACGATAATTCATTAAACAAGTAATTTCTAAGGGGTTCAAAGTCCAGGAAAAACCAAAAATAATAATGGGAGCTATGTATTTGTTAATATAACGGTCATATTAGTGGCAGAGTTATCGTCGACAACGGCTGTAACAGTATGTTGAACCATAAAATCTTCGTGGCTCATGCCAGTTATTTACGTGTTTACATAGCTTGGTGTTAAGATGAGGTTTCCAAGGTGTTTTCTTTAATATCTTATCAGGTTTGGGATGTGAGCTCCCTTTATTAATAAAGTTAGTGAAAGAGCTTTATTAGAATGGTTCTTCCACGTCGTCAATCTCCGATTCAAGAAAAGTTTGTGAGATGATACCACTATTAGAAAAAATAAACATGTTATTAGTTTTTAAGCGGTTTTATTTTATTTCATTGCTTTTTATGAAAACACGTCTTAATTGGTAGAGTTTTTTAGCATAACTTTTAGCTGAACATAAATTAAGTATACTTCTTTTACATTTTTTAATAGAATTTCTCCGATCAACTTATTACCATATCGGTATGTTGTAAAAGGAGAATGGAAAGTGGGACATTTCAAACGGCCATAATAAACTTTTCTAAAATCTGCCTTTAGAGAGCAGTATAATTGTCCAGATTGAGATGCCTCTGTGTTTACCGATCTTTTACCGTTTCTAGGAATCGATCACTCAAAATATCTATTTGTCCATCAGATAGAACTTTCCATACGTGAATTTAAAACCTGATGCTACTACGTTTTTAATATTAAGTTTGTTGGGTAATAATTAAAATTAATAACGTGAAAGGTGTTCTATTTTTGTAACCAATTTTTCACTTCATTGAAGAGTATATTCAGAAGAATACACCTTGTGGCTGTATCAACTTTTTCTCGCATTACACAAGGTCCATCTTTTATATATTTTTTAATTTTCGCAAGGATAGACTCGCTTAAATTCAAGTTTCATCTATTTAGCGACGTCGCAATCGGTTGTACGTATTCAAAACCTTGAATAGGACTTATAAATTCGAACGATTCGCTGATGACATCCAAATTGCGATTAAAATACTTTGGTCGCGTCTAGCGTTTCTAGTTACTATATACTTTACATAAATTTGTATAAATTATTGTAAATCGTAAAATTTAGCAAACTTATCGTGGAATTCCACTCGTATTCAAAATTTGCACGCAGTTCTTCGGTAAAGACGTGGCAAGTTGTCACAGATAAGACAGATAAAATACCGAGAACCACACGTTTCCTCAAGACCTGCCTTTTTCTGTAACTGAGAAAGAAAGCAGTGATTTGTCTTCGCTCCCTTTCCTATAAAAAGTGTTGATAAATGTGATCATTGTTTCAGTACATCGGATGACAAATTCCCGGTAATAGCATGTAGTATATTGTTGATGGCATAATTCAAAGAGCACAGTTGAATACTGGTCGTAAAATTATACCCACAATGTGCAATAAATTAAAGGACGCGGTTCATTTACATGCACCTGGCAAGGAAGGCAACGCTTCTTATGGATATTACTGGCATAAAGTGAAAATTATACGAATTCCAAACAGGTACTCTTTAAAATATCGGTTCGACTTAGCAAAATCGCTCCTTTCACTTGTTTGTTTGACTGTTTTACAATTTAAGGATGCTTACAACAGGCTGTTGATGAACTGATAAAACAAGACACTATTGGCCCAGGTTGGTACTGCCAATTTATCAACGTAACGAGACATAACAGACATGTCAAGGTAAATATTTTTCTAGGTTTCTCAACATGATAAACAAAATAGTAATTTTATGTTTATTAGACTGACTACAAGACCATCGGAAATTTCCAATGGGTCATTTGACCCAGCATGAATTACTTATAAATCAATACTACCACATATAACAATAACTTTAGAAACTATGCCGTCAATTCTTGTTGGTACAAGTGAGTACACAGGTAAGCTAAACCTGTCCACCAAGGGGGGGTGGTTTTCGGCAAAACATTTCTATATGGCATTTCTTTGATTTAGTAGTTTTATTAATATTATGCATATTCTTAAATGGAACTGAATAAAGGAGGGAATATGAGTCAGTGGAACAACAAACCGTATATTTCGCACAAAATCAATTAAAAGAACTGTTTGTGTCTCGTTTCCCGTGGTGACGCAATGCTGGGCGTAGTAAACAAACAGGTACGCGGGCTCTATCTACAATCTATGGGAAATTTACATCCTGAGGATTCGACGTGCCTTCGTCCCAACCCATAGGAATGCTGGCTTGTGTGCGTGACGAGTGAGTAACGCTGGAAACACATTTAAGACAAGAAAAAAATACGATAATCTTAATCTTATTATATGCATACTGTATCACATATACCACTGTACTCTTCTTCATGTCATTGTTTTCTTCCTGTAATGGACATTTTCAATTTTATTTCTTGATCCTCACAGTCAGTTCATTTCCTGGCATTGGTAGCTCTGCTCGTTCGTGTACCACTGTCAACCATCGAATTGAAAAAAATCCGACGTCTACATCCGAAACAGGCCAACTGAAACGAGATACAAGGTGACAGCGACTGATACGCGTTTAGCGATAATTATAATTTACATAAAAGAAAACACCGAAACGAGTACCAAACGGTATCTTCACCTGACCAAGGGCGCACCCAGTCGATTAAAAAATTTGTAACCTTGAACGCGATTCGTACTGGAAGGCGATGCTCGCTAGGGTCCAGAAGTGGTTATTTCACAGTTTATTAACTCCGGTAATAGTACAACACTTGAGACCGTGTGGATCTTGTTTGTTTAATGTTTGGGATTCGTGTTTTAGTGTATTAGTGGCCCCTGACAATTTTTACTGGAGTTTCCATACAAAAACCTATAAATATTCAACAAACGTGTCCGAAATTTCCTCACCTCATTACAAAATTGTATGTACGACTATTCTGACTTTTTTGTAAACCAATGACTTCAAGTGACTCCAAAGATAAAAGTCCATTGGAGTTAGATCGGGTGACCGAGGTGGCCACGGCACAGGACCAAAGCGTCCAATCTATCGCTGAGGAAACATTTCATTCAAAAGTGTCGTTACATCTCGAGTGACAATGTAACCTAACCTTCTTTTAGTATTACTAGTATTAGATTATATCGACTTAAATTATAAGGTTGCATCTCGGGTCACATAAAAACATTTTCAAAGTTTTTAATAAATAACACAGGGTGGTCCTTCATTTTCGTTGAATAAATGAACTTTAATTTACAAAAAAAGCGCGAAGATAGAACTTTTTCGTATAAGTCTTTTTTATTACAAATATCATCAGGAAGCTGTAGTTTAATTTTTATAGATTATACACGCCACACCCTGTAGAGTTCCTCAGGACGGAGATCTGCTTGTATCCGGTTTTAATATGAGGTAAAGTGAACATTTAAAGCAAACAAGAGTGCGATTAGAATGTTTGCAGAATGCAAAAAGTTAACAACCTGTCCGGTCGACATGTTACCATTAGTCAGCGTCATAATTGCCGTTTTCATATAATAATTGTTTGTCCTACATTACGTAATTCCATTTACGGAGCGTTTTTGAAGTGTTTAAACGATTTTGACAAAGAAAGCCGCTAACTTTCAGAAAAAGTTGCGTTTGTGTTTGACTTTTGGCGTGAAATCGACAAAAAGTGATGAGATTGATGAGTCGATTATTTCCGGCTGTTAACAATGACTTTCTTGTTAACCTTCCATCAATGATTAAGTGATTCATGTAATAAAGACGTTTATAAGAAAAATTGAACTTCAGTCATTTGTAATGCGTGAATTGTTTTTTCAGACTTTGAGCTTTTATTTTCTTTTGATAGTTTTGTCGAATTTTTTATTTTTGTAAATGGGATTTGTATTCATTTTTTTCATGGAATCCAACCAACTCTCTCTTGATAAATAGATTCATAGAATCTCAAAAATGTTTGTGTGTTACTACTCCCTGAATTGTCGAAATTAACCCACCTCGTATTTCATACCAATATTGGTGTAGGAAATGAAGCAAAGTTCGAATAGCTAAATCAAATATAGCCTCTCGCATCGTATTTAGTGAAAGCCACATTTTTATCTTGACATTTATTTATGTTGTAAACATTAAATATCAATAAAACACTGTTGGCCGATGGTAAACATTGCCAGCGTTTTAAATGTTGCAAAATCGCATGTAAATATAGGTACGGGTTTTTATTGAAGACGTACATTTTTATTGAGGTCTTACAATAAAATGGAACTTCTTTAAATTGCTAATTATTTTATCCTTGAATTTAATCAAGGAATGAGGATTGAAGCTTAACACCGACTAATAATTCTAACGATGATAGAGAGAAACTTATAAAAATTATTATGATTCTTACGTTAAAAAGCGAGAGAGGTAGTTTTAGGGGTTTGTAACTGAACACGAGTTTACGCGTCTTACGTAGTATTGATATCTCTGGACTGGTTCACAAATATTTTATATATGAAGACAAGTTATTCTATAAATTGTTTCGTTTCATTATGTAAACATAATTACAGATAACACATGCGCAATATACTGGAAAAGTAATAAATAAAATAACTGTTTATATTATAAAGTTGTGTTAGTTTTGCTTTTACGGTGTATGTTCTTGCTATTTATAATACAATGTAGGTACTGTGAATTATAGTATTTATTTGCAAATATGTACATGTATTAACTTTAAACTAGTCGCCATTGCTAGATTATGTAGAGGTAGGGAAGGAGTGGCCAAATGTTATAATATAATTGCTCGAGTAATTGTAAGTAACTTATAGTACGGTACCTATTTTTCGTTACCATAAAATTTTTAACGATTTTTATAGAAAACAAATTTAGACTAAATTAAAATTTTTTTGGTCATGAAAATGACAAGGATATAACAAATGTTGTTTTCTTATACAGATATTTAAATAAATTCAAAAAATTTTAAAAACAACACTTAGCTAAGTATTTTTCTAAAACTGGCACCTGAAAATAAACACTGAGACTATTTCACCAACCTTAGTTGATTGTTATTTTTTCGTCGCGAAATGAAGACCGCGTACAATATCCCTGACGTCATTATTATTCATCCGTTCGTCAACATACTCCATAGAAGAAGATACCGCACCACGTCGCCCATTTGCGGTTTGATTTACTGCCACTTCCGCCACGATCGCCGTCCAGTTTCATACCCAGCATAACAATTACGACATATTATTTTCAGTTATGGATATCCAATGGTTATGGTTGCGGAGAACGTTATGTCGGTTTATTAAAAATATTTACAGTTTCGCCAATCTCGTTTTGCATACGAAACAGGGGAAAGAGGTCGGCCTCGCTATGTGGGAAAAAAACTGTTTTTTTGCCGTGGGTATGCAGACAACTAACGTACGATACATCACTGATTAGTAAACGGTTATTAAGGAGAATGCCGTATCGTGTGGATGGTGCACATCGATATATTGAAAGCATGTCTTCCCCTGGCAAATAGGAATATTTAAGAAAATATTTGTCATGTACTCTTGTTATCATACATCTATCGAGTGAAAGACACAACTTGGCGCTGTAGATTTTGGCTAAACAGTCTGAAAATTTCACATATTTTTTGACGATTGCTTGGGCAGTGACCGCACCATCTAAACCGGTTTTATAAATAGTAAGTAACATTTTTATTTGTCGATATGTGAGTGCGCAAGAAAATGATGAAAAGCAAATCAGATACCTACTCAAACTACTTGAATATTTAAATATAGCATCCTATTTCTATTTGCATATTGATGAATGAATATTGATTAGAGGCATTTATGAATTAATAAACATAAATACGCATACTTAGGGAAATTAGTAAAAGATAAAATACCCTCAAATTTGTAGGTGTTGCCTTTGAACAAGTCTGATTGTACAGGGTGTCCCAGAATAACGTGTACAACGGAAGACCACAAATTCGTGGACTCGAAATAGGAAGATTTAGGCTAATTGCGGCTAATAGATGGCCTTAAAGTTTGTGACAATTTCTCGAATTTTGTAAATAACTCGAATAATAATGACGGGAAATAATGACAACTATTTTTTATTTGATAAATGAGCGGTATGGGTAGGTACACAAAATATTTTTTAAATGTACCTATATATTATATTGCCACTCATATTACAATACTTAACAAAGTGCTAGTAGGCTCTGATCTTGTAGGTTGACTGTAATTTCAGTTTGTCTTTAAATCATTATACCTCCCAATTATGTTTTACTAGAAGCGGAATAATAAATATTCACAATAAACATATGTATGCTCCAGAAAATCCATATAAGAGGAACAGTATCAACATGAATTTCGCATAAATAAAATAGTTATCATTATTGCCCGAAAGAGGAAAATGTTATGAACAGATATTATCACCCTACGTCAATTTAGTAGGAGTTATGAGTTTTAAAAAACACTCTGTATAATATCAAAATTTGTAGATTGAAAGCAAAAGCCCACACCCCAAAAATAATCAAAATCGAATACGTATTCGAGTTATTTACAAAATTCGAAAAATTTTCACGAACTTTCAGGCCATCTAGAGCGGCCAAATGAAACCATTTTGGATATAAGTCCGCGAATCTGTGGTCTTCCGTTGTACACGTTATTCTGGGACATCCTGTATATGCTGTACAATACTGTACCTTGTATTTGACATGTGATTCATCTAACGACTTTTTGTAACCACTTACCATAGTACTTTGCTAAATCGAAATTGTAGGTTGCAAATAATTTACGTTACACACGACGTGGGATGTCATTACGTCATTCGTTACTTTACAAAATTCACTTGGTGGTTGTTAATAAATAATAAAAAATAATAATTCATTTTCAAACTTCTGATAGATTTGGGAAAAAGGGGCAAAGCGAAATGATATTTTTAGTTTTGCTAATAAACTACCTACTAAAATAGTAAAAATTCAAAACTTTTTTCTCAGAGCGTAGATAGGAGTATCACGCATCTACATTACCGATGAGAATTGGATATGTTTGTTGCGTCAGCTTTTTCTGGAACATTTGGAAAGGCTGCGAAGACGAGCCTGACCAACAAAACGCCTGCGGTTGTCCACGTCTGTTGTCCGAGCCAAAAGAAAGCCAGTTATGAATTTAAAATATGCTCAGTTATTCAGTGGTTCAAGTCACGGGATGTGCCTACTTACAGAAATAAATCTTCAGCGACAAGAACTGGAGGTACATCAGACAACTCTTGTACGGTCGGATATGCCCACAAGAAGGCAGATGCCGAGAGGCAATTCCCAACAGGTCAGTTTTAATGCACCGATTACGTGCGGAAATTAGGAATCGCCTTTTAGTGGAATGTACGGGAGAATGATGAATAGGCAACAAATGTTTCGTTACTCGAGTGTTTCGTGACTAGGGTGATTTATTGTACATGTTTTTTAAAGCGAAGGAAAATTCTTCTTCTTAAGCAGCAGATATTTGCTGCATATTTATACGAAGGGTACCTTTGAGCACAGTAAATGTAACAAAATGGTGACATATTCCGTTTCTTGTTGTCATATCACATCAGGTGTATTGATGCTGTGTACCTAAACCTAAACTAGATGTGAGAACAAGTAATAAAATTTAATAACTTAAATAAATAAATATTTTAACATCAATACTTTTGTCAAAGATCCACCACTGGCAGAAGAGTATCTGTTACAGACGCATTGACGCAATTATCCAAAAATCCAGACCACGAAGAAGGACTAAATTGTCGTTACGACCGGTTCCTCGCCGTTTTTATCGCGGCTTGATCCTTGACCTTGAGTCCACTGGGTCACAGAGGCATTAGCTCTAGATGTTCGTATAGGGTGTACGGTTATGAGCGAATTAAACGCTATAGATTAAGTTGCTCTCTCATCAGAAACCGGTCCAAAGACCAGCGCGGATTGCTCGAACAAGACTTGGCTGTGTGTTAAGGCAATTTAAGCAGTTGTTTGGTCCATTTTCAGACAATGAAGCTAAATATTCACAATGCAACTTTAGTCGGATCATTGAAAGAAGGAAATTTCCTAAATGGCTTATATATAATGCATACTAATTCAGTTAATAACTCTCTTACGGTTGATTTTTTGAAAGTATTAGTTTCTACTGACTTTCTTAGCGGCAAGTAAAAATGCCTATGCCGAGATAAATGATAGCCCGTAAAGGAAGAACAAATTTATTTGTGCCAACAAATTACACCGGTTGTTAGAACTTATCATTCTGGTACCTGCCTTCCCTTTCTAAGAACAGGACCCAGAGGCACTAATAGCAGACAAGTATAATAATAAATATCTGAACAAGCGTCAGCATGGAAATACCAGTTTTTTTTTTGGAATTATCTACGGAATAATTAACGATATCCGAGTTTCGATTCAGTTAAGAAGTAGACGATTGACGGTATGGGCTGAACCACCTGAGGCTGCTACATTCCATGTAAACAAGGAACAGCGGAGTGGAATATCACCAGTAAGGGTGTCCGCACACTAGGGGTTTCGCTCGAGAGTTAGCCCGAGCCACACCAGATTCGGTTTTTGAGAATATATACTTTCAGTTCAATCAAAATTATTTTCAGTTGCAGTTTCTTTAGTGCAATCTCTATTTGTAGGGGGTTCAAAACTACATTCCTTTTGTTCTGTTCACCATCTTACTCATTTTTTAATAACAGGAATGATTCCATCACTTTTCCGAGTAAGCAAATATGACGTGTAGAAGACGCGTTTGCAACGGACGCCTTTAAGAGAGACAGGTGAAGCTCAGACAGACAAAACACCATCTCATCGCAGCAGAGACCGATAGAGGTAACGGATTTGATCGTACATAATAATATTAATGACAATTTATGGGCTGGGTGAAATTTTCTGCGATACATTTACATGTGAAAGGTCGACAGTGTTGTCCGCCAGGTGGATAGGTGGACTTTGAGTTTATGGGTTAGTCGCAAATGCATGTCAGTATGCCACAATGCAGCTAGCGGGTTCAGATTCCAGAGAACAATGTTGTCGTTAGTTAAGGAAATATGGTTCTTTAAAAGTAATAAAATATATGGTAAAATTATTCTATTATCAATGTTCGCGCAATGTAGACCACATTGAAGTAATTGTTTATCCTTTTTAGGCGTCATTTTGAAATAGAAATAGATATTTTAGGTGTAAATGATCTTTCAGGGATTCAGTGTATGAATAATTAAGACAGATGAAGATAAGCATCATCTTAAACAAAATAAATAAATAAACCATACGATGATGTTGAGACTGCTTTAAAATGCGTGCTGTCGATGCTTGCACTTGTTTGACTTGTTTCGCGGCGAGTGCAAAACAGCAGGATGATGATTTTCCTGCTGCTTGCAGTAATTGGACTCTAATCGGTTACTTAGAGGAAACTGGCAATTTTTTAAAACCTCTAGACATAGGAACTGGGTTATTTGTTTCAATAAAGAAAGTATCTGTCAAAGATTGTAATTTTTTTAATGATGTATTAATTTTGTGATTTTGCATTGAAAGTAAATTGGACGAAAAGCCGTTTGACAGTTCAGTGATAAATGACCATGTAAATGTTAAATGTCATCATTATTTAACAAGAAGGCGTGTGAGGAGAACATTAATATTAAGCGAGATAGATATTTACGAAGTATACAGAGTCTAATAGAAGAAAGAAAATGTTAATATTGAAATGAATGGGTAGAGATACATCTGGTATTCTCCAAATTTCCTTCTAGGCTACGAGAGCGGTCAACAACTTATATCTGGTTTAACTTTCATCTTTCTTACCGCCTGAAGGAATTTGACAATTTAGAGACAGTTGTGTGTACAACAGAGTTAAATTAAAAAAAAATGGAATAGTACCCAGTCACCTACTCAAATAGAGAAGTCTGCAATATAAAATATTATGAATATATAGACTAAAGAATATGTTGCCTGGTAGCAATACGTTAAATATTTGTTTGTTGCGGAATTAGATACCTAAATATTTTCACACAAGGTGGTTTTTGGTGAGAAAATAACACAATAACATCAATTTTGCATTCACACGCGTTACGTCAATAGAATGTAATGTGCTCGTATTCTAGCACAAAACATACTCAATTAATTATTATCTAATGCAATGAAGTGTCTGTTAAATAATAATCAACATATTTCCTAGTGTTTAAGTTCTTTATTAATGTTACGTTTTTGATGCTTGAATTTATTATTCGAACCAAATAGTGAGAGGAAGCCGCGAATATTTAGATTCAAGGAAATTATTTGTTTGATCTTTATAAAAAAAAATTATCTGCGAGAATTTCATTATCATCATCAATGCATCCAAAATCTTCTAGGGCAACATCATCAGTTTCCTCAAAATGGATTAGTCAGTGGATCAAGTAGATTTCCATAAGAAATATAGACGAAATAAATGAGGTGTAAGTGTTTTAAGCCTTTAGTACCAGTTTTTCACATATCCATTATCAAAATATTTTCTCCAATGGTCATTCCGAGCATTTGATGTTTCTATTGTTGTTTCACAATTTCCTATGCTCTTCCTAAGAATGGTTATTGATCAAAGTCGGTCCTTTGCTGAATGATTTATTACCAAGCTAGCTACACACATAGAAAAACTAGCTGTTGGATTATCACCGACCGTCACATCGTATTTCAAACAAGGAAAGCAATTATACCAAATCAGTATGCATATTGGATCCGCATACCTGTGCGTTGGTAAAGTCATTCGAATATGTAACCGATGAGCGACACGTTGTATAATGTAATATTTTTTCACAACATTTCGCTCGTAAATGAACTTTGTTTATTACTGGCCCATATTTGACAAAATAGACTTAAACTTTCAAAACTTTTACTAATTCTTAAAAAAATTTCATTGAAATTTGGTACAAGTTTTTGAATGTTATAAATGTTGTAAGTTTTCAACCATCTATTAGAGGTCGCTACATTTTGTGACTTCTTGAGCTTAAGTTTTTTATGATGTATGTCCTATATTGGGAGTCAATTGTATTTTTCTCAAAAACGGCCCTTTTTCAATGACTTTAACGAGAGGTTTTTTTATCAAATGTAAAATTTTATATCGTAATACGAGACATACACTAAAAAACCTAACCTCAAATAAGTTATGTCATAAAATGTAACTGAAACAATTAGTAGCGGACGCCCTCTAGCGGCTCTAGCACAGGGTCAAGAATTAACAACACTGAGTACCTAGAAGTATAAAAAATTTGTACGTGCACCGAATTCGAATCAGATGTCATATATTTAGCGGCTCAGATATTACTCAAATTAATTAATTGTTACTACCTTAGAAATGTGCGGTAGCTGTATGTTCACTGTTTTTTGGAACACCCCGTACATGTATAATTTATTTTTACCGCCTTGGCTAATCTGTTTAACTAGACTGATTTACATACTATGTAAAGTAGGCGGCAAATAACATTGCAAAATACATTATTAAAATATATTAGGTATGTTGTTTCGCGTTCGTTGGCTCGCAGTGCCCAGATCGGCGGTGTCGATACAAAAATAGCGTCATAGAGAGACCAGTGCATACTAATTAAAAATCGCTAATAACCGAACCGATAGCGGAGGGAAGCATCGGTCTGTAATAAAGGCTCATAGAGCCATAACGACCTATGCGTAATCATGATAATTTTGCTCCTGAGTGGCAACCACGCGTGGCGCTTTATGGTGCTATTTTATAAAAAATACCGACTAACTCCAGTAATTTGTGTGTAAAGAATAAAGTTCAGTACATTGGTTCTGATGAGCAGGAAGAGCAGGAATCTCAGACTTTTATTCACAACAAACAGAAACAGCAGTAAAATTCTTAAAAAAAGATGTTGCATACATTTTTATTGACATCACTTGATTTTTTCGTAAAAAAAGCTTTAAATAATCAGATCGTAGAGTCGATTAAATTTGAAATACACAATATACGGGGTGGCCAAATGAAAACGAAACAGCCATTTTCAGCAACTGCGTCAAGATTGTAGAAAAACGCTCAGACCCGTCGATTTTAGATTAAAGGGGGACATTCTTTGCTGGTATTTTTGACTACGCCACTTTGTAAGAGCTTTCAAAAGAAATATTACTCAACCCCCAATGCCACTTAAATATTTTGGGGTGATGCTTACCCTTGCTTGGGGGTGAAAGTGGCGGAGTCAAAAATACCAGCAAAGAATGTCCCCCTTTAATCTAAAATCAACGGGTCTGAGCGTTTTTCTACAATCTTGACGCAATTCCTGGAAATGGCTCTGTTTCGTTTTCATTTGGCCACCCTGTATATTACAATAATACTTGTATTAATGACAACATTTGAGTTTTTTCTTATTATTTTAATATATTTTCGCTAAACCGGGACATTGCCTAGTTAACTATTACTACGGCAGATGGCGCGTGGATCCTGCGCGCACAGAAGTGGAACGACAGTTGATAATTACAATAAACCAAGCTTTGTACTATCTGTCGACACGATCGTGATGTGTGGCTCACAAGAATGCGAAGACATTTTTACTGAACACGTTTGTGTGGCAGCATAAACAACCGCGGTTTCAGCGTCGAATAAAAATTGCCGGTTAGACCTTGGGTGATTTAAATCGAGCGTGGCTATGAATTAAAATGCATCGGACACACCTTTTTCGCGGTGCTTCTGTACCGAGTGAAAGTAAAGTTTTTACACGAGCGTACAAAATTGGATTTACATACAAGTTTACTGAAAGAAAAAAATGAATCGTTAGGGAGTTGTTGAGTTCCTGAAATCTTTGTAATTTTATTTTATTTGAACACTCTGTATCTCAAAAAAGAAGCGTTATTATTAATATTACTTCTATAGTCTGTTTAGAAATGAAAGAGAGTAATAAAAGCTTATTATGTATGCAAATCGTAAATAAATGTAGTACTGGTGCTTATATTTAAAATTTTTATATTATGTATTATCGGTATAGATGAGGTGTACTTTTAAAAAAGCTTTGTGTGACCGGATTCAAATAAAAGTAAACCGCCATCTACAAAACCACTGGCACTACCTATATGTGTCACTATTAATCTTCGCCCTTTACCTGAAGGTGCCTTGAACCCTGTTGAAAGTCCATCCAAAAATGCTTGTCGAAAACTTTTTACATTTTTATCTTGCCATACTTTTGTTACAGTATATCCCTCGTTGACCCAAGTTTCGTCTAGATAATAAATATTCCTCCCTTCGTCACGGAATTTTCTAATTGATCTTAAGTAGGATATTCGCCAACAAATAATTTCATCTTTATCGATAAGAACTGACTTCCTGTTCTGCTTTTCCCAGCAAAAATTCAATTCTCGTAAAACGGCCCATAATTTGCTTCTACTGATTTTTGGCAAATCGTTGTCCTCTGAAAGTTCACTTAAAATTTTGTTTAGCGTTGGTATTTCTTTTTTAAAATAAAATGAGTGTACTTTTCTGCGAATGACATTTTTGAAGAAATCATCTATAACGACTTTTGACCTCCTTGTAGATGAATTTGGGGGATTTACAGTATCTTGTTCATTTTTTGTTTCCTTTAAAAGTCTGTAGATAGTCGATTTTCCAATCCCTGTCATTTTTGTTAGCATTAGTGTTACCCGATAATTACCTGAAACGAAATATTACCACGCCCATGGCCGGTTCTTATCTCGGGGTTTTATTACTCTCTTTCATTTCCAAACAGACTATAGATCAATGTTGCTGCAACTTATTCTTAACTTTTTGAGAAATGCAACCATTGCTAGCAATAAAGTATTTTCGTCCTCGATTGATTGAACACTGTTTTGCAACTCTGCATTGTTCGTCCACATGATGGGTCATCAGTACCGTGGGACGTAAATTGATTTACAGTACTTTTAACACAAGCTTGGCAGTTGATTACGTGAGCAATATTGTCATTTGTTGTGGTAATAAATTTAAATTCAAGGTGTTCGTTTACAGTAATGTCGCTGTACGCGTTTTCTACTGAATTCTCGGAATAATCGGCAGATTTCTCTCCTATGGAGATGCACATTCACATGGGCGTGCTTTTTTGTGAGATTTCTAATTACCTATTAATTGGATGGGTTCCTCCAGACGAGAAAGTAAAAGTACAGAATAATTCTTAATGTCAGTAATATTCCTTTATTCTTTTATACCATTTGGAATAATAATGATATAGGGACTGACCTAGATTGTTTTTTTTTAATACTAACTTGTTTACGACATAGTTACAGTTGAAGAAAATTAGATCAGACTTAATAAATATATTGTTTTATGTACATACATATACATCTTTTGTTTTATTTATGTTATCTACGTTATAACGATAATTAAAACGTATTATTGTAAGTAGTACACATGAATATACGTAACTAAGAAAAAAACTGAAATAAATTGCTTCTTCCTGTTGGAGCAGCCAAGAGTAAACATTATAACATTCTTGAGCTCTAATCTATAAATCTTGTGAAATCTCTCTGTGAACAGTTTATTGTTATTAGTCATTAAAGTATATTTTCAAGGCTCCTCCAGCCTATCCTTACAAACATTTATATACAGTAAACATGTCAGAAGATTGACAGTAATTTATTTTGAAGAATATATAATCGGTGGGTTATGCCCGATGAATACCAACAATAAAATTATTTGCGATGATTCAACGGGAGGCTCTTTCAAAATTTACATATGGCCTGTCAAATAATGTCGTAATGGTACTGTAGGAAGAGTATATAAATCATACAAGAAGTTTCGAAATTTTAATAGCTGATTTCTGGTACGCAGATTTAAAATCTTTTTGTGACGCCATCTATTAATAAGAAGCCCAACTAAAATCTCAGACCACCGTCGTTCTCCTTTTATTTCCTAATAATATTTTTATACAGATTTAAAGATTTTAACATAATTACGAGTAAAAAGATTTACAAGTCTATTTTTAAACCCATTGTTCAAACATTTCAACAACGTGTTTGTTCTACAAATTCTCGTAAACATCTGAATTATGTAGGCAAGCATTCTTCTGATCCTTCACCGTGACCCATTATTGAAAGTGGGGCGTTAAAATGAGAAAAACTATGCAAATAAGCTAATCGCGACGTCCCTCGAACAATCCTCTGAATCGGCAGACACGCAAGAGGCATTCGCTGTGAAGATACCATTTATTGACGAGCTCCACCCGATGCAGTCGATTGCATAACAGCAATCAATCACGCCGTGCTTGTTTTCGTTTCTACAGGGTGTACAATTGTTTTGACAGCACCTACTCTTCGATTTTTATAAAGTAAAACGGTAGTTTTAATATTTGTTTCGGAAATATTCTTGGATTCAGCAGAAATTCTTCGAATAACAAATTGTCGTGGTGTAAATTCATTTTAGACTCACTCTAATGAAATGCCACAACTTCTAATTGATTTCGCTTGCAAGAATAAATTGTTTTTTGTGTTAGTACAACTTAACAACACTTTACTTGAGTACCTTTTGTAAGTGAGTATGGTAAGCTGCTTCAAAATGGATTTTTTAAGTTAATTCACTTTTCAGATCTAAATTGCAATGACACATCTTCAAGTCCCACATAATGACGAATTCCATTAATGAATGCATTGTTAACAAATCAAATAAATATTCAATTAAGTCCCCATTGTTCCCGGTTGAGGTTAAAAAACCCATTGCATCATTACAGTGATATGAAGATGGATCTTATGAATGACTAAATACTTACTACGCGCTATTAAAGATTTGTTAAAAGTCTACATTAAGGAAATAAAGTTGGTGGTTACTTGGAAATCATTTTAATAATTGAATGTGTATACCTTACAGTTTTACAACATTTCGATATGGCATCTTTTTCAGTAGTTTTTTTTCCCTATTTCAAAATTAACTCGGACCAAATTAAATTTTTTTTATCTTCTCAAATGAAGTCAATGGAAAATACAAGGCAGATAAGATTCCTAACTGATGACATTCCGGAAAGCAACTACTACCCTAAATAAAATACCCCTAACATACAGAGGGGTATTAAAACGATATTTATATGCGCCTAATGTTTTGTGTATGAGGCATTCCATTCGTTGGGGCACAAGGAGGCATTTGCATGCACCTGCGGGGCCACACATTTCCATTCCCAGTTCCCACCGTACAAATTCGATTGCGATATCGCGTAATTGTTTTTGTCAAGTGCGATATGATGACTAAGGCTAATGGTTGTGGGAACGCGTCGTGTCGCCTTATCGCATTTGCAAAATGGTTTAGCTGATCGTTTTTTACGCAGACGATACTGACAGGGGTTCCAAGCAATAATGTATAATCACAGCTTTAGCAGCTGAAGTGTCAGTAATAAAAGAAAGATGCACTTTTATGTATCGATTTAGAAATAAGGAAATAGAAAGGGATTCGCTAGTATGAACTGTAATAAACGTAGAAATAACGATAGCACGCAATAATCTCAAAATGGAAATAGAAGTAGAAGTTAGTAACAATGTGAAAATATGTTTTATAGGGTTTAGAATATTGTCGCGGATTGTTGGGCGCCATATCGTAGATTAGTGATTAACACGTTTTGAATTTGATTTGATTTATTGAAATTCTCGATAATTTACATTAAATGAGAATAATTGTGATAGCTGCGGGGTACTTGGGTTGACATTCGTACACGGTTGAGGCTGGGTCCGCAGGTTCTCGCGTTGAATTTACAAATTTCGCCTCCCCGATAAATACCCATCCTGGGATGGTAGTGGTCTCGAAAGGGCAAATAATTAAGTAAACATACACTGAAAAATTGCATTTTTTACATCGTATTATTGGAAGGAATAAATAATTCATAGGAAAGAGAACTAGATATCGTACGATTGTATGTACACATCCATAAAAATATACGCCTGAAAGAATTGCTATGGTTTTCGAAATGGTTTATGCATACATACATGTTTATGAAACAGTTGGTAATTATTATTATTAGTGTCAGTTATATAGGTAAAGCAAACCAAGAAAAAAATATTGTAATAATGTTTTTTTAATTGTAATTTACATTATTTACAAATAATTTGGTCACACGACAATAAAAAATTACACAGAGAATACAAGATTAAAACGAAACCAGATGTTTTAAGTAGATTAAACATTTCAAAACATTCCAATAAAACAGTACCTTAGGAATTGAAATTGTATGTTTTTAATCGAAAATGTAAAGTAGACTTTTTACATTCAGACCTATTTCAAGGGAATTCAAATAGCTGCTTATCGCCGTAACATCTATCAGGACGAAAAAATGACTTTCATGCGGAGTCTCCTCTATTTTTACTTCTTTCGACACGCAACTGATGTTTTATATTGAAATCAAGTCCACATACCATCCGCGTCGTTATACACCCTACCCCTACATCAAACGTTTCGACGTAATCGTCCCAGCCTCAGGCTACAGCGTTTATCTTCGCACCCGCATCCTCACAGCCTCCCGCGACACCATACAATTCAACAACCACGTCCTCCTTTCTTCACCAGCTATATAAATTCGCTTACGTGGGCGACACCGATAACCTGCCGCTATAAATTTTCCCGTTTCGAGTATTATTTATCCCTCGGTCTTCTCTTTCGGCCAGCTAACGTTTAGACGGGATTAAGTGGGTTTATTAGTACTTTTTGTGGCGATTTACGATGGCGGAAGAGTCTCGAGTTTAATTACTTTACAGATTAGTTTCTGTGTGTTCGTTTATTTATTATTAAATCGATATGTTTATGGTGCCTGTAAAGTTGAAACGTTACTTACTTGCATTGGTTGAAAAGGTAAAATAACATTTCTCTTGAACTTCGGTGCTTTGGAATACTTCTGTAGGTTCTCACATAATTTTACCGAGTATGACAGTACGGGAGCACCGCTTGAAGGTTTAATAAATGGCCAAAAATATAAAAAAAATGTTACTTCGAGATGATTCTGAATTTCTCTTTTCTTTTGTTTTAGAATAGCAATTCATTTGCAGCAATTTTGTGTTTTTTTTTCTTCCGATGTAGTCAACTGTGTCATCTTGTTAATCAAATGTGAAATAATTAACATTTACTTTAATGTACGTAATAATAATGCACGACATCTGCGGACCCATCATAAGAGGTGTTGGACCGTCGACCTTGGTGCCTTACAATTTATTAGCCAGGATACTGGCTAATACGTATAGTACACTCCAAATTATCACTATTTGCGTTGTACAAAATCCATTGCAGATCATAGAACCGTTTATTGTTAGTACCTTTTATCAGTAAATATATTTTTTAAGAATTCAAAAATGTCAAAAAAATTCAAAACTGCGGTGAAGATTCTAGAGGACAGATTGACTTTTAAGAAGCTTCTAAACCAGATAGGAGGCTTAGAAACTGAAACTCCAAGTAAATAGTTAAGTGTACTTAAAAAAAGTAATATTATGTTGCATAATCATTTTAAATTATTATGTATTTATCAACTTCGCTTGTTTTCTAACTAGTTCCATAAAATAAATCAACTCACGGTGTTTTGCTGCATCATTGTCTTGCTTAAAAGTGTGCAACGCATAATAGTGCCTCGTTACTGTTAAGGCGGCGTATAATTAAAATCGTTATCTCAAAAATCCCTAATTTTTCGCTTCCGTGACAATTTAAATAATAATTTTCACACATTTGCATCTTTTTATTATTCGTTATTCGCGTTTAACGATTTAAAATTGTGACGACTGTATATTTCATTGTTCATTCTTTTTTTTTTTCAGAGCAACTCATTTTGGAGACGGATCCGGAGAGAGGGAAAACTGAGTTCGCTTTCGATAATCCAGGATTCAAAGGTAAGGAAGCAATATTTTCAATTAAATGTATATAAATGGAAAATAGTTACTTTAGTTGGTAGACACTTTATTCGCGCATTTTGGGTTAACTCTGGGTTCTTCCCAAACTGGACTTTCGGTGAAAAAGTTATAGTACAGTCATTGATTGAAGTTTTTTACCTCCAAATTCTTTGAAACTGAACCGATCGACTTGAAATTTGGCAGATAGTTAGAGAAAAGGTCAATGAACATTAGTGACATAGCGCCGATTGACGCTTCCACCCTGTTGGGGGTTGACACCCCTCCTCGGGGGTGGAAATTTGTTTCAAAAATAACGCTTGAAATCGATAGAGAATCAAATTTAGAGCAAAAAGTATTCGAATAATTTTTTCGAGAAATCAATAGTTTTTTAGTTATTCACTATTGAAAACTTGGAATTTTGAGTGAAAAAGAAAACACTTTTCAAAGTATTTTCCGCGAATAACTCAAAAACCAAGCATTTTATTAAAAAAGTGTAATGAATAAAAATGTAGCTTATGAATAATCAAAGAAGATCGTTAAAAATTGTACGTCCTATACAAAGCGAGATATGGTTAGTGGAAGGGCTTGTTTTGGGGGGAACACTCGAATCGATGTATTCAACGTCAAATAACGGAAAAAGGAGTAATTTTACGTGTATAACGCTCCTGGAGTCTTTTGTAGTACTCAAAAAGACCTTCAAAATGAGCACTAAAAGTTAATTAGAGCAAAACTGAAGGAGTTATCGTCAAAAACAGATGGGTTGCTCATATTTTTTAAGGAAAAATGAGCAGTAAACGCTGTACCATTTCCATCAGAATTAAAATTAATCGTAGACCCTTTACAATTAGTTTTGTTTTAGTGTTTTTCACACGATCCTGAAGTTAGACAGGTTTTGCGTATTTTTTTAATAATGTACGGTAAAAGTTGAAAACGTATTTTTCATTATTCAAAAAAATTGCCTTATTTATATAATAATTCTGAAACTATGAAAGATACGTAAAAAATGATAGACAACAAAAATGTAGCTTTTTTTTCAACAAATATTTTGCTTTTTTTAATTCCTATAGCATAAAAAATAAAGGAGATATCGCCCTTGAAGTATCCATTTTAGTGAAAAAACGACCTGTCTCGAGCCCTTCGAATCTTTCCCTTTAAAAAACGAAGGACTTAATAGGTTTTATATGCAAACGATCTTACAGCTCTTGAAATTATCTTTAAAATGCTTTTTCATTTTTGGAACAAAATGTTAGGATTCAAATGCGCGTCAATATAAGGCAATTTTTATTTTAAATTACTGCACAATTATAGCATTTAAAACGTAATTTTTTATAATTTTTTTAGCACAGGGGTGATTTATAACGGTTGAAAAGTGTTATGAGATACAAATTCTTTCATAAGCAATGAGGGAATTTTTATTTTAAATAATTGCACCGTTAAAGCATTCCAAGCTTTTAAAAAGTATTTTTTGTCATTTTTGTCAATACAGGAGTGGTTTTTAGGGGTTGAAAGGGAAAAATTCTTTTATTAGCTATAAGGTAACATTTATTTTAAATAATTGCACGATTTAATCATTCCAAATCTTTAAAAAGTAATTTTTATCATTATTTTATGCATAGGGGTAGTTTTAAGGGTTAAATAAAGGGTCGAAAAGATCAAATATATCATAAAACATGTTCGAGAACATGGAACATTATTTAATCTTTGTGCTTGATCAAGATTTTTATCAATAAAATGCTTTTAACTTAAATTTTTCAATTTTTTTCACTTAGGGGTAGTTTTTACCCCTAAAAAACAAATAGCGTCAATCGGGCTTATGTCACTTTTGAACTTGAGCCTAAGATGAGACTTATTCTAAATTTTCATGCAAATCCATGCAGTTTCAAAGAATTCGGAGGTTACAGCTGATTTTCAGATTCAATGGCTGTACTGTACTATCTGTGAATATTTGAAAATAGCCATAATTTTTCATAATTTCGTTGTTACTGTATTTCTAAGGGCCAGCGCGCACCCTGTATGTTCCGTGTTTACAATTTACGACACGACTGTGCTACTTGTGACCGTCCGAACGGTAACTGGTTAACTATTTACAATTTAAATCTCGCGAAACTAGGAACACGTAACGACTGCCCCTTATTGCACTCTAAACATCGCCATTAAACGCCGGGATTCGCTTCTATTTACGTGTTTACTCGCTCTGGTAAGAGCCTTGTCGTGTTTTGTTTACCGGCCGCTTCGGTGGAATTTACATCTAAATCGGGCACCCACTGGTTTTGTGGTCAGTGGTCACTCAGTGGAATGCGCATCGGCAGATTCACCTGCCGGCCTTTGCTTGATAACAAATGCATTTGGACGTGACCTAACAATTCCGAATTTTATGTCATGAAATGAGTAACGTTGGACGTGAGTGGCAGACAGGAATGAATAATCACATCACTCGGAGTTTATCCTTAAAATGTTTCTTGACTCAATGAATTTACCGTATTTCTGATCCTAGAAAATATACATAATTGTTATGTCATCGCAATTGTCATCACAAATCGTATTAGACCAAGCAAATTAAATTTTTACTCGAAAAAAGTCCTATCCGCTAGTTTATTGTAAAATTGTCTAAAGGAGCATAATACAAGACATCTCTCGTCTCGTGAGTCAAAAACTTTTATTAGCTAACTTTTCTATTTAAACAAATAAGTGAAGAAAACAGTTTTCTCACGAATGTATAAATCATTACCATGGAAAATACTTTACAGCACTATACTTTCTCTAAACTGACAGATAAATAGGTCTTTTTTTAAATATACAACAATTTATTTTTTATTGTATTTAATAATTCTTCAAAATATGCCAATAATATTATTACTGGTATCCTGCCGTCTGCCAATATATTCATTATAATTATTGTTTATATCACAAAAGGCACAACGTTAACTATATAAGCCAGGTTATCGAAACTAAATAAATATGGTCTTGTGGCCTAAAGCGTTACGCGTTGTCATACAAATCTGAAGGTTCGGGGTTCGATCCCTGATGAGGTACGGTTTTTTTTCAATTAATATAATATTTCGAATGTAAATTTCCATAGTCCACATTTCAAGACAAATATTTCCGCACAAGTTGCTGGTCACGAAGTGAATAATTTCTCACAGTGTTGCCAAACATCTGCTTATTAGAGGCGCGCTAGATTGCTTGTTAAATTCTGCTAGAAAATCGTGAAATATAAAATATAGATAAGTGTAGGTATAGATCAAGCAAATTAAATTTTTACTCGAAAAAAGTCCTATCCGCTAGATTATTGTAAAATTGTCTAAAGGAACATACTACAAGACATCTCTCATCTCGCGAGTCAAAAACTTTTATTAGCTAACTTTTCTATTTAAACAAATAAGTGAGGAAAACAGTTTTTTCACTTTGCAGGGAAAACCATCAATTTTAGCGAAAAGTGACTCTCA